>NC_081185.1:29240782-29980761 GCF_029867415.1 Vicia villosa
CTTGTTGCCACCTGTGGAAGGCAGACCTCTGATAATGTACCTAACTGTGTTAGAAGACTCAATGGGGTGTGTACTAGGACAACATGACGAATCCGGCCGAAAGGAGCACGCAATCTACTATCTTAGCAAAAAGTTTACCGATTGTGAAACAAGATACTCACTACTCGAAAAAACTTGTTGTGCCTTAGCTTGGGCAGCTCGCCGACTAAGACAGTACATGCTAAATCACACCACTTTCCTAATCTCCAAGATGGATCCCATCAAATACGTGTTCGAAAAACCTGCTCTCTCTGGAAGAATAGCGAGATGGCAAATGATCTTAACAGAATATGACATTCAATAAACTTCACAAAAAGCAATCAAAGGAAGTGTGGTAGCTGATCATCTGGCTCATCAAGCAGTGGATGATTATCAAGCATTGAACTTTGATTTCCCAGACGAAGACATTATGCTAGTCAATGACTACAAACAACCAGGACCAGAAGAAGGACCCGAGCCAGGATCCCGGTGGACTATGGTTTTTGACGGAGCTTCTAATGCACTTGGCAACGGCATCGGGGCTGTGATCATTTCCCCCGCAGGAAATTACACACCGTTCACTGCCAGATTATGCTTCAATTGCACTAACAATATAGCCGAATACGAAGCATGTATTCTGGGTCTTAAAGCTGCAATCGATCTAAGAATCAAATTCCTGGAAGTCTACGGAGACTCGGCCTTGGTAATCTACCAAGTCAAAGGGGAATGGGACACAAAGCACCCAAATCTAATTCCTTACAAAGAATATGTGCTGAGTTTGATTCTTTACTTCGAAGAAATCACTTTCGAACACATCCCACGCGAGGAAAATCAACTAGCTGATGCTTTAGCTACCATGTCATCCATGTTCAAAGTCAGGTGGGACAACGAGGCGCCTATGATCACCATCTACAGGCAAGATGAACCATCCTATTGCAATGAGATCAATACCGAAGGAACCGAGGAAAAACCATGGTTCCATGAAGTAAAAAGATATCTCGAAGCTCAGGAGTACCCTGAAGGGGCATCCATTAATGACAGAAAATTTCTAAGGAGGTTTGCTGCCAAATTCTTCCTAAGCAATGGAACCCTATACAAATGCAACCATGACTCGACTTTACTTCGCTGTGTAAACAAGAAGGAAGCGGAACAAATCATGGAAGAAATACACAATGGTACCTTCGGTACTCATTCCAGTGGACATACAATGGCTAAAAAGATCCTTAGAGCAGGTTATTACTGGTCTACCATGGAAACAGACTGCCATCATCACTCCCGAACATGTCACAAATGCCAGATATACGCTGACAAAGTACATGTACCTCCAGTTCCATTAAACGTCCTGACGGCTCCTTGGCCTTTTGCAATGTGGGGTATTGATATGATTGGAGAAATCAAACCTACTGCCTCCAACGGACATCGCTTTATCCTGGTCGTTATTGACTACTTCACAAAGTGGGTAGAAGCAGCTTCATTTGCTTCTGTCACCAAAAATGTGGTGGCCCGGTTCATCAAATACAATCTCCTTTGTCGGTACGGCATCCCTGAACGGATTATCACGGACAATGGCACAAATCTAAACAACAGAATGATTACTGAACTTTGCACACAGTTCAAGATCAAACATCATAATTCTTCTCCATATCGACCAAAGATGAACGGCGCGGTGGAAGCTGCCAACAAGAACATCAAGAAAATCATACAAAAAATGACAGTAACCTACAAAGACTGGCATGAGATGTTGCCTTTTGCTCTTCATGGTTATCGCACATCTGCGCGTACTTCAACAGGGGCAACTCCATTCTCCTTAGTCTATGGTATGGAGGCAGTTCTTCCAATTGAAATTCAGATTCCTTCCCTAAGGATTATGAAAGAAGCCAATCTAGACGAAGACGATTGGATTCAAACACGGTTGGACCAGATAAACTTGATTGATGAGAAAAGGCTCGCAGCTATTTGTCATGGTCAGCTATACCAAAAGCGTATGATCAAAGCCTTCAACAAAAAAGTCAAAAGTCAAGCATACCAAACTGGTGGCTTGGTTGTCAAACGCATCATCTTACCACAAGGTGATCCCAGAGGCAAATGGACTCCCACCTACGAGGGACCATTCATAATCAAGAAAATATTCTCCGGCGGCGCCATGTTGCTTACCACCATGGATGGCGAGGATTTCCCACACCCTGTGAATGGTGACATAGTCAAAAAATACTTCTCTTAAAAAGAAAAAAAACAGCTCGCTAAGTTGAAAACCTGAAAGGGCAACTTAGGCAAAAATGAGCGTCTCGGTGGATTGAAAACCCGAAAGGGCGGTCCAGGCAAAAATTAGAGACTAAACAAATACTATCCCGGTAGGCTGAAAACCTGAAAAGGCAGCCTAGGCAAAAGTTAGGGAATAAAGCATACAACTGTGTTCCGTTCAACTGCCTACTCACCATCAAGATTCAACACCTCAAAGACACCGATCAGTCCAATCACTTTCTTCCAACAAGTGAGGGATGAGATGCTCAAAGACAGATTGGCAATAGCAGAGTTGAAACTTGACTGGATCATTTTCACATAGCTATTTATCTTCATAAATATTTTCCAAAACTTTCTGACAGTTTCCTACTTCTAGGATTGTTGTCTCCCTGTGCTAACCCGCCTATCATGGCTCTTTTCAATGCAGCTTTTTCAAAAAAATCAATATTTTCACTTTTTCTGTTTAAATACGTAAGCGTCCCAATGATAATTTTGAATGAACATATTGCATTTGAATATGATTGATGTTTACCAGGAAAAACAGGAATAGCATTCAGGAAATGTCCCAATCAGCTGGACATCATTCCATCAGAAGAAAATCCCCAAGGGAAGCGCATTTCTCAGCAAATTCCTCAAAAAGATTTTCTCTTCAAAAGAAGTCTTATTCCCCAGCAGGGTTGTTCCAGATTACTATCTTCAGAAGGTGTGATCCCCACACCCGGACTTGGTCAGATAGTGCATCGGAGGATTATGCATCTTCCTCATTCCCATTTGAAAGGGCATCAGAACTTCCAGTTACCTTCGATTCCCCAAGCAGTAGTCAAAGATCCTTCAACGGGATACTCGGGTTCTCAAAGAATTTCCCCAGCCAAGGGTACTCAAACAAGACAAAAGATCATCAACGAACACAATATAGTCATACCCAGATGACTGGCGGGAATTTATTTTTCCAACTAGAAGCTTGACACGCGTTACATTCATACATTCATACATTCATACATTCATACATTCATACATCATATTCACATTCATACATCATGCATCATGCGCATATTCATACGCATATTCATACACAACATAACATGCATATTTCTCCGGGAATATCTCACATTTACATGCATCATAAACATGGCATATCACTAACTTGATTTTTCAGGTAGACGGATATCTTCAACAAAGATGTTCTCAATCACATGCAGTGTTCACCTGAATTCCATGAACGGTTCTCTCAGATATAATCAAGCCGAAGATTCATTCTGATCACTTACCAACTCAAAAACAGACATCACAGATCTAAAGCGATACCTCAGACGGTTCCAGAACGATCTAACGTTGCAGATCTAAAGCGATACCTTAGAAGGTTCCAAAACGATCTAACGTTGCAGATCTAAAGCGATACCTCAGACGGTTCCAGAACGATCTAGCATTGCAGTTCAAAGTCGATACCTCAGAAGGTTCCAAAACGATCTAATATTGCAGATCAAAGTCGATACCTCGATGCCAATCGTCATTCACAACCTCAGTGTTGATGTTTATCTTTTCTCGTCACAACCTCAGTGTTGATGTCCTCGACCTCAGTGTCGACGCCTTTCCTTTCACAACCTCAGTGTTGATGTCCTCGACCTCAGTGTCAATGCCTTTCCTTTCACAACCTCAGTGTGGATGTCCCCCAACCTCAGCCTCAGCGTTGATGTCCTCCAACCCCAGTGTTGATGTTTATCCCTTATCCTCGTATTTTTCAATTCTTGTGGGTCGTAGGTCCGTTGATCTTACCCTAGTTTCGAGTCATGGATCGTAGGTCCGTTGACCTTATCCTCATCTTTGCCAATTCTTGTGGATCGTAGGTCCGTTGACCTTATCCTCATCTTTGCCAATTCTTGTGGATCGTAGGTCCGTTGACCTTATCCTCATCTTTTTCATTCTTGTGGATCGTAGGTCCGTTGACCTTATCCTCATCTTTTTCATTTCCTGTGGATCGTAGGTTCGTTGACCTTATCCTCATCTTTTTCATTTCCTGTGGGTCGTAGGTCCGTTGACCTTATCCTCATCTTTTTCAATTCTTGTGGATCGTAGGTCCGTTGACCTTATCCTCATCTTTTTCAAAGTGGGTCGTAGGTCCGTTGATCTTACCCTGAATTTGAGTCGTGAGTCTGTTATACTCGCCCTAGATTTGAGTCGTGGATCTGTTGATCCCACCCCGGTTTCGAGTCATTTACCCTTACTTTCAATTTCTGAGTCAGTAGATCCTGTCTCCCCATCAAACCCGCACTGTCCAATCATAGTTTCATACAACAATCACCTCCTTTGAGAACCTTGTATTGGCACCTTGGCTACGTTACAAGCTATCACCATCCAACTATTGCTTACCGTAAATCCCTCCATCATAAAAATAAAAATTTATCTTTCCCCAGCAGATATCAAAAAAAAAATAAGGATAACATTTACACCATCTTCTCTTTAGGACAAATTTCTGGTACTTTGATATTTAATCTTCTTCTACCTCGAATGTTCGAAAGGCTAATGCCAATCTCACCTTCAGGTTTAAGATGATTAAATAGGGGCAGCTGTCATACCCCAAATTTGTCCCACCCCTTACTTCTAACTGGCTTAGGCTTTGGATTCATGTACATACCTACATTAGGTCATCTAACACTTCATGCATCGCTAACCAATAATTTGAGACATGGGATCAGAGGTCTTCTAGTGGATTAGAGTTTTATTGGTTTGAAGCCTCTACTTCAGATAAACTTGTTTCAACTGGTCCTTCTGTGCGCACTAGATTATGGAATCAGGGTTTCGGGTCATGGATATTGTGGATTTCCTCTTCATCAAGCTTCAAAGTTATTCTTCATCCATATACCACAATTTCAATGATTAAGGGTTTTATTTCCCTATTTTCGTGGTGATTCAAAGGATACTGCACATTAGTGGAACTACAAGTCATTGACATTGGGGTTCATGCAAGAATTTGGACATATCTATTGTAATTGGGGAACTGTTGCAAGACTGGAGGAAACTATGTCAAAACTTTGACTTTCTGTCGAAATCAACCAAAGAATGTTGACTCTTGATCAAAGTCACTCTTGAGGTTTTTTGAGATTAAAGGTATGAACGGAGAATGCATTAGGAGTTTGAATATGAAGCATATAGGGGAAAGTTACGTTTCAGATGTAAGGGAATTCAAACACACTCATTCATTCATAAAACATTTGAACATGGTTAAGAAGAGGTCCTTCAAGCTACAATCAAAGCCTCCTTTCAAGAACTCTAAGATTAAAGGTAAATAGAAGAGAAATTTCAAAGTTTAAATTGGAAGAGAATTATTACAAAGGGGGCAAATTTCATTACAAGACAATACAAGCCAATTACATACATTCAAAAGCCAATGCAAAGTACAGTTTGAAATCCATGTCCGATTCATTGCAAGTACAAAGAAGATTACACGAAAAAATACAACACGTCCTAAAAACATATCTTTCTTCTTCTCCGATCCTTCAAAGCCATCTCATTTGCGCCATGTTGATAGGCATTTTCTTGTTGTTCAAGCAATGGTGCATTTCACTTTGATATGCCTTGTTTTAAAATCAATGCCACACCTGCATATAAAGAAACCAAGGCGGCCAAACAAACTAAACACACAGTCAGAACAAATGTCATGGCAACATCCTCTACATACCAAACACAATACCATACACACACATACACTTACATTGCATCAAAACCAAAGCCTTTGCCATGAAAAAAAATCAAAACCAGCCCCTGTTAAACCCATTAAAACCATACAGTTTGTTATACCCCAAAATTTGCCCGCATCTTTTTTCAAGAAAACTCCAATCTGAAAATTAAAGAGTCTCATATAATCATGGATTTTTATTTCAACAAATATCCTGACATATGAAATACTTAGTTTTTAGAATTTTTCTTATACAGTAATTTGGCTTGCAGTTGAATTTATTCTTACGCAAACGCCAAATACTGTTTATTACTTCACACATGCTATTTATTTATTTACAGATAAATAGTACTGACGCAATTGGTACAGAGTTAAATCTTTTTGCAGGCGCAGAATCAGGAAACTCAGACTGTACTGGTAACAAGTAGATTATTATTATCTTTTGTTTCCCACTAATTTTTGTACTATATTCCAATATTTGCAAAAATCTTTTCAAA
Organism: Vicia villosa; assembly: GCF_029867415.1. NCBI lineage: Eukaryota > Viridiplantae > Streptophyta > Magnoliopsida > Fabales > Fabaceae > Vicia > Vicia villosa. The sequence continues at coordinate 29,247,212 of NC_081185.1, forward strand.
TCTCTTTTTCAAAAATCAAATCTCTCTTTTTTCCAACACTATCTCCACTTTCTTTCAAATCTTACTTCCACTCAAATTTTCCTTTTGTACGGAATCACATCATTCCCCAACGTCTCTTTCCTTCTTTCCATTCTATAAATACCTCTCATTTTCTTCCATAAAATCTCACATCAAATTCCAACTCATCTTTCAAATTCCTATCTCATATCTATTTTCTCTTCTTCCCTGACAAGAATGGCAAAGTGGATAGAGACACTGTTTCTTACAGTCATCACCATTGCTACGGTGATCATGACTTTCTTCTGCCTGCATAGTCCTGAAGAGTGTGGACCTGCAATGGTTGCACTCCCAATCATCTACATGTTATTGTTCATAGCATGGGTCATTAATCGTCATTCTTAAAATTTGCCGTATTTCTTATTTCTTAAATGTACCGTTTATTCGTCGTACTGTTCAATATAGTATGTGATATTTGTACTGTCAGTATTAAATGTTGTACTATTTGTCATAATATTGCTTAATTACTAAGATAATATTTTGTGTGTTTTCTGCCAGTCAAATATTCCTATTTCTGTGCATTAAATGATTTTCAGGGTTATTATCGGTAATTTTGCCTGCATACCGTAAATATTAGTTATTTATTATGTCTGTGTTTTTCTAACAAGTCATGTAAATAAACTTTCATTTTTCACATAAAACAAAAGCAACAAAAAATAAAATTAACTTTGACTGTTGATTTTTCACTCTAACTGCTGCATCAATACCTGGACAGTCAGTTGACAGCCAAACTGCTGGCAGTACAATTCTCAGTGTTTTGTACCATCAATCAAATCAATCTTTCACAATTCAAAATTCCAAGATTTTTGTTCTAGAAGTCTTCTGAATATCACGCGATTAGCAGAGACTCAACACTGCACAAAAATCAGGTACGCTTAATTGTCTCCTACACAAACAGTCCCTAATCAGTGTTTTTCTTGTTTTTACAGGAGCAACAAGTTTTTGAGAGCTCAAATGGATTTCATACACATCCATATATCTCAAAGTACCATCATACAAATTTTCAAACTTCAATTCACTCAGACGCACCATCAGCAGCTCAAACAGTCAACAGACGACCCGTTTGACCAAAAAAGTCAACAGACAGTCAAAAATGAAATTTTTTGTCAAAGTCCATATTTTGTCAAAGGATTCATCATTTGATCATTGGATGATCATAATTCATCAAGGAAAGATCAAAAATCAACAAAACCCTAAGATTCAAAATTAGGGTTTTTGCCTGAAAAGTCAACTCAACTTTGACTGATCATAACTCTCTCATCCTTCATCCAAAAAATTCAAACCAAAGCTTGTTTTGAAGGAAATTCAATTATCTTTCAAATGCCATTGATCCCATGGTCATTGGATTCACCATTTGAAAAATATGATCAAAGACATTACAGGTCATTTTCAAAGTCAACAAAAAGACACTTTTTTCAAAAGGACACGCAAGGAGCTTCAAAAATCATTTTGACATGAGACCAAAGGCATTGGTTAGAGGACTCTTTGAGGTTTCCAAAAAGTGCAAGATCTCCTTCATATGACAAAAATTGAAGGATTTACACCTTGTTGAAGTTGGTTAAATTTTGGAAAAATACATGAAATCAACATTGCTCAAAAATGTATTTTTTCCAAATGGGGCCAAGTTTTCAGCATTCAAACATCATTTCCATGATGTTATGGGCCTCCCACGACCAAGACTAAGCCCATACCTTTTTTTTATCCATTTTTGCATGATTTTATCTTACTTTAAGATTAAAATTAAAAGGAAAATGCATGGATAAATGGTAGCTTACAAATCAAGCATGACTCACCCCAAAGAATCTTCATCTTTCTGCAGAGAAGTAAAGGGCAAGGCAGGTGCATTGAAGGCAAAGTGACTTGGTCAAGAATTCAAGCTTTTTTTTAATATTAAAGAATGCAAGATTTCAACAAAGGCAACTAGCTACATATTAGCTTCAATTCTAAGCACACATGGCTTATAAATAAGCTATCTTAGTTCAGCAACAAGGGAGAGACAAGTTCAGAAGCAAAGCTAAGCATAACACCTTTGTAATCACTTGAAAAAATTCAAAGAAAACTCAAATTCGAATTTGTAATTTCTGCTCATTTCAATACAAACTAAGCATTCATACACCTTCCTTGAACATCACTGAAACTATCTCAATCAATTACAAGCCTTGAAGCTCACTGAATCGAGCTACACAGGTCAAAAATTGTTCAAACTAAAATCAATTCGTATCTGGCTATTCACACATGTTTAACAAGATGTAGACATACTATTGAGTTTGGTTTGAGGTGTAGATCATTTCTGGAGCTTTAATTGAGTTTTAGATGCGTATACACGAAACCACCATTTTAGGGTTCTTCATCTCAAAATTAGGGTTTTCCAAATTAGGCAAAATTACAGGTTCTGAATAGCACCATTAAGTTCGCATGAACAATACGAACTCAACCATACCATCGCGTCAAATTTATACTCACGTTTGCTTGTATTCGCTATTATTACCAGGTGTAAAAGATTGGGTTTTTTACACCACCTGCAAATGAATGGTGTAAAAACCCATCTGAAGGTTGAAGATGATGCGTGGCGCCCTCTGATTCGCTGGGAGGCGCGCGCGTGTTTTTTAAACTGACTTGGAATTCAGTGTTTTGCAGGTGCTCCACGTGCTATGGTCCCTCACCATCTGGGCCTTCTGATCCATCCATCAACTCATCCAACGCCTCAGAACACGCACGCATATCATACTCCCTCATTTAATTTCCATACAGGATTAGTATCCCTTTTATTTTCTATTTTATTTTCTATTTTATTTTAATTTCTTTGTTAAATTAATTAAAAATAGTTTTAAAAATCCAAAAAATACACAAAAAATATTTTTATACTTCTAAAATAATATACTATTTTCTGAAATAAAAATATTTTATTTTTCTTCAAAATTTCAATATTTTACATAATTAATTAGTATATATTTATATATTTGCTTTTTAATTATTCTAACCAATCAAAAAATCATAAAAAAATTGTTCTTTATATAAAATATTGTTTATATATTATAAACTAATTTTGTACATATTTTGAATAATTTTCCTTTTAAGTTTTAATTATTTGTATAATTATTTGCATAATTATGTTTTAATTAACTCCAATCAATTTCAAAAATTCCAAAAAAATTAGTTTTGTTTTAAAATTAATTGACAAATATTTTGTACATATTTTAAACTTAATTTCTAGGTTTAAATCTATTTTCATCTTTTTTCCTCATTTTAATTTAATTAATCATGCATTAATTATAATTAAAACCAATCATAAAAAAATCCAAAAACATGCCTTTTATTTTTCTTGCAATTTAAAATTCCTAGATAAATGTATAGGATGTCAAATTCATGTAAATAGGCTAGTTTACATTTCCCGCACAATCGATGTAATAGCGTAGATTTACTTTCCGCACTTTACATTTCCGCATTTTAATTTCCAGCAAATATAAACTGCGTGTATGTCAAAGATAAAATTGAACCGTTAGATCACTAACTTCAAAGATAAATATCTGAATCCAATCACAATCACACTTGCACCTCTTAAGGTAATCCCTTCTCATTCTTTTCAAAATCAAAGTCAAAATTCTACTGTTTCGAGTACAAAATCGAACCTTGCTTTTATATCCGGTGAAAGGATAGATTTTTAAAGGAAATAGGATAAAGACCTTACAACTCAGGGTAGACCTCCTAGTTTGCTTGCTCAAATCAAAACAAACAAAATTCTCATACACTGTTGTTTTTCAAAACTTTCAAAAAAGACAATACTTTGTATACATCCAAACACGGGTTATTACAAAGTTAACGTTCTTTTCAAAACATCTTTCGAAAGATAAACAAGCATTTTGTATACATCCACACACGGATCATTACAAAATTCAAATTACAAAAGTATTTGAAATCACATATGAGCAATTTCAGAGCAATTGAAAAGTCATCGAAAAACAAGTGAGCTAAGCAAACTTAAGAGCCCATGGATAACCATGGATACAAAGGGTGCTAACACCTTCCCTTTATATAACCTACCCCCTTTACCCAGAATTTCTTAAAGGTCTTTTTTCTGTTTCTTTTATAAACCTTTCCTTAATTGGATAAAATAAAAGGTCGGTGGCGACTCTGTGAATTTTCAAAAATGCGAAAGCATTAAGCGACAAAAAAGAGTCAGTTCACGTATCTCTACAGAACAGAGGTATGGCCCGGTATTAAAAAAAAAATCGGAGGTCCACACAGTTCAACAACATTCATACAATATACCTGCACACATTCTGCTTCAACAATCCAAACAGCCGGTAATTCATAATAGTTCTGTTCCACCAGCCGCTCACACGCAGTTCAGTCCAAATCTTAAAGTTAACTCTCAGTCAGCTCGCAAACAGGTTCAAGCTACGAAACCAACATCCTGCATAATGAAAACCGTGTCAGTTCGAAGGAACAGTCCCTTTACGCAACGGCAGCCAAGTTCAGTTAACAAGCTAAAGAAAAAAACAAGTGCAAGAATCAAGAGGAATCTCTACTAACTCAACAATATACATCATAGGATCACTAACCAAACCACCCACTATCCATCAGCCCTGCAAAAACAGCGCCATAACCAACCTTTTCAATATATAACAGAATTCAGAACTCTTGCTAACTAACAAACTGCTAACAGTATAACTAATTTTTCTAACCTATCAGTTACAAATTCTAAACCTTTTCAACCAACTCTACAAAAACAAACAACAGTTTGTCATCCAGCTTCTTTTCCCAACCTCACATAACCACCAAATTCCCTAACTAAATCCCTAACCAATTTTTACTAATCTACAACCAACTACTAACAGAGATAACAAACTGAAAAAACAGAGATAACCACCTCATTAACTGCTCAATCTCAACCCTCAGTTTCATAACAGAAAGTAACAACCTATAACTAACTAACTGAATCACAATCTCATAACTTCCAAACAAAAAACAGAGTATAACTAACTTGAAACAGAAGTAACAAACTTCTAACCGCCAGATCCTCACCCTTCAATCCATAAACGAATCTCAGATCCTAGGGCCCTCAATCACTCTCAACCTCTAACTGAATCTCTCACTCTCAACCTCTATATAACAAGACTTCCCTCCATATTTCAAACTTCACGTTCACTTCCCTCCACAACTTTCACACACGCCATTTCACACTCTCTTCTTCTCCACACACGCTTCATTCATCACACTCACCAATCATCTTCATCTTCTCCCTTCTCACTCTCTGCAACTTCATCACCTCCATATAGCCTCAACCATCACTTCTTCAGTCCCATTCTCTTCTTCTTCTTCACCATCACCCGCAACCTTCACCCTTTTTACACTTCAATCTCATCATCATCTCCATGAAAAGAAACAGAAAAATGAGAAGAAGAAGAATCGTATAACAGAAAAAGCAATAAAAAACTCACCACAAAAATCTGAGCAATCGAAGAATCAACAACAACATCAACATCATCTTCATCCGCAACAACAATCAAACTTCGGTTCGTAACCACGTTCAACTTCATCGTCGCAACTACATAGCAACAACATCTCGATGTATTCACAAGCTGACGAGTTGCAAGGATTAGAAAAGAAGAAGAAGATAATGTCGAAGCGCCTCTCCGTCGCTGAATGATGCGTATGTGTGTGTTTGGTGCTCTGTTTCTGTGATTACGAAGGCGACGATCTACCATCAAGGACAAAGAGAGACTGAGAGTGAGGGACATCGGAAAGAGGAGAGTTGAGATCAAGTTTCTCCAACTCATGGCGGAGGAAGGCTTCGATCAGAGAAGAGAAGGATGTTGTTACCGTCTCTGGCCGCCGTTCGCGAGAAAGAGGGACTTCCGAAAGAAGACGGCACTGGAACGAGTGTGCTGCGAAGATTTTTGACCGGAGTAAGGTTGAGAGGACGCTGTTGAACAGATCGGAGAAGAAGAGTTTCCGGCCATTCCGCCGCCGCTGTTCATGAAGAGAAGAATACGAACTTTCAACTTCAATGGTCACAAATCAGCGTAACCCTAATTCCTCTTCTAGTTTTTTTTATTTTTTTAGTTTTAATTTTTTTTATTTTTATTTTAATTGAACATTAAAATCTGAATAATACAAAATCTTTGGGCCTGTACCGGAATTCAACTTTACACCTCCCCCATCTGGCCCGTACCTCATCACGTTTTTGGCTGATAAACTCAATGCAAAAAAACTGCTGATTGGCCAATCTGCTTAGGCCCAGCGCTTACTTCTCCCTACACCTTAATTCAGTTTACACCCTCTGGGTTCACTTATCTTCTTTTTAGAATTAGGTTTTTTCTTATTTTTAGATAATAAATGCATATAAAATCAATAAAACTTGTTAGTTTTTTTAGCCACTTTTAGGTTATTTTTTACATTTTAGCCACTTTTAGGTTATTTTTTACATTTAAGTTCTTTCATAAAAACCCATAAAAATAGTAGTATTTTTAGGTTATTTTTTGCACTTAATTTTGAGTGGTTTCTTATATACTTTTGTGCTAATTTTGTATGTTTGTGTTTACATTGGTTTTGGCCTATAACTTTGGCCTATGTTAATATCATTTTTAATGCTCTTTTTTAGAATTGTTACCATAACATTAGAGTTAGATTAGAATAACACTAGGCTTAGAAATTAAGCTAGTCCCCCACTTTTCATTCTTTTTCTTTTTCAACATAAAACATCTAATAAATGCTTGATTAAAATCCCATAAAAAATACAAAGAAAACACTTAAAAACATTAATAAAAAAGTGAAAATCATTAAAAAGGGAATGGAAGCTTGAATCTCCCTTGCTTTAGGGAATCATTCGAGTGCTTGGATCTCCCTTGCTTTAGGGTACCATTCGGGCGTAAGTTCCCAAATTCTAAAAAAACACAAACCAAAGAGTAACTCGAGTTTCCCTTGCTTTAGGGATTTCCTCGAAACACTCAAACTCTCTCTTTCTCTCCTTTCTTAAGGGCATTGTTATCTCCGCTCTATTGCATCCTAGGTCGATCCCTTATGCAAGAGCGCGAGCGTTAACTCCGCCCAACTAAAAAACACAAAAACAAACAGAAAACTTGTGAGCCGAACTACGGCGCTCTGATTCCTGAAAAGGATACGTAGGCATCAAGTCGCGGGGCTTGAACGAGCACATTTGTAAATATTCCTTCTTTTCCCCGTATTTCTTTTGCATTCATTCGCATATAGACATAGACATAGATACACCCTTTAGATAGAAACAAACATAGGTGGATACCATCGAGTACGATGGGCGCGAGGGGTGCTAATACCTTCCCCTCGCGTAACCGACTCCCGTACCTAGATTCTCTGGTCGCAAGACCCTGTTCTTATCCTTTGCTAGGTTTTCTGATATTCCTTTCCCTTATGGGATAAATATATTGGTGGCGACTCTGTTCATTTTTCGCGAGCGTGCGACAAGCATATACTTATATTTCTGGGCGTTACATTATGCGGATTGAGTGCAATATTGGGAAGTGTTCCGGTTCCAAGCGGAATCGATCATATTATGGGGATCTTTGGAGAATGATAATTGAGTCATTAGCGAAGTGTTGGTACCACATGCATGAGTCCTTTTGTGTTGAATTACATTGGTTGTGATAATGCATGATTTCATGATGTTTGATTATTCATGATGTGAATGATTTAAGTGATAGTTGTGATTGAATTGTGTGATGATGTGTGACTAGATGATGATGTGTAGGTGTGAGTAAGTATGCGACGCATGAGGATATGTTGTATTGGTATATGTGTGGTTGTTGATTAGTTGAGTACCACTACTATATTTATTCCTTATGTCTTTTATAATAGTTATGAAATACTCACCCTTTCTGTTTGAATTTTCCCTCCACGTGGGTAACGCGCGGGTATTCAGGAGTAGTCCTCCGAAGTTAGAGGATAGCTTTGTGGAGTTCTTTTTACTGTTTGTTTATAATAAAGGGGGTCTTGCTTTGATACGTAACATTGGGGTCGGGATCATTGTGTTTGGGACTATTATGTTCACTTTTAGTTATTTGAATTTGATTTGAATTTGATGAATTACCTTTTATGGGATTATGATGTTTTGAGTTATGATTCATGAACTATGAAGTTCAATTAATGTTTTATAAAATTTATTAAAGATGTCTTAAATTATGAATTTCGTTGGGAGATACCATATTTTGTTTTGAAAGGATAATGAAGTATAATTTTAAATAAATTTTGAGAACCCGTGTTACGGAGCAGGACATTTAATTGTGAAGTTTTTATGAAGATGTGACACCCTTGTTGGTGGTTTTAAATTGATTTAACTCGTATTATATTGTGAATATTCCTTGTGGGTTAGAAGGGTGTTACAATTAGCCTTAGGACTCCTAATATGATTTTGTAACACGGTGAACTGACTTTTTATCGATCGAAATGTCGCGGTAAGCAAGAGTCGCCACCGACTTTTATTTTATCCAAACAGGTTCGGAAAGGCAAAAAGAAACAGAAAAAAACCTTTTAAAAGAAATCTAAGTCCGGGGGGTAATTTATGCAAAGGGAATGTGTAAGGCACCCTTTGCATCCATGGTTTTCCATGGGCTCTTAATTGCTTTGCTTGCTCGTTTGTTTAGAAAATGTAGATGAAAGAGATAGGGACTTTAGCTCGTAAATGAGCGTAGCCCTTTTGAAAAATTATGAGAAAGAATATAATGAAAGTTTGAGCATTGCAAGGCAATTAGGGACAATTACCTTAAACTCAGATGATAGGTCTCTTTTTAGCCTTTCAGAATGAAAGGGTCTATCCTTGCCATAAGAGGGCAGGAAGCCTTTCGTTTGGAGGTTGAAGGGTCATCGAAGCAACCTTTGCCATAAGACTGTCCCATGCCATAGAAGGGCAGGTAGTCTAAGGCAAGGATCAGAATAAGCCATTTCGTAGGCAGCCAGAAGATACCTCAGCCTTTTTTCGTGGGCAACTTCCGAGGGTCGAGGTCATATTGTGTATCGAAGGCAGCATCATTTAGGGTCGTATGACCTTTAGTATTCGAGGTAACATGGCTGAGGTATCTTCGAATTCGAGGGACGTGGCTTATTCTGCAAAAACACAAAGGCAACAGGCAACAAGGCAACAAGGCAGCAGAGAGGTTACCCAAAGGGTGCGTGTGTGCAACAATCACGTGATTATATTCAGATATTTATCTTTTAATTAGTTATTCTAATTCAGTTTAAGGCTTGCACTCCCTAGGATTACTAACCACGCAGTAATATAAAGCAATAAAGGGGGCGGGAAATTGTAACCAGCGGATCCCTTAATAGGGTTTGACATAAGTAATAATAAAGCAGGAACATATAAGGTTAGGGTTTAGGGTTACCAAACTCGTAGCTTTGGCGATCGACAACCCTGAAAATGCAAACAAATAAACAATATGGTGAGTGTATGGCTAATTCGAAGGCGAACAAGATTAACCCTAAAATAAATAATAGATAAATTTAAAATAATAACATAAGCAAAGGTACTTAGCTCTGATTTGATCTGATATGGTTGATAGGGCGCCTTTAAGGTTAACCCTGAAAAAGGCAAGGCAGAAGGGATGAATGCAAAACAAACCCTAATATTTAAGATAAACTAAATGAAATTTAAAATTGAATTAAATAAAATTACTTAACTCTGGGTTTTCGAGTCAGGCGCGTAGTCGGAAGGCGTTTGAAAAGATAACCCTGAAAAAGGCACAGAAAAAAACAAATCAGTGTAGGGCGAATTCTCGTAAACCCTGATTAGGGCGCAAGTTAACCATGGTTAATAGAGTAAATAAAATCAGATTTAATCAATTATTGGTTTTCAACCCAATTAATTAAATCAGTGAAAATAAAGTTTCGATTAAATATATGACCTTAATATATATTTTATCAATTTATAAAAATCTTGATAATTAAATAATTAAACCATTAAACATTTAATTGTTTGAGTCAACTAAATTTATTTTTTCATAATTAAAATAAAACATATTACTAATGATTTTATAAAAAGGAAGATTCAAAAGGAATTTTATATAAAAAAAAATTAAAAAAAGAATTTGTCATATGAAATAAATAAATAATAAAGTAAAAGTAAAAAAAAAATAAAGAAACTCAGCTTATGATCCAGTGTGGGGGCGTCTTGAGAGTCCATGGTATGTCCTCAAGCTCTGGTGCGTTGGATCTTGCTTAGCCTTGATCTGAGGGCTGGTAGCGCGAGGGTGCATCGTGTAGTTGACGAGGACGCGTACATTGGATCCATCTGCACATTTACTCAAAGAAACGTTTCAAAAATTATGCAAGAGGCAGGGATCGAACCCATGCCCTTGCACGCCAAGACCTTAGGCCACACTTCTTCACCGCTAGGACACTTTCTTACGCTGCAAACAAATCAAATGGAAAGTAATATATTAAAAATTAAGTACAGTAGCGAATTCAAATAGGAACCGCGCGTAGCTCCTTCTTCTCCTTCGTGAGAATTGTCAACAGCAACTGAACTTTTTGGCAACGCTTTTCTTTTGTTGTCATAGAGCCTGCAATCTTAAAAATATAAAACAACAACAATAAATCCAATACAAGGCTAGGGTTCAACTCTAAATCATCCTCTGATCATGGTACCATTAATTTGGTTCAATTTTCCTTCTACAATGAACCCCCAATTTGGAGCTCTAAAAACCTAATAATGGTAGATTCTCGTACCGGCCCTTAAGAAGCAATTAAATTACCCAAAACTCATCGAAACACATCCATGAACACAAATATATATTCAAAATTAATTAAATATGTATGTACGTATGAATTTGATCGAAAATCAAAAGGGCAAACCGTGGGTGTGAAAGGTGATGATTATGAACGCCTTGAACCTTGATATTGGTTGGGATAGATTCAGAGAGAGTCGAAGACTGATTGGATCCTTGGAATCACTTGAACTGGCCTGGAACTTTGATTTTGATTTCTCACTTTTTCTTGAAACTTCAAGACCTCTTCATGTGGATTTGTCTGCGAAATTTTTTTTTTCTATGGATGGGGTTTGCTACTCCGAATCCCCTTCAGCCTTTTATCACCCTTTCTTATATATGGAGAATGAATTAGGGTTTGCATTTGTGAGTGAATCTTGGAGATTTATCATGGAAAGATTTGATATGCCAATCTCATGAAGCTTGCTAATTTTTGAACAAGATTTGTTAGAAAATGTGTTTCACACGGTTTGCAGCATGACTTGGACCTCCAATGCAGCCAAAAAACTAAGCCCAATGTATTGTCATTAGTTTATTTCATATATTATCTAATTTATCTTAGATTTTTTGAATAAAAATCAAAAATAAATTAATAAATAAGAAAATAAAATCATGATAAATTATGAATCCACTTAGAGGGCCCATATGAGGACATATATTAAACTTTAGGCCCAATTGTTCAAATTTCTAAGTTTACTCAATTCGGTCTTCATGAATTTTTCAAAATCAATCAACTTATGCCACTCATAACTCGCCCGATTTTTGTTGTATGGAGGTGTTATTGAACTTTATACTTTGTTTTGGATTTGAATAGAAAAAATGGTATGGGCAAATTTTGGGGTATGACAGATTTTCCTATTATGCCCTTACTTACTGTTAGAACAAGATTTGTTCTTATCAATTATCTTAGTTTTGATGATAACAATAATATGAATTTTGCTTAAGATAATATGGTACTCTAATCCAATGCAATTTCCCTTTCAGGAAATATATATAAAGAGTACGCATAATTCAGCGCTCAGAAGTTGTGTCTCAAATGGTTCAGCATGCAACATCAGAACATGGTCTGGCAAGACATCAGAAGATGGTCGAAGCAGAATCAGAACATGGGTCTATGGAAGCATCAGAAGAACATGAGATCAGAAGCACTGAAGATCAGAAGATGGTATCACGCAACAGAAGCACTTCAAGATCAGAAGATCAGAAGATGCTATGCACCAAGCTGTTTTGACTCTGATGATATTCAAACGTCGTATTCACAAACATCAGATCAGAAGGAAGTACAGGTGGCAGACTACGCTGACTGACAAAAGGAACGTTATAGCTACTAAAGGCAACGTCAGTAGACACAGCGTGAACAAGGCTCGAGGTAGTTGACAAAAGCGTATAACATTAAATGCAATGCTGTACGGAACACGCAAAGCATTAAATGCACTCAACGGTCATCTTCTCAACGCCTATAAAAATGAAGTTCTGATGAGAAGCAAGGTTAACGATTCTGCACCAAAACAACTTATATCAAACTTGCTGAAACGCTGTTCAAATCTAAACTCAGAATCTTCATCTTCATCAAAGCTCACTACATTGCTGTTGTAATATCTTAGTGAGATTAAGCTTAAACGATAAGAGAAATATCACAGTTTGTGATTATAGCTTTTAAGAAGCATTTGTAAACTCTTGAATAGATTACATTAAATTGTAAGGAACTAGAGTGATCGTGTGATCAGTATACTCTAGGAAGTCTTAGCAGTTGGCTGAGCAGTTTGTAACTAGAGTGATCGTGTTGATCAGAATACTCTAGGGAAGTCTTAGGAGTGAACTAAGCCTAGAGTGATCGTGTTGATCTGTAGACTCTAGAAAAGTCTTAGAGGTTGTCTAAGCAGTGTTCCTGGAGTGATCAAGTTGTGATCTGTATACTCTGGAAGACTTAGTCGTGGACTAAGTGGAAAACCATTGTAATCCGTGCGATTAGTGGATTAAATCCTCAGGTTGAGGTAAATCATCTCTGCGGGGGTGGACTGGAGTAGCTTCGTTAACAGCGAACCAGGATAAAAATAACTGTGCAATTTATTTTTATCGTCCAAGATTTAAAGTCACACTTATTCAATCCCCCCCTTTCTAAGTGTTTTTCTATCCTTCAATTGGTATCAGAGCGCCGGTTCTAAGGTGCAAGCACTTAACCGTGTTTAGAAAAGATTCAGGAAGAGAAAAACGCTTCAGTTAAAAGATGGCTGGTGAAACTCCGACAAATCCACCTGCATCTACATCTGGCTCTGCTGAGCAATACAACGGTAACAATGGTTATACAAGACCGCCGGTATTTGAGGGTGAAAACTTTGAATACTGGAAAGATAAACTGGAAAGTTACTTTCTTGGTCTAGATGGTGATCTATGGGATCTTCTGATGGATGGTTACAAACATCCGGTAAATGCCAGAGGCGTAAAGCTGACAAGGCAAGAAATGAATGATGATCAAAAGAAGCATTTCAGGAATCATCATAAATACAGAACTGTTTTGCTGAATGCTATTTCTCATGTTGAGTATGAGAAAATATCAAACAGGGAAACGGCCTATGACATATATGAGTCCTTGAAAATGACTCATGAAGGAAATGCTCAAGTCAAGGAAACTAAAGCTCTAGCCTTAATCCAGAAGTATGAAGCCTTCAAGATGGAGGATGATGAAGACATTGAAAAGATGTTTTCGAGATTTCAAACTCTGACTGCTGGATTGAGAGTTCTTGACAAAGGATACACCAAGGCTGATCATGTAAAGAAGATCATCAGAAGCTTACCCAGAAGATGGGGTCCGATGGTGACTGCATTCAAGATTGCGAAGAATCTGAATGAAGTTTCTCTGGAAGAGCTGATCAGTGCCTTGAGAAGCCATGAGATTGAGCTGGATGCAAATGAGCCTCAAAAGAAAGGTAAATCTATTGCATTAAAATCTAATATCAAGAATTGCACTAACGCTTTTCAGGCTAGAGAAGAAGATCCTGAAGAATCAGAATCTGAAGAAGAAGATGAACTGTCCATGATTTCCAGAAGGGTAAATCAACTCTGGAAGAGCAAGCAAAGGAAGTTCAGAGGCTTCAGAAGTTCAAAGAAGTTTGAACGTGGAGAATCTTCTGACTACAGAAGATCTGACAAGAAGAAGGTCATGTGCTATGAATGCAATGAACCAGGACACTTCAGGAATGAATGTCCAAATCTTCAGAAGGAGAATCCCAAGAAGAAGTTTCATAAGAAGAAAGGTCTTATGGCAACCTGGGATGAGTCAGAAGATGATTCAGAAGATGAGCAGGCCAACTGTGCGCTGATGGCGACAGAAGATGACGGATCAGAATCTACATCAGAATCAGATTCTGAAGAGGTATTTTCTGAACTTACTAGAAATGAGTTAGTTTCCGGTCTAACTGAACTTCTGGAACTCAAGTCTCAGATTAGTCTCAAATACAAAAAGCTGAAAAAGCAATTTGAATTTGAAACAAAGAAGCTTGAGTTGGAGAATTCTGAATTAAAAGAAAAACTTTTAAAATTATCCAATAATGTTGGATCTCCTTCTGATTCAGAAAAATCCACTCCTAGTCTAAACCATATTCTGAAAGAATATGATTTAAGTTTCAGGAAGTTCTTATCTAGAAGTATTGGCAGAAGTCAGCTAGCTTCTATGATATATGCCGTGTCTGGAAACAAAAGAGTTGGCATTGGTTATGAGGGTGAAACCCCATACAAACTTGAACCGGTTGATGAAATGAAACTCACATACAAGCCATTGTATGATCAGTTCAAGTATGGCCACTCTCATGATATTAGGCACACTTCACATGCACAAAGTTTTCACATAACACACACCAAGAAGCATGTGACACAACCTAGGAAATATCATGAAACTCACATTAAGAATTATTATGCTGTTCCTCCTATTGCTTATAATGTCAAACCCAAGTTCAATCAGAACTTGAGAAAATCTAACAAGAAAGGACCCAAGAAAATGTGGGTACCTAAGGATAAGATTATTCCTATTGCAGATATCCTTGGCTGCAAGAAGGACAAAGCACAACATGTCATGGTACCTGGACTCTGGATGCTCACGACACATGACAGGAAGAAGGTCTATGTTCCAAGACCTGGTGCTTAAGTCTGGAGGAGAAGTCAAGTTTGGAGGAGATCAGAAGGGCAAGATAATTGGCTCTGGAACTATAAAGTCTGGTAACTCTCCTTCCATTTCTAATGTACTTCTTGTAGAAGGATTAACTCATAACCTCTTATCTATCAGTCAATTAAGTGACAATGGTTATGATATAATCTTTAATCAAAAGTCTTGCAAGGCTGTAAATCAGAAGGATGGCTCAATCCTATTTACAGGCAAGAGGAAGAATAACATTTATAAGACAGATCTGCAAGATCTTATGAGTCAGAAGGTGACTTGTCTTATGTCTGTTTCTAAAGAGCAGTGGGTCTGGCACAGAAGATTAGGTCATGCTAGTTTGAGAAAGATCTCTCAGATTAACAAACTGAATCTTGTCAGAGGACTCCCTAATCTGAAATTCAAATCAGATGCTCTTTGTGAAGCATGTCAGAAGGGCAAGTTCTCCAAACCTGCATTCAAGTCTAAGAATGTTGTTTCTACCTCAAGGCCATTAGAACTCTTGCACATTGATCTGTTTGGACCAGTCAAAACAGCATCTGTCAGAGGAAAGAAATATGGATTAGTCATCGTAGATGATTATAGTCGCTGGACGTGGGTAAAATTCTTGAAACACAAGGATGAGACTCATTCAGTGTTCTTTGATTTCTGCATTCAGATTCAATCTGAAAAAGAGTGTAAAATCATAAAGGTCAGAAGTGATCATGGTGGTGAATTTGAGAACAGATCCTTTGAAGAGTTCTTCAAAGAAAATGGTATTGCCCATGATTTCTCTTGTCCTAGAACTCCACAGCAAAATGGGGTTGTAGAACGAAAGAATAGGACTCTGCAAGAAATGGCCAGAACCATGATCAATGAAACCAATATGGCTAAGCATTTCTGGGCAGAAGCAATAAACACTGCATGCTATATTCAGAATAGAATCTCTATCAGACCTATTCTAAATAAGACTCCCTATGAATTGTGGAAGAATAAAAAGCCCAACATTTCATATTTCCATCCTTTTGGATGTGTATGTTTTATTCTGAACACTAAAGATCATCTTGGTAAGTTTGATTCCAAAGCTCAAAAATGTTTCCTTCTTGGATATTCTGAACGCTCGAAAGGCTACAGAGTATACAATACTGAAACATTGATTGTGGAAGAATCAATCAATATCAGGTTTGATGATAAGCTTGGTTCTGAAAAACCAAAGCAAGTTGATAATTTTGCAGGTTATGATATTGACATATCAGAAGTTGTTGAGCCAAGAAGCAATGCATCAGAAGCAGAGCTTCTCAGAAGCAAAGAATCTGAAGATCAAGTATCAGCTTCTCTGGAGGATCTAAGTATTTCTGAAGAACCATCTGTCAGAAGATCATCCAGACTCATCTCTGGTCATTCAGAAGATGTCATTCTTGGAAAGAAGGATGATCCAATCAGAACAAGAGCATTCCTTAAGAACAATGCAGACTGTCAATTAGGTCTTGTATCTTTGATCGAGCCAACTTCTGTTGATCATGCTCTAGAAGATCCAGACTGGATAATTGCTATGCAAGAAGAACTGAATCAGTTTACAAGGAATGATGTTTGGGATCTTGTTCCTAGACCAGATGGATTCAATATAATTGGTACAAAATGGGTCTTCAGAAACAAGCTCAGTGAGAAAGGTGAAGTGGTAAGGAACAAAGCCAGACTGGTGGCTCAGGGTTATAGTCAGC
Organism: Vicia villosa; assembly: GCF_029867415.1. Lineage (NCBI taxonomy): Eukaryota > Viridiplantae > Streptophyta > Magnoliopsida > Fabales > Fabaceae > Vicia > Vicia villosa. Next base: position 29,263,855 of record NC_081185.1, read on the forward strand.
AAGAAGGGATTGACTATACAGAAACCTTTGCACCAGTAGCCAGGTTAGAGTCTATTCGTCTATTAATTTCTTTTGCCACTCAACATAACATCATTCTCTATCAGATGGATGTTAAGAGTGCTTTCTTAAATGGTTATATAGATGAAGAAGTTTATGTCCATCAACCTCCTGGTTTTGAAGACTCTATGTCTCCGAATCATGTGTTTAAATTAAAGAAATCATTATATGGATTGAAGCAAGCTCCCAGAGCTTGGTATGAACGCTTAAGTTCTTTCCTTCTAGATAATGGTTTCACTAGAGGAAAAGTGGACACTACTCTCTTTTGTAAAACCTTTGAAAAGGATATTTTAATCTGTCAAATATATGTAGATGATATTATTTTTGGAACATCTAATGCTACACTTGGAAAGGAGTTTGCTAAGTCTATGCAGGCTGAGTTTGAAATGAGCATGATGGGAGAACTCAAGTATTTCCTTGGAATACAAATAAATCAAACATCAGAAGGAACATATGTTCACCAAACCAAGTATGTGAAGGAACTTCTGAAGAAGTTTAATCTTCTGGACTGCAAAGAAGCCAAAACTCCTATGCATCCAACATGCATCCTAGGTAAGGATGAGGTAAGTAAGAAGGTAGATCAGAAGTTATACAGAGGTATGATTGGATCTCTTCTATATTTGACTGCTTCTAGACCTGACATTCTATTCAGTGTTTGTTTGTGTGCTAGATTCCAATCAGATCCTAGAGAATCTCATTTAACTGCTGTTAAGAGAATTCTAAGGTATCTGAAAGGTACTACTAATGTTGGTTTAGTTTACAGAAAATCTAAAGAATACAACTTAGTAGGATTCTGCGATGCTGACTATGCTGGAGACAGAATTGAAAGAAAAAGTACTTCAGGAAGTTGCCAATTTCTTGGAAGTCATTTGATCTCTTGGTATAGCAAGAAGCAAGCAACTATTGCTCTATCAACAACAGAAGCAGAATATGTCGCTGCTGCTGGTTGCAGTACACAGATGCTCTGGATGAAGAGTCAGTTGGAAGATTATCAGATATATGAGAGTAACATTCCTATATTCTGTGATAATACTTCTGCTATATGTTTATCTAAAAATCCTATTCTTCATTCAAAAGCTAAACATATTGAGATTAAACATCATTTCATAAGGGACTATGTTCAGAAGGGTGTTATATCTTTAAACTTTGTTGATACAGACCATCAATGGGCTGATATCTTTACAAAACCCCTGGCTGAAGATAGGTTTAAATTCATTCTGAAGAACATCAGTATGGATCTATGCCCAGAATGAGAAGATGAGAAGTTCTTATATATGAGTATCTTCTGAAATGAAATGTGATTTTTCCAATCAGAAGTTCTGATTGAAATCTTTTAGAAATTATGATTCGGTTATTACTAACGTTTCATTGTCTAAGTTGATTCAGAACCTCTTTTAAAGCAAAACAGCTGTTACGCTTTGTCTCGGGATGGTAAACCTGTAGTTACTATTCATGGATAAACGTGCGTGCAGTTGAAGGGACGCCGACCATAGGTAACTGTGCTAGTCACCTCATTTGTCTTTATTATCTCTCCTCACGTCACGTAACATTAAATGCTAGTCATCATTCGTTTCACTTTATTTTCTTTTAAATCTCTTCAAAATGGTTTTTGGTTTCCTATCTCTTTGTTTTCCTCTTAAAGTTTCTTTGTGTTTTACATTCCAGTAAATGTTCTCTTTTGTCGTTTTATGCATCTGAATCTTTTTAAATATTCTTTTTGATGTTATGACAAAAAGGGGGAGAAGATAAATGATAAATGATTTGATTAAATCTATCAGTTGCTGGGTAAAGAGGCTCCCACACATTCACTAACAAGAACTGCAAGTTCTATATGGTTTAAGTGTTTTGCAGGTACAGAGAAGTGAAGCAAGCTGAGTGCTGTCAAGCTTCAGGAATCAGAAGCACGATCAGAAGCACTGATAATAGAATTTGAATATCATTGTCTATCCTGTTCTGACAAAATTCTATTTGCTCTGATACATATAATGTTATGGCTCTGATACATTATTTGCTCTGATACATTATTTCAGCCTATATGGCTCTAATACATATAATGTGTTCAAACATACATTTTATGTTCTAACTCGTTCATGCTGACTGTTGTCGTTTAGTTTTTGTTCTGTAAACATTTCAGGATGTAGAGATGCTCTGATGATGCTCTGGTACATTCAACAATGTTCTGATACAAATCTAGCATGAAGAGATGTTGGTAGACATTCAAAGTTCTGAAGCTATCCGAGGGAAGCAGAAATCAGAAGATGTGAATGCTCTAAAAGATCCAGAAAACTCAAGTTCTGAAGCTGTCCTGAATGGAAGCAGAAATCAGAAGCTGTGAGTGTTCTGAAGATCAAAGAAATTCAAGTTCTGAAGCTGTCCTGAATGGAAGCAGAAATCAGAAGCTGTGAATGTTCTGAAGATCTAAAGAAATTCAAGTTCTGAAGCTGTCCTGAATGGAAGCAGAAGTCAGAAGCTGTGAATGCTCTGAAGATCAAAGAAATTCAAGTTCTGAAGCTGTCCACAATGGAAGCAGGAATCAGAAGCTGTGAGTGTTCTAAGGATCTAAAGAAATTCAAGTTCTGAAGCTGTCCAATGGAAGCAGAAGTCAGAACCTATGAATTCTCTGAAGGCAGAAGCTTATATGATCGTCTCTACCGAAATAATCAGGGAAGTCTTTTATCAAAGTTCTTCGAGTATTTATTTCAGGGGGAGATTATTTATCTCAGGGGGAGATTGTTAATCTCAGGGGGAGACATATTCATATGCTTATGCTATAGCTGTGTAATTTGTCTTTTGCCGTCTACTCTTTCTGATCGCAAATTCATATCATTTATATATGTTTTTGTCATCATCAAAAAGGGGGAGATTGTTAGAACAAGATTTGTTCTTATCAATTATCTTAGTTTTGATGATAACAATAATATGAATTTTGCTTAAGATAATATGGTACTCTAATCCAATGCAATTTCCCTTTCAGGAAATATATATAAAGAGTACGCATAATTCAGCGCTCAGAAGTTGTGTCTCAAATGGTTCAGCATGCAACATCAGAACATGGTCTGGCAAGACATCAGAAGATGGTCGAAGCAGAATCAGAACATGGGTCTATGGAAGCATCAGAAGAACATGAGATCAGAAGCACTGAAGATCAGAAGATGGTATCACGCAACAGAAGCACTTCAAGATCAGAAGATCAGAAGATGCTATGCACCAAGCTGTTTTGACTCTGATGATATTCAAACGTCGTATTCACAAACATCAGATCAGAAGGAAGTACAGGTGGCAGACTACGCTGACTGACAAAAGGAACGTTATAGCTACTAAAGGCAACGTCAGTAGACACAGCGTGAACAAGGCTCGAGGTAGTTGACAAAAGCGTATAACATTAAATGCAATGCTGTACGGAACACGCAAAGCATTAAATGCACTCAACGGTCATCTTCTCAACGCCTATAAAAATGAAGTTCTGATGAGAAGCAAGGTTAACGATTCTGCACCAAAACAACTTATATCAAACTTGCTGAAACGCTGTTCAAATCTAAACTCAGAATCTTCATCTTCATCAAAGCTCACTACATTGCTGTTGTAATATCTTAGTGAGATTAAGCTTAAACGATAAGAGAAATATCACAGTTTGTGATTATAGCTTTTAAGAAGCATTTGTAAACTCTTGAATAGATTACATTAAATTGTAAGGAACTAGAGTGATCGTGTGATCAGTATACTCTAGGAAGTCTTAGCAGTTGGCTGAGCAGTTTGTAACTAGAGTGATCGTGTTGATCAGAATACTCTAGGGAAGTCTTAGGAGTGAACTAAGCCTAGAGTGATCGTGTTGATCTGTAGACTCTAGAAAAGTCTTAGAGGTTGTCTAAGCAGTGTTCCTGGAGTGATCAAGTTGTGATCTGTATACTCTGGAAGACTTAGTCGTGGACTAAGTGGAAAACCATTGTAATCCGTGCGATTAGTGGATTAAATCCTCAGGTTGAGGTAAATCATCTCTGCGGGGGTGGACTGGAGTAGCTTCGTTAACAGCGAACCAGGATAAAAATAACTGTGCAATTTATTTTTATCGTCCAAGATTTAAAGTCACACTTATTCAATCCCCCCCTTTCTAAGTGTTTTTCTATCCTTCACTTACTCCATCTCACATTATCACCTTTATTTTATTTTAATTAAATAATAATTTTAACTAGATACTATAATTATTTATTATTCTAACTAACACCTTAATTCCAGTATCCCTCACATATCAACATAAGCATCACATGTCACATAATCTCACACATAATTCATATTGACTCATATAATCACCAAAATAACCAAATAATAGATAAAATAATTAAATCTAATTTTCGGGGTGTTATATAAATTGCAAGCAATTGCATCACAAGAAAAATGGTGAATGGTAAAAAATTGAAATTAAAACATGACATATTACTTTCAATTTTTTTTATCAATTACCATTTTCTGCAAGTAACATATTACTTTGATTTTTTAATAAAACCTAGGAGTTTCCTTATTTTATTTTATTTTTTAATTAAAAAGGAAAAAAAACATTTTCCCTCGGTTTTAATACATAACTGAAGATTTATGTTACACAACTACAATAACAAATCTATGCTCTTCATTAATAAAGTAACAATGCTCAAGATATTGTCAAGACATCAATGCACAACGAATATATGTCCTACATCCACCACTATATATCTTGTTTTCTTTCTTGTGAAAGCATTTTCTATAAAAATATTTGCTCAAGATAATGAAATCTTGAAACCTAAAGAAACTTGGGAAAGTTCTCTCGGATGGGTTGCAAGTGTAGAAAAATATTTTCCAATAGTTGGAACAGATAACTTTTTAGAAGTTGTATGCATGAAATCCATTGAACTTTAAAATAATGCGTACAAAAGTTATGCAACAAAATCTAGATAACAACAAATATTTATGGTTCTCCAAGAATAACAATGACAATGATGAATCATATATGTCAAAATTTGGATTTGTTTTAAACAATATATTTTAATATTTTGTGTAAACAATGTAATTTAAAAAGAAAAGCTAATTCTGCTTAGTTTTTAATAGAAACCAAGAGGAATGCGACTCTTAGGATGGAATACATGTTACCTCGATTTTGACTCATAACCAAGGGGATATATAAGCATGTTTATTCATTTTCTTCACCGTCCTTAAACATATATTTATCGTGCATTTAATGAGTATCAGCGTTTAAGACATTGTCATTAGTGATCCACGTGAAACCTAAAAGCATCAATGATAAAAGTAATCTAAATATAAAAAATTGATAATGAACCATTTGATATGAAAATTTTTAAACGTAAAGAATCTTGGTAAAATTCTTTGATGGATTGCAAGAGAAAAAAATCGTTTGAGTTTAAGGTTTGTGTTCTTCATTAATCATATAACTAAATATTTATATTATTTATCCAACCTTTTGTTGCTTTATATCAGAAACAAATGAATGCAAAATTCATTGAAAATATACTTGCATCCAACATTTGATCTTCCTCAAGATTTATATTAAACAAGGATCCAATATTTGTTTTTGACTTACAGTTTATTTTTACTTTAATATTATGTGTAAACAATGTAATATTCTGTGTAAATAATGTAGTTTCTAAACAAATTATTTTATTAATATTTTGAGTAATAATGTAACGAATATTTTTAAAAAAATTATTTTTCTCCTCGGTTTTGGTCATACACCGAGAGGTATTTGACGCCAGGTTTGAAAATTAAAAAAAATGCAATAGTTGGGAATCGAACCTCTGACCATTTCAACTATCTTCTCGATTATTAAAAAACAGAGGTGTTAAGTGACAAGTTATTATGACGTCTTTCGTTATCTCGCCTCTATAACCAAGGTTAAATCAACACCGTGTCCGAGATTAAATGTGTGTTTTGTATTAGTGCTATTGAGAAATTAACTTTTTCTTTGAGGTATATCACATTGGAAAAGAATCCCTTTAACCAAATCATTACGAATGATTAAAAATCAGAGAGCAATGTTTATGTTTTTTAGAAGTGTCAAAAAGAACTAAATTAATTATGAAGTATAAGTGTCACGCGAACAACAATGTCTCTACTATGATTCACGCTAGCAACAATTAAAATGTGGTGCTAGTTGTTATATAATATGAGAGATGTTTGATCCGTTTGTTTCATTTTTTGTAAAATGATTTTCTAGTGTTTGTTACACATTTTTGTTGAAAAGTAATTCTTTTAAAAAAAAATTAAATGAAAAATTGATTTAAATAGTTATTTTCAAAATATTATTTTATATATTTTATTATTTTCTATAATTTTTTATGGATGTCAAAATTTCAAAAAATTACTTAAATTTCAAACTATTTCAAATAGTTTTTAATAAAAATTATTTTTGAGATACATGTTTTTAAAAAAATTGTGACTTTAGTTATGTTTTAATTTTTAATAATATATATTTATGTTATAGTATGTTAAAATTAATCTCTCAACTTATAGAAAATGATTTTAAAAATTTTGTAATATTTTGAAAAATGTTTTTATAAAAATAATCATTTTAAATACAAAGAAAAATAATTCATTTTTAAAGTTAAAACAAACATATCTTATGTAACTATTGAGATTATCACTATTGTGGAGTGTACATCTCTTATATTTATAGATAGTGAGCCACTAAAATCTTAGACTTTTATTTTATAATTGATAAATAAGTTGAATGATATTTATATTTAATTAAAAGTTTAATGGAGATGAACAGACAAAGTAAAAAAGTTGTACACTGTCATCCAATAAAAATATATCATTTTGTCATATCATACAAGTAATTCAAAAATTTCAGTATGATTTAACGGATACATGATCGTCATAGGTTGATAGTGTAAAAGTAAAATTAATTTACACTGTCTATGCATCATCCATTTTCTCTTAATTAAATTATTTTAATTAAGTAAAGTATCACACATTGATTTTATTATTACAATTTATTCATATCACTCGATCTTTGATCTGAAACATGCTGTAATCTAAAATGCCATATAGAAATGTAAGGAAGAGTTGTAAAATGTGGAACTATTAGTACTGTTTATATTTTTATGATGAAAGGAAAGGTCAAATGCAAATTGATGTTGATAAGTTATATGTACATATTTGGTGCCCTTCATCAACTTGTACAATTCATTTACTTGATTAGCCAAACCAATCATCTTCAAACACTTCATATCTTGCAAATAACAATGATTATAAGTGAATTTGGCTGGAAAATTCAATGGTTTACATAATTTTACACATAAATCAAATTGAGTTTCAATTCATTTGAATATAATACATTAGCTATATAGAGAAAACGAGAAATTTGAACATTACCTGTATATGGCACTTGAGCTGAATTACCACTAGAAAAATTAACATTAATAGGATTAATTCTATAAAAAGACTAAAAAGTATGTAAGGAAGAACATATATGGTCATTGGCACTAAAATCAATAAGCCAATAATTAGAAATTTTTGTGTTACTTGTTGAACAAGAAATGACAGTGCTAACTTACTAGGGAATTAAGTTGTGATTTAAGAGTTGAAATATAAACGATATCAATATTGAAAAAATGTTCAATCAAATGTTCCCAAACATCAATAGAACTTTCATGAACATGATAGTTTATGAAATTGAATATGAATCCAAATTAATAATCAATGAATGTACTAGATGATTGCACCTCTCCCAAATTGCATGATAGAGTTCTTTATTGTCATATATTGGGGTAGATCGATCAACGGTGAGAAATTTATTCTTTGCGCCAAGAGCACGACACGTTTATCTACTATAACTAAAATAGTTTGGTCTGTCAAGTTTTGGTGAAACAGAAATAGAATTCATTCCATCACTTGGATGAACATAATTGACCAAATATAATTGAGGCTTAATGTAACAGCCCAGATCCCTTTCAAGGCAATCCCGACACTGAACCCTGTACCCTTAGGATCAAGTACATGATCAATCCATTCCCACTACCAATTGAGCTAGTAGCAAGACTTAGGTCATAACAAATTTATTAACTACTCATTGTAACTACAAACAGAAAGAAAAACCTTGGAAACCCTAACTTTCTAATAATTTTGGACATTTGCTTTCATTTGAACATATTAGTTAGTTTAGACGATATTTGGTCATTACACAAGCTAACATGATGAGTTAATAAGTGACAAATATAATCAATAGAGAGACGTCGGCAGCAAAAAATAAAAAGAAGCGATGGATCTATATAAAAGTTATGGTTAAGTATGTTTTTGGTCTCTATTAAAAAAATGGGATAGGATCAAATAACACCAAGGTGTCAAAGTTTAATTTGACACCAAAATCTCAACCGTTAAAAGAATTGATCAAACGGTGATACTAAATGAAATAAAATAATAATAAAAATATATAGCATATTTTTCTCCTAAAAAATAGGCTATTTAGTATCACCGTTAGATCAATTTTTTTAACGGTTGAGATTTGGTGTCAAATTAAACTTTGACACCTTGGTGTCATTTGATCCTATTCCTAAAAAAATTACATATTTTGGTCCCAACAAAATTATTATGCACTTAGTTTTAGTCCCTACTGTTAAACTGATGTGTATTTTTGAATGATTATTTTACTGACATGTTTAGAACATTATAAAAAGTTCCTCAAAAAAAAAATAACTCAAAATTTGATTTCTAAGTCGAGATTTGCATTACTTTTATCATTATCTTTTGAAATTTAAAAAAATCATATTTAATTCTTCTCATTTTAAAAAATTATATAATTTGGTAAAGAAATATTTTATAGAGAACAAATCTACTGACATGCATTAATCATATACTTAAAACACCATCGGTTGATCATCAATGTTTTCTTAAGTTAGTGAAAAGTCGAAGGAGATGTAAGAACAAGCATACACTCACAAATGAGTTTTTGATTCATGGCAAACATCACAAGCAACCAAATACAAAAGCATAAATGAATGACTCAAGACAATGGAAGATTATGAAGCTCAAATCACTCAGAAAATGGTATTGCATCTGTTAGGTCGACCAAGCAAAGCCCTAGGTCGACTCAAAACCAGAGCAAACTCAGCAAAACTGACAAGGTCACTGTTAGGTCGACCTACCCACACTCCCAGGTCGACCTAAACTGAAGAGTTTTTTCTCATATCATTGTTAGGTCGACCCACTCACATCCACAGGTCGACCTAATCTGAAGAAATCTCCAAAAAGCTGAATTAACTGATTCTAGGTCGACCTAACCTACCAATGGGTCGACCCAACTGGCAACAAATTCAATTTGGCTCATTTTACTTCTGTTAGGTCGACCTAAGCACTAAGGTAGGTCGACCTATCTGCTGAAAACTTCCCAAATCATGTGTTCACTCTGCTCCAACATACCAGCAACTATATATATCATTCCATGTTAATTATTCAAAAAACACCAACAACTGAAAGATACACAAAGGCTTCTCATCTTCGTTCTTCATCATCTCCAACACAATTACACATAATCATTCTTGTGTTGAGGGTTAGTGATCGAGTTCGATAACGTCCATGGAACGGAATTGAAGATTCCTAGTGGGTGAAGATTTGTGGGGTTTTTAGTGAATAAAATCCGAGGGTTTTGTCCTCCAAGATTGGTGAATTTTGGGGGTTTTTATCAAGAGGCTTCATCAAGGATCCAGCTGAGTGTGAAGATTGAAGAACAAGTGTTCAAGCAATTCAAGACACTGCAGAAAGGGATCAAAGTGAAGCTCTTAGAAGACCTTGATCTGGCTCAAGATTAAGGGGGAAGAAGATTCAAAGGATCGACAAATTTGGTTTATTGTTTATCGCTTTGTTTTCTTCTTTGTATAAACTGCTTTCAACATTAATGGAAGATTTCCCAATTTCAATTTGGAATTGGGGGCAGACGTAGTCGTAGCGAGGACGATCGACGAACTGCCTGAACAAATATCGTGTTCTTGTCGCCTTTATCTTTTCATTTATGTTCTGTTCATATTTGGTTATAATTGCAAATTGATCAACGATTCAAGTGTTAAAATTGTGAATTAAGATTCTGCATAAACATCACAATTCACCACATCTTGAATCACCATCAATTTGAACATTATCACCAAGTGTTTGTCTTTTTGCTTCTTCCATTATCACTGCATTGCAAACCAAAGTTTATCAAATTAGAAGTTAATCGATTTTCTGTTGTGAAACATATTGATTCGATAACATATCATTTCATCGTTAATCTCAATTATCTTGTGGTTTTGTCACATATACGACCCTTGCAATAACGGTCCGGAATAGACGCAAGTCGATTCAGAACCGCATTCGCTTTAGTTCGAAATAATTCCGAAAAACTCTGTGAGATCTATTCACCCCCCTCTAGATCCTTAGGCCAGCGTCTAACAAGTGGCATCAAGAGCTCTGGTTTATTCCGTGCTACGTGAAACACTTATTGGAAAGATGGCTTCCGGACCTAAAGGGGCTCACAATAGAGCTCCAGTTTTCAACGGTGAAAACTATGGCTATTGAAAGGATTGTATGTGTGTCCATATCAATTCCATTGATAGGAACATCTGGACAGCTATTGTCAATGGTCCCTTTCAGATCACCATGACAAATGCAGCTGGTGCAGTTGTTCCAAAACCAGAAAATACTTGGGATGCTGAAGATGAAAAGAGATATGGATACGATTGGAAAGCGAGAAACATTCTAATCTCAGCTCTAGGAGTTGATGAATACTATCGCGTTTCCCATTGTAGATCCGCTAAAGCTATGTGGGACACATTGCAAGTTGCCCATGAGGGAACGGATGATGTCAAACTAGCTAGAATCAATATGTTAACTCAAGAGTTCGAACTCTTTCACATGGAAGATGGTGAATCCATCGAAAACATGCAGAAGAGATTCGTTCACTTGAAAAATCGTTTAAACTCTCTTGATAGACCTGTTTCCAATGCAGTTGCTACTAACAAAATCTTAAGATGTTTGAACAGGGAATGGCAACCCAAGGTTACAGCAATAAAGGAAGCAAATGATCTAAACACCTTAGACATCACCACTCTCTTTGGTAAACTAGAGGAACATGAACAACATCTTAAATGCCTTGACATGCATGAGAAAAGGGCAAAGAAAGAGAAGAACATGGAGAAAGAGGTAGAGAAGAAGTCAATAGCTCTAAAAGCTTCAAGCTCCAAGACCTCAAGACAAGAGCTAGAGGATAATGATACAAGTGATGATGAAGACTCCGATGATGAGGAAATAAGACTGTTTGTGCGAAGGTACAACAAATACATAAAGAAAAATGGAGCAAAACACTCCGACAAAAGCTTGATCAACTATAGGAAGCAATTCAACAAGTACAAACAAGATGAAAATAACAAAGGAAAATCCAAAGGTCCTTGTTTCAATTGTGGTAAAGTTGGTCATTACAAACCGGAGTGTCCATACCTTAAGAAGGAGAAAGAGAAGAATCAAAGCAAAAGTCACAACAAGCCTAGAAGAGCCTACATTGCATGGGAAAGTGATTCCTCAAGTAAAGACTCATCAAGCGATGAAGAAGAATCGGCAAACTTATGTCTTACGGCTCATCAACACAAGAAAAAGAAACGTGTAAGTCATCTTAAACCTGAACTTGTAGATAAGGTATCTCATGCTCAATTAAAATTAGCTTTTGAAGAACTACATAGAGATGCAATTGAAGCTTTCAAACTTTTGGCCTCAAATAAGAAATTTTTTTCATATCTTGAAGCAAAAGTTGAGAAGACCGAAAAGGATATGGAAGTTTTAAAACAATCTATGCTAGATATTCAAAAGGATAAAATTGAGGAAGATCCTACATCATGGTTTGGTTGTGAGACATGTCATATTTGGCAAAAAGAAGTAAGAGATCTAAAGGCCAAATTAGATAAGGCTCTACAACCAAAAGTGACTTTTGCGGTTGATCCAAATAAGTTCAAAAGATCGTATACTCCTTTATATAGTAAATACACTTTTGTACCAAAAGTATCAACTAGCAAAACAGCATACTCTCGTCATATTACTTGTCACTATTGTTGCAAAAGGGTCATACCATTGAAAAATGCAAATTTAGGAGGATTTTAGTTCCTAAAGGAGTATTTCAATGGTTTCCAAAGTGCAACAATTTATGTACTCACTACCAAGGACCCAATGAAGATTGGGGACCTTCCACTCTAAATTAATTTTGCAGGAAATGTGTCTTGACATTGCCGAAAGGTTATGATTCCTTGATAGCGGATGTTCAAGACACATGACGGGAGACATATCACTTTTTGTTGAGTTCCACGCAAAGAAAAAGGGGTATGTTACCTATGGAGACAACAATCGGGGAGCTATACTTGGTAAAGGAAGTGTAGGTAACCCGTCTACCACAACTATAACTGATGTGTTACTAGTAGAAGGTCTTAAACATAATCTCCTAAATATTAGTCAATTGTGCGACAAAGACTTCAAAGTAATTTTTACAAACTTCAAAGTAACTTTTACAAATCCTGGCTGCACAATAGAACATATTAAGAAAAGAGAGATCATGTTTAATGGCACATGAGTAAACCACATTTATATGCTAAAACTTGGAGGCATATTTTTTCTGTTACTCTCAATCTAGTAAGGCATATTGTAACACCCCGATATCCGTTGCACGCATCAACCGTGTCGGCCAACCGAGCATGTTACCGGCTTAATCAATAATCCCCCTAGGTCCGCTTACCGGCTGCCTAGGAAATATTGTTTTTTCCTCCCGCAGGAATCGAACCACGTACCTAGGGGTTAAGTACGTATTCATAGCAACTCCTGCTACCAATTGAGCTAGTTAGCTCAAGTGGTAGCAGGAGTTGCTATGAATACGTACTTAACCCCTAGGTACGTGGTTCGATTCCTGCGGGAGGCAAAAACAATATTTCCTAGGCAGCCGGTAAGTGGACCTAGGGGAGATTATTGATTAAACCGGTAACATGCTCGGTTGGCCGACACGGTTGATGCGTGCAGCGGATATCGAGGTGTTACATTAAAAAGGCGCCTTTTTAATGTAACACCCTGGATTTCCGCTTAATTCGGCTATTTCAGTCAAATGGGAGTGTTTTGCATTTTATTATAACTGCTACTGTTTGCTTCTAATTACTACTAAGCTAAATAGTTTTACCAAAACTACAAGCTGCTGCTATACATATCCAAAGTGTCATATAAAAAAAAGAATAGAACAAATGAATGGAAAACAGGAAAGGGAGCTGTCATCTCCAACAAGGGCCAGCGTCTCCAATTATATAGGATTCACAAATCAAAAATTAATGAAAAAGGAATATTAAGAAATATGAACCAGCACAAATGCAACTAGAACTGCTGTTTAACATTCCAAGCTATAATGAAACACTTGTTAATTGAAAAATATTATACATATATGCATGAATATTCTTTCTAGATCTCGTGAAACTATTTAGTCATCAGATAAGATGATGTATAGGAATATCTATCTACATATATTTTAAGGGGTTCTTAGTTATTGAAAACAGGAAGAAAAACATACACAACTAATAATTGGAAACAATGCTTGTATAAATGAAAAGAATTTGGGGTGCCGCACGTTATTTCTTATTTACTTTTATTTTATTTCCAAATACAATACATCCACAGCAACAAGAGCAACAAACAGCGATGGATATACACGGTATTTCAAATTTCGGTAATTTCCTAACACAACACGAGCAAAACCTAACCCCTAATTCTCTCCAATCAAACAACCACAAGAACAGGAATTTATAGAAACAACATTGATATATTTCCAAGTTCCAACAACAATATACTACAAGAGCAATAAATCTACACACCCAATTTTCCACATACAATTGTTCATGAGCCCCATTATAGGAAGAGAACCCCACCCTTACCTTATCAAATGAAGCAACTCAATGGGTCTCCAATTGCATCTCCAAGCTTGTTCCTCTTGGCTCGCCTCCTTCTCTTCAAACTTTGTTCTCTCCAAAATGACAAACTCCTCTTCATATCTCTAAAACCCTAATTTATCATTTCCAATTGGGCTTAGTTAACACTTTCTCTTCACAACCAATTTTAGGCCCAATAAGATAAATAACACCAATTAAATTAAAACATCACTTTTATTAATATTTCAACAATATAATAAATCCGACTTGTAAATAATATTATTCTAAATATTATTCTTCGACCATTCGACTAATATCTGACTTTTAACTTAATAAATCCAAATATGCTCCTTAAAATAATATCGACAAATCCAATTACGACATAATCCAATATTTAAATCCTTCAATAATTTAATTAACCAATACATCACTTGATAATTTCCCGACGATATAATAATTCATTTGCCGACATAAATACTTATTCGCTAATGTCTCATATTTCCAGTCTAATCTTAATTACTCAGAAAATTCCCAAAACTTCAAATATTATTCTAATAATATTTCTAATACTGAAAATATCAAAACTCTTGATTAAATATTGATCCTCTATTCCGAACTAATACCGACTAAATCGTCTCAAAATACGAAAACTTCACTAAACACTCCGAACGTCTAGATTAAGCGAATAATCAAATTTCCGGGCGTTACAACTCTCCCCCACTTAGAATATTTTCGTCCTCGAAAATCTACTTGACAACACCATCGCAACCAAGTCTCGTATCCAATTCTCAAATATACAAATCGTGTTTGGTAACACTTCAATCACTACTTCTTCGGCACATTAATGATTCCACAAGAACACAAACACATTACTATTCTTACCAAATTCACAATAATCTTCGACCCAATGCAGCATCCTGGCTCATCACACTTATTCCAACAGTCTATCAATCCAAACATCAAGATAATTCCACTTCACAGACTTCTGACATATAGTCCTTCACTTCTTACAAGTCGTATAACAACATTGCAACGCAATGCTTCCGCTGCGCAACTCTGATAATTCTTCTTTAAGTCACTGCCTTGTTAAAACTCCGTCAACTGTATGGTTCACAAATTTTTCAATCCAATGCAAACTTTTCTTAATACTCATTTTCACATCGTTGTTTCACTGTTACTTCCAAATCCTTCACCTTGCGACATTCGCCTGCACAAAACTCACTACTCTGAATTGTTCAACATTCCCTGACTTTTCCATGGTTATATCCCTGTCAATCCCCATCAACTCAAAAGCAACTATCATTGCGATATAGCATCAATACTCTTTCCTTACTATTAAGACAGCAAGACAAGGCTATAACATCCAACACGATTTTCGCCTACCATTAACAATGGATTGAGGGTGATCAGTTCCCCAATTTATCAATTAGTGTTCGAAAACCATAGTGGAGTATAAACTGTTGTTACTTCATAATAGCGTCATTTCTGAATTTTCACTAAAATCCATTAACACGTCATAATCCAATGATTCACTTTGGGTTCTTACAACTTCACAACTCCCTACTCATTATATCTTGTCCATGAGGCACCGGCGTCCAAACATATTACAAAATCCGCTTCATAGTCACTTAGCACCACACAATCGTCAAACGTCTTTCCATCTAGCAGGAATTGCTATGAATATGTACTTAACCCCTAGGTACATGGTTCGATTCCTGCGGGAGGCAAAAACAATATTTCCTGGGCAGCCGATAAGCGGATCTAGGGGGTTATTGATTAAGCCGTAACATGCTCGGTTGGCCGACACGGTTGATGCGTGCAGCGGATATCGGGGTGTTACATTAAAAAGGCGCCTTTTTAATGTAACACCCTGGATTTCCGCTTACCCCGCGGAGCTTCCGGCCTACCAAACATGTCACCAGCTTAATCAATAATCCCCCTAGGTCCGCTTATCGGCTGCCCAGGAAATATTGTTTTTGCCTCCCGCAGGAATCGAACCATGTACCTAGGGGTTAAGTACATATTCATAGCAATTCCTGCTACCACTTGACCATATGGTCAATTGGTAGCAGGAATTGCTATGAATATGTACTTAACCCCTAGGTACATGGTTCGATTCCTGCGGGAGGCAAAAACAATATTTCCTGGGCAGCCGATAAGCGGACCTAGGGGGGATTATTGATTAAGCTGGTGACATGCTTGGTAGGCCGGAAGCCCCGCGGGGTAAGCGGAAATCCAGGGTGTTACACATATAGGCATATAGGTTCTCTCAATTCCGTTACTACTTATTGTTGAAGAGTCAGTTCATGTGTCCTTTTGATGAATCTTATGCAAAATGTGTCGAGAAAGGTATATCTTTTAATAGTGCAGGCCCATCTACTGAAGACATTGTCAAAGATAAGGAAGACGACAGTGAAAGTGTTGCAAAGGAAGATGCTAAGAAAGAGAAAGATGAGTCTCATGATAGTGTTGAAAAAGAAAGCATCTCAAACAATGAAGAACTTCCTAAGGCCTGGACAAATGTAAAAGATCATCCAATCGACAACATAATAGGGGACATCTCAAAGGGCGTGACAACACGCTCCAAGATAAGTAACTTTTGTCATCATTTTGCTTTTGTTTCACAAGTTGAACCGAAAAACGCTAAGGACGCATTACTTGATGAGCATTGGCTAATGGCCATACAAGAAGAATTAAACCAATTTAAATGGAATGATGTTTGGGATTTTGTCTCTCATCCGGGAGATCATCAAGTAATCGGTACTAGATGGGTTTTTCGTAACAAACTTGATGAAAACGGAGTTATCACTAGAAACAAAGCTAGATTAGTTGCTCAAAGTTATAATCAAGAGGAAGGTATTGATTATGAAGAGACGTACGCTCCCGTAGCACGTCTCGAAGTTATTCGTCTCTTACTTGCTTATGCTTGTTCAAAAGACTTTAAACTATTTCAAATGGATGTTAAAAGTGCCTTTCTAAATGGCTACATAAATGAAGAGGTCTATGTCGCTCAGCCACCCGGCTTTGAGAATTACATGTATCAAACTCATGTTTATAAGTTGAAATGTGCTTTATACGGTCTCAAACAAGCCCCTAGGGCTTGGTATGAACGTTTGAGCAAATTTCTACTTAGTCAAGGGTACTTTAGGGGTAAAGTTGACACTATTCTCTTCATTAAAAGAAAAGATAAAGATATACTCTTGGTTCAAGTTTATGTAGATGATATTATATTTGGGTCGACTAATGCAAAACTTGTCAAAGAATTTTCTAAGCTTATGCAGAGTGAATTTGAGATGAGTCTCATGGGTGAGCTAAATTTCTTCCTTGGTCTACAAATCAAGCAACTCAGTTATGGAACGTTTGTAAGTCAAACTAAATACTGTACAGAGTTGCTCAAAAGATTTGGAATGAGTGAAGTGAAGGAGATTGACACACCTATGGCAACAAATACTAACCTAGACAAAGATGAGAAAGGTAAAGAGGTTGATGTGAAATTGTACCGAGGCATGATAGGTTCACTATTGTATCTTACTGCCTCAAGACCAGATATCATGTTTAGTGTGTGTATGTGTGCAAGATATCAATCTTGTCCAAAGGAATCTCACTTAAAAGCTGTCAAAAGAATTCTGCGATATCTACGTGGAACTACTACATATGGCCTATGGTATCCAAAGGGAAATGAGTGTTATTTGGTAGGATTCTCCGACTCAGATTTTGCTGGCTGCAAATCCCATAGAAAGAGCACCAGTGGAACATGTCATCTATTCTCAAATTCATTGATAAGTTGGCATAGCAAGAAATAAGTATCGGTTGCATTATCTACTGCTGAGGCAGAATATGTAGCTGCCGGAAGCTGTTGTGCTCAGATATTATGGCTCAAGCAACAACTCATTGACTTTGGTATCAAGCTCGATCGTATACCTATCATGTGCGACAACACAAGTGCTATAAACTTAAGTAAGAATCCTGTTCTACACTCACGAACCAAGCATATTGAAATAAGGCATCACTTCCTAAGGGATCATGTAGAAAAAGGAGAAGTTATATTTGAACATGTAGAGAGCAAGAAGCAACTAGCTGACATTTTCACCAAACCTCTTGCAACGGAGCAGTTCTTCAACATTCGCAGAGAATTAGGGATATTAGATATCTCTAATTTGAGCTAAATCCGTTTGTGTTCTTAACCTTATTCCTTTACTTTATATATATATATATATATATATATATATATATATATATATATATATATTGATTATGTCCAAGCTAACATTTGTCCTAGTATGAAGGTAGCTCAGCATCAAATCAATATGATGAAAGTGGTAACATGTATGTTGTTCATTTCCAAAAATTTCATTGATACTGTAATATGATATCAATCAACATGCTTATAATGACGTCATACATGTTTTAATCAAATTTCAAGCTTGGATATGATACGCATAATGCTGTTTATTATAATTTCCTGTCACCTTTCTGTTTCTCTCTTTTGATGTTGTCAAAGGGGGAGATGAATTGAGAAGTACGGGGGAGCTTGTACGGGGGAGCTTAGTACGGGGGAGCTTTATTTAGTCATTTAATCTGGTATTTGCCATCATCAAAAAGGGGGAGTTTGTAAGAACAAGCATACACTCACAAATGAGTTTTTGATTCATGGCAAACATCACAAGCAACTAAATACAAAAGCATAAATGAATGACTCAAGACAATGGAAGATTATGAAGCTCAAATCACTCAAAAAATGGTATTGCATCTGTTAGGTCGACCAAGCAAAGCCCTAGGTCGACTCAAAACCAGAGCAAACTCAGCAAAACTGACAAGGTCACTGTTAGGTCGACCTACCCACACTCCCAGGTCGACCTAAACTGAAGAGTTTTTTCTCATATCACTGTTAGGTCGACCCACTCACATCCACAGGTCGACCTAATCTGAAGAAATCTCCAAAAAGTTGAATTAACTGATTCTAGGTCGACCTAACCTACCAATGGGTCAACCCAACTGGAAACAAATTCAATTTGGCTCATTTTACTTCTGTTAGGTCGACCTAAGCACTAAGGTAGGTCGACCTATCTGCTGAAAACTTCCCAAATCATGTGTTCACTCTGCTCCAACATACCAGCAACTATATATATCATTCCATGTTAATTATTCAAAAAACACCAACAACTGAAAGATACACAAAGGCTTCTCATCTTCGTTCTTCATCATCTCCAACACAATTACACATAATCATTCTTGCGTTGAGGGTTAGTGATCGAGTTCGATAACGTCCATGGAACGGAATTGAAGATTCCTAGTGGGTGAAGATTTGTGGGGTTTTTGGTGAATAAAATCCGAGGGTTTTGTCCTCCAAGATTGGTGAATTTTGGGGGTTTTTATCAAGAGGCTTCATCAAGGATCCAGCTGAGTGTGAAGATTGAAGAACAAGTGTTCAAGCAATTCAAGACACTGCAGAAAGGGATCAAAGTGAAGCTCTTGGAAGACCTTGATCTGGCTCAAGATTAAGGGGGAAGAAGATTCAAAGGATCGACAAATTTTGTTTATTGTTTATCGCTTTGTTTTCTTCTTTGTATAAACTGCTTTCAACATTAATGGAAGATTTCCCAATTTCAATTTGGAATTGGGGGCAGACGTAGTCGTAGCGAGGACGATCGACGAACTGCCTGAACAAATATCGTGTTCTTGTCGCCTTTATCTTTTCATTTACGTTATGTTCATATTTGGTTATAATTGCAAATTGATCAACGATTCAAGTGTTAAAATTGTGAATTAAGATTCTGCATAAACATCACAATTCACCACATCTTGAATCACCATCAATTTGAACATTATCACCAAGTGTTTGTCTTTTTGCTTCTTCCATTATCACTGCATTGCAAACCAAAGTTTATCAAATTAGAAGTTAATCGATTTTCTGTTGTGAAACATATTGATTCGATAACATATCATTTCATCGTTAATCTCAATTATCTTGTGGTTTTGTCACATATACGACCCTTGCAATAACGGTCCGGAATAGACGCAAGTCGATTCAGAACCGCTTTCGCTTTAGTTCGAAATAATTCCGAAAAACTCTGTGAGATCTATTCACCCCCCCTCTAGATCCTTAGGCCAACGTCTAACAGGAGAATCATTGATAATTCCTAACTGTATGGTTTCAAATAAGTTTATGGAATAACAATAGAAATCTCATCTTTGTTTGTATAATTCATTTATAGAGAACAAATCTACTGACATGCATTAATCATATACTTAAAACACCATCGGTTGTTCATCAATGTTTTCTTTTCAACAATGCACTCTTAACGTGATCAAACTATATGGATCAGCAGTATGTGTATCTGTGTAGGTCAAACCACCAATATTACTAGTTAATCTTAAATTATTATTAAAAAATTGGAAGGTAATAATTGAACGAAAATTGGAAAATATTTAATGTAATTTATTTTTATTTCAAATTTAATAAATAACAAAATAATATTTCTTTAATATTTAAATCAAATTATATTAATTTACTATATATAAATCCAAGGTTGTCATGATGGCAACCCTAGCCACATGTCACCTTGGTAGTATCTCTAAACAAAATTTGGCCACATGTCACCTTCATAGTAAATCTAAACAAAAATCTTAATTTTAATTTTTACTAATTTAACTCTATATTAAAAATAAATAAATAAAATTATCATAATAATAATATAATATAATATAATATTCAGTCACAAATATTAATAATAATTTTATAAATATGTAATATATAATATTTATAAGTTTATATTTTATTAATTTGTTAAAAAAATTCAAACTATTGTTATAAATGATTAATAATATTTTATTTAAACTAAAAAAATAACATGTAAGTAATTTGTAACAAAAAATTAAAAGAAAATTATTATTTAGTTTATTTTAGATTTTAGATTTAAAAATAAAAATAAATTTAACATAAGATTATATTTTATTAATTTTAAAAAAATTCAAACTATTGTTATAAATGATAAATAATATTTTATTTAAATTAAAAATTAAAATGTAAGTACTTTGTAACAAAAAATTAAAAGTCTGTATTATTTAATTTACTTTAGAATTAAATATAAAAATATATTTAACATAAGTTTAGATTTTATTAATTTAAAAAAAATTCAAACTATTGTTATAAATGATTAATAATATTTTGTTTAAATTAAAAAAAAAAAACTCTGAGTATTAAAAACCAATTTTTTATATCTAAACCTTACTTATTTCATTCATTTTTTCAATCGTTAATTAATTAACTTTATAAAAAAATCTAATTCTAATATTAGTAAATTTTTAATATTTTAACCAAAAATTAAAAATCTTACTTATTTCATTCATTTTTTCATTCATTATTTTGAATTAATTGTAATAAATGTAATGACAACCAATCACTATATATTATTAAAAGAAAAAAATCAAATTATTGTTATTAATTTTAGGCATAATAGTTGAGTATATATTTTTTTAAAACGGTGGACTTAATACTATAAATTTTGAATTAATTATAATAAATATAAGTAATTTGTAAGTAAAAAAAATTAAAAGTCCTTATTATTTAGTTTATTTTAGATTTTAGATTTAAAAATAAAAATAAATTTAACATAAGTTTATATTTTATTAATTTTAAAAAATTCAAACTATTGTTATAAATGATTAATAATATTTTATTTAAATTAAAAATTAAAATGTAAGTAATTTGTAACAAAAAAATAAAAGTCCATATTATTTAATTTACTTTAGAATTAAATAAAAATATATTTAACATAAGTTTAGATTTTATTAATTTAAAAAAAATTCAAACTATTGTTATAAATGATTAATAATATTTTATTTAAATTAAAAAAAACTATGAGTATTATAAACCAATTTATTATATTTAAACCTTACTTATTTCATTCATTTTTTCAATCGTTAATTAATTAATTTTATAAAAAAATCCAATTCTAATATTAGTAAACTTTTAATATTGTAACCAAAAATTAAAAATCTTACTTATTTCATTCATTTTTGCATTCATTATTTTGAATTAATTATAATAAATGTAATGACAACCAATCACTACATATTATTAAAAGAAAAAAAAATCAAATTATTGTTATTAATTTTAGGCATAATAGTTGAGCATGTATTTTTTTTAAACGGTGGACTTAATACTATAAATTTTGAATTAATTATAATAAATGTAATGACAATCAATCATTACATATTATTCCAAGAAAAAATCAAATAATTGTCATTAATTTTATGTATAATATCGGGCATATACTTTTTTTAAACGGCGGAGTATAATCTAAATAAAACAAAAAAGATGGATTATAATAAATGCTACAATTATGAAAACCATAGACATTACTCCATGACCTCCAAGATTTTTTATCCTCCTAATTTCCTTTCATTTCTAACACTTGATTTCCTTACATGTGAGTATGTAGAGTATGTCCAAACATTCTCATCATTTATTTGTAGTTCATTATTATTTTTTGTAAGAGCTTTGTTGTATCCATAAAATTTTAGATACAAGGTGTCTATTTCTCCATTTTATCAATTAAAATATTTATTTATTATTATTAGTATTAGATTAGTAGTTTTATGACTATTGTGTTTGGTAATATTTTTATTTAATAATTTCAATTTCATATTATGTAAGGATTTTCTCCTCAATATTGACACTTAAATAATAAGTCTACTTAATATTTGTTTCTATTAAAATTATTATTTATGAGAATCAAATGAGTTGATGTTCTCCACCTCCTCAATGTTAACAAATTGAACACAGAAATTTTTTTTCGTGTATATAATATGCTTATTTTTAACACTTTGAAAACTCTATTGTAAATAGCCTAAACTAATGTGCAAGAGATCGTATGTACGAAGCTTCACAATTTTTCATATCTATAAAGATATAAAACTGATTAAGATATTAAGATATTGAAGTTACTTTCTTCATATTTGTCCTATTTATTTTATTTGACTATTTACTTAGTCTATTATAAATTTTAGTTTTTTAAATTTGATTGTAGTAGTCATTTTATTGCAATTATATATGTCATTACTTTATAATGGGTTGAATATGACCTAAATTCTCTTGTCCAATGAATTATATCATATTAACAACTTTAATAATATATTACAATGTTGCTCTAAAAAATTGAAAGAATTAGACCTACAAAAATATTCATCTCAATTTACTAATAACTCGAATTAAAAAATTTAATTAATAAGTATTATATCTAACCTTTTTAATCAACAATTAAAAATATTTATTTTCATTAAAGAAGAAATTAGATATTTATATTGGTGACAACATCTTTATTTTAAATTGTATAATTTAAACTCGAAGAAATTCTAAATATTATATGCAAAAGATAAAATAAATAAAAAATATAGAAGAGCATGCTTTAAGATTCTTAAATTTATAAATATTGTAGTTTTAATAAATTATAAATTCAAAATATTGTAGTTTTAATAAATTATAAATTCAAAAAGTTTAAGATAAAAAAACATTTTAAACTCTTTCCGCGCAACGTGCGGGTCAACATCTAGTTATGGGTAATGCTAACATGTGCTCTTAGGACACATGTTAAGAGTTAAATGTGGAAATTTTTTCTTAAAAATTGTGCATTGTTTATATTAAAAGTTGATGATTAATGTATTTATTATGTTTTACAATAGAAATCTTCTATATTTAGATTTCTTAATATGTATCCTTGGGGCTAGGGGTGGGAATAGGCTAGGCTAGGCTAGGCTTTATAAGGCCTGGGCCTGGCCTATGATAAACTTACAAGGTCTGAGCCTGGCCTATGGCCTACTATAGGCTCGTTTTTTCAGCCTGGCCTGGCCTTTTTAAAAGCCTGGCCTGGCCTGAAAGCCTATTTAAAAGCCTCTTTCTTATTAATGTTTTCAATTAATTCATATTAGTTAAGAAACTTTATAGGTCGCATATATATGATCATTTAAACTGACCTATTTAGTTTTTTTTCTAATATATATGCATATATAGACCAATCTATTTAACACATTTTCTAATATATATGCATATATATGCCAACCTATTTAGACTAATTTTAATATATATGAAAATATAGGCCGGCCTACAAGGCTTTATAGGCTTTTTTAATAGCCTAGGCCTGGCCTATTTTTATTAAATAGGCTTTTAAAAAAGCCCAAGTCTGACCTTTTTATCAAATAGGTCTGGCCTGGCCTTAAGTAGGCTAGGCTATAGGCCCCTGTAGGCCGACCTGGCCTATTCCCACCCCTACTTGGGGCACATGTTAGCTTTATCCATTAACTATTAAAATGATTGAGACATTGTTAATTTAAATGCTAACAAATTTTTATAATAAAATTTGTACCATACTGATAGAGTTTGTTAAACAATAGGCAATAGATAAGATAAGAGAAATATTCATTGTATTTCTTAATGATAAAGATACAAGGAACGTGCTATATATATAGGCAAGCAAAAGGTAATCAAATACTGACAAATGTGTCTAACAGCTAGTGCCAGCTCAGCAGTGGTAGTGGAACGCATCCTCCACTACTCTTCCCACTATTGACACACATAATAGAATATTATGTAACCACTACTCTATTAGTCCCCCTTAGAAGTTGCAGGGGGGTGCTTTAAAGTGATTTTGTCTAACACACGCGGCTTAGAACGCAGAGGGACAAACTTAGCAGCAGATAAGGGCTTGGTTAGAATGTCAGCCCACTGATCTTGAGCTGGAACATGAGCTACAGAGAGATGTTTGCTGAGAACTTTCTCTCTTAGAAAGAATATATCAAGCTCCATATGTTTGGTTCTGTTGTGGAGAATGGGGTTATGAGCAAGGGTGACAGTGCTCAAGTTGTCACATAGAATCCTAGGCACCTGAATAGAACAGTGAAGTTCCTGAAGCAAAGATTGTATCCAAATAAGTTCAGCAGCCAATTGAGCCATACTGCGGTATTCTGCTTCAGCACTAGACCTGGCAACAAGCTGCTGCTTCTTGGACCACCAGGAAACAACATTAGGACCAAGATAGATGCATGCCCCTGAAGTAGACCTTCTGTCATCAGGATCAGATGCCCAATCTGCATCGCAAAATCCTAAAAGCTGCATAGGCTGCTGAACAGGGGCGGGCTGAATGAGTAAGCCATGACATAGTGTACCACTCAAATACCTTAGGATCCTTTTGACTGCCTTCCAGTGATCCTCTAAGGGATTGGATAAAAACTGACAAACCTTGTTAACAGAGAAGGAAATTTCAGGTCTAGTTAAAGTTGCATATTGCAGTGCACCAACAACAGACCTAAAATGAGTGGGGTCTTCAACAGCTGCTGAGCCAATTTTTGATAGTTTGCTGCTGGAAACCATGGGAGTGGGCATTCCATTAGCATTGAGCATGTTAAGTTTGGTTAGGAGGTCAAAAATATACTTGGTTTGGGACAAAAGTAAAGAACCATTTGGAAGATGAGAGACTTCAATGCCAAGGAAATAGTCAAGCTGTCCCAATTGTTTTAGAGAAAATTTATTGTTGAGATGGTTGATTAGAGAGGTGATGAAGGGAGCTGAACTGCCTGTGATGATTATGTCATCAACATAGACCAAGATCATGACTTGGAGCTTGCCTTGATGCAATAGAAAGAGACTAGGGTCACACTTGCTTGCTTGAAAACCAAGTTGAACAAGAGCACTCTTCAGTTTGTCAAACCAGGCCCTTGGGGCCTGTTTTAAACCATAAATAGCCTTGTTTAGTTTACACACTAGGGACTTGTCAGCAGCTTCAAAGCCAGGAGGCTGCTGCATAAACACCTCTTCCTCAAGGGTGCCATTGAGGAAAGCATTATTGATATCTATCTGCTGAATGGGCCACCTGTTGCTAATAGCAATAGTTAAAATAATTCTGACTGTCACAGGTTTGATAACAGGTGAGAAAGTCTCCTGAAAATCACTTCCAGCTCTTTGATGAAACCCCTTAGCCACCAATCTGGCCTTGTATTTATTTATAGATCCATCAGGATTTTCCTTAGTTCTGAAAACCCACTTACAGCCAATAGGTTTCCTGGAAATAGGAGCTTTCACCAATGTCCAGGTCTGATTTCTCAGCAGTGCCTTGTATTCCTCTTGCATTGCCTGAAACCAATGAGGAGATGCTAATGCTTGACTAACAGAACTGGGTTCCATGTGAGTTAAAAGGAGAGTAGGATGTAATCTAGGTTGAGTGATGCCTCTTTTGGCTCTAGTTTGCATAGGATGGACATTTTCAGGATGAATGAAAGGTAAAGGTGAACCAGGAGGGCTGGGATTTGAGTGTGAGCTAGACTGTTCAGAAGGATCAGGAGAGGAAGTAGGGGAAATGGTGCTAGTTTCAGCAGGATCATGGAGGATAAGAGCAGGAGAGATAGAGGGAGAGGAGGTAGGAATAGCAGTGAGAGGCTGAGGAATGGTATTTGACACCTGCTGACTTGCAGAAGTAGAAAATTCAGGGGAGGGAACAGCCATATGGGAAGAAGAGGAAGAACTAGAAGGGGAGCTGTGATTGGTATCAGGATTATAGGAAGAGAGAGAGGGAGCATTGGATGGAGAGAGAGGAGGTGGGAACTGACTGGCAGTAGCAGGAAAGGGAGGAACAGATGAAGGATTAAGAGGAATAGATGAGGGGACAGAAGGGTTAGGAGAGGCTGGAAATAAAGAGGAATAGGGAAACAAAGATTCATGAAAAACAACATCCTTAGAGATGTAGATATGACCATCAGAAGCCAAACATTTATAGCCTTTATGTGATGAGGAATAGCCTAGAAAGATACATTGTTGAGATCTATAATCAAGCTTATGAGAATTGTAAGGACGCAGGAAAGGATAACAAGCACAGCCAAAAACTTTGATAGTGGAATAATCAGGAGGTTTGTTGAGTAATTTAAAGTAGGGTGAGTGATTGTGAAGGGTAGGGCTGGGAATTCTGTTGATAAGGTAGGCTGCAGTAACAAAGGCATGATCCCAATATTTCAAGGGAAGAGTGGACTGAGCTAAAAGAGTGAGACCAGTCTCTACAATATGTCTATGTTTACGTTCAACAAGACCATTTTGATGGTGTGTATGAGGACAAGTGAATCTATGAACAATTCCTAAATCTGTTAGATACTTGGTGAGGGGTCTAAACTCCCCTCCTCCATCAGTTTGAACACACTTGATGGGACAATTAAACTGTAGTTCAACCATTTTCTTAAATTGAATAAACTGAAGCATAGTATCAGACTTGAGTTTGAGAGGAAAAACCCAAACAAACCTAGAAAAGGCATCAACACAGGTAAGAAAATAGGTGTAGCCACTTGAAGATATCATAGGGGCTGGACCCCAGAGATCACACACAACAAGTTCAAAGGGATGAGTATAGACAGTAGTGGATAAAGAGGAAGGCAATCTGTGAGATTTGCCAACATAGCAGGCATGACACATATCAGTAGGAGGTTTTGAAGGGACAGTAAGATTGCAAATTTTCAGGATTTCAACAAGGGCATGATGATTAGGATGACCTAATCTAGTATGCCACAGAACATAAGGATTTGTTGCTATTGCAGTAGAGCTATTAGAGTGAGATAAAGATAAATTAGTGCTAGCATTTGCAGAATTAAGAGAAGAGTTAAGAAAGATACTTGTAGTTTTATTAATTGAAGGATCATTACAAGGAAGTGTAGCATTGGACATATAATTAGAAGAGTTACAACTGCTTATAGCAGGAGAACACATAACCCTATTGCTAGTACTACAAGAGTGAAGACTAGGACAAGACTTTGACACTGGAGATGCAGCAGGATTTGGAAACTTATAGAGGCCATCATCTCCAACATGACCACTGAGCAGAACTTCAGAAGTAGCCTGAGATTTAACAACACAGAATTTAGAATGAAATTCAAAAAACACATTATTATCCTGAGCAAATTTGCTCACACTCATGAGATTTTTGGTAATTTGTGGTACATGTAAGAGGTTCCTAAGGGTGAGAGACAGGTGAGGTTTGTGTGGTAAAGGAAAAGACATGGAACCAACAGAATTGATAGACAAACCTTGGCCATTTCCTATGAAGACTTGCTCGGATCCAGGCACAGAAGAAGAATCAGACACATTTGAGGCTTCAGGAGTAACATGGTGACAGGCACCTGAGTCAGGATACCACCACTGATTGTTGTTGCTTGCTTCAGTACCTGCAAAAAGGGCCTGTGGTGCTGCGGATCTAGGAGAAGCAGCTCTGGGTGAACCATGAGCAAACTGAGCAGGATACATAGCACGAGGAGCGACATGAAATGGATTGAATGGAGCTCTTTGCTGAGGATAACCAGCACCACTTGAGTAACGATAATAGCATACTGAAGCATCATGTCCAAACCTGTGACAGATTTGACATGACTGTTTTGCGAAGCGTCCTCCACCACGACCAAAACGCCCACTACTACGACTGAAACGACCTCCACGGGAGCCATAGGTGTGATTATCAGCATTGGCAGTGACGTGACTCGTTCCCTGAGGGAAAGCTTCAGTAGAGGCTTGACCAGTGGTAACAGTTGAAGGAGACGACGCAGATTGAGTGAGATTTACCGTCACTGGCTCCGCAACGGCAGCTTTGCGATGTTTCTCAAGACGCGACTCATGAGCAAGCAAAGACGACTCAAGTTCATCCAAGGAGCTCAGCTCATCCTTACTGTTGACGGCGGCAACAATGGAGTCATATTCCTCAGGAAGGGAATCAAGAACTATTTCGATTAGGTTACGAAGAGGAACAGGATCCCCAATCGAAACAAGCGACTCACTGATCTCACGAGTACGCTTCAGAAGCTCCTCAATCGTGAGCGAACCTTTGGTGAGACGACGAAGCTCAGAACGCAGCTGACGAGCTTTGGTTGAAAGAAGGGTGTCGAAGTAGCGGTGGACCTCTGTCCAGACTTGCCACGCGTGTTTACACTCGACAAGTTTAGGAAGAAGAGAATCAGAGATGGTGGAAAGAAGCCAGGTGCAGATGAGAGCATCCTGTTGCTCCCACTCCAGAAATACATTGTGAGATGCAGGATCTAAAGGAGAGGGAGAAGGAATCACCGGAACAGTGACGAACCTTTGGAGACGATGTCCACGAACAACCCCATCAATCTGTTGTTTCCATTGTTTGAAGTTTTTGTCATCGAGTTTAACAGAGATCAGGTGAGAAAGTTTCACCTGAGAGGAAAGAAAAAGAGACTCCATGGATCGGAAAAGAAACGAAAAAGAAAAAGGAAAAAAAAAGAGGCTCAAGATACCATGATAGAGTTTGTTAAACAATAGGCAATAGATAAGATAAGAGAAATATTCATTGTATTTCTTAATGATAAAGATACAAGGAACTTGCTATATATATAGGCAAGCAAAAGGTAATCAAATACTGACAAATGTGTCTAACAGCTAGTGCCAGCTCAGCAGTGGTAGTGGAACGCATCCTCCACTACTCTTCCCACTATTGACACACATAATAGAATATTATGTAACCACTACTCTATTACATACTACATTGTATTATTTGTATTTGATGATGTCATTTGAAAAGTATATGCATTTCAAATAAATATAATTTGAAAAAAATAAATTACTATAAATATTTATTTTAATAAAAAATATGATATAATTATGATGATTGTTGCTATAAATATTTGTTTTAATACAAAATACGAATCATTATTATTTTTGTTAGGTATATAAATGTAGCTATATTTAAAATTATATTTTTGGAAATTATAAAGAATCATTATTATTGACTTTTGAATCATTAGGAATAAAGATTTAGTTTATAATAAAATACAAATTAATATTTATGATGTATTTTAATTAATATTAAAAATATGTAAATTAAAATTACATATATCTATGCAAATTGTATTTTTTTTAAATGATAAAAGGGTAATATTTATATTATAAATTATTATAATATTGCCTTACTAACAAAACATCAGATGATTATGATTGGGGAATACATAACTTTCTTACGAAACACACTAATTTTTCATGTTTTTCAAATTTAAAACATCACCAAAAGATAGTGAATTTCTGAATAGACTTACACACATGTGGTATTGTACAAATACATGAGAGTGTTATTATAATGTTAAGCAATATAACAAAAAAGAATCTTAAGATAATATTTCTAAAAATCATATTTTATGAAGGGTAGTGCTATTTAGTACGAAACAATTTGAAGAAGAAATGCAAGAATGAGTATGTGTCACTATTTTAGTGGTAAATTTTAAATTTAACTTCCTTTTTAATAGGGATCATGGGGTTGTGGTGATAATGGATGGTTGAAATCTATTCTTGCATTTCTTGTTTTTTCCACTTTCTTACTAATAAGCATTGTCCTTTTATGAATGATTGTAAAGTGTCCATCATATTAAAAAATTTACATTACCTATAAAATTTAATAATATTATTAATAATAAACAATTTATTTTTATTTTATACATCACTCAATCTTATGATATTTATGACTAAAATACAACTTAATTTTTATAAAATATTTTAATTTACTATTAGGAATATGCACATTGAAATTACACGCAATTATATACCTAGGTAAATTATAATTTTTTAATGATAAAATGATAATATTTATACTAAAAATTGCTGTAAACATTTGTTTTAATAAAAAAACATGAGACAATTATGATATATGAAAAAAAAACAACTTTCTAGTGTAAAACACAAATTTGTGATTCTTTTATTCAATTTATTTTATTATATATTAAATATTTATAAGAAATATGGATAAATTATTTAATTTATTATTAAATTTGAAAATAGGTATTAGGTTATACAGTTTTAATAATTTTTGATACTTTATTATACGATTGAAAAATTAATTCATTTTGACAAACCCCTAATATTTATATCTTCACCTATTTTGTTTGTTTTTTAAAAATATTTTATTTATTATTATTATTCATATTAATCCATATTACTCGATCCATGCATTCATATGGGTCTATTAGGAGACTAAAATTGATATACACTATTTTTATTTTATTCTAACTATAATGCATCACATACTAACATAAAAAGATACGATATACTTCTAATTGTACTTCTTTACCCAAAGTTACAACCACATATCCAAATTCGATAACACAAAAATAGAATGTTATACTTCTTTGCTCATAAACTCCACTTAAAAATTTAGAAAACAAAAATCTAACAACTCAACACATACAAAAAAACGACAATTCCTTCTGTTTTTAATAGTAGATGTATCAGCTTTGATGGACAATTGTATTTTTCTCACTCCATTTTTCAGGTAAGATGTGTTACCCTTCAAATGTGTTGTCATCTCTAACTTAATTTATTTTCTCAATTTTGTAAGCAATTCAGTTTCCTGCGTCATTTGTTCTCCTTTTTATACCAAAAAAATCTAAAAACATATTTAAGCATAATTTTAAGAATGAGAATATGTTGGTTTTCAAAAATATCACTAAGAAGTTATTGTAAACAATTAATTTAATTTTTAATTATTATCATTATATATTATTATCAACTGTACTAAATTTTATATAAATTTAAATATTTTTTTTTTGAATCAAGGAGGAATTTGTATTAATTCAAAAACGGTAAAAAAGTACATGGTGATCGCTTGGATCCAACATTTTCCACTCAAGACATAAGGAAATACTACATAAGAATCGTAGCTATATGCTTTTTAAGCTTATTCGTATACCAGCCCCTGTAAACTATATTTTCTTTGATAGTATCAACTATTTTTCTATGCACATTTTGATTAAAAATGACTTCGTTCCTATAAACCCAAATCCCATACAGTGTCTCTGTATAGGCTAATTTGAGGAGCATTGCTTTCCAGCCTTTCCTGTTGGTACTCTGAATCAACCAGCGAATCTCATCATCCCACGATACAGGAATATGAGATATATGCAAACATTCAAACACCTGCGCCCAAATCTGTATTGTAACCTCACAATTAAAGAACAAATGGTCCTGAGTTTCATCGCTGTTTCCACATAGGCTGCAACGAGTTTCTTGGATGAATCCGAATCTCGCCAATCTAACTTTTGTAGGTAAGCGACAATGACACATTAACCAAAGGTGCATCACTGCCCTTGGTCTAGCACGGCTCCGCTGAATGAGGCAGCTCCACGGGACCACACCTGTCTTATCTGAAATCAGCATGTAAACCTGTTTCATCAAGAATCTTCTCTCATGAACTAGCTTTTCCCATTCGGTGTGGAGTATATTAGCGGTATTACGACTTTCCAGAATGTTTCTAATCTGCCAAGACCAATGGGGTTTAGTAACAACAACAAGAGGATCATTATCCTTTATAAAATACATATGCACCCATTGTACCCACAAGTTATCTGCTTTACAACATAAATTCCAAAGGCATTTCATCATACAGACTTCATTCCAGTCAGCAAGATTTACAACATCAAGACCCCCTCGGTTTATGGGTTTGGATACCGTCTTCCACGCAACTGGGCTCTTCGATTTAATTTCACTTGTACCAGACCAGACGAATGATCGACAGATGCTTTCAATCTTTTTAAGCACAAATTTTGGAATAGGGAAACAAGCCATCCAATACTGAGTAGTTGCCACTGTCACACTTTTCACCAATTGTATCCGCCTAGCATAACTGAGTAGTATAGATGTCCAATGATTGATCCTGCTAACTATTTTCTCAATTAGAGGCATATAATGATTAATAGTTAGTTTTTTACTAGTAAGAGGAACACCGAGATACTTCACCGGAAACTCACCCACAACAAACCCAGTAATGTTTCGGATGTGATTCTTCGTGTCTTCATCTATACTTCCAAAGAAAACTTTACACTTGCTGGGGTTAATAATCAGACCTGTATCATTGGAGAATTTGTTAATCACACCTATCATCTTTTCCACTGAGTTACGGTTTCCTCTACAAAACATCAACACGTCATCCGCGAACGTTAAGTGAGTCAGCGCCATTTTCTTGCATTTTGAATGGTGGGTGAAATCTGGATGTAGCTGCATCTTCAACAACAGCCTGTTTAAATATTCCATCATTATTACAAATAGAAGGGGGAGATAGGATCCCCCTGTCTGATCCCTCTACAAGCCTGCATGGATGCCGTCATAGTGCCGTTAATATTGAATTCATACGATACTGTTTTAACCGTTAACATAATCCAATCCACAAAAATATTTGGCAATCCAATCTCCAGCATAATATCTTCAAGAGCCCTCCAGTCGACCATATCATACGCTTTTTGGAGGTCTAGTTGTATCATACATCTCGGGGTACCGTGTTTCCTATTGTAGCCATTTACAAGCTCATATGCCAACATGATATGGTTGTGAATGTTTTGACCCAGTACAAATGCTGCTTGGTTCAAACCGATGACGTCTGGCAGCACTTTCCCAAGTCTCGCAGTTAGGATCCTGGATATGATTTTGTAAAACGTCGTACACCCCGCAATAGGTCTATAGTCTTTCACCTCACTCGCACCATTATGTTTTGGGATTAAAGTCACAGTAGTTCTGTTAAAATTCCGGTACATCACCCCTGCATCAAAAAATTCATGAATAGCAGCCAGCACATCATTTTTTATTATACCCCAAAACGCCTTGAAGAAATTGGCCCCATAGCCATCAATCCCGGGAGACTTGGTGTCACCGATCCCCTTTAGAGCGTCCTCCACCTCTTGCACTGTCACTTTGTTGACTAGCATTAATCTCTTCTCCGTGCTTACTTGCTTGCCGGATCTCATTACTTGTACATCAATACGGTTTAGGGTGTTATTCGCGGTGCCCATTAGATTTTTATAAAAATCCAGAACCTCCTGCTCCAGGTCAGGTTGCATTGTTAAAATCGTGCCATCATCTTTTTCCAACATACTCAGTCGTTTATGGTTATGCCTCGCCTTAACATACGCATGGAAGAAAGCACTATTTTCATCACCCATCTTTATCCAATCCAATTTAGCCTTTTGCATCAAGTTACTAGCTTCAATAGTATTCCACTTAATAAGCTCCTCTGTGAGATTTTTGACTGTTTCTACTCTACTACTGTCATGTCGATTCTACTGGAGATCTTGTTGTGCAACTAGAAGCTCTTGCCGCAAATTGCTGATGTTCCTGGCCGAATCATGTAGTGGTCGCTGCAGCTTTTTAAGAGGGACTCGCAATCTTTTCAATTTGTACCACAGGATAGCCATACGGTTACCTCTTGTTGGTTTATTCCAGCTCTGCGCAACTGTATCATGAAAACCACCAATATCAGTCATACTATTTTGGAACTTAAACGTACCCATCCGTTTAGAGTGGCGGATACCTCTAAGAACGAGAAGAGCGTGGTCAGATACCATAGGCGGCAGAATGTCTAGAGTCATATCAGAAAATTGCTGCATTCAGGCAGTGTTTACAAGAACTCTATCTATACGCGAATAAATCGGTTCATCTGCTCTTTTATTTGTCCAAGTGAAAAAATCTCCATTACTGTCCAGTTCATTCAGCCCAATAACATTCATCATATCGTGGATATCGACGTATTCAGATTCGGTCACCAGATTACCACCTATACGATCCTGAGCCGTTGTTACATTATTGTAGTCCCCCATTAGCATCCAAGCTTCTTTTCCAGGACTTTGATTATTTTGAATATCCTTCCAAAGAACTTTCCTATTATCCAATTTATTACAAGCATAGATAATCGTTAACCAGAACTTGAATTCACCTGTGGTCTCATTCACTCTACAGTGGAGCATTTGATCTGTACTTGTCACAAGATGAATATCATACTTATCTTCATTCCAATATAGCCAAATTCTGCCATTAGAGTGGTTTATATAGTTATCAAGATAGCGACCCCTTAGCCCAATTTTCTCTCTAATTTTATTGGCCTTATTGGCTTTTACTCGAGTTTCTAAGAACATCATTATGTCAGGTTGGAGCTCTCGAAGACGGGATCTTATCTCCATTAGCTTGCCAACCTTGTTCAGCCCCCGCACGTTCCATGATGCTAAATTGGTCCACGGTCAAAGGTATGGGGGCCATTCAAACCCTCCAATACCCTAAAACCATTCTCATGTGTCACAAAAGATGAATTTGCAGAGACAGCACTCTTATTTTTTGCTTTTGATGAGCCTTTGGCCTTGATCCAAGTCGCTTCCACCGTTTCCTTTGTTTTCTGCTTGGTATTGTTTGGTGTTGCAAGCAAAGCCCCATCTGTGTTTGCTGGTGTAGTAACAGGTTCCAGGATAGGCTGCTCTAATTGTGCAGTCTGTACCCCAGCTATGAACTCCTCAGATTGTACATGGCTTTCCTCAGATACCTTAGCTTGTGCCGGAGTGATCTTAGGCTGTCTTGGCTTCCATATCTTCTTTTTGAGTCCATCAACACATGTATGTCCCACTTTCTGTCATTTCTCACAGAACTTGGGTCTCCACTCGTATTCAATCGATTGCATTAGAATGTTCCCTTCTTTATCCTTCAAAGCAATTTCTCCCAGCAGTTTCCTAGTTATGTCGACTTCCACCAATATTCGCGCATAAGTAACACGGAGTTTATGAGTGGTACATTCATATGTTACCATTGGCACACCAATTGCACTCCCAATTTTATCCAGCGTGCGTTCGCCCCAAAGATACAACGGCAGTTTAGGTAACTTGATCCAAATTGGGATCGTTCTTAACATATCTTGTTTCATGTTGAAATTGGCTTTCCATTCTTTGATTATCATTGGCATTCCTCTAATCGTGTATGGTCCCCCTTGCATCACTGCTTCCTTCTCTTCTTTTGATTTGAACCGCATGAGGAAATAACCATCATCGTGGTAATACAGATCAGGCAACTTTATAAAATTCCAGCTGCGCTCCATGAAATTCTTCACCAAATTCATACTTAGATCATCCCCAATTACATACATAATTAAGGCATTCTCCCAAAAGTGCATCTCAGACTTCACATCTTCATCTTCAATTTGAATCTCAATTTGACCATTCACCAGGGTTGGGGCAATGTAGGACATCGTCCTCCCTTTTGCGGGATTTCGATTGTCGCTGATTACATCGACCCATAGTCGTTTTCCTTCACTCGTTGCTTTCTGTTTCTCAGTGTCGATGACGTTGTCTCCTTCTTTGGGCGTCTGAATGATAATTGGCTCTCCCGTCTCAATACCCTGTTCATCTTGTTTCTCCCCTTGTTTCTGTGAGTTACCAGTGTTTTGTAGTGAAGATTCTGGTGCGATTGGAGTGCTAGCTGAGGAAGGTGCCGAGGATTTTGGCCGCCCTCTCCCTCTCTTCGCCGCCGCCGGCATCATACCTTTTGTAATACTTTAAAATTATTATTATTAGTTATATTTTAAAAAAAAATTATTATATTTTTATTTAAAATTATACAATTAAATTTTAAATAACTTTAAATTTTTAAAATTTACAAAATTTACAAAATTTTGTAGAGTTAAACTTCTATTATGAAATTCTCCTAGACAAACAAAATAGAGAAAATATTCATTTAGAACTGAAATTTCAAGATACTATGGAGTATAGATATTCATTTAGAACTGAAATTTGATGTGGAGTTGTCATATATTGTAGGTTTGTAAAAATTGTAAATAAAATATAATAAGAAGGACTTAAAACTGATATTTGACGGGGAGCTTGTATAAATTTTAGTTTTGGAAAAATTGACTAATATTTAAAAATAATAATGTTATTTGATTTGGAAAAATGACTTTATTTAAATTTGTAGTTTTAAAATTAACTCATTTGGATTCAACTGAGTTTAGTTAACTCATCTAGACTCACGGGTAGATGTAAACGTATCTATTAGATA
The DNA here is from genome assembly GCF_029867415.1 of Vicia villosa. Lineage (NCBI taxonomy): Eukaryota > Viridiplantae > Streptophyta > Magnoliopsida > Fabales > Fabaceae > Vicia > Vicia villosa. The sequence goes on from NC_081185.1 coordinate 29,300,638, forward strand.
GTACTCCCTCCGTTTTTATTATAAGTCGTTTTAAACTTTTCACACAGATTAAGAAAAATAATAATTATTGTATGAAAATGAGAAAATTACGAAGGTTTTTACAAAATTATTTTTCATTAATGAGATGTGGAAGATAAATTTATATAATTGAAAGGAGAGAGAATAATAAATATTTAAGGATATAATAGGAAAAATAACATTAATTATTCATTGGAATTGTAAAGCGACTTATATTAAAATACAATTTTTTTTCCAAAACGACTTATAATAAAAAACGGAGGGAGTAGACTATTCATTTTAATGTCCATCTTTTAAATATTTCTCTTGCTATCAATGCTTAAAAGTTGGTGCATATTATTAGCATATACTTCTAACTAGATCAATGTTAACCAATTGAAGAATGAATTCAAACTTTACAAATGATAGTTTAGTAGACATGTGATGTGAATTCAGACGCACGGGTTCTTACTACTTTAAATTAATATAATTGAATTCAAGATTACAATATTATTAATCAAATATAGACTATCAATTATTAACTACAAACTATTAACTCATCAATTATCTTAACCACTAGTTATGAACTAAGTTTACCAAAGAGATGCGTAAACTAACTCCACAATGAAAAGAAAGACAGCCATAATTTAGTTCTCTCCTTAGGAAGAAAAGTCTCCTACCGTTTTTCATTAGTTCCCTCTCTTACGCGTTATGTCATATTCTCTCTCTCATATGTGATGTATATACAATTATACATTGACATTTGACTTCTTCTTTTTTATTTGATAAGCACGTTGATATTTGACTTGTTTAGTATATATATATGAGTAGTGGCAAAATTCAAAGTACACAGAAAGCAAATAAATACACATTCTTAGTGTAGGAGTTGCAACACATCAAATTATGGGAACCCAAGAAGCACCACCCAAAGATGTAAGTTTCTCTCTTTCTTTTCCTCTTTGGTTATTATAACTCTATGTCATACAACCATGTTGGTTGGTTGGTTGGTATGTTTATCTACTATTTGCTTGCATCTGTTTCATATACTCCCTTTCTACAAATCCTATTCATGATTATCTCTTGGTGTTTCCTAAGATCGTAAGTGGTTTGAGAAATTTAAGAGAGGTTAATACTCTATTTGGTAAAATTAACCGATATCTTATAGCTGGTAGCTAGTAGTTTATAGCTGATGACTGATAGTTGATAAATTAACATCATTATTTGGTAAATTAGCTGTTTTAGTAACTGATAGATACAAAATAACATAAAAGATCATTTTAATTAATAAGAATAATAATATTTTGTTAAAATAATAAGGGTATAAATGAAAAAAAATATCAGCTAAAAACTACAAACTCAACAACAATTTCAAATAGTTTTTAAAAAAAAATTAAAAGCTAGTAAAAAAACTATAAATTAAAAGATAAAATAGCGTTATCAAACAGAGTTTTTCGTTAAGGTGAACTGAAAAACTAAAAACTAAAAAACTAAAAATTTATTTTTGAATCCGGAAAGCTAAAAAATTAAAAGCTTTTTCATTAAGTGTACATCTAATATCCGTGATAGGCTTTAAACGGAAACTTGAAAGTCACCCATAACTAATTAAAGTTTGCATTAACTGCACCGATTATCAATCCAATTTACTTTTTATTTCGGTTTGTTTCTTATGCTATTTCAACGGCAAGCCTTTTATAATTAAAAAATAAACATATTTTAATATTTATACAGTTGACTATGGCAACATGGCCAGACTAGTGATTAGTTCAGAGATATTCTTATAATATAAATTGCACTATTATATATTTCTCACTTGTAATTTTTAATTTATTAAAGTAATAATAAGAAATTATATATTATTTTTAATCACATATACAATTAGCTGAACCGTATAAACAATACTCTCTCCGTTTTTTATTATAAGTCGTTTTAGACTTTTTACACAGATTAAGAAAAATAATAATTGTTATACGAAAATGAGAAATTATGAAGGTTTTTACAAAATTATCCTTCTTTAATGACATGTGGAAGATAAATTTATATAATTGAAAGGAGAGAGAATAATAAATATTTAAGGATATAATAGGAAAAATAACATTAATTATCTATTGAAATTGCAAAACGACTTATATTTAAATACAATTTTTTTTCCAAAACGACTTATAATAAAAAACGGAGGAAGTATGTCATAAAGACATATCGTGTTAATATTATTCTGAAGTAATTTTTAATAGAATCTTAGATATTGAGTATGAAGTAATTTTTAATAGAATCTTAGATATTGAGTTTGAAGTAATTTTTAATAGAATCTTAGATATTGAGTAAAATATTTATGCTTTTCTAAACAAAATATGTAAAAAATTTAACTGACTTAACATTATAATTAAGCCTCTTACTAAAAATCAAAACTAAACTAACATTTGTAGTGTGCCATTTAATTAGATTTTTCTTTGAATAAGTCACACTTTGACAGCTAGAAATATTTAAGAATAGTCCTTTTTTGATAGCTAGAAGTATTTAAGATAGTCCTTTTGCTAACCATCGCAATTCAGTCGTTAAGGAGAAACTGTCGTTAAAATTGTTGCTAATTTTGTCGTTAAGTTGTAGGATAAATCAAAAGTGTAGATAAAAATTTTAGAACAATTATTCTTTGAAGAATTTTTTAAAAAAAAACTTAAAATAAAATATGAAATATTTAAGAGGACTGCAAACATATTTAACCCTTTATTTTAACGAGCAATGTTAGGGAAACACATAAAACAAACACAATATATATATCAAACATCTAATAAAATTTTATGTGCAATTTACATTATATATATATATATATATATATATATATATATATATATATATATATATATATATATATATATATATATATATATATATATATATATATATATATATATATATATATAAAATAAATATTTTTTCAAATAATTAAAAATGTTAACGCTTAATATTAATATATCATGTTTCCATCAAATTTTTTAATATATCATGTTAAAATAAACACTTAAAAGACTATTTGCGGCCCTCCTATATTTCCTATATTTAAAAAGAATCTGCCAATTGAATTGACGTTTTATTTTTCATATTATAAATATATTTTCTTGTAAATTTGACTTTATTGACATATTTATCCGCATAGCGTTTTGTCCGAACAAATAAATTCGCATGAAAATAATATAAAAAAACTTTAAAAAAAAGTCAAATATAATATACAAAAAGTAAATTGCATATAATGTAAAAAGACTTTTAAAAAAACCAAAACACCTCTGTTTAGGGTGCCAATAAACTCTAAGTATTTTTTAGCCTAAAACATGGATATATTAAAAAATATAATAGAAAGATGTATATATTGACTCTAAGTGTTGGAAACCTAGTTATTTGAAAAAAATCGAAATAAATGAGTTTTTTTTATTTTACATACAATATCATTTCCTCAATTAAGGCACTATCAATTGAGGCATTGCTTTTTTCTTCTTCTTCTTCTTTTATACCAGTCATCAAGCATAACAAAATATATATATAAAAAGATATTTAAAAATTGTGATTATAATTAGTTAAATTGATGCGATGAAGAAAAGTCAAGGTAAGATAAAGCTAAGCACTAGCTATTAGAACAACTTTTCTTTGAAATTTCCAACAAGTTTGGAAGCTACTATTTGTGTTCCACTTGCGCCTTTGGTCCCATCAAATGAAAAAGACCTTTCAAATATAAAGTCAATTTTATTGATGAACTCTTGGTGCAGTGTCATTTTTTTTATATACAATTTGTATCTAATAAGATTCAAACCTAAGACTTTGAGAGAAGCACTCTCAAGACTCAAACGTTTCACCGCTAGATCATATACACATACACTTTTTTTTTTGTTACTAGCTAATTTAATTTGTTGCTGTTATTGATAAACCAGATTGATGAAGAATTAAAGAGGCAGAAAGCAATTGATGATTGGCTTCCAATTAGTTCCTCAAGAAATGCAAAATGGTGGTACTCGGCCTTTCATAATGTTACTGCCATGGTTGGGGCAGGTGTTCTTAGTCTCCCTTATGCCATGTCTCAACTTGGATGGTATATTTTTGTATTTCATTATCTATTAATTTTTAAGATAGATTGTTTTCCTTTCTTTCTTGACTTGAGAACCACCATGTTTTTTTAGGGGTCCTGGGGTGACAATATTAGTCCTCTCATGGTTCATCACACTCTACACTCTATGGCAAATGGTTGAGATGCATGAAATGGTTCCAGGAAAACGTTTTGATAGATATCATGAATTGGGTCAATATGCTTTTGGCGAAAAATTGGGCCTTTATATTGTGGTTCCACAACAACTTATTGTTGAAGTTGGGGTTAACATTGTATACATGGTCACCGGAGGAAAATCTTTGCAAAAGTTTCATGATACTGTGTGTCACGACTGTAAAAAGATTAAGTTAACATACTTCATTATGATTTTTGCCTCAGTTCACTTTGTCTTATCTCATCTACCCAACTTGAACTCAATTTCTGGCGTGTCTTTGGCCGCTGCAGTCATGTCGTTGAGGTACAACTTATTTTTTATTGACTAAATATGGGAAATGAATATATGTGATATTTTGTATATAGAGTTCGAATAGAATCAATATATTAACTAACCAATTATAACTAAATTTAGTGTTTTTGTTATCAGAATGAATTCTCAAGGAAATATAATTTTCACATGTTTATATTTATTTTCCTTGTAGTTACTCTACAATTGCTTGGTCAGCTTCTGTACATAAAGGTGTTATAGAAAATGTTGATTATGGTTATAGAGCTACGACTAAACCTGGAACCGTCTTTGGCTTCTTCAATGCCCTTGGTGATGTGGCTTTTGCCTATGCCGGACACAATGTAGTGTTAGAAATCCAAGCAACAATTCCATCTACACCAGAAAAGCCATCCAAAGGTCCTATGTGGAGAGGAGTGATTGTTGCCTACATAGTGGTTGCTTTGTGCTACTTTCCGGTTGCTCTAATTGGTTATTGGATGTTTGGTAATAGCGTTGAAGACAACATACTCGTCACTTTAGAGAAACCAAAATGGCTTATTGCAATGGCAAACATGTTTGTTGTTATTCATGTTATTGGAAGTTATCAGGTGAATCACTCATTTTTAACTTTTCATATATAGTTGTTCAAAAACATTTAAATATAAAGTTTCACTAAGATTAATGTTGTTGTTTTGTAAATGTAGATTTATGCAATGCCGGTGTTTGATATGATTGAAACGGTGATGGTAAAAAAGTTAAATTTCAAACCTAGCACAATACTTCGGTTTATAGTACGAAATGTGTATGTTGGTAAGTACAATATCTTTTTAATCAAAATAATATTTTGATGTAATGTAGTTGAATTCTTTTTGTAACTCCAATATGCATTAACATATAATTCTTCTTGTTTTTCAGCATTTACAATGTTTATTGCTATTACCTTTCCGTTTTTTGGTGGTCTACTTGGATTTTTTGGAGGATTTGCTTTTGCTCCAACAACATACTTTGTAAGCTAAAAAATTAGTCAAAAAAGTTTGATAGTGTAGAAGTTCTTATAATAAAATCGAATCAATTAATGGTTTATTTTTCTGTTATATTTACAGCTACCATGCATCATGTGGCTAGCAATCTACAAACCAAAAAGATTCAGCTTGTCTTGGTGTTGTAACTATGTATGTTTGATTTTTGTTATCATTTTAAATACTCTTCTTTAAATTAATTTTGTTTTAATATTGTTTCATTGATTGCTTATAGGTTTGCATTGCCCTTGGCCTATGTTTGATGATTTTATCACCAATTGGAGGATTGAGGACAATCATACTTAATGCCAAGACGTATAAGTTCTATTCTTAAATTCATTCATCCTCCAAAGAAACAATGATAACAAAGGCAGGAAAAGAATCAAATTCTATGAAATAACTTGGTTATTATCTAACGGAAATTACATATATTTACTTTGAATCATCCGCAACATGGATATCAGTGGAGAATAATAGCCACAACAAAGTAAAAGGCGTTTAATATTTTTCTTTTTCTTTTTATTTTAATTCTCAATGTATACTAGTTTCTCGTTTTGGTCTACATGATTGTTATAATTACATATATTCTAAAATTTTAGTCTATGTTTTTTATTTATTTTATAATTACTTAAGATTAAGAATATTGTAGTTGGTGTTTCTGTGATTTTAAAACGTTAGTAATATATTCTTTTAACGTTGAATTTTTTCTTAAATTTATTCGTAAAAAGTTATATATATATACTAGTAACAAACTCGTGTGTTCGCACGGGTTCTGGTACGGGACGCGCATTTGTTTCAGATATATATTTTTTAATAGAAAAATATCTGGTTACCCATGAAAAAATAATAATTGAATGTATAATTAATAAAAAAAATATTTTGATCTGTAACTTCATGTCCCATTAATAATCAATATTTTGATCAATAACTTCATGTTCCCGTGTACAAATATTAGTTTGATCAATAACTTCATGTCCCTGCGTACCTTAAAAAAATATTTTGATCAGTAATTTCATGTCCCGTAATAATCAATATTTTGATCAGTAACTTCATGTCCCATTAATAATCAATATTTTGATCAATAACTTTATGTTCTTGCAAGTATATTATTTTTGGATCATAAATATTATCTTTCGTATATAAAAATATTCAGATCAATAATAAATTTTTTTTCTCGTATACAAATATTATTTATGTTTAGGTATCATTTACAAAAATATTTGAATTAATATTAAATTTTCGTATATTTAGATCAATAATAGATTTTTTCCTTATAATTTGGTACCATTTATAACAAAATTTGATCAACGGTAAACTCTTTCCCGTATATAAAAAATTGTTGTTTATAAAAAAATTTGTGTCAACAATATATTTATTTATATTTATAAAAATATTTATACCAACAGTAGACTTTTTTTCTCATTTATAAAAATATTTGTATGAATAATATAATTTTTCCCATTTATAAAAATATTTGTATCAATTATACATTTTATCAATTAGCTCATTCTTTCGTATGGAATCATTAACTCACTTTTCCATTTATTTCATGTAGTTGTAAAAATTACACACAAAAATTATCAAAATGAATTCTTATTTAATAACTTGTATTTATATCATAAATTCTGGATAAACTTGCAAATTTGAAACAAAATAGACCAAAATAAATAAATAAAATAAAAAATATGACACCCAAAATACATTTCAATCAATAAAAAAAATATAAATGATAAAAATTCAAAAGAGTAATTTTACTAAAATCTTTTGCATGAGAGAGTGTATCAATACTACAATACCACTTTTTCATCCACCATAGTTTTGCTGATAGTAAACTCTATCTCTTAACAACGTTGTGTGTTATAAGAAAGATAACAACCCTTTTTCAACTAAAAAATGACACTAACACTAACTTGCAAAAAAAATGTGCAAAAATCACTTTGAAATTTTTATCTCATTGCTTTATTTTATATCTATTTAGATAGTAAAACAAAAATTGATAAAATATGTTTTCTTGTACCTCACTATAAAATTGGATCATCCATTATACTATACCATAATCACTTTCAAAGAACCTCAAAAATTATGTTCCAAGAAACAGAAATTAAAAAACATCTTAAATATTATGATGAAATGATAGTAAAAATATTTTTTATTTTATTTTTTCTTGTCTACAGTATTTAGTATCGTGTAAAATATTTTTTGTGAATTTTTTTGTTGTAAAATAAAAAGAATTTTTTTATGTATTTTTATAAACTAATTTAAGATTTTTTTATAACTTATTTTTTAATTAATAAAATAAATTTACTCAATATTTTTAACATTTACAGAAAATAAAGATTCACCAAAAATATTTGTTATAGCTGATCTGTAATACCATACCAATATGTGTCTAGAATCATATCAGCAGAATACTAATAACCGGTACTGAGTACATACAAAATTAGGAATAATGACATAAGATGTATACATTTCAAAATCATCTTGAAGATGGATACAATGAATATGTCTATACAATGATAATAATACACAACAAAAGAAAAGATCAGGCACGGTCTTCACGGCATCCGATCAAAAGCTCTTGATACAAGCATATAGCAAAACTTGATCTTACACGGTACCTGAAAAAATAAGATGAATGGGGTGAGATTACTAAATCTTAGTAAGTTCCCCTATCTTATGGGTCCTCTCGACTCTATAGGGTACATGCATTATCTACAGATCCATCTCAGATTCTAAGGTTTCCTTACTATCTAGTACAAGAAAGCTTGTCAACTCATAGCACCACGATTTAGTGTTCACTGACCACCCGATTAGATACTCTGAGAACATATCACATGTTTGGATATTAGGTACATGTTTCCTCCAGAATAGGTCTTCCGGATTTACCTGCCAGCCTTCTCTCGGGAGCTACCCTCAAGGTCTGGTCTTCTGGGGTTACTTGTCTATCTGCTCTCGGAAACAAGACCTAAAAGCATACCTTTTCAATCTACATGGTAAGTAAATCATATGACTATAGAGAACCATGGAACCGACATTAAATCGCTACAACGATTCAACTCGTCCAATTTCCTGGGTCCAAATCTCACATAGAAATTCACCCGTAAGGAAACAACAAAAAGAGAAGGTGAGGTACACTTCCCTGGGAGTTCATCCCCGAAGAACAACACCTGAACTACGGAGACGACTCATTCCCGAGACCAAAGCCTGAGAATGCCCGCAATATATGTGGCACAGGGGCATCCTTGGAATTTCTTCACAAGAAGTTGCCAACATATATGTAATGTGCCTACTCGCAGTTACTGTCATTTTGTCTGTCCTCTAACCCCTCGTCTCATACTTACTACACCATTAGATTATAGGATTTCAGAAGAAGTCGCTTGATAGGAAAGAGGGAAATAGAAGACTAGCATGCGCTCATATCTCTTAGTCTAGGAAGCCTAAGGTTCACCTTATCATATCCACATTTTATTAACCGACGTACACAAATTACACCAAGTAGTAAGACCTCCTCGCCTCTTAGCTCACATGGTTAGTTTCACAAGCTATAAGACCTCAACATCTTTGAAGTATGTGGCTAGCTTTTATTTCCATCACTATTCATTATATGATGCCTACAACCTAGTTGAAGGGACACTTGGGCACAACGAACTTTATAAGGATTAACACATTAATTCTCTAAGTATTTCCTCTTATTAATCATGGTACAAGAACATTCACATGGATTTGATTAATAATTAAGAGTATGCTAAAGTTTTGGAAGCTAAATAATCTCATACACCTTTCCGTTAGCTTTCCAATACCTCCGACGACGCTCAATTCTGAGTTATGGAACTCAAGTTATGCTATTTTCAAATATGTTTTTCCAATGCAGTCTCAGGAAATCGATTTTCATTATGGGGGAATCGATTTCCCGCGCGCAGAATGCCCAGAAATCCAATTTTCTTACTAGAAATTGATTTCCAATATGGGGAAATCGATTTCCTGTAACTCAGACTGAAAAATACTTAATTTTCTGCAGAAAAACCAGTCCCAATACATCCCAAATCAAACCCCAACATGAAATTACATACTTAGGTTATCATAACTCATATAAATCAACTCATGCATCATCAATACTACACTATATTCCATACACTGACACATTCGGGCAATTATCACACTATCCCATTTAGCATTCAATTCTTCTCAATTCCTACCCCAAGTTCCTAACTAATAGAACTCACCTTGGATAATAGATGTTTAAAGGTTGCAAATTCTGCCATTGAGCTTCCAATTTGGCCAAGATTCGTCTTCCAACACTACCAAACCCGTAATCCACTTCTACTCAAAATTCAGCAAGGATCATCAAACTTCAAACTCGTCTTTCTCCTACAATACAGAACCTATGAACGTGAAATCATATATCAAATTGAAGAGAATTTTGTGCAGGTTCCAGCACTTCAAGAATTACCTTAATCCAAGTTACGAGTAAAAAGTTATGGCTTGATGATTGAGGACTGCTCAAGGAACTTGTATATCAAAAGTCAGCTTCAGAACCCTAACTTCAAACACGATTTTCTCTCTGATCCCAAACATGTAGAAGCAAAATACTATATGCAAATTGTAGAGAATTTAGTGAGCTTTTCGAAAAGTCTAAAATCGTTTCAATCGGAGTAACGAGCAGAGAGTTATTACCTTATTAGTGCAGCTGCTCCATGGAATACGAAAATGTTGATGATAGTGATGAACATGAGCTTCTCCTTTCTCTCTCTCTCTCTCTCTCTCTCTCTCTCTCTCTCTCTCTCTCTCTCTCTCTTTCTCTTGCTCTTATGATCTTCTTTCTCTCTTTCTTGCATTAAAATTTCCATGCAAAGGATAACTAAAGTCCATAATGTCCTCCAACTAGTTAGTATTTACCCACGTGCCATTTAGTTCATTTCAAATCAGTTCCTTTGAATTCTAACCATTTCATTTAGCCCCTCTCAAAACTCTTAACATAAATAAACATGTTTAGACAAATTTGGGATATTACATGATCTAAAGGGAAAAACATTGAAATATAATTTAATTTTTTTGAAATTGTAAATTAACAAAATATATGGTAATTATTTACAGAAGTGGAAAAATCAACTTTGATTATCATTATCAAACATATCATGAAAAATAGTGGGAAAGATTTATGTTCTAGAAGAAAAAGAAGAATAATTTTTAATTTTTTTTCAAATGAATATAACTATTAGAGAAAGTAGAGTGAAATATGAAAATGAGAGAGAAGAGAAAGAAATAAAAATTATGCATGAAAAAGTGATTGGAAGAAAAAGTGATTGGAAGAAAAAATTGGAAATAAATTAAGAGAGGATTTTGCTTTTATAAAGAAAAAGAGTGTTATAAGAAGTGTATAAGAAAAGTTTGAAATTTGATATTTAAATTTAAATTTTAAAATTGAGTAGTAAGAGTGAGAGTTTATAAAAGAGAAAAGTATGGATGTAATAAAGATGGTCATTCATTGAAACATTAAATTGCAATATAATAAAAAGACATTAGGAAAAGTAATTTGCAGACGGATTAGACAGGACAATATGTTGTTTTGGAAATGATAAAAAAAATGAAAGCATGTCACATAAAGAATGATTAGACAAGATAATATGTTGTTTTGAAAATGATTTTTTTTCTTGAAGTAGATCACATAAAGACCAAGACAGTCACTTGCAACCAGATTTAAATCAAAGTTGAAAATTGATTCAGTTAGACAAAAAATATCCCCAAAAATGTGACGTGTCGGCAATGTTACAAACTGAAAAAGCACTTCTATAGTAATTAAAGTTGACTATATATCATTATATGTAAACTGTTGTACCTATATTGTTATCTAATATGTGGCTACTTAAGTTTAGGCCTGTTGCACTAAATTACTTGGAAGGAGTGAAATTGGCATTGGAAAATTCAAAATGTGTTTTTTTATAGTTACTTTTATAAAATTTTTTAAAAATTTTTTTTCTTATCCATGTGATCATTGTTAATAGAGAAAATTACTAAATATTTGTATATTAGTGTAAAACTAAAAAATGTTGGTATTCCAACAATATTTATATACTACAGAACATATCATTTTAATTTTTCTATACTATATATTTAATATATTAAAGATAAAAGATATCCATCAAATTTTAAAACATTCAGTATCAATATAATTTCAATAACAATTATTATATTACAAAGAGAAATCTTATGTTAAAAAGAATCTTCTTGACTCTCACAAAGAGAACTCTTCTTCCTCTCATTACAATATCATCCCAATCTACCTTCTATGTAATACCCAGATTCTCCGACACCGGTTTGTGTCAATTGATTAGGCTAAGCGGTGATTAAAGGACACATTAGTCTTGTTCCAATTAAGTGAGTAGCATGTATATCTATAAGATACGAATGAATAAAATGGAATTAGTGGAGATTGGAATATAAGTGACTAGTTGGAATTGGACAAGATGGCAAACTAGTAATATGGGATTAGTTGAGGGGCATTTGTGACCTTAAAAACAAGTTGCGTGGACTTAAGGTGGTTGGTAGAGGTTTGTCATTCCAAATCAGATTTTTGGTGAGAAAGGGAAGTGATAGAGAGCTATTGAAACAAGAGAGAAGAAGGAGAAAGAAGTTCTTCATGTTCATTTTTGCAACTCTTGAGCAGCCTTCACTAAACATGCCATAACTTTCTGCTCGTAGCTCCGATTCAGATAATTTTTGAAGCATTGGATTCTACACCAAATTCTCTTCAGTTTGCATATAAATTTCGTACTCATAGCTGGTTTATTGATGGAGATAAACAATTTTGAAGATTGGTGATTGATGCTGAAAATGATTACAGGAGGGTTACGGGTTTGTTCATGTTAGAGGTGAATTTTTGATCAAGGAGGAAGTCCAATGGCAGCAAGAGCATCCTATTAACCTCTCTAAATCCAAGGTGAGTCCTTAGTTAGAGACTTGGGGAAAATTTGTTGGAAATTGTATGTTGGGGTTTTGGGTTTGAGTGATAAATCCATGAATCCATAATGATAAATATGATTAATTGCTAATGGTGATTCTATGTGATACATGCTAGCTGGATACTCTGTAAACCGTTGCATGCAGGTGGACTCAAGGGGTTAGGGTACCCCATGGCCGAACTTAAAAACTATGCGTTTATCTGCATCACCATTGCTCCGCTAAGCGGTCAAAGGTTGCTTAGTGGATGTTGTTGTAATTCTACAGATTATCACGAGTCCGCTAAGCGGACGGGCGAAGGCCGCTCAGCGGATATTCCATAAGTAAATATTGTCGCGAGCCCGCTAAGCGAACCCAGGCCGCTTAGCGGAAGCTGCTGATTGCAGAATTCTTATTTCTTTCCCATGAGTGCAGTTTGGTTCCATGGTTGGAACCGAGCTCCTCTTAGATTAATAATATACTTCGGTATGTTATATGGGCGGTGTTTTATGACATGTATTATCGTATTTTCCGTCCAATTTAATATGTTGCGTGTTATGCATAATACTAAGTGTGCTAATTCAGTAATTCTTGTCTTTCTTTGTGATTGATTATGAATGCTATGATGAGACAAGGTATGAAATGTGTTGATGTCCAATGTTTCGGTTAAACATTCGGATTGGATTGTCTTATATGACTTTACGCTTGTTATGCGTGTGTATGCTTGAATCGAAGCGAACCAGGGGCTAGGTTGGGGACATGACTCCGACCTTGTGGTCAATGGAGTGTCCCGGACTTTGTGGTCCATGATATAGCTCGATCTTGTGATCATTGGGGCTCACACCTGAGCTACCGTTGCTGTGTGCTTGTGAGGGTCGCATGGCATTTTACTAACTTGGTGTTAACACACTTGCGTGCTCGGTATGGTGGGGTTATGTGGCCATGTAGGCTAATACATAATCGCTAACTCACCTCTAGTGAAGTCAAATAAACTAAGCACTAGGCTTTCGCCCGATGGGCCCATGCGTCAAGATGACGGTTCGGTACTTGGTGTGAACACACGTGCGTAAAGGTGGTCATCGGGACAATGACGCCATTTCGGCTAATGTCATCTCGCGGCCAAATAGGCTTGTGCAAACCCGCTTAACTAATCTTGCAGTATTTCATGTTGTGTTTAATATGGATCTTTCTATACCTATAGCTTTTGTATATACTCAATATTAATTTTTAATGTTCCATGCATAATATACTAGTTAGTTATGTATGGGGTGTTATAGTTGGTATCAGAGTAGGTCGATTCTCGATCGAGCCATAAGACATCGCTAGCAATTTCTTTCTTCCTCGTATGTGCGCGTTGCTAGTCTGATTATATTGATATCTCATTCAGTTGTTGAACTTGATCAACTCATCGACTGAGTGCAAGACAGTAGGATTACGGCAGAGCCGCCACGAGGACTCGTAAACCTGTAAGTGTTGTGAACCCAAGTAGCAAGAGTTGGTTGGGTGATGGATTGTAGATGGAAGCTGTATTTTTTGGACAATGTAAGTAGAAGGAATGTTGGAGTTGTCAGGCTTAAGATGAGCATTTCTCTAAGTCTTGGTAACACCGGGGAAAATCCATGCAATATCTATGTAGGAGTGTTGTAAGGGAAGTCATATGAAGACGTTGAGCTGGAAGTTAGTAGGATATAGTACCGATGAGGCTACTGGTGACAGATGTGACTGATGAACAGATGGGACAAAAGAACTTTTGGGAGTGCGGACATAGAGGTCAGACCCTTCTGATTACGCTGGTACGAACAGTAATTGAAAGGGAGGAGTATTAGATTCTGAATCGACTTGGTGTACCTAAGCGGGAGTGGTCACCTAGTTAAGAGTTGGTAGATGTGCGAATGTAATGACTTGAGATTGGGCGAATCTTGGATAACCGACCGAAGGAAGGGAACAACTGTATTTCCATTCTCATCATTTTGTACTTAAGTTCTAGAACTACGCTAGATGGGAGACAAAATGATGTAGAAGCGTGAAATGCAGTAGTCTAAGTTCTTTGTTAGGCATGACTCATCTGACTCCGAGTGAAGCCATAGAACTACGCTTGGCATTAGGCGTTCAGGTGAGTAAGGACTAGCATATATCTGAAGTATCAGTGGGATGATCATGATTGTGTTGGTTGTTGGGAACCATAGTATTCCTATATGAACTGAATTATTCTTAGAATCTCTTATGCATGTGTGGGACGAGTGAGTACGCGCATGGCATGGTAATCCTAAGTGGAACCTCAAATCTGCGTGCTTGGCTTATTGGCTTTCTGAATAGGTAAACCTTGAATGAGTAGCACTCTCAGGTTTTAGCATCCTGAGAAGTGTGATTGGAAGGATTTGAGGAACGATAACCCTATTGGAGACCTGTTCAAACGCCTGTCGATTGTGACTTTAGGATACACGTGGAGATCGTCATATGCCACTGAGGTAGGTTGCATATATACATGGCCTCGGAGTTGGACCACCATGTTGGTACTACCAGACGGGTATAACGCTGCAGTGTCACTATTTAGCACGAGATGAGTGAGTCATCCTTTTTCCGACATGTGTGGGACGGAGGTGATCTGAAGCTCAAGGTAGAATCTAATTTAGTATTCGTGAGACGCAGATCCAAACTCTCATAAAGTGTGTGGGATAAGGATCCATATGTCGCGCTAGATAGTAGGAAGCTAACTAGACAGACGATGGTGGGATGGATCAAGACCCGATACTACGCTTATGGAGACTTTGAGTGGTCGTGGTCACGTGAGTTGACGTCAGATTATACCTTACAAACATTCTTGTTTCGTGAAGTGCTAAGTTGGCAATTGTGCACGTATGCTAGGTGGGACTTATGTGTGATCACGATATCCTGGTCAGCACATTAAGCGACTATCCTTTAACATTGGCGACTGGTGATGGAATCGGTGAAGTGTACCTTGGAGTAGCTCGAGGTGTGACGTTCCTAGAAGAGTGTATGTTGATGTTCTGAGTGAAGGGATATCAATCTTGGTAAAACAAAGACGCTTTGATTTTGAGAAGTGCAGAGGAGTATATAAGAGAGATGTTCGAAGTGTAAAGTGCAATTTCTTGCATTGTGACTACACTCTGACCATTAGAAGCACTGCAATGAAGGATGCAAACGAGGAAGTCAGTTTAGTATCAGATTCAAAAGAGAGAAAGGCATTAGATGATTGTGTGAATGGAGTGTGACTGTGGGAGGACTGTTGTACCAGTTAAGCCACATGAGTTATCAGAGGTGTTATCCCACCAAGATAATAAAGTCGCATGGTTAGGAAGAAACTATATAACTGATAGAGTTATCATGATCAGCAGTGCGTTTATGAAGGGTTCGTTATACGGTTAAGTAACAAGACTTGTTGTAAGGGAAGACATAACAGTTATGCGCTGTGGAAATCAATGGCGAGAGACGAATCTCTAAGTCAGGGAGTATTCGGCTTTCGACGTCATGGAATTGTAGTGTGTGACTAAAGACGTGTTGAATGGATCTGACCCAAAATGATAGAGTAAATATATACTTGGTTCTGGGAAGTGCTCAACTTTGAGGAATAGTTGGCAATGAGTGCACGTAAAGTTCTAGTCCGTATTGTAATTGGACGACTACAGAGAAGGATTGAGTAAAGCCCAGTAGAGTAATGGAACTAAATGTTTTTTTGGAAATAGCGTGACTCAGAGGATTCGGGATGTGTGTGATTGGTCGAGATCAGAGTAGCGCAACGGATGAAGGAAGGACCCGATAAGTCTGGGATAAGAATGGGCAGACTACTGGTAGGTTTGGTGTTGGAATGGAAGTATCTTCCTGAGAGAACTCGTCGAAGTAATGCGGTATTAGTCTTAGAATCTCTCGAGGATTCACCATTACCCCAAGAGGTGTTGTTAATGGGCCAACTTAGAAGGGACTTTGAGGTTGGCATGTGATCAGATGTTCTTAGACCATTGGTTGAGCCTATAAGTATCGAGAGTTAGGCAGGATGTCTTGACCACTGGAATGCCGAGTATAAGTGAAGGATTTCAATTGGCGCAAGTTCTTCGTAGTTATGTTTTGTGCACTGTGAGCGCGCATGAAGAGTTGGACAATGGTTGCAGGTCAAGGATTGGAATTCACCGTTCATCGGTGGAACCTTGGGTGAAGTTGTGGAATGTCAAAGTTATAGTTGCAAGATATTACACCTTGTGGTTTGCGGTGACCGTTATTATGTCTAAACTGAAGTAAGGAGATTCAGTTGTATAAGCAAAGGTAAACTTGGGACAAACCATCCTAAGACTTTGGAAACCAGGAGTTAAGACCAAGGAATTTGGCAAACACCTAACAACATTGTATGGACTCTTGTGGAGAATAATTTTAGGTGTCGTCGCAGAAAGGAATATTGTGGCAGGAATTCTCGAATGGGAAGTAATTCAAGGAGCTGTGTAGATCAGTAATGTGTGTTGAACGAGGGTGAGCACACCAGAGTTGAATGGTAGATATCTGACATGAGTGGCTGCTAGGGTTCTGAAGTTATGGAGATCCAGTGCAGAGCAGTGGAGGTCAAGGACCTTAGAAATATCTTGTATCAGATATGTCAAAATGAAGTATCTTATGAGATGTGTTGCATGAGGATTAGAGTTTCTGATCATGAATTGTGGAGCGCAAGTGTTTGGAGGATTAAGTCTCCTCGAATGGAACAACACTCGGGCAGAGTCGTAAGATTATCTAAGGGAGGAACGTAAGGGCATTACATCCCCTCGTCGGAAGAAGTCTCCAGGAATTTGTTTTTGTGGTGATGGTAAGGAATTCGAGGACGAATTCTTTTTAAGAGGGGGGGGAGAATGTAATACCCCGATTCTCCGACACCGGTTTGTGTCAATTGACTTGGCTAAGTGGTGATTAAAGGACACATTAGTCTTGTTCCCATTAAGTGAGTAGCATGTATATCTATAAGATAAGAATGAATAAAAGGGAATTAGTGGAGATTGGAATATAAGTGACTAGTTGGAATGGGACAAGATGGCAAACTAGTAATATGGGATTACTTGAGGGGCATTTGTGACCTTAAAAACAAGTTGCATGGACTTAAGGTGGTGGTAGAGGTTTGTCATTCCAAATCAGATTTTTGGTGAGAAAGAGAAGTGATAGAGAGCTATTGAAACAAGAGAGAAGAAGGAGAAAGAAGTTCTTCATGTTCATTTTCGCAACTCTTCAGCAACCTTCACTAAATATGCCATAACTTTTTGCTCGTAGCTCTGATTCAGGTAATTCTCGAAGCTTTGGATTCTACACGAAATTCTCTTCAGTTTGCATATAAATTTCGTACTCATAGCTGGTTTATTGATGGAGATAAACAAGTTTGAATAATGATGATTGATGTTGAAAATGAGTATTAGAGGGTTACGGGTTTGTTCATGTTAGAGGTGAAGTTTTGATCAAGGAGGAAGTCCAATGGCAGCAAGAGCATCCTATTAACCTCTCTAAATCCAAGGTGAGTCCTTAGTTAGAGACTTGGGGGAAATTTGTGGGAAATTGTATGTTGGGGTTTTGGGTTTGAGTGATAAATCCATGAATCCATAATGATAAATATGATTAATTGCTAATTGGTGATTCTATGTGATACATGCTAGCTGGATACTCTGTAAACCGTTGCATGCAGGTGGGCTCAAGGGGTAGGGTACCCCATGGCTGAACTGAAAAACTCTGCGTTTTTCTGCATCAGTGTTGCTCTGCTAAGCGGACTCAGGTCGCTTAGCGGATGTTGTTGTAATTTTGCAGATTATCGCGAGTCCACTAAGCGGATGGGCGAAGGCCGCTCAGCGGATATTCCAGAAGCAAATGTTGTCACGAGCCCGCTAAGCGGACCCAGGCCGCTTAGCGGAAGCTGCTAATTGCAGAGTTCTTATTTCTTTCCCATGAGTGCAGTTTGGTTCCATGGTTGGAACCGAGCTCCTCTTCGATTAATAATATACTTCGGTATGTTATACGAGTGGTGTTTTATGACACATATTATCGTCTTTTCTGTCCAATTTCATATGTTGCGTGTTATGCATAATTCTATGTGTGCTAATTCAGTAATTCTTGTCTTTCTTTGTGATTGATTATGAATGCTATGATGAGACAAGGTATGAAATGTGTTGATGTCCAATGTTTCGGTTAAACATTCGGATTGGATTGTCTTATATGACTTTACGCTTGTTATGCGTGTGTATGCTTGAATCAAAGCGGGCCAGGGGCTAGGTTGGGAACATGACTCCGACCTTGTGGTCAATGGAGTGTCCCGAACTTTGTGGACCATGATATAGCTCGATCTTGTGATCATTAGGGCTCACACCAGAGCTACCGTTGCAGTGTGCTTGTGAGGTTCGCATGGCATTTTACTCACTTGGTGTTAACACACTTGCGTACTCGGTATGGTGGGGTTATGTGACCATGTAGGCTAATACATAATCGCTAACTCACCTCTAGTGAAGTCAAATAGACTAAGCACTAGGTTTTCGCCCGATGGGCTCATGCGTCAAGACGACGGTTCGGTACTTGGTGTGAACACACGTGCGTAAAGGTGGTCGTCGGGACAATGACGACATTTCGGCTAATGTCATCTCGCAGTCAAATAGGCTTGTGCGAACCCGGTTAACTACTCTTGTAGTGTACTTGTACGAGTCTCTTGGCAATAGGCATGGGTGTAACTCATCGAGAGTGTGTATTTTATAACCTAGTCGAGGCATTAACGCGCTTCTGGATTCCCCGTACATGGGTATGGGTTTGCATACGTGTTTGTTGTACTATTTGTGTACTTGTGATATGATGACTCTTATGGTGGACGATTCAAGTGTTTGCTCCGTACTTGTACCGAATGTGAGGATAAACCCTGAATCAATGGTGAATTCGTTTTGTGATGCATGTACCCTGTAGATCCGAGTGGACCCATAGGATAGGCAGACTCACTGAGATTTAGTAATCTCACCCCAATCATCTTATCTTTTTTAGGTGCAGTTTGTAGAGTTTGATTAGTAGTAGGTTCGGATTGAAGAATTAGAAGTGGTGATGGCTCGAAGACCTTGTTAGATCTTATCTTCCGCTATGCAGATCCATTGAAGACGCGTGTTTTGTTATTTCTAGTAGAATTTCAAGTTGTATTTAATATGGATCTTTCTATACCTATAGCTTTTGTATATACTCAATATTAATTTTTAACGTTTCATGCATAATATACTAGTCAGTTATGTATGGGGTGTTACATTCTATATTTATATAGTCTTTCTATAAAATTTATTAAGTTTCTCTCGCCATTTGTATTTTAAAAAAAATGAAAAAATCTAAAGAAAATAATTTAAAATTAATTTAAACTATATCTAAAGTTATTTTTTGTTTTGTTTTTAGCTTCATTACCACCACCATTCCCATGTAATCAAACAATATCTTAAGTTAAAAATAATTTAAAGTTTGTTTTCTTCGTTAAAAAAATTCAACCAATACAACTACATTGATGGTAAAGTTTGTTTTTTAGTTTTTAAAAAAATTAAAAACTATCTTAAATGTAAACTATTGTGATAATAATAAAATTTTACTTATCATTAAAAATAAATGGTTATAATAATTATAGGCGTCTTAATTAATTAATTTAATATCTATTTTATTTAATATTTTAAAAATGATAAGTTATTATTTTTATAATTAATTATTTTCATTAAAAATATTAATAACAATAAATATCAATATGAGAACATAAATAAAAAGTTATTTATATAATAGTATATTAAAAAATAAAAGTTGAAATATATTTAGAATGTTAAAAAAATTATAATTATTTCATATTTATTGATTTAATTGTCATATATTTGTTGATATTTTTTGAAAAACTTTAATAGAACATCAAGCTCAAAACATTTCCATTCTGCATCTCATTCCACCCATCAACTCATTTCATTGGCCAGTAGAAAAAATCTGCTCTATTCTCTCATGTGAAGTAGGAAGAGTTTTCAATATGAAAATAAAACATTTGTTCTGCAAAAACAACATTACATAAATAAATGAAAAAATCAGAAACATTATTCAAGTCTGCAGCTCACATTCTTTCTATCAAACCCTACTAACACAAACATAAAGCGGAATTAGAAAAATAAACACATAGCAACAACTCACCATCCTTTAATTTCATATCTAAAATTTTTTGTTCCATCTCATTATAGTTCAGATCTACAAAAATTAACACAAAAAATATTAAAGAAATACAAAAAAAAATTGTTCAAAAAAGTAATAAATATAATGGTTGAATCTTCAAAGCAAGAACACAAAACAGAAAACATAACTTAAAAATCATAAAAGTGAATGAAAAAATAGAGAATGAAAGATTTGAAGAAAGCATTTTTCAAATACATAATTCAAGTACATAGTAACAACTCACCTTCCTTTTATCAAATCTTGTTAACACAAACACGAATAAGAAAGATGAACACAAAACCGGAAAAACAAAGAAATAGTAAAGTTAAAAACCAAATCCATCTTGTTAGATATCATAAATATAAAAAAACATCACTGATATTTGCCACAAATCTAAAAAAACACTAAATAAGATTGCTTAATGTTGGGGAAGAAGAAAAATATTGAAATTTTTTAAATTAATTAAATCCATAATACAATGTGAATAAGGTGAAAAAAACACTAAATAAGATTGCTTATTTAAATTTATATATAATATGGGTCATTCATTTTTACTATTTTAAATTAGTTACTTAGTGACGAAGAAACCTAAAATTTGATGTTGGGGAAGAAGAAAAATATTAAAATTTTTTACATCAATTAATCCATAATACAATGTGAATATTGTGAAAAAAACTAATATTAAGGGTGCTTGTTTGAATTTATATATTATATGGGTCATTTGTAACACCCAATAAAATTCTTTATTTAATTTAATTAATTTTTGGATTAAATATTAGAATTATTTGAGTTAACTGAGAAAAATGGAAATAATGAGGCTAATGGGCCAGTGTCGCTTGTAGTAGAAGGGGGGTGTCAGTGGTGAAGCCCATTACCAATGATAAGCTTATTTTCATAAAATAGAAAAATAGAAGGAGTTGTGGAATAGAGAGGGTTACAGCATTTTGGGAAAAAAAGTCTGAACGTGAAAAGAGAAGAGGAGCGGAGAAGTGCGACCCGAGGAAGAGCGAAGAATCAACCTTCAGGTAAGGGGGGACTCTTCCGTTTATCTTCTATTATGGGATTATAGGTAGTATGATAGAATTTGATCGTGTTATTCGGATCAATTGGGTTATGCTTAGGTTGTAGAAATGTTAGGTTTTTGGGAGAATTGATTTATAATGATTGTATTGATCATGCATGGTGATAATTGGATGGTTGAATGTATTATAAATGTGTTATAAAATGTGTTATTTCACTGTATGCGGAATCTGGTTGGGATGAGATTGGTTTGGTAGTGATTCGGTGAAAGAGGGACGAAATCGCAGGCTGTTTTCTGCTATTCGGAGTTCTGGAAATCGCCAGTTCGCGCCGCGTCCAGGGGTTGGCGCCGCGAACTGCTTGGCAGAAGGCCAGGAAGTTTTGTTGTGTTCAGTACGCGCCGCGAGCATATGGCCGCCCCGCGAAGGCGTAGTTCCTTCTCGTTCCGCGCCGCGAAACCTTGTTTGCGCCGCGAAGGCGTAGTTCCGATTCGTTCCGCGCCACGAATGTGTGTGGCGCCGCGTGCTGTTAGTTGTTGCGACAGGCCGTTTTGAAAAGTTTAAAGATGTGTAACTTTTAAACCGTAAACCGGATTTTGGTGCCGTTTCGAGTACAGTGAAGCTAATCAAATAATTTATATACTCAAATGGTGTTTTGAGTGGTGGCTTGAATTATTTTTAAAACACCCGATTTTATTTGTTTGTGGTGGGATATGTTTATAGGTACACTAATGAATGTTTTACCTGTATGATGTTGTGGTTATAACTGGTGTTTATTATACATGTATTGTTGGCGTGAAATGCGTGTTTTATTAATGATTATGACATTGATCGATTTATGTGGGTGATGAGCATGTTATGGTTGATGCATGCATTCATAATCATTATGTGGCTGGTCCTTGACGATGGTGGATCAGTGGTAGCTAATTCCTATTGTGTGGAATTAGTGAGTGGGTGTTACCGTATCCTTGACGATGGTGGGTCGGTGAGTTGGGTTATCCCAGATTTTGGTACCACATGCATGTAGTTGCATTGCATTAGGATGTTTTGCTATTATAACATGAATGGAAGATTGTCCAATGTTATAATATGTGTTAATTTGGTTGTTTGCTTACTGATTGTATGGTTTGAATCTGATCATAACTGTGATTGGGTGAATGGCATGTGAAATGATATTTTATTATCTATATCTTATAACATTAGTTAAATGTGAATGAGTGTTGAATAATTATTGTGGTACTTTTCGTTTATCGTTTCCACAGGGATTATTGCGATATCACTGCCGTTCTATAGTTTACTTTGTCGTGAGTTAAAGTTATCATGGGGTTTGGTTTTGATTCTGGTAACATAATTTGTTTAATCTCAAGCAAGAAATGCTAAACTTGGTATGTGGTTTTAAAAGATGGTAAAAGAATGTCAAGATTAGATTTGTTTTTGATGATTTGCTTCTATCATATTTTCTTGATCAAATACGTGAACTCATGAATGATACATATAATCACAATCCTCTCAATATGTTTCATGTCTAAACCATATTGTGAAATTTGCCATTTTGATCCTTAAATGATCTCTCAACCTAACTATCAAAATGACAACACTCAAAGCTTAATATAGGTAAATATCAACTCACAAAGCTATTTCTAAACTTTACTTGTTGATAGATAAAAAACCTAGGTCAAGACTTGAAAACATTTTCTCAAATAGAATACAAATCTCATAACTAAATAAACACAAGGTTTTTCACCATATATATATCATCACTTGTTCACATACAAAAGATCAAAAGAAATACAAACTAAAAGCAAATCATCTACCTCTAATCTTGACACCAAGAAGGTTTAGCCACCCATTTCCATGGTGACTTGAGTAACAAGCAAACTATCAAGCTTTATGAACATCAAGATGGAAGTCTCCAAGATTGATGGGTAAAAACTTGAATTCTACTAACAATGGAAGTTTTAGGGTTTTCTCACTCCAAATGGTATATTTTGGTTCAAGAGAGAGAAATTAAAGATGGAATGGTTCTCAAAATATCTAACAAGCACTATATAGCATGGCACATCAGCCCAGATTCGCCCGGCGGAAGAACAGCTTCGCCGGGCGAAACCCACTAAACAGGCCACGTGACCTCAAAAGCACACAAAAGAACCCCAAAATAATATCTTCTTCCGCCCGGCGAGACAGACGCTCCGCCGGGCGCTCCAGAGCAGAAAGATGGCCAAAAATTGAGCTGCTTCGCCCCTGGCTCGCCTACCCCTCGCCGGGCGGAGCTTCGCTTCCAAGCTATTCGCCGGGCGAAAACAAGAGGAATACTGACACCTTCAGAGTTGCCAAAATCCTCGATTCTTCGACTTTTTTCCCGATTTTTCTGAACATTTGCTATCACCAATAACTGAAACACTAGAAAATAGATCAAAATACCAAACATTTACATATGACAAAAATCACTTATTTACATAAGCTATTCTTCTAAAAACATAGAAAAAAAGGGTAAAAAAGTGCCTTAAAAACATACGAATAAAAACAACAAAAGACACTCAACAAAATCTCCCCAACTTGCATCTTTGAATGTCCTCAATCAAAGGAAAATTTTTAAAATTAAACCAAAACGATTCAAAGCACAAAATCAACCGAACAAAACTTGAATGGTTCAAACTCGACAAGTGCACGCCCAAGGCAACTTCATAACTTAGATAGATAGATAACACTATAACGAATTAAACCCTAAACACAAACTTCAAAATGCAAATCTTTGCCATAACATGCTCATGTATGAATCACCTAAGTTTCTCACAAAACAGGGATTATACACAATATAAACAATGGACAAAACACTCTCGCTAATAACTATTAACATCCAGAACAATTCATACGTTCATCTCGACATTTCGCAAAAAAAAACATGGAACAAAGATCACAAAGGACTTTTCTCGGCTGTAGCTTGGCTTAGGATAAAAAGGAAAGGATAATATATAAGGCCATTGAAACGAAAATTGGTAAGAAACAAGGAAAACAATTCTCAATCTGATAAATTCATTCTTGCTCAAATCACAACTTCTCACAATTCACTTCCTTTTCTTACAATGCATCTTCTCTTTATTATTATATTTTTTTTTTTTTTTTTTCATTTTCATTCATTTTTTTTTTTTTTCTTTTTTCTATATATATATATATAAAAGATGCATTGCCCACCACACTTTCTTTCCCATGGCAACTTCACAAATAGGAACCACTCTCCCCAACTTCACACTTTTCTATCTCAAAAGACGAGAATTGCTTTTCAAAGTAAGATAAAGGTTCAAGGGAAAGTGTTTACACAAGAAAAATATGAGAATGAATCTTCATTGACTAAATTTACTTGATCAACAACACAACTACTAAGTGGTAATCTTAATAATTTGTTGGCATGCAATGGATTCATTCACACAAACTTTCGGCTCAAAAAGGTTTACAAATGCGCACACACTAATTCGGTTAAATGAAGCCTTTTTGGAATGGTGGTTTTCCTCAATAATACAAACAATGCCTTGATCCCTTCAAAGTTCCATAATTTCAATTGAACACAAGATTTGGCATGAATCGAACGAGTTAAACAATATTACTAGACATCACAATATTTGGTGAACAATGGAAGCTACTCACATTTATGGTTAAGTCCTAATGATTCACACTTGAAAATATATTTACTAGATGATGCATATCACGAATTTGCATAAAGCGTTAATTTAATTATCGTGCTATCATTCTACAAAGCGATTAAAGTAATACCTTCTACGCACACTTTTGAGGATCTTATCATCACCATCCACACTTTTGAGCTGACAAATATTTTTGTTTTTCTTGCTCCTTGCGGAACCAAAATCTTAAACAATCAAACAAAGCTAAAAATTTATACAACTAAAATATATAAAAAGAAATCCAACTAAAATTAACTAACATTATCCAACAAAACATGGCCAAGCGCCAACAACCAAAAGTTATCAAATACTTAAAACATATAAAAAAAAATCTAAGACAAAAACAAAATAACTAGCAAACTCCTAATCAAGGATGTCATCACCAATTTCATCACCCTCTGCATCAGCATCATCCACCCCCTCAGAAAAGAAAGGCCTGCCCTCAGGCCAATTTGCATAAGCAGAATAATCCTCGCGAGAAGGAAAAGGAGGGATCTCACCAGAAGGTGCAGACTGATGCAGATACAACTGCCTCATGGAGTCCATAAGGAATTCACTGGACCTCCTTCCAGCCTCAAGCGCATCCCAAGTATAATTAAAAGATGCTCTCAACCTCGGATCCCAATCTTCATAATCCAGAGTCTCACCATGCTCACCTGCAGCAGAGGACTCACCAGCTTCCTTCTGCTTTTTCTTAGCAGCCAACTTAGCATTACAGTAGCGGTTGATGTAGATATCATCAACCACATCTCTTTTCCTTTCGTTCACCACACTTGGAAAACGAACACCCTGCTTTTGACACAAAGAAGTAATCAAACAAGGAAAAATAATAGGTGCGCTAGAATGTACCCCAGGACGACGAGTGTTCTCGATGAAGATTTTCATCTCATTAGCAATTATTTTAGCAACGTCGACCGTCTTGTTTTCCAAGATGTGATAAACAAGCAAAGCCACATCAAGAGGTGCCGAAGACTTATGAAACCTTGGCCTTATGTTAAACACAATCAGAAGAAGCACCGCTTGCGCCAAAGGAGTCATATCAATCCTGTTGTAACGAATCGGCTCCTGAACATTGTTCAACTCCACCTGCTTTCCCGGTTTAAGGATCACACGAGAAATTACTTCCTGGTTCTGATGAGTTCGTCGTGCAACAGAAAACTCATCAGTCTGGATATTTGGATCAAATGGATTCCAAGGATTGCCAAGGAGCTCACTGATTGCATTCCGCGAAAAATCGATCTCCTTACCACGAACAAAAGACTTATAAGAACACAACTCACCCTCCGGTTGAAGTGCATTAGCATAAAACTCACGGACAATCTCATAATTTATGCAATCAACCGGAGTGAGCAACCTTCCCCACTTCTTTGCATTGAAAATGTTTGCTATTTCTTTGTAGCTTCCCTCAGTGTCAATCACAAACTTCCTCTCCGCCAAAATCTTTTTCTTTTCCAGCATGGGCATACGGT
Organism: Vicia villosa; assembly: GCF_029867415.1. Lineage (NCBI taxonomy): Eukaryota > Viridiplantae > Streptophyta > Magnoliopsida > Fabales > Fabaceae > Vicia > Vicia villosa. Next base: position 29,327,441 of record NC_081185.1, read on the forward strand.
CCTGGTGGATGGCACTACTGAAACGCAATGCATCAAAAGCTCTTGGCGGAGGATTTGAACTACCAGCCGCAGTTGCATCCTTTTGAGACTTGGATCGCTTCCTTTGCCTGCTAAACATCTTTGCTTAAAAATTGAGGAAGAGAAGAGCAAGAGAAGAGGAATGGGAGCAAGGCAAGGAGAGGAACGGCTAGGGCGCACAAGGGAAGGGGGAAACGAAAATTGCTGGTGTGAGGGCAAGAGTGGGCCTCACACAATAAGCCCCTTTTCTAATGCCGGGGTGCCTCCCGACTAGCGCTTTGTTTAACGTCGGTCAGCTCGACGGCTATAAGTGATCAAGGATCACTAAGAGCAAGCACCTTTGTTTCTCTATTAAACTCGCACCCACGGTACACTTTCAATCTTTGCCCGTTAACAGTCCATGTTTCTTTGGATTTCGGGTCTTCTACCACAATCGCTCCAAAATGCTTCACCTCCTTGACCAAAAACGGTCCAGACCATTTTGACTTCAATTTTCCCGGAAAAAGTCTCAAACGGGAATTGAAGAGAAGCACCATTTGACCAACTTGGAAATCTTTTTGCCGAAGTTTGCTATCATGATAAAATTTTACCTTTTCCTTATAAATTTTGTTGGAATTGTAGGCATTAAGTCTCAATTCATCCAACTCATGGATTTGAACTTTCCTTTTTTCACCGGCCAAGTTAGGATCAAAATTTAAAAGCTTTAACGCCCAAAAAGCTTTGTGCTCCATCTCAACGGGTAAATGGCAAGTTTTACCATAAACCATTTGAAATGGAGTTAAACCAATTGGAGCCTTATAAGCGGTACGATACGCCCACAATGCGTCGTCAAGCTTTTGAGACCAATCCTTTCGCGAACTTGACACAGTTTTTTCAAGGATCCTTTTAATCTCACGGTTTGAAACCTCAGCTTGGCCGTTGGTTTGCGGATGGTATGGAGTAGCAACCTTGTGCCTAACTCCATATTGCTTCAACACTTTTTCAAGTGGAGCATTGCAAAAATGCGATCCACCATCACTCACCAACACCCTTGGCGTACCGAAACGCGAAAAAATATTCCTTTTCAAAAATTTGATTACGGTCTTACCGTCAGCTTTTGGTGAAGCAATCGCTTCCACCCATTTAGACACATAGTCCACAGCGACCAGAATGTATTCATTGGCAAATGAGGATGGAAATGGACCGACGAAATCAATTCCCCAACAATCAAACACTTCCACCTCTAGGAAGCTTTGTAGAGGCATTTCATCTCGACGACCAATTCCACCACTCCGCTGACAACTGTCACAACTCGAAACATAACGATAGGCATCTTTAAACAACGTAGGCCACCAAAAACCTGCCTGAAGGGCTTTAGTTGCCGTACGTAATCCATTGTAGTGACCACCATATGGTGAATTGTGACAATGCCACAAAATACTTTGAGATTCCTCACTAGTTACACACCTCCTTAAGAGATTGTCACTACTTAATTTGAAAAGATAAGGCTCATCCCAAACGTAAAAGTTAGCATCGGATAAAAACTTCCGTTTTTGGTTCCAAGTAAGATCTTCCGGTATCCACCCGGTAGCTTTATGGTTAGCCATGTCAGCAAACCAGGGTCTAACCTCTTGGACCATAAACAGTTTCTCATCAGGAAATTCCTCTTTGATCTCACTTTCAAATTGTGTTACCTCGGTATTCACCAACCGAGATAAATGGTCAGCTACCACATTTTCAGACCCTTTTTTGTCTCTTACTTCAAGATCAAACTCTTGAAGCAAGAGAATCCACCTAATCAGCCTTTGTTTTGAGTCCGGCTTAGTGAGCAAGTATTTGATAGCTGCATGGTCAGTATAACACACAATTTTGGAACCAATCAAGTAAGAACGAAATTTCTCTAATGCAAACACTACAGCAAGCAACTCTTTTTCGGTAGTTGCGTAATTGACTTGCGCTTCATTTAAAACTTTGCTTGCATAGTGAATAGCATGAAAAATTTTGTTCTTTCTTTGTCCTAATACGGCACCCACCGCATAATCACTCGCATCACACATGAGTTCAAAATCAAGCGACCAATTAGGAGCGACGATTATGGGTGCGGTTACCAACTTTTCTTTAAGCTCTAGGAAAGCATTTAAACAGGATTCATCGAAAAGAAATTCAGTACCTTTGTTGAGTAGATTACTCAACGGCTTTGCCACTTTGGAAAAATCTTTGATAAATCTTCGATAAAACCCGGCATGTCCTAGAAAACTACGGATGCCCTTCACATTCAATGGAGGAGGCAACTTCTCTATAACTTCAATTTTTGATTTATCCACCTCAAGGCCTCTTGAAGAAACCTTGTGGCCTAGCACAATTCCTTCAGTAACCATGAAGTTGCACTTCTCCCAATTGAGGACCAAATTTGACTCCACACAACGACTTAGCACGGTATCAAGATTTTTCAAACATAAATCAAATGAAGCCCCAAAAACCGAGAAGTCATCCATAAAAACTTCGATGCACTTCTCAATTAAGTCAGAAAAGATAGCTTGCATACACCGTTGAAATGTTGCCGGTGCATTACACAACCCGAAAGGCATTCGCCGATAAGCAAAAATACCGAAAGGGCATGTGAAAGCGGTCTTCTCATGATCCTCGGGATTGACTACAATTTGATTGTATCCCGAATACCCGTCTAAGAAACAATAAAATTGTTGACCGGATAATCTCTCGAGCATTTGATCCATAAAAGGTAAGGGAAAATGATCTTTCCTCGTAGCTTTGTTAAGCTTACGATAATCGATACACATCCTCCATCCAGTCACAGTTCGAGTAGGAATTAGCTCATTCTTCTCATTTCGAATCACAGTCATTCCACCCTTCTTAGGCACCACATGGACGGGACTCACCCAAGCACTATCCGAGATCGGATAAATCATCCCGGCTTCTAACATTTTCACTACTTCCTTTCGCACTACTTCTTTCATCACCGGATTCAAACGTCTTTGTGGTTGAGCCACCGGTTTAAAGTCGTCCTCCATCAAAATCTTATGCATACAAAAGGAGGGACTAATGCCTTTGAGATCGGAAAGTGTCCATCCCATTGCTTCTTGGTTTCTTTCTAGGACCACAAGCAATTTTTCTTCTTCAACCTTAGAAAGGGCGTTGCTAATGATAACCGGCTTGTTTGCATTCTTCTCAAGGAACACATACTTCAAGTGAGAAGGTAACACTTTCAATTCCACCTTTGGTTCTTCAACTTCAAGCTCATCTTTCAACTCATCAATTTGAACTTCAAAAGGATTCATCTCATCACATGCCTCAAGATTTCTCAAGCAATCTTCAATTTCCTTCTCTTGATCTTTTGTAAGCACTTCAAGAGCTTCCATTAAAGTTTTCTCAAGAGGATTAGTCAAGTGCATTTCATTCTCTACTTTCATAATCGCTTTTTCTGTGGCATCGATTCTAAAACAATCATCGTCATCACTAGGATGCTTGATGGCTTCAAAGAGATCAAGACATAATTCTTCATCTTGGTACCTTAATTTCATTAAGCCATCATCAATATCTATCATCATTCGGGCCGTCTTCATAAAAGGCCTTCCTAAGATCAATGGAATCTCAGGATCTTCTTCCATGTCTATGACAATAAAATCAACAGGATACCAAAATTTGTCAACCTTGACAAGCAAGTCTTCCGCAACTCCATGAGGATGAGCTGTGGATTTATCCGCTAATGATAACGTCATTCTTGTCGGCTTCAAATCGTTGATTCCTAATCTTCTCACCATAGACAATGGGATCAAATTAATGCTAGAACCGGTATCTACCAAACCTTTGCCTATGTGAACATTTCCAATAGACACCGGTAAGGTTACCCGCCCAGGATCATTTGATTTTATCGGAGTAGTGCGTTGAATTAACGCATTACAACAAGAGCTCACCGTTACTACCTCCTGATCCAAGAATCTTCTCTTCTTAGTGATGATGTCTTTGATGAATTTCGCATACATCGGCATTTGCTCTAATGCCTCGGAAAAAGGAACATTGATTTGCAACTTGCTAAAAATGTCCAAGAACCGAGCATAGTGCTTTGCATCTTCTTTCTTTGACGGACCGGGAGGGTAAGGTAATTTCTTCACTTGTATAGAATCATCCACCTTCTTCTTTCCCTTTTCACTCACACTCAATTTTTTTCTCTCTTTTTCTACAACTTTCTCAAGAGTTTCTTTTTCCACTAATTCTTTCTCTTTCTCATTTTCAACTAAATCACCCTCAACATTTTTTTCTACTTCAATCACCCTATCTTTTTCACTCTCAACAATTTCCTCCTCAACTATCTCTCCTACTCCCATATCAATATTTCTACCGCTACGAGTTAGAATTGACTTACAATGCTCACGAGGATTTTCTTGTGTAGTAGCCGGAAAAGGACCTTTGTTATGATCGGCAAGTTGCTTTGACAATTGCCCGACTTGAGTTTCAAGGTTCTTTATTGCGGCATCCGTACTCTTTTGGCTTGCAATTTGCAATTGCATGAATTGGCTAAGAGTGTCCTCGATTGAAAGCTTTGTTTGTTGAGGTTGTTGATTGTAACCGCCTTGATAAGGATTTTGACGATTCGATGGGCCCGCTTCCGGCCTCCATCCTTGTTGATAACCTTGATTACCTCTTTGTTGGTAACCTTGGTTATTGTTGTAAGGTTGTTGTTGTTGTCTCCCACCATATCCTTGATTAGGATTAGACACATAATTCACCTCTTCACCCGGTGGAGGACAAAAACCTGTTTGATGGTCACCCCTACACAATTCACAACACAACACATGTTGATTTTTAGAAGGGCTCCCATTTATCTCTTTGATTTGTTGAGGGAGTTTTGACATTTGTTGAGTGAGCAATTCTACTTGTTGTGTCAATAACTTGTTTTGAGCAAGTATTGCATCACTAGTATTCAATTCAAGAACTCCCGGTTTTCTTTGCAATGCACTACGGTTGTGTTGCCCTTGATGATCATTCAAAGCCATTCTATCAATGATAGCAATCGCTTCTGCAGCAGTTTTTGACATCAACGAACCACCCGCGGTCGCATCTAAAAGAGTTTTTGGTTGAGGTTGGAGTCCATTTCTAAAGATATGGATTTGAGACAATTCATCAAACCCATGACCTTTGCATTTTCTAACCATGGACTTGAACCTCTCCCATGCTTCATTGAGAGATTCATTCGAACCTTGAGAGAACACCGCAATAGAAGTTTTCGCTTCCATGAACCTATTGTGAGGAAAGAACCGATCCAAGAACTTCTCTTCTAACTCGTTCCAATTTGTCATGACATTATTAGGTTGATCAAGGTACCATTCCTTAGCTTTTCCAATTAAGGAATGAGGAAAAAGTCTCCTGAACACCTGTTCTTCTTGGTCTTCCGGAGCACCAATTGTTCCGGCGATCTCGTAGAACTTTGTTAGATGAGTAAATGGATCCTCGTGATCTGCCCCTGTGAACGGATTTTGGTATAATAATTGAAGTAACCCCGTCTTCATTTCGGAGTTTCTTCCATTGGCCTGATCACGAGCAAATTGTGCATTTAGACGAGGGCTGTTAACACATGGCCCTCGAGCTGGAGGATCCGCAGCCATTTCTTCCTCAACCAAGTTTTCAACAGGAGTTGAAGAAGAAGAAGATGCCTCTTGCTGTTGTCTTCTTTCCCTAGCTAGTTGTCTCCTCCTACGAGTTTTGCTATTCTCTCTACGAGCAGTCCTCTCAATCTCAGGATCAAAAAGGAGTTGATCTGCAGGTACACGTCCTCGCATAAACTGTAATCTGAAAAACTAACCAAGCAAATTAACAAACACAAGGAAAATAAATTTAGAAACAAGATATTAATTATAAGACTCAATACAAAACAAACTATTGCAATGCTTGCAATATCTAAACAACAATCCCCGGCAACGGCGCCATTTTGTTGAATAATTATTGTGGTACTTTTCGTTTATCGTTTCCACAGGGATTATTGCGATATCACTGCCGTTCTATAGTTTACTTTGTCGTGAGTTAAAGTTATCATGGGGTTTGGTTTTGATTCTGGTAACATAATTTGTTTAATCTCAAGCAAGAAATGCTAAACTTGGTATGTGGTTTTAAAAGATGGTAAAAGAATGTCAAGATTAGATTTGTTTTTGATGATTTGCTTCTATCATATTTTCTTGATCAAATACGTGAACTCATGAATGATACATATAATCACAATCCTCTCAATATGTTTCATGTCTAAACCATATTGTGAAATTTGCCATTTTGATCCTTAAATGATCTCTCAACCTAACTATCAAAATGACAACACTCAAAGCTTAATATAGGTAAATATCAACTCACAAAGCTATTTCTAAACTTTACTTGTTGATAGATAAAAAACCTAGGTCAAGACTTGAAAACATTTTCTCAAATAGAATACAAATCTCATAACTAAATAAACACAAGGTTTTTCACCATATATATATCATCACTTGTTCACATACAAAAGATCAAAAGAAATACAAACTAAAAGCAAATCATCTACCTCTAATCTTGACACCAAGAAGGTTTAGCCACCCATTTCCATGGTGACTTGAGTAACAAGCAAACTATCAAGCTTTATGAACATCAAGATGGAAGTCTCCAAGATTGATGGGTAAAAACTTGAATTCTACTAACAATGGAAGTTTTAGGGTTTTCTCACTCCAAATGGTATATTTTGGTTCAAGAGAGAGAAATTAAAGATGGAATGGTTCTCAAAATATCTAACAAGCACTATATAGCATGGCACATCAGCCCAGATTCGCCCGGCGGAAGAACAGCTTCGCCGGGCGAAACCCACTAAACAGGCCACGTGACCTCAAAAGCACACAAAAGAACCCCAAAATAATATCTTCTTCCGCCCGGCGAGACAGACGCTCCGCCGGGCGCTCCAGAGCAGAAAGATGGCCAAAAATTGAGCTGCTTCGCCCCTGGCTCGCCTACCCCTCGCCGGGCGGAGCTTCGCTTCCAAGCTATTCGCCGGGCGAAAACAAGAGGAATACTGACACCTTCAGAGTTGCCAAAATCCTCGATTCTTCGACTTTTTTCCCGATTTTTCTGAACATTTGCTATCACCAATAACTGAAACACTAGAAAATAGATCAAAATACCAAACATTTACATATGACAAAAATCACTTATTTACATAAGCTATTCTTCTAAAAACATAGAAAAAAAGGGTAAAAAAGTGCCTTAAAAACATACGAATAAAAACAACAAAAGACACTCAACAATGAGACTCACCCTTACTGTTGTTATTTTTCAGATTGAGGAGTAGCTCTCGTACTTGGTGAGGATTAGCTCGTCAAGTAGTTCGTTAGGGTCAGTTGGGTCTGTGTCATGCTCTGGTCGTGTAACACTGGGGGCGTCGTCTAGAGTTACTTGTTAAACTCTTTTTATTTTGGATGGATTGTTATGTTGATGTTTTAAGTCTGTGACTTGGCTGTTTGTTATTCAGATGTTACAGATAATTCCGCTGTGTTAAACATGATAATCTGAATAAATTTGGTTGTCGTTCTCTTTTATGGCATGACATGAGTATTATTGTTAATTATTTGGAAGTTGTAATGCCCTTTTCATGTTTACTCTGATTATTGTTTATTATTTATGCGGGGTATTAGAAGGGTGTTACAATAGTGGTATCAGAGCATAGTCGGTCGTTTGAGTCCGAGTCTTAGTGTCGGTTGACCCCTCGTATGCGATTAGTGTAAGATTGACACTGTCGATACTTCTTGTTCTAATAAATATTGTTTGATATTTAGCAGAACAATGGCCGGAAGAGGAGGAAGGAACGACAACGCGATTGCTGAGGCTCTCGGTATGATTGCTGGTGTGTTGGGAGGGAATGCCAATGGAGCTGGAATTGGTGCTGACAGGCAGCTGAACAGTTTTCAGAGGAACAACCCTCCGTTGTTCAAAGGCACTCACGATCCCGAAGGCGCCCAGAAGTGGCTGAAGGAAATTGAAAGGATCTTCCGGGCGATTGATTGTGACGAAAATCTGAAGGTGAGATATGGTACTCACATGCTGTCTGAAGAAGCTGATGATTGGTGGATGGCTAGTAGGGACGAACTGCAAGCTGCAGGTATTGCAATCACTTGGGCTGTGTTCAAGAGAGAATTCTTGCGGAGGTACTTTCCTGAGGATGTTAGAGGCAGGAAAGAGATTGAATTTTTGGAGCTGACACAAGGTAACATGACTGTGTCGGAGTATGCGTCCAAGTTTGTTGAGCTGGCAAAGTATTATGTCCACTACAACAATGATGAGGCTAGCGAGTTCTCGAAGTGTGTTAAGTTTGAGAATGGTCTCCGTGATGAGATTAAACAGGGTATCAGATACCAGAGGATTCACAGGTTTGTCGATTTGGTTGACTGCAGCCGAATCTTTGAAGAGGACAATATTAAACTGAAGTCGTCACACTCTCGCGAGTTAGTCGACAGGAAAGGGAAAAAGCATGTGGTTCGTGGTAAGCCATATGGCAAGGGTAACCAGAAAGCTGGAGGCTGGAAGAAGCCTAGTGGGGGAGACTCTAGTGCCCCTATTAAGTGCTTCAAGTGTGGAGAACCTGGACATCGCATTCACGAGTGCAAAAGTGAGGAAAATAAGTGCTATAGATGTGGAAAGGCAGGTCACATTGCCATTGAGTGCAAAGGGAATACTGTAACTTGTTTCAACTGCGGGGAAGAAGGTCATATTAGTCCTAAGTGTCCTAAGCCGAAGAAGAATCAAGCTGGTGGTAAGGTGTTTGCCTTATCTGGTTCAGAGACTACTCCAGAGGATCGGTTGATTAAAGGTACGTGTTTTATCCATGGCACTCCTTTAATTGCAATAATAGATACTGGAGCAACTCACTCGTTTATTTCATTGGATTGTGCTAAACGACTGAATTTGGAAATATCTGAGATTAATGGAAGTATGATCATTGACACTCCTGCGTCGGGTTCAGTGACTACTTCGTTTACTTGTTTGAACTGTTCAGTTGATATTTTTGGTAGAGAATTCGGAATGGACTTAGTGTGCCTTCCGTTGGAACAACTGGATGTTATCCTGGGCATGAATTGGTTGCAATTTAACCGGGTTCATATCAACTGTTTCACGAAAACGGTTATTTTTCCTGAAGATGTCAGTGTTGAGGACTTAGAGTTGACGGCTAGACAAGTGGATAAAGCAATGAAGGACGGAGCTGCCGTGTTTATGTTGATTGCGTCCATGGAAGTGAAAAAGAAAGCGGTGAGTAATGACTTACCGGTAGTATGTGAATTTCCGGAAGTTTTCCCAGAAGATGTAAGAGAATTACCGCCAGAGAGGGAGGTGGATTTTGCTATTGAATTAATTCCTGGGACTAGTCCTGTGTCGATGGCACCTTATCGTATGTCGGTATCGGAATTGACTGAGTTGAAGAGTCAATTGGAAGAGTTACTTGAGAAGAAATTTATTCGTCCTAGTGTCTCACCGTGGGGTGCACTGGTGTTACTAGTGAAGAAGAAAGAAGGTTCAATGAGGTTGTGTGTGGATTACAGACAACTGAACAAGGTTACCATCAAGAATCGGTATCCTTTGCCGAGGATTGATGATTTGATGAATCAACTAGTTGGAGCGTGTGTGTTCAGCAAAATTGACTTGAGGTCGGGATATCATCAGATTCGGGTGAAGACGGACGATATTTAGAAAACGGCATTTAGAACGAGGTATGGTCATTACGAATATACAGTGATGCCATTTGGAGTAACCAATGCACCGGGGGTTTTCATGGAGTATATGAATAGGATCTTCCATCCTTATCTGGATCAGTTCGTAGTAGTATTTATTGATGATATTTTAATATATTCTAAGAATGAAGAAGAGCATGCGGATCATCTTCGAGTGGTATTGGAACTATTGAAGGAAAAGAAACTCTATGCAAAACTGTCAAAGTGTGAGTTCTGGTTAAATGAAGTGAGCTTTCTTGGGCATGTAATTTCTAAGGATGGTATTGCCGTTGACCCAACGAAAGTAGAAGCAGTGTCTCAGTGGGAAGCTCCGAAGTCAGTTTCCGAAATCCGTAGTTTCCTTGGTCTTGCGGGTTACTATAGAAAGTTCATTGAAGGTTTCTCAAAGTTAGCATTGCCGTTAACTAAGTTGACTAGGAAGGGTCAAGCTTTTGTTTGGGATTCGAAATGTGAAGAAGGATTCCAAGAGTTGAAGAAGAGGTTGACTAGTGCGCCGATCTTGATTTTGCCGAATCCGGCGGAATCTTTTGTTGTTTATTGTGATGCTTCGTTGTCGGGATTAGGAGGTGTACTAATGCAGAATCAACAGGTAGTCGCTTATGCGTCGAGACAACTCAAGGTGCATGAGAGAAACTATCCGACTCATGACTTAGAGTTGGCAGCAGTGGTATTTGTGTTGAAATTGTGGAGGCATTACCTATATGGTTCAAGGTTTGAGGTATTAGTGATCACAAGAGTTTGAAGTATCTCTTTGACCAAAAAGAGCTAAATATGAGACAAAGAAGATGGTTAGAATTTCTCAAGGATTATGATTTTGAACTGAATTATCATCCGGGTAAAGCAAACGTTGTTGCCGATGCATTGAGTAGGAAGTCCTTGCATATGTCTATGCTTATGGTGAGAGAATTGGATTTAATTGAGCAATTCCGAGATTTGAGTTTAGTATGTGAAGACACTCCTACCAGTGTTAAATTGGGTATGCTGAAGCTGACTAGTGGTATTCTTGAGGAAATCCGAGAAGGTCAGAAGACTGATGTAGAGTTGGTTGATAAGTTGACTCTGATTAACCAAGATAAAGGAGGTGAATTCAGAATCGACGAGAATGGTATAATGAGGTTTGGTAATCGTGTTTGTGTTCCTGATGTTGCCGAATTGAGGAGAAGCATTCTTGAGGAGGGACATCGTAGCGGATTGAGTATTCATCCTGGTGCTACCAAGATGTATCATGACCTGAAGAAGCTGTTTTGGTGGCCTGGAATGGAAAAGGAAATAGCTGAATTTGTCTATGCTTGTTTGACTTGCCAGAAGTCGAAGATTGAGCATCAGAAACCGTATGGAGCTATGCAACCGTTATTTATTCCAGAATGGAAGTGGGATAGTATATCTATGGATTTTGTTTCAGGTTTGCCGAGGACAGTGAAGAATTGTGAAGCTATTTGGGTTATTGTAGACAGGTTGACGAAGTCTGCTCACTTTATACCAATGAGAATGGATTACCCAATGGAGAAGCTGGCTCAACTGTATATTGAAAAGATAGTGAGTTTACATGGTATTCCTTCGAGTATCGTGTCAGATAGAGATCCAAGGTTTACATCCAAATTCTGGGAAGGTTTGCAGAAGGCTTTGGGTACTAAGCTGAGATTGAGTTCTGCTTATCATCCACAGACGGATGGACAGACAGAAAGAACTATTCAATCACTAGAAGATTTGTTGCGTGCTTGTGTGTTGGAAAAGGGCGGTGCTTGGGATAGTTATCTACCCTTGATCGAATTTACTTACAATAATAGTTTTCACTCGAGTATTGGTATGGCTCCGTTTGAAGCTTTGTATGGTCGGAGGTGTAGAACGCCTTTATGTTGGTACGAATCTGGCGAAGGTGTTGTGATTGGGCCGAAAATTGTTCAGGAGACAACAGAAAGGATTAAGATGATTCAGGAGAAGATGAAGACTTCTCAGAGTCGTCAGAAGAGTTATCATGATAAAAGAAGAAGGACACTTGAATTTCAAGAAGGAGATCATGTGTTCTTGAGGGTGACTCCTACAACTGGTGTTGGTAGAGCACTGAAGTCAAGGAAGTTGACTCCGCATTTTATTGGTCCGTTTCAAATTACGGAGAGGGTTGGAGAAGTGGCGTATCGTATTGCGTTGCCACCGACACTTGCGAATCTGCATGATGTATTCCATGTGTCGCAGTTGAGGAAGTACATTGCTGATCCATCTCATGTGATCCAAGTCGATGATGTACAGGTAAAGGATAATCTGACAGTTGAAACTTTGCCTATGAGGATTGAAGATCGGAAGGTGAAACAATTGCGTGGCAAGGAGATAGCATTAGTCAGAGTAGCTTGGGGAGGACCAGCCGGTGGAAATGTTACGTGGGAATTGGAGAGCCAGATGAAGGACTCCTACCCGGAACTCTTTGCCTAAGGTATGTTTTCGAGGACGAAAACTTTTCTAGTGGGGGAGAGTTGTAACACCCCATAAAATTCTTTATTTAATTTAATTAATTTTTGGATTAAATATTAGAATTATTTGAGTTAACTGAGAAAAATGGAAATAATGAGGCTAATGGGCCAGTGTCGCTTGTAGTAGAAGGGGGGGTGTCAGTGGTGAAGCCCATTACCAATGATAAGCTTATTTTCATAAAATAGAAAAATAGAAGGAGTTGTGGAATAGAGAGGGTTACAGCATTTTGGGAAAAAAAGTCTGAACGTGAAAAGAGAAGAGGAGCGGAGAAGTGCGACCCGAGGAAGAGCGAAGAATCAACCTTCAGGTAAGGGGGGACTCTTCCGTTTATCTTCTATTATGGGATTATAGGTAGTATGATAGAATTTGATCGTGTTATTCGGATCAATTGGGTTATGCTTAGGTTGTAGAAATGTTAGGTTTTTGGGAGAATTGATTTATAATGATTGTATTGATCATGCATGGTGATAATTGAATGGTTGAATGTATTATAAATGTGTTATAAAATGTGTTATTTCACTGTATGCGGAATCTGGTTGGGATGAGATTGGTTTGGTAGTGATTCGGTGAAAGAGGGACGAAATCGCAGGCTGTTTTTTGCTATTCGGAGTTCAGGAAATCGCCAGTTCGCGCCGCGTCCAGGGGTTGGCGCCGCGAACTGCTTGGCAGAAGGCCAGGAAGTTTTGTTGTGTTCAGTACGCGCCGCGAGCATATGGCCGCGCCGCGAAGGCGTAGTTCCTTCTCGTTCCGCGCCGCAAAACCTTGTTTGCGCCGCGAAGGCGTAGTTCCGATTCGTTCCGCGCCGCGAATGTGTGTGGCGCCGCGTGCTGTTAGTTGTTGCGACAGGCCGTTTTGAAAAGTTTAAAGATGTGTAACTTTTAAACCGTAAACCGAATTTTGGTGCCGTTTCGAGTACAGTGAAGCTAATCAAATAATTTATATACTCAAATGGTGTTTTGAGTGGTGGCTTGAATTATTTTTAAAACACCCGATTTTATTTGTTTGTGGTGGGATATGTTTATAGGTACACTAATGAATGTTTTACCTGTATGATGTTGTGGTTATAACTGGTGTTTATTATACATGTATTGTTGGCGTGAAATGCGTGTTTTATTAATGATTATGACATTGATCGATTTATGTGGGTGATGAGCATGTTATGGTTGATGCATGCATTCATAATCATTATGTGGCTGGTCCTTGACGATGGTGGATCAGTGGTAGCTAATTCCTATTGTGTGGAATTAGTGAGTGGGTGTTACCGTATCCTTGACGATGGTGGGTCGGTGAGTTGGGTTATCCCAGATTTTGGTACCACATGCATGTAGTTGCATTGCATTAGGATGTTTTGCTATTATAACATGAATGGAAGATTGTCCAATGTTATAATATGTGTTAATTTGGTTGTTTGCTTACTGATTGTATGGTTTGAATCTGATCATAACTGTGATTGGGTGAATGGCATGTGAAATGATATTTTATTATCTATATCTTATAACATTAGTTAAATGTGAATGAGACTCACCCTTACTGTTGTTATTTTTCAGATTGAGGAGTAGCTCTCGTACTTGGTGAGGATTAGCTCGTCAAGTAGTTCGTTAGGGTCAGTTGGGTCCGTGTCATGCTCTGGTCGTGTAACACTGGGGGCGTCGTCTAGAGTTACTTGTTAAACTCTTTATTTTGGATGGATTGTTATGTTGATGTTTTAAGTCTGTGACTTGGCTGTTTGTTATTCAGATGTTACAGATAATTCCGCTGTGTTAAACATGATAATCTGAATAAATTTGGTTGACGTTCTCTTTTATGGCATGACATGAGTATTATTGTTAATTATTTGGAAGTTGTAATGCCCTTTTCATGTTTACTCTGATTATTGTTTATTATTTATGCGGGGTATTAGAAGGGTGTTACATCATTCATTTTCAATATTTTAACTTAGTTACTTAGTGACAATGAAACCTAAAATTTGATATTGGGGAAGAAGAAAAATATTTAAATTTTTTACGTCAATTAAAGCATAATACATTGTGAATATGGTGAACAAAATATAATATTAAGGTTGATTAATTACTTTTAATTATTAAGTAAATATATAAAGTATGTGTCATTCATTTATAGTATTTTAATTTGTTACTTAGTGAACAAGAAACTTAAAATTTGATGTCGGAGAAGAAGAAAAATATTGAAATTTTTTACATCCATAATACAATGTGAATAATGTGAAAAAAACAATATTAAGGTTTATTATTTAGATTTATATATAATATGCGTCATTCATTTTTAATGTTTTAACTTAGTTACTTAGTGACGAAGAAACCTAAAATTTGATGTTGGGGAAGAAGAAAAATATTGAATTTGTTTACATTAATTATACCATAATACAATATGAATATGGTAAAAAAAATATAATATTAAGGTTGCTTTTTTAAATTTATACTTAATAAGGGTCATTCATTTTTAATATTTTAACTTATTTACTTAGTGATGAAGAAACTTAAAATTTGATGTTGGGGAAGAAGAAAAATATTAAAATTTGTTACGTCAATTATCCATAATACAATGTGAATAATGTGAAAAAAACAATATTAAGGTTTATTATTTAAATTTATATATACTATGCGTCATTCATTTTTAATGTTTTAACTTAGTTACTTAGTGACGAAGAAATCTAAATTTTGATGTTGGGGAAGAAGAAAAATATTGATTTTTTTTACATTAATTATAACATAATACAATGTGAATATGGTGAAAATATATAATATAAAGGTTGCTTTTTTAAATTTATATTTAATATGGGTCATTCATTTTTAATATTTTAACTTATTTACTTAGTGATGAAGAAACTTAAAATTTGATGTTGGGGAAGAAGAAAAATATTAAAATTTGTTACGTCAATTATCCATAATATTATGTGAATATGGTGAAAAAAAATATTAAAGTTGATTAATTAATTTAATTATTAAGTATATATCTAATATGAATCATTCATTTATATTATTTTAACTTTGTTATTTAGTGAACAAGAAACCTAAAATTTGATATTGAGGAAGAAAAAAATATTGAATTTTTTTACATCAATTAATCCATAATACTATGTGAGTATGGTGAAAAAAACTAATATTAAAGGTGCTTTTTTAAATTTATATATAATATAGGTCATTCATTTTTAATATTTTAACTTAGTTATTCAGTGACGAAGAAACTTAAAATTTGATGTTGGAGAAGAAAAAAATATTGAAATTTTTTACATCATTTAATTCATAATACAATGTGAATATGGTGAAAAAAATAATATTAAGGCTTATTAATTAATTTTAATTATTAAGTATATATATATATAAAATATGGGTCTTTTATTTATAGTATTTTAACTTTGTTACTTAGTGAACAAGAAGAAATCTAAAATTTGATGTCGGGGAAGAAGAAAAATATTAAGATTTTTTACATCAGTTAATCCATAATACAATGTGAATATGGTAAAAAAAACTAATATTTAGGTTACTTTTTTAAATTTATATATAATATGGGCATTCATTTTTAATATTTTAACTTTGTTACTTAGTGTCTGTCAAAAAAAAAATTGTTACTTAGTGACGAAGAAACCTAAAATTTGATGTTGGGAAAGAAGAAAAATATTGAAATTTTTTACATCAATTAATCCATAATACAATGTGAATATGTTGAAAAAATATAATATTAAGGTTGATTACTTACTATATATATATATATATATATATATATATATATATATATATATATATATATATATATATATATATATATATATATATATATATATATATATATATATATATATATATATATATATATATATATATATATATATATATATATATATATATATATATATATATATATATATATATATATATATATATATATATATGAGTCATTCTTTTATAATATTTTAACTTTGTTACTTAGTGAACAAGAAACCTAAAATTTAATATCGAGGAAGAAGAAAAATATTTAAATTTTTTACATCAATTAATCCATCATACTATGATGGTGAAAAAACTAATATTAAGGTTTTTTTTTTTGAATTTATATATAATATGGGTCATTCATTTTTAATATTTTAACTTAGTTAATTAGTGACGAAGAAATCTAAAATTTGATGTAGGGAAAGAAGAAAAATATTGAATTTTTTTACGTCAATTAATCCATAATACAATATGAATATGGTGAAAAAAATACAATATTAAGTTGATTAGTTACTTTTAGTTATTAAGTATATATATATATATATATATATATATATATATATATATATATATATATATATATATATATATATATATATATATATATATATATATATATATATATATATATATATATATATATATTTATATTTATATAAAATATGAGCCATTCATTTATAATATGTTAACTTTGTTAAGAGGAGGTGACCTATTCGCCCCTCTCTCGATCACTTGCCACACTATCTAATATGATCGTCTTACCAACACATACTCATTTTATTTAAAAATTGTCAAATAGCTTTTGTTCCAAAAGAAAATTTTCAAGATCAAATCTTGAACATAGAAAGTGAAAAAAATAAATGTTAAAAATTTTGTCAATGAAGAAAAGAAAGATACAATCATTGAAAAAATATAGAGCAACAATATGAGAAAAAGTGTGACGCCCCATCATTTCTTATTCATAGAAAGAGTATGACGCCCCATTTATAACAAGTCATAAGTTTCACAACTATAACAAAACAAAGTATGAGAAAAATTATCGAATTACATATTAGCTAGCCATCAAATAAGGAACCCCCACCATCAAAATCATTTAATGTTCCCATAAGGCCATTCCCTAGATTGACCATTGCAAAGAGAAAAATATACAATATGGTTAACATTCTAACGTCCAAGTCAGTTAACTCTACTATTTTTTTAGACTTATTAACTGATTTAGGCTCTAGAGTGTCAACCTTGCAGGTCCACCCTTGTAATCCACTACACTAGAGACTTTCAAGTTGCAACACCGCATCAGAAGTCCAACACCGCATCAGAAGTTCAACATCACGATTCAAGCATAATATATATATATTCCAAGATTTCCAAAAAAAAATTATATATATATATATATTCCAAGATTTCCAAAAAAAAAAGTTATATATATATATATATATATATATATATATATATATATATATATATATATATATATATATATATATATATATATATATATTCCAAGATTTCGAAAAAAAAAATTATATATATATATATATATATATATATATATATATATATATATATTCAAATAAAATATATTATTAAATAAGTTATTAATAAATCAGATTTAAAAATAGGTGTTTCACAAATTATAAGCAAAACTTAAAATTTAAATTATTCAATAAACAAAGTTGATTTCCCTATAATAAAATCTAATAATTGTAAAATATATCCCGAAGGTCAGCACTTCCCGAGTGATTCCCAACAAATCAATAGGAAGTAGGATGCGATGTGTAAAAGGAGTGTGAGAAGTTGAGTAACTGCTTGTGCGTGCGTCTTTCCTCAGCTCAGTTCTTCGATGACGACGACTTCACTTTCGGAGCTTGATGACGACATCGTCCGCACCATGTCTATTGGAGCAGTTTTCTCTGACTTCGTAGCTCTTCCCTTCCTTTACGTTTTGAGTTTCATAATTATTCAACCATTTTGCTGTTTGTTGATAAGCGATTTTGAAATTTGTTTAGTAAATTTGTTTACATTACACCCTCACATTGAAACCCTTGGACGAAACCCTATGTCTATGTTTTTGTAAATCGCGTGGTAATTCATTGCAAAATTTTCTCCTTCATATTGTTTTAATTATGTATGTTGGTATTTGCAGGTTGGGAAGATATATTCAATTGATTTCCATCGTAAGGATGATTTACTTGTCACAGCTAGTGAGGATGATTCAGTGCGCCTCTATGACATTGCTAATGCTAAGTTAGTTACTGCACCTAAACCCTAAACCTTAAACCCTAACTCTATGACATTGCTGATGCTAAGTTAGTTACTGCACCTATGTTTGGGGATGCTTTCTAGCTTGCTGCAACTTTATATGATTTACAGTTTCCTATAGGTGTAATTTCTATAACTAAGCATTTTATGTTATATCGGTGAATTCTAGGTTGTTGAAGACCACTTATCATAAGAAACACGGTACTGATCAAATATGCTTTACTCATCATCCAAGTTCTGTCATATGCTCTTCAAGGTACAATTTGGAGTCTACTGGAGGTGAGCTTCTCTAATTGACACTTTTATTACTGTTATTAATGACTACAATATGTCTGCGCTTATTCACTTCTTTTTTCCTCCTGTGCCAGAATCGTTGCGGTATTTATCAATGTATGATAACCGCTGTCTACGATACTTCAAAGGGCATAAACAGAGGTTTCAACACTTTCTTCTTCTGAATGAATGTTTTTTCCTTGCACCAGTGCTCTTGCTTAGTTTCTATTATCTTCTTTATTTATTCATTTGTTTTTTTTTTTATTATCTTTGTATGATTTCCTTTTTATTTTGGGCCATTTTAGTCTCTGACAGTAGGGCGAATATCAGTATACCTGTGGATTTTCAGTCTCTGATTTTTACTTGATTTTTAGTCTTATTTTCACCTTTTGGGGAATTAAATTAAATTTGTTTTGTCCTTCTCTTTTATTGAAGTAAGACTTGAAAAGATGGAAAATCTGAATATTATTCCTCGATTGATATAAAAATTTAATTTGTATACACCGACAACGTAAAACTTTTTTACTCGCATATCCAATCAAATCAAACCAGGTAGATATTTGCAAAGATATTTTAGGAACTAACCCAAGAAAGTGACACTATGGTGGGATTTGTTGGATGCATATGTAAAAAGTTTTACCTTGTCGGTGGTATTGAAAATAATCTCTTGAGATAGAAGAGCAAGCACAAATTACAGATTGTAGATAACTGTACATATGATTTGAGATAGCCGTTAAAGAATGGATGTCCTAGCTTCCAAGAATGACCAAAAACCATTAAAAAAGTTGAACAGAAACAGCACCATTCAAACCCCATGCCCCACTTGTGGGCACAATAGCTACACTATTCAGCTGCATTTAGAGGCCGCAAGTGCTATGCCTGCTGGACGCACGCCACACCTGTACCAAAAACTCGTGATCGTGCACGGTGACCCTTCTATTGACAGCATAGTTTGACACTGAATCGAAAAGATGGAAAATTTGATAGCTATTCTTGAAATGATTCAATAGTACAACGGACACAAATTGCACTTTATAGATTACTATACATACAATCTACTAATTGCTATCCAAGGGTTAAGGGAAATAAAATCTATCATGATAACCATATATATGAAAATACAAAACTGCACAAACAAATAAAAGGAAATAAGAAAAATTAACCAATGGAAATAGGAGATAACGGGATTTAATCCCATATATTACATAGTAAGTTTTCCTTTACCGCATCCTTTCTTGAAATCAATTCAGATCCAAGATAGATAGTTTTCTCGAGTGAGATTAGAACAATAATGATTGACTTTTGTGCTTGTTGGTTCCTTGCTATATGTGATTGCATTGCTGATTTCTGTTTTATGATTTGTTTTGCAGAGTTGTTTCTCTCTGCATGTCTCCTATCAACGATAGTTTCATGTCTGGTTCTGTAGACCACAATGTAAGGTTATGGGATCTACGTGTAAATGCCTGCCAGGTTGGTCTATTTTTTTCTTCAACATTATATTTGAGTGGCGGTTTAATGTAGTTATGTATCTTTCTAAGACCAGTTAAAAGAATATCATTCTTAGTTCTAATAGTGTAGAGACTAGATGGTACAATATATTATAGTAATAACTAAGTATACTATATACTAGATGATAAACAAGCTACTACTTGTAGTATGTGTTAGAATAAAGGAAAGAAGAAAGAATTCTGTTATTGTATTCCTTGAATGATAGTGATACAATAGGTAACTATATATAGGAAAGAATAACAACTGTTAGGCAAGAGTAAACAACTACTTGACAGCTAAGCAAGTTAGTTACAAACAGAAACCTATAGCATATTA
Organism: Vicia villosa; assembly: GCF_029867415.1. Taxonomy (NCBI): domain Eukaryota; kingdom Viridiplantae; phylum Streptophyta; class Magnoliopsida; order Fabales; family Fabaceae; genus Vicia; species Vicia villosa. The sequence goes on from NC_081185.1 coordinate 29,347,731, forward strand.
TCTATATATCTGGAAAAAGCATCAACACAGGTGAGAGAATAAGTATAACCACCTGAGGATTGGATTGGTGCAGGGCCCCACAGATCATACATAACTAGTTCAAAGGGATGATGGTAGACAGTGTGGTGGACAGAAAGGATGGGAGTCTGTGAGACTTGCCCAATTAACAAGCTGAACATAAATCAGTAGGAGGTTTATGAGGGATGGGAATATTGCATAGTTTGAGAACTTCTGTAAGGGCACGGTGATGAGGATGTCCAAGTCTTGTGTGCCTTAAAGCATATTTGTTATTTGTTATTAGATATGGAATTTGGTCAAGGCACAGTTTGATATGAATTAGGAATATTAACGGTAGAAACATGAGTAGTAGGATGAAACTGACAACCAGAATCAGGAGCATTTTTAGTAATATTTGAAACAGTATTACAAAGAGAGTAGGATGAAACTGACAACTAGAATCAGGAGCATTTTTAGTAATATTTGAAACAGTATTACAAAGAGAGATACAGTTGCAAGTAGCAGCTGAATTACAAGTGGAACTAAGATTATTACAAGGACTATGACTATGAAACTTGGACAGAGCTGAAGTAGGGTTGGCAAATCTATAAAGACCATCAGCTCCAACAGTGCCACGAAGGAGGACTTTAGAAGAATCCTACGATTTGACAAGACAAACTTGAGGATGAAACTCAAAGAAAACACATTTATCTTGTGCGCATTTACTCGACACTTGTGAGGTTCTTAGTGATGTGAGGGACAAGAAGAAGATTGTGTAAAATTAGAGATGAATTAAGATGATTGGATAAGGGAAAATTCATGGAACCTACAAAGTTAATGGACAAACCTTGGCCGTTTCCCATAAACACTTGTTCAGCTCCAGACAGTGAGGAAGAATCACACAAATTTAAAGCATCAGGCGTGACATGGGACCACCACTGGTTGTTGAAACCATGATCTGAATCTGTGATAGAAGCCTGTGGTTGAGGATGCCTAGGTGGCGTTGGCCTTAGAGGAGCAGGGTATCCAAATGAGGGAGGATACGAGGGACGTGGAGCCATCAAGTTAGGATTGAAGGGAGCTCGTGGTGAGGTAAAAGAAGGTGCACCAGAGTAAGAGTATCTGTGATAGCATACAGATGTATCATGTTCAGATTTATGGCAAATCTGACGTGAGACCTTTCCAAAACGGCCACCACCACGACCAGAACGACCACCACCACGACTATATCGACCACCACGTGAACCATAGTCATGATTTTCAGCGTTTGCAGTCACATGACTTGTTCCAATAGGAAAATTAGGGTTCAACACCTAAGATCTCAGTCAAGAGCGGTGTTGATGACGACGGAGCATGTGTGAGATTCACGGGCACAGGTTTTGTGAGTACAACTTTATGATTTTTCTCAAGTCGCGATTCACGTGCAAGAAGGCTCCATTCAATTCATCCAGCGAACACAAATTCTCTTTACTATTTATCGCAGCGATAATAGGATCGTATTCCTTAGGAGAGCATCAAGAACGACCTCAATTAGGTTACGAAGAGGAACTGGATTTCCGACCGAAACAAACGCTTCACTAATATCGCGAACAAGAACAACAAACTCAGCAATCGTGTGCGATCCTTTCGTCAGATTTCGTAACTCAGATCAGAGCTGTCTCGCCTTGGTGGTGAGCAAGGTGTTGAAGTACCCGTGAACTTCAGACCACACTTGCCATGAATACGTGCAATCAACGAGTTTCGGAAGAAGAGGATCGGAGATAATACAGAGAAGCCAGGTGCAAATGAGCGCATCCTGTTGCTCCCAGTCAAGAAAAGCTGGATTCGCACCACCGGTAACAGGATCGGCACCGGGAAGAAAGTGGAGAAACGAGAGGCGCCGTAACAAAACGCTGAAGTTTGTGGCCGTGAGTTACACCATTAATCTGTTGTTTCCATTGTTTGAAATTCTTCTCATCCAGTTTAATGGAGATGAGATGTGAGAGTTTGACGTGAGATGAGGGAAACACGCCCTCAGTACTGAACGGAGACGCCATGGAACCGCTAGATCGAGAAAAGAGCTCAAGATACCATGTTAGAATAAAGGAAAGAAGAAAGATGAAATAATTCTTTTTATTGTATTCCTTTAATGATAGTGATACAATAGGTAACTATATATAGGAAAGAATAACAACTGTTAGGCAAGAGTAACTTACTACTTGACAACTAAGCAAGTTAGTTTCAAACAGAAACCTATAGCATATTATCTATATATCTCTTAACAGTATGCTGCTATTCAGAACTCGAGTGATATTACTGAATTCAGTTTCAGTTGAGCTTCCAAAGATATAAACACGTACACTGCATCAAGGAAAAAATAGAGAGAGAGGGAGAGACAAAATTATGATTTATGCTCACTGTTATAGTTTTCAGGGAATCTTACATGTACGTGGTAGACCTACTGTTGCCTACGACCAACAAGGCCTGGTCTTTGCCGTAGCAATGGAAGGGGGAGCTATAAAGTTGTTCGATTCACGTTCATATGACAAGGTTCTTATCTGTAATTTTTGTTTTTCTTTTCATAATTTCACAACTTTGACATTACTCGTGATGGTTTAGGGTCCCTTCGACACCTTTCTTGTTGGTGGTGATAAAGCTGAGGTTTGTGATATTAAATTCAGCAATGATGGAAAATCAATGCTTCTGTCTACTACTAATAACAATATATATGTTCTTGATGCATATGGAGGAGATAAGGTTAATTTCTTTCTTTCATAATCAAAGCTTCTATGTTAAAATTAAGCTTTAAATATGTTTTTGATCCCTACACATATATTTTTGTCTTTGCTAAATTTGTTTATGTTGAAACTGGTCTATGTAATATGTATATAATGTTAATTTTAGTCCTTATGTAACTCTTTAGTGGGGTCTAAAAGAAAAAAAATGATATTTTTATAGGGGGATAAAAAACATATTTAAGCCAACAATTTATTTATGCAATTTATTCAACAATATGTTTAGGTTTATGGTAGAACTTCTTGTGCAGCGCTGTGGTTTTAGTTTGGAACCGTCTCATGGCACCTCAACAGAGGCGACATTTACCCCAGACGGGAAGTATGTAGTGGCAGGTATATATTTATGTATAGATTTTACAAGTTAGCTTTATTAACATCATTTTGTTGCATCTAACAAAAAAACCCCTCATTAACTTAGGAGACGTCATAAAGTTTATATAAGGTTGTATACCTAAAAAGCCCGGACTCGGACACAGATACGATACTGACATGGACACGAACACAGACACGAGTACACTGCTAATGTAAAAAATATAGGACACGACTATATATATTTTATATAATAATAAAAGAGAAAAGGGGTGATGCACTGACAGTGTAAAAAAGTTTTACACTGTCAACCAATCACGACCATGTATCCTACCAAGTCATACTGTTATTTTTAAATTACTGAGATGACATGGCGGATTGATATATTCTCATTGGATGACAGTGTAAAACTTTTTTACACTGTCAGTGCATCACCATTAAACCCATAATAAAATAATACAATTTATGAGCATAATTTATAAATAGTCTAAAATGAGAACCAAAATTTATGTATATTTAGACTTTAGTACTCAATTAACAAAAAAAAAAAAGACGTAAATTGAGTACTTTCAATTAAGAAAGAAAAAGAATGAGTATCGGAAGAGAAAGAGTGGAACACCTATGGTGGCGACGGAGGAATACCGGCGTGCGGCAAAGATGAAAACAAATAGAAAAGATGGAAAAACAAGGAATACGAGTTGTTTTTATAGTGGAGAAATGAAATCTGAAAGGTAAAAAATATTTTTATTTTTTAAAATTTTGAGAATTTGAGAGGTTGTTGTGTCCGTTATTTGAAATAGTGTGTTGTATCCGTGTCCGTTACATTTTTATTTTTATTTTCCATGGGGCACTTCAAAAAAGTGTCTGATACGCGTGTCGGTGTCCGGTATGGGAACACACCTTTAAATTAGGGTGTCAGAGCTTCTTAGTTGTATACCCTAACCAAAATGCTTAATTCCATAATTTAAAATAAAGTGTTAACTTAACAACTTAAACATATACTTCTATTGAAAAGAATGTTAAAATGCTATTTTAATTTTATTCCTCAGCTCTAGGCTGGTTTATATAGTAGAAATACAATAATTATAATTAACTCTCTTCTTAATGGAGAATAAAAGGGAAATAAAATATTTTCCAACATCCCACCTCAACTTGGTGCATAGATATCTATTATGCCCAACTTGTCTATCAAATGCTCAATGGTAGGTCTTGCCAAACTTTTGGTCAGGATATCCGCAGTTTGCTGACTTGAAGTCACAAAAGGGAGACATATGATTCAACATCTAACTTCTCCTTTATGAAGTGCCAATCAATCTCAATATGTTTGGTTCTATCATGTTGAACTGAGTTATGTGCTATGCTAATGTCAACTTTACTGTCAGCGTATAATTTCAATGGAAGCTTAATTTTCATTTTAAGTTCTTCTAGGACTCTAAGGATTCATAATCCTTCACAAATACCTTGAGACATAGCTCTAAAGTCTAAACTCAGTTTCTGCACTACTTCTTGCTACAACTCCTTGTTTCTTGCTCCTCCATGTCACAAGATTACCCCAAACATAGGTACAATATCCAGAGGTTGATCTTCCATCTGTGATTGAACCTGCCCAATTAGCATCGGTGAAGATATACATTTCTTTCACTCATTTTCTTAAAATGCAAGTCTTTTCCAGGATTTCCCTTCAAATATCTCAATATCTTGTAGACTGCCTCAAGATGTTCCTCGTAAGGAGAATGCATAAATTGACTTACTACACTAACTGAGAAGGGAATATCAGGTCGGATGGATGTGTGACAAATAAATAGTTTCCTAACCAATCCCTGATATCTTCCAGTATCAACAGGAACATTACCTTCTCCCTAAAGTTTAGCATTAAGATCCATAGGGGTATCTGCAGGACAACATCCACTCATTCCTGTTTCTTTCAATAAGTCTAGAATGCATTTCTGCTATGAAACCACAATACCATTCTTTGACCGAGCAACCTCCATACCAAGAAAATATCTCATGGATCCTAAGCCAAAGTCTACTGCTAATTTCTCTTTTACTCTTGCCATTTCAATTGTATCGTCTCCAGTATGGACAATATCATCAACATAAACAATCAGGGCAACAAATTTTTCATCGTGGGAGAACTTTGTGAACAAGGTGTGGTCAGCCTGTCCTTGAATGTACCCTTGTTTCTTCATGGACTGGGTGAATTTTTCAAACCAAGCTCTAGAGGACTGCTTCAATCCATACAAAGACTTATTTAGTTTGTATACATTTAATCCAAATTTGTTTTCAAAGCTAGGAGAAATGTCCATGTATACTTCTTCTATATCGCCTTTAAGAAAGACATTCTTAACATCTAACTGATGTAGGGTCCAATCCAGGTTAGCAGCAAGAGATAAAAGAATTCTGATAGTGTTCAGTTTTCCTACAGGAGAAATTGTCTATGGGTAGTCTATACCATAGGTCTGAGTAAAACCTTTAGCCACCAAACGAGTCTTGTACCTTTCACCCATCTGAGTTATACTTCACAGTAAATACCCAGTTGCATCCAACTGTCTTCTTGCTATCTGGTAGTGTCTTAACACTCCAAGTTTTGTTCTTTTCAAGAGCTTTCATCTCCTCAAGTACAACTTCCCTCCACTTTGGAATTTCTAGAGCAACCTATACATTTTATAGAATTTCTACACTAGAGAATTTTGAGGTGAAGGCATACAAAGATGAAGAAAAATTTGTATATGATATAAATTGGACATGGGATGTTTAGTATAAGATCTAACAGGTTTTCTACTGGCAACAAAATCATCTATATCAGGATACAAAATACGACTTTCAGAAACAGAGATGAAATTACCTTTCCTATTCTTAGGAGGTTGATCATTCCCCGGTTCAGATTCCTGACAGTGTTGAGATGTGGACTCATCTCTTCCTTTGTGGTGTTTTTCACTAAAACCTTCCCTTTCCTAGTCCCGTTTCCTAATTCAAATATGTTTTCTTGTAGTGACTAATTATTTTTGTGGTCAATTAGATCATCATTATCATCGTTTTCAGGATTCTCATTGTTTTCTACATGAGAAAATGTAGGCTCGGATTCACAAAATTCCTTACTCATAACAGGAGTAGGATCATGTAAAGAATCATGACCATTTTCTATTGGTGCAGAAGTATAAGTCTCAGAACTTTCTGATACTGGCAAAGATAAATTATTTAAAAAACTCATGTCCTCGATGTGAAACAAGTCTTCCTTTATATCCCCCCTTGAAGATGAGTGTCATAAAAAAAAAGTTTATTTTCAAAGAATGTAACGTCCATAGTGACAAACATTTTCTTGTTTTTTGGATCAAAACATTTATATTCTTTTTAGGACGAGAGTATCCAACAAACACATTTTATAGCACGTGGTTCAAGTTTTCCAACATTTTTATGTTCATGAACAAAAGCTGTGCAACCAAATTTTTTTAATGTCAGATCAGTTAATACACGAGTGCTAGGAAAACATTCTTTGAAGTTATTAATTGGAGTTTGAAAATTGAGAATTTTGGAGGGCATTCTATTAATAAAATATGCAGCTGTTAAAACAACTCCACCCCCACAAATAGTTTGGTACTTTATTCGAGAAAAGTAGAGCTCTAGCGACCTCCAATAAATGTCTATTTTTTCTTTCGGCAACTCCATTTTGTTGAGAAGTATTAGGACATGAACTTTGATGTACAATCCCATTTTTTATAAAAAAATCATCTAGGATAGTGTTAATATATTCTTTGCCATTATCACTTCTAAAGATTTGGATATTTTTTTGAAACTAGTTATGCACCATTGTAAAAATATTCTTTACAGCCTGACAAATATCCGATTTCCCCTTTAACCATTACACCCAACATACTCTTGTATGGTCATCTATAAATGTGATAAACCATTTTTTGAGAGAGAGTGTACTTGTACGATTAGGACCCCAAACATCACTATGAATAATAGAAAAAGATTTTGATGGTTTGTAAAGCTGTATTGAAAATTGGGAACGATGATGCTTTGCAAACTCACATGCTTCACATTTAAACGAAGAAATTTTTTTATTATGAAATAACTTAGGAAACAAGTGTTTTAAATAACGAAAACTAAGATAACCTAATCTTAAATGCCATACCATAATGTTGTCATCTTTATTATTCAAAACAGAAAAAGACTCGGAGCAGGTAGGGGTGGCAAAACGGGCCGCCCGCCCCGCCTTATGTCCGCCAAAAAACGAGCGGGGCAGGCATGCCCGCCAAGTAAAATGGCCATAAAAGTCATGCCCGCCCCGCCAAGATGGCGGGTTGGCGGGCTTACCCGCCTATTTTTATTTATATTTTTTTAATAGATTAATAGGTTTTTTTTTACCTTTTAATTAAACTTTTCACTTATTTTTTAAAATAATTTTTTATAAAAGTAATTTTTTAACAAATTTACTCAAAAAAAATTACATATATTTATAAATAAATGTATAAAATAAACCATCAAGAATTGCAATTACTAGAATTAACTAAAAAAGAGTGAGTTTTGGAGGAGGAGCGGACTTTGGCGAGGCGGGTATGGCGGGCGGCGGGTTTTGGCGAGCGGCGAGTCTAAAATCTCAACCCAACCCGCCATTTTTTGGCGGGTGCGCGGGCGGCCCGGCGGGCCCCAGCCCGTTTTGCCACCCCTAGGAGCAGGAACTTATTGTTTTTAAAGGTAGTTGTGATGCAGATCCAACGTCAAGGTAGTAGAGTCCTCCACTCTCCTTAGCATTGTCAATCATCTTTCCCGAGTTCAAATCCTGAAAGATACAGTGAGATCGGAAAAAAATTAGTTTGGCAATTCATATCTTGGGTTAATTTACTGACAGACATTAAATTACATGTTAAGTTTGGAACATGAAGAATATTTATAAGAGTTAACACTGGAGACGACACAACTGACCCTTTACATGCAATGGCTGAAAAAGAGCCATCTGCAATTTTTATTTTTTGATTACATGCACATGGACTATATGAAGAGAACAAAGTAGATTTACATGTCATGTGATCAGAGGCACTTGAATCTACTACCCAAGTATGACTGAGACTGACACTTAGAAATGCAGAATTACCTTTTGTTGCTATAGAGCAAGAAAGAGTTAGAGACTCGAGAAGTTTGTACAGTTTGTCTAGTTGTTCCGTAGTGAGTGGAAGTTGAGTCGAAGAGATTTGCTGCCTTTGATCAGAATTACTAGCCTGAAATGCACGACCACGGTAGCCACCGCCCGACTCAGGTGGTAGTTGTTCGTCATGGTTGGATCTGGTGTAGGCCTGTGCTGGGGAAAACCACCTGTTATTCTGATTTGCCATAGGGGGCTAAACAGGTATGTGAAGCGGGTCGGGTAGGAAAGCAGGTCGAACAGAAAGCGGGCTTGGCCTCTAGGGTTTACACCAATGATCTCCCACTAGTATTGGTCTCTAGGGCTTACACCAACAATCTCCCACTAGTTGTGGAAAGTTTTATAGTAACCTAACCTAGTAATCTTGATACCATATTGAAAAGAATGATAAAATGCTGTTCTAATTTTATTCCTAAGCTCTAGGCTGGTTTATATAGTAGAAATACAATAATTATAATTAATTTTCTCTTTAATGAAGAATAAAGAAAAATAAAAGAGAATAATCGAAAAAAAAAAGAAATAAAATATTTTCCTACAACTTGTATCTCATAAGATCAAATTATAGTTCATGTCATAAAGAGTCTAAACTCATGAGCTAATAAGTTAAAAAACGCACAACTTATAAACAACATAGTTCAAAACTGATTACCCTCGTATTCTTCCATCATCAAGATTAATGTCGTTATTATTTCTATCATTTTCATTATTTAGCATTACTATTCCTTGGTCCTCTTATTTAGCATGACTATTCCTTTGTCCTCTTCGGTGTCTGATACTTCCTGGTAATTCCGTTAGAACTAAATGGAGATGTATTTAGCATTGCTATAACTATGGTTGCAGATACAATATGTATAGCGAATAAATCAGAAAAATAGATATAAACTCAAAGAAGAATGGTACTTTTTCCCTAGGCCTGCCAATTTTTTTGTACGAATCTGACATGGTGACACCTCTTTTAGTTCCATTCCCTCCCTCAACTTCCCATGCTTTCAGCACACCCTTCCATCACTGATTGGCTTCAACCTGTCTGTTGTTTTATTAGGCTCCTCCATTACAAATTTCTCCACTTAAATATTCCATCCTGCCTTTTCCATTTCTGCCCTTCTTCTTTCTTTGGTACATTGGCCCAATAAGTCCAGCAATGGTGTGCCTGTCAATACCTGATATGATTCAGTGATGATTGCATAGAATTTAACGGATTGTCCTCTAGTTGATTCTTTCATTAAGATTTAAAGACAAAAAGGATGTTAACTTTATAAAGAATAGTCTTCATTAATTCTTCAATGACACATACTTCTTATTGAACAAGAACGAATATAACTATAAACTTTGTATTGCTTGGATATGGCGCCATGATGATGGAATGGACATTAAGGTACAAACCTTAAAATAGGTTTATAAAATAAATTGACATGGAATGGTAAAGAACAATAGGAAAACAATGGAGTAAGACAGAGATGAAAAGAAGATGCCACACTTGAGCGTTATAAGTCAAGTGAGAATTCGCAGCAGAGAAATGGTAAAAGGCAGGTTTTGGTTCTGAAGGTTGTGGGTTCAAGCCCCACTAGTGTCTTTGGAGGGAGGTTAATTCAAATTCATTTGTGAGTGTTCTTTGAGCTCTAAGGTCTTTCCTGCTTTGGACTGGGGCACCAACACCTCACCCTAAATTTCTCTTGTAAAATAAAACTTCTGAGGTTGCTGCAATTATACCCAGCAATATCCTTCTCCTGGGGCAACAACACCTCACCCTAAATTTCTCTTATAAAATAAAACCGCAGTCATAAACGACCCAAACCTAGGGCCTATCCTGAATAAAATCCACAACCGACAGCAGGATCTATGTCCCACATCCTATCATATTTTCTGTCACTTCTACTATATATTCAATGTTTTGTTAAGTTTGTTAAAAAAGTCTTGTTGAGCAATCATCATTCTTGACATTAAAATTTTATGAATTCAAAAGTTGTTTGTAACCCTAGAGTAATAAATATCTTGCTTCAGAACACCCTAGAATAACTACTATATATTCATGTGGTATTCCTCTTCATTTTACTCCTCTTATCATTGTTTATTAATATATAGATGATTAAAAGTTAAACTAAACTAAATTTTCTAATGTTCAAGGTTCAGGAGGCGGGACAATGCATGCTTGGAGTATTGATAGGAACAGCGAGGTATTAATTTGTTTTATACTAAAACTGAATATGCAGTCCTTAAAAATTTACTTAATTTAAAGAAGTTACTTAAAGTTTCATTTCCAAGCCATCATATTTAGTTCATTAAAGTTGAGGTTAGGGGTGACAATTGAATCTATATTTGGTGGATACCCACAAAAAATACTTATAATAAGTTGGGTAAAAATCCATAAAATGAGTATAGACATGAGCACCGGTAATTATCTGCTAAAATAAGCGGGTATGAGTATTTTCGTACCCACATTAGTCCCGTACGCACACGATATATAATTATATATTTTAATTTATATTATTATTATATAAAAATGTATGTTATCACTTAAAAAAAATACATCACTATTAAACTATTACACGTTTTTATGTAAGTATTCGTTTAGTTCATAATTTAAAATAAAATCTTTGATTTTTTTAATGTAGTTAAAACTTAAAATAATATGATGTTTAATAATTGATTGATTTAATTTTATTAGAATTGCGGGTATGGGCGCTTAAACACCCATAGTGTACGGGTAAAAACGTGAGGAATCTACATGCCACCATCCAGAGCTACGTTTTTACCATTATTCTTTGCCTAAAGTCATTAATTTTCAAAAAATACATGTTTCTATCGGAAATTTGGAGGGTGTATCGGAAATTTTGAAAAAAATATCGGTTTTTTAAAAATTTCCGTGAGTTTTTATCGGAAATTCCAAAAAAATACCGAAAATTTTAAAAAAATTACCGGATTTTTTGAAATTTCCGGTATTTTTTTGTAAATAAAATAAAACTGTGATATCATAGATTTGAAATTTCCGGTATATCGAAATTTCAAATTAATTAAAATTTCCAGTATGATGTACCCGAAATTTCCGGTATTTTTTGCAAAAAAACAAAAAAAAACAGTGATACCATAAATTTGAAATTTCTGATATGTATCGGAAATTTCAAATTAACTAAAATTTCCGGTATGATGTACCAGAAATTTCAGGTATGCTGTATCATAAATTTAACAGTGTATACCGGAAATTCTTTGTATCTCAAGATTTTTCAACAAGGATAAAATTGAATTAAGAAAATATGGGAAAATATGGGGTGCCAAGTATAAAAAAGGAGGTGACATGTAGATTTCTATAGAAACGTTGATGTTCACGCAAGTAATGACTCGGGTAGAGAGGGATTTATTCAAATCACATGTATAGGGATAAGTACTATAACACTCAAACATGCACACTTACCAAAATGGTTAAATATTGTCTATAAATTTCTTTTAGTCTCTTATAAACAAAGTTTCTTTTCAAAGGTGACTTCAACTGATAAGAAAATGTAAACTAGTCATAGAATATTTTGTTTGCAAATGGGGATGGACTAAACAACCAATTTCGGCCACGTAGTATAAAAACAAATAAAAGAAAAAAATACTTCAAATGTGTTTATACATCCAATCCAAGTATGATAGAGCGCTTATAAACATTATGGTTTTCTTCTTCTCTGTAGGTAGCATGTTGGAGTAGCCATATTGGCGTGCCTTGGTGCTTGAAATGGGCTCCTCGTCGAGCCATGTTTGCAGCTGCCTCAACTGTACTCACGTTTTGGATACCTAACAACGAACCAAAGCTGAAAGATGAGGATGCTGACACAGGCGCTGAGCCGGGACTTCAGCCCCAACATTGAACCAGCACAGACGCACGCTGGTACATCAACAAATCAATCAAGGCCTTTTGCTCTTTTGCTTTTGAGGATGCAACTTAGCTGTATATTGTAAATTCCATAAAATCCGACTATTAAATGGATGCTCTTCTAATAGTCAAACAAATTTATTTTTAATTGTTTAAATGGTGAAAGGTTGCCCTGCCTTCGAAAAATTACGGATAAATTGAAAACTTGGTCTTTTTTTCATTGAGCTGTTTTTCCTCTAGCTTTATTCTTCATCCAAAAATTCCCGATTTTTTTATCAGCTGGAATAAATGGCACATTATGCCATATTATTGATATAATTTATGAAACGGGTGTGCAAAATATTCGAATGACCAAATTCATAACTAAATTTAATTAATTCACTTTTAAATATTCGGATATAATTGAATGTTATTAACTGATTTAATTATTATTCATATAATTTGGATATAATTAAATAATTATTAATCGGTTAAATTATTTTAGATTCGGATATAGTCTGATTATTATCCAAATTCAAATATTTTAATTCGAAAATTTTTTTCTAAAAAAGTATTTTTTAAAACTGATTTTTCTTTTAAAAGTCGGTTATATAATATAATTTTTAAAACTGATTTTTCTTTTAAAAGTCAGTTATATAATATAATCAAATTCGATATAAAATCAGTTTTGATTCTCAAAATAATATTTATATAATATAACCGAATTTGGTTATAAACCAGTTTTAACTAAAATAATTATGGTTATAAATCCAAATATTTAAATGGTTATGGTTTGGTACAACCCCAATTTTATTTTAATGTCATCAAATAAATAGTTTTTAATTATACCCTAATTTTATATATAGGGATATTACAAAAAATATGATTTTTTAATGTCATCAATGTTCCACTTTGGTGTATGAAATAGAGAAGTTGGACTAAAAGAGAGATTATTTATTATACCAACATATAACACATTATATTCAACAATGCAAAGCAACGACATAAACTTAACCCAACAATATAACAAACACACAAACCTTTACATACAAAACACTAATTAACAAACAAAACACTAATTAACAAACAACAAACTTTACCTACAAAGCACAAATGCTATCACATGACATAATTTATTATTTTCCCAAACAAACCCCAAAAGCTAACACAGAACCAAACTCTTTCATTTTCTCATGCTGCTGCTGTTGTCCCTGTAGTAGTTGTTGCTGCTGTTGCTGATGTTCGCTTGGATTCCTGAGCCTTTGCCTGTATATCTTGCTTAGATTCCTGAGCCTTTGACTGTATCTCTTGTCCAACTTCCTTAGTCTTCTGCCCTGCCTCCTTGGTCTTCTGCCCCACGTAACTTGCCATGTCCGCCAACCGATACTTGGCGGACTCGAGTTGCTCGGGCACAGTCCCTTGAGTCTGTCGGATGTAGTTTACGACCCATGAAAAGGACGAAAGAGCCGTCAGCCCAAAAGCCCCGGACGTCAAAAAACCGGCAACAGCCAGGCCAATGATAATGGTGGCCGGAACAAGTATAGGACTGAAGAGGATGAAAAGCGGGGTTGCGAGCGCCAGTCCAGTGAGTGTTCCAAGAAAGGAGAGTCCAGAGAGTGCAAGCAGTATGCCGCCTACAGGAAGGCCAGCAATGACAGCAAGCACTTGAGAGGTTGATGGAGTTTTATCAGAATAATGAGTAACTCTACCCTCATATCGCTGTTGAGGGGTAAGAGCGGTGTCGTAAGATCTACCCTCATATCGCTGTTGAGGGGTAAAAGCGGTGTCGTAAGATCTACCCTGTTGAGGGGTAACAGCGGTGTCGTAAGTACTGCGTGTTGTTGTGTGCACTAGGACTTGGTGTGGCGTTGTATGTTCCGTCATTGTTGATGTGTTGCTCGCTCGAGTTTGGATTAAATTATAAAGCTGGTTTGACAAGAGAATTTTTTGTGAAGAATTGAAACAATGATAATGAGGTTGGGGGTGTTATATTTTTTTTTTTATAGAAACAGTGATGTTATTGTGTAATGACACGTACGTGTGACATGGTGAGTAAGGAGGTTTGCATGAGGAACAAATTGCCAACTCATTCTGCGGACTTGCTGTGTTGCAGCCATGTGTTTGCAGCATTCAATGTGGGTATCTAGTAATTTACAATTACATATATTTTTTTTTTTATGAAAAAAAAAACTACAAAATTAACCTCGAAACAAATGTTTCTATAGATCAAAATTCACTAAATATCTAATAGGTGAATTCTTATCTACCCAACTCAAAAAGTTTGGTAAAGTTACCTCCAATGTAAAATGTCTTGGAAACATGAAATAATTGTATTATTTTATAATTAATTAAATATGTTAAAATTAAATGGGATTTTCTGATTGGCTGAAGGTACACTACCCAACTTTTTGAGATGGGTAGAGAAGTTGTCCCCTATCTAATATACTCTGGACATTTTTTCCAAATATCATGCGTCTTTCTCATGCATGGCCCCTAATTTCGCTAAAGCATCCGAAATATTTTTTCCAAATATCATGGCTTCCTCACTCATAGCCCCTAATTTCGTTGAAGCATCACTATAAAAATTTTATTCTTTATAACTATAGGTCACCTTCACCTCTTCGAAGATCTTCACAACTCGCATGATTTTCTTTACTAATAAATAAAATTTTCCCCGATTGTTTTGGACCTAAAACCATCATTGATAGCATTATATACTAGCGTTTCATACAATTTCATGGTGATAGGTTGTAAATTAAGAGAAGAACGGGCCATGATGTATAGGTAGTATTCAAATTATCAAAATGGTTCATTCCATCTATGACAAGTCAAAGCCTAAGGTTCTTCAGTTCATTAGCAAAATCTGAAAACAAGAAATCAATTTTCTTCGATTGCAATGAATCAGCTACATGTCGAATTTTTCCAACACACACTCTTTCATCTACATGTCATCTAGTATTCTTTGCGTCACTAATATTAGCAAACAATCTCTTGAACCCTAGAATTATCGGTAGGTACCACATCACCTTGACAGGAACACTCTTGCTAGTTGCACCATCGTCATCATCAGCACCATAGTCCAAACCCATGTGACACAATATCTTCTTGGCCTCATAAGTACGGTTTGACAACATGTTACCTATAGTAAGCATTTCTTTCAACAATTCAGTGAAACTTTTATCCGTCCACTCACCTCTTGTCTTAAGATTAAATAGTCTTAACACATCTGACAATCTTGTAAAACCTTTACATCCCAGGTACAATGAATCTTCCATGTATCTACCATATTATCTTTCTTGAAAGCATCGACTAAAATATTACGAATGATGTCTTCAAGATTATCAGTCATACATTCATCATCTTCAACTGTTTGTGACAAAGGTATATTTTTTGTCCCTTCATCATGTCATACCCATTTCGTGTAATTTTGAATAATTCCATCACAACCACGATGATTAAATATAACATCCCTCGGATGTTTTCTCGTGTTATAACAATTCATAAAAGGACACCAAAAAATCTCATTGTCGTTAGAAAGGTTTTTTCTGCGAAATCAAAAAATTGTAACAATCATTTCTCATACTCGCTACTTAATCTATTGATTTTCATCCAACTAGGATCCATAATCAAATAAAGCTTTTGAAAATAAAATAAAAAAGAGTACAAAAATATAGCTTCTCAACAACAAGAACAAAACAATGCGCAGAGAACAACAATAACGGAGAACAACATGAACAATAATATTGGAGAAGAACAAGAACAACAAGAACATACCGCGGAGCTCCTTGGAGAAGTAGTGTTCTTTCGTTGGCTAAGATCTAGAAGAAGTGTTCTTTCGTTAGGACTCGAAAATTAAATTAGATGGACACTAGAGTCAAAATTAAAAGAAATTTTATCTCGGTTAAACTTAAAAAATCGAGGTAGATTAGTCGACGTAAAATATATAAAAGAATGCACCTTTTTGGTCTCCAAATGAATAAAAAATTAGGGAGTATTTGTCCCGGTTTTCAAAAAAATCAAGGTAATATATCCGACTTAAAATCGAGAAAACATAATGGGACCTTTTTGGTTCCACATATAACATTAAATATTAGGAATTGAGAATCGAACCTCAAGTATATATTTATGTCGGTTTATAAATAACCGAGATAACCGTTTTATTAATATTTTTTTAAATAAAACAATTCGCTCTGTTCACATGTACGTGCAGTTTTGTTTTATACGTTGTGAAAGCTTCGTCATGAAAAATGATATTTGTTGTAGTGCATAGAAGCGTTCTGGAACTTCACTGAATTTGTAAACACGTCTAGTTTCTTCTAGGGTTAGAGTGTGTTGAGTTCAAAACCTGATGACATCACACGCCTTTTCTTCATAGTCATAACCTATTAGCAAAAGCTACACACTAGACAAAAATTGCTAGAGTACTAAATTATTCTCTAAGATATCATGTAATGATATCATCAAAACCTAAGGCCAGATGCATAACCAAACCTTGTTCTTACACAAACTGTCTTCCATATTACTTTTTTCCTCTTCTGTGCAGTCCTCCCTTGCAAATGCTTGGTAGACTTCAAAAAGTGTTCCTTGTTGATGCTTTGCTCCTGAATTATTGTGCCATACCAAAGGAAGAGGAATAATACATTTGGCCTGCTGCTTTTGTGGCAAATGATTTCTTAAAATTTGTAGTTTCAGACTCTTTTTATATTTTTAAGTTTGTTTCTTAAAGTATGTAGAGAAAACAAGTGACTTCTATTTCTTAATATAAAGAAAAATGAGATTTAGTAGAAAACAAGTGACTTCTATTTCTTCATGTATCCTTATTCTCCACTTTTAACCAAATTGTAGACAATAGGATGTAAGTGTCTCACTTTTTTTTTTCTCATCCAATATGCTATTAATGTGTAAATGGCTCACTTCTTAAAAATTGATATTTCAATATTACAAATTAATTACAGTTCTTAATGTGTAAAGTTGTCATTTTACTTAAAAGTAGATTTCTAAACAGGTTGAGGTACGTGCCAAAAGAGAATTTTTCTTTATATAAAATTAGCGTCAATCAAGACCGCCCACTAATCTTACACGCTTAAGATCATTTGCTTCGTTGAAAACCGACGCTATATACATATAACACTATAACGTCGCATAAGATCGAGACGACATAAACATGTGTAGCAAGCTAGCATGCGACTTATTGAGACTACATAAACAAGTGTAACAAGCTAGTGTGTCTGTGACCGAAACTGCATAAACACATGTAACAAGCGTTGCATTAGACCGATGCTGCATAAACACTTGAAACAAGTTAGCGTCGCCATAGACCGACACTAACATAAAATATAATTCTTAGCGTCTCCACCCATTCATTAGATTCCCTTTAGCGTTTCTTTAAGCTGACACAATTGTAGCTTCGATTGGACGCTACAATTAGCTTCTAGCCTCGAGGTCCTTCGCGACCACGATGCTAACACTCAGTAGCGTCAATTTTTTTGCCTTTTAGAGAGGGCTTTTTGACGATGATACAAAGTTGTTTTCTTTTAGTCCTAGGTCCCAATTTTCTTCCAAACTTTCATCAATACTAGACACTAAAAAAGGAAGTGGAAGATGTCTTCATCTTGTAAAATACATAACACACACTCTGTCATGTATGTTGTGGACGATTCATCTTTTATGAAGTTGTTGCCTAGTTGGGAGTCTATCTTGAAATAGTCTCCAACAGAACACCTTAACCTTTGAGGGGACACTAGCATTCCATATTAGTTATCATACCTACTTTAGAGTCATAATTTCCTGAATCTATCATTTCATGTCTCAATTTCACATTACATGAACTAACAGAGAAGGAAAGGTCATGATTATATGGCCAAATCAGCTCATCATTTACAAATCTCCTAAGAGCTAAATCAACTAATATTATAAGCAGTTTAGTAATATCAATCTTAATTTGTGTCCCTGGCTTATTCAACTTCCATTACCATGAGTCTACTTACCAATCCCTCATTTCTCAAACACTATATGCTTTTTGCTTACTCACCTGGAATAAGATAGGAAATAGAAAGGCCAATGCGTGATAGCCTTCCCATATAATTAACCAGAAAGGAATGTTCTCACCATTACATAGTCTATGAACTATGTATTTTAACATTCCTTCTGATCTTCTGATGCATCCTTGCCTCGTGCCTTCTTTAAATCCTTCCACCATAATTATTCTTTGACTCTTTTATTTTGACCTTCTCTAAACTAAAAATTTTGCTCAGGGTTGCCACTATGTTGAATGATTCCCATCCAAATAGTTTCATCTTCTTTTAGTAATCTCCACAATAATTTGCTCAAAAAAGCTCTATTAAAGACAACCACATCTTTTATACCAAGACCAACTCCTTCTTCTTCTTTAAGCTTACAAATACTTTCCCAACTAGCCCAAGATATACCTTTCCTATCAGCAGAACCATGCCATAACAATTTTCTCTAAATGCTTATAATGTCTTGAACCACCTTAGCTGAAGGTTTGTAGTATGGTTTGACTACTATCAATGATAATAGATATAATATAATATAACACTTTTTAAAACGGTTTTTAAATTAAATTTTATTATTTTAAAAAAAATACAAAAAAGTAATATTTTAATAAAATTTATTTAAAGTTATAAAATATACCTTTAAACAAAGTTCATATCAAATATAAAATTAAATATGTTATTTATCCCTATAAATATTTCAAATTTGACTTTAGTCCCGATAAAAAAATTTAGTTCTTATAAAATTATTTTTGTATGAGGTTTTAGTCCTTCTACACGACTAAAACTATATGTATAAATAATTTTGTAGGATCTAAAACATGATTATTTTTATAAAGACTAAAAAGCAAATTTAATAATTTTGTAAGAACGAAAAACATATTTAAATCTAAAATAGATTCTTATATTATTATTATTATTTATTTTTTTGTAATCAAGAAATAATATATAACGAAGAACTAAGGGTTCTCTAACCCGATTACAAAGGAACACGGGAAAACCCGGCAAAAAGAAATATTACACACCAATTATCATTACGAGAGAAAAAAGCAGATCCTTACTAAACTCGTAAAAAGAGTAATTGGGATGAGTAATTTTCCCATAAAACGACCACTTCCAAACTAAGAACTTGATGTTCCAAATGGTATTTGTTAATGCTCTAAGTTTCCTTCCGAAAACACACACCATTCCTAAGCAACCAAAGAGACCATGTGGTAGCAAGCCACACCACACCCAATTTACAATCTTTAACCTTATGTATACGAAAGAATAAGTGCCAATCCGTAAAATTCGGCAAACACTCATTCTCCAAACTAACCCCTTTACCAACCCAAAAAGCTATCTCACTCCTAACCTTTTTAACCACCAAACAACTAAAAAAAGAAATGCTCACTATCTTCCAAACCAATACCGCATAAAATGCACTTTAAATTATCTAAAGGGAAGGACCTACCTCTATGCACCAAACAATCTTTTGTTGGAAGCCTATCAAGAAAAAGTCTCCACCCAAAAGCCTTGATTTTAAATGGCACTTCCATTTTCCACAAGAGCCCGAATGCTTCATCATATTTGTTAGGAGGACCTAATGGAGTATAAAGGTTCTCATAAAAAGCGTAACACGAAGCTATCGAAAAATCCTTCCCCCTCTTATCGGTCCAAACGACCACATCTTTACCTTGCTTCCAACCTTAAAACGCATCCAACCGGCCCTTCAACAAAACAACTTCCTCCGCTAAAACATTATCGACCAACTTTAAATCGAAATCTCCCCATAGCCACTCAACTTTGGACCAACCCCTCATGCCCGCCACCGATACTCTCTTCAAACTAGAAGCCATGAATAAAACCGGAAATTCCTCTTTCAAACTAGACCCTTCCAACCATTTAGCTTCCCAAAACAGAGTGTTAAATCCGTTATTGATGATAAATATACTACTATCGACAATAGGATCATAAGAAGAAGAAAAGCTTATTTTTAAAATATCCCTTCACCAAAAAGAAGAAGAAGAAGAATGAGAAGAAGAGATTTTACATTCCTTACCATCACAAAACACAAAAGAAGATATATCTCCATAATGGGCTTTCAATATATTATACCAAAGAGAATTTTGGCCTTGTAGAATTCTCCACCTCCACTTGTTAAGGAGAGCTAAATTAAACAAAGCAATATTCTTAATCCCTAATCCCCCTTTCTCCAAAGGGAGATTAACATCCTTCCACTTTACCCAATGAATCTTCCTTTTATCCTCCACTCCCTCCATAAAAACTTACTCTGTATGCTAGTAAATGTTTTCACCACCTTCAACGGCATCTTGAGAAATAGTGAAAATAGAAAGAGAGCTAAGCACCGACTTCAAAAGAGTAATTCTACCTCCAAAATTTAAGAATCGATTCGTCCACCCTTCCAACCGAGTCTTCATCTTACTCAAGAGAGGATATCAAGTAGCTTCCTTCCAAGGATTGTAACCAATTGGAATACCGAGAAAATAAAAGTTGCTCTCCTCCACCTTACAAGACAAAAAGTGAGACGCCACTTCCAAGAAGTGATAGTTGGAACTAATTCCTATCAATTTGATTTTATGATAATTAATCCCAAGACCTGATATAAGTTCAAAAGCCCTAAGAACCGCCTTAATCTCCCAAATATGCTTCCAACTACCATCCCCCACTAATAAAGTATCATCTTCAAATTGAAGGATATCCAGCCGACAAGAATCTTTAATAACAAAACTTTGAAAATCCTCTACTTCAATAGATTTTCTCACTAAGCCCGTAAGACCTTCTGCCATCAAAACATAAAGAAAAAGGAGAAAGTGGATATCCTTGCCTCAACCCTGTAAAAACACCGAACTCTTTAGTTGGGCTCCCATTAACAAGCACCGACTTATTGCTCTTGAACACTAATAGCTCCATCCACTTAATCCATCTCTTCCCAAATCTCATCCTTTTAAGCATATAACTTAAAAAACTCCAACTAACCTTATCATATGCATTTTCGAAATCCACTTTAAAAAGAATGCAATTGCTACCTTCCTTTCTAGCATAATCCACCACTTCATTCGCAACTACCAACCCATCTAGCAATTGTCTACTGGGAACAAAAGCGCTTTGACATGGAGAAATAATAAACTTTAAAACTTTTTTTAATCTCCCCGCCAATAGCTTAACAACCACTTTGTACATGCACTCCACCAAGTAAATAGGCCTATAGTCATCCAAGCTCAAAGGATTATGCTTCTATGGAATTAAAGTCAAGAAAGAAGAAGTAATCCCCTGTGATATGGAACTACCACCAAAAAAATAATTGAAGAAGTTAAAGAAATCTTCTTTAAGAAAGAACCAACATTTCTTTATAAAAAGAAAGGAATAGCCATCTGGAACTAGAATTTTCTCCTCACTACACTCCCACACCACCTCTTTAATTTCACTTTCAAGAAAAGGTTTCTCATTCTCCGCCGCCTCTTCCCCACTTATAGAATTAAAATGGATCCCATCCAACAAAGGTCTCCTCTCTTCTGGTTCCATGAAAATCTCCCCAAAATTCTTGAAAACCGCCTCCTTCACCTCTTCCCCCGACTCCACCAAACCTTCCGTAGATAGAATCGGGCCTAAATGATTGTTTCTTCTTCTTTGTTTCATCACCTTGTGAAAAATACCACTATTAGAATCAACCTCCTTAATCCAATTCAATCTTGATTTTTTTAAGAGCATATTTTCTTTGATCATCAAATTCCTCCAAAACTTACTACATGCTTCCTTCCTAAACTCAATATTTCTGTCGAAACTAGTGTTGTCATCGGAGACTAACCTCTCATAGGCAAAATTCAAATAGCGAACACCTTCCTCCATCTCCAATTCAATTTTACCGAAAATATCCTTGTTCCATCTTCTTAATTTATCTTTTAGAAGTCTTAATTTTTCTTTAAAAACATAATCTCCTCTTCCTTCCACCTTCAAATTTTTCCACTCATTTTCAACAAAAGGAATAAAAGAATCAAAGCAAAACCATTCATTATTGAATCTAAATGGTCTAGGACCCCAATTTTCATGATCCGTCATTATCCAAATAGGAAAATGATTCGAAATATCCCTATCACTGATAAATTGGCCAATCAAATCCCATCTAGTCACAACAGTACTCGACAAAAGAAATCGGTCAATTATGCTCATCGACTTCCTGTCTCCGTTAAATGATGGCTAACCAACTTGATATTTAGCCATTTTTCTCATGATTTGATAAAATTAACAAGCTTGTGATTTTTATATGACAATATAATGTTTGAAGCACGAAATTATATATAATATTGGAGTGAGGCAGAATTGAAACAATGTGAAAATGAAGAAAGAAATTGATGGATAAGAGTAGAAATGGGGCGCCACACTCTTTCTATGATTTAGAAAGGATGATAAGCCTAAATGAAGATCACCACAAGAAACTTGGTTTCTTGATAAGGTTAAAGTAAGGTTCAATCCAGAACCAAAGGAGCAATGCTCTCAAATCACACAAAGTGTTTAACAAAATTCAACTTGATCTTTCATTCATACTTAGCTCCCTATTTATAGGTAAAGGGTAGCTTACAATAATAACTCAATAAATTCTACAACTTTAGTCCATTAACTAATCAATAATGATTTGGAAAAGAAAAGTCACACACTTAAAGGTAGTGGAGAAAGTGGATATTAATTGCCTTGATGAATAATAGCAATTTATAGCCACTTTGATTAATGCATCCCACCTTTCTCCTTCTCCTTCCTTAAAATATTGACCTATTAATTTCTTGAGCCCATTATTTACTTATAAATACAAATACCACGAAAAATCTAAGCTTTAAGAGCTTTAGAATGTTTAAAAACACAAAAAAATAAAATAAAAACAAGTATTTTGGGCCAAATTTTGACAAGTTGGGCCATAACACATTTTATTACAACATAATTGATTAAAAACATCAAAATGAGGCAGCAAGCCCACATGACATGCCCTCTTCATTAGCTTGGATCAAAATGACAAGTCTTGGCTCATTTCCTTTCAATTGATCCCTTGCTCCCGTTGGTTTGTTCATAGATTGTATTAGAGCACCATTGACTCTCCTTACACGTGCCATTGTCATAGGACATCCTAAGCTTTGGATTACTTAATTTATATCTTGTATCTCCATGTCCTCATCATCCCCTCCCTCTTGAAGAGTAATCGACCTCGAATTAACCTCATCATCACCTACATCTAAAGGAGATAAATCAGAAACATTGAAAGTGGTACTTACACCATACTCACCTAAAAGTTCTATCTTAAAAGCATAGTCGTTTAACTTAGAAATCACTTGAAATGGACCATCTCCCCTTGACTTTAATTTGGATTTCCTTTGCATTGGAAACCTTTCCTTCCTCATATGAACCCAAACCCAGTCTCCAGGTTCGAACACAACTTTCTTTCTACCCTTATTTGCATACTTGAAATAACTTTCATTTTTCTTTTCAATTTGTATTTTAACTTGCTCATGTAATTTATTTACAAAGTCAGCCTTAGCTTTTCCATCCTTATGCTTCAAAAGATAAGTGTTAGGCAATGGCAATAAATCAAGAGGTGTTAATGGATTAAAGCCATACACAATTTCAAAAGGTGAAAATTTTGTAGTACTATGAACAACCCTATTATAAGCAAACTCCACATGAGGCAACCATTCTTCCCACATTTTTAAATTCTTTTTAAGAACTCCCCTAAGAAGAGTAGAAAGAGTTCTATTGACTACTTCTGTTTGTCCATCCGTTTGAGAATGACAAGTTGTGGAAAAAGGTAATTTAGTACCCACTTTACCCTACAAAGTCATAAAAAAATGACTTAGGAACTTAATGTCCCTATCTGAAACAATGCTCCTTGGCAGCCCATGAAGGCGTACCACTTCTTTGAAAAAGAGATCAGCAACATGACAAGCATCATCTACTTTCCTCCAAGGTATAAAATGTGCCATCTTCGAAAACTTGTCGACAACCACAAAAATAGAATATTTTCCATTCTTTGTTCTGAGAAGCCCTAAAACATAGTCCATAGAGATGTCAATCCAAGGAAATTCAGGGGTAGGAAAAGGAGTGTAAAGTCCATGAGGCATTACCTTAGATTTTGCTTTTTTACAAACAATACATTTTTCGCAAAACTTTTTCACATCAACTTTCATGTGAGGCCAATAAAAATATTCTTGCAATAAATCTAAAGTCTTAAATACCCCAAAATGCCCCATTAATCCACCCTCATGTGCTTCCCTCATAAGTAATTCTCTAATGGATCCTTTGAACACACATAGTCTTTTTTACTTAAACAAATAGCCATTGTGCCTAAAATATCCATTTTGGGCAGCAGGCTCACAAGAGAAAAATTTAGAAGAAAATTCATAATCACTTCCATACAAATCCTTAATATGCTCAAGACCAAACACTTTAGTTTCAAGAGTAAAAAGCAAGACATGTCTTCTTGAGAGTACATCTGCCACAACATTTGATTTACCTTTCTTATGTTTGATTACATAGGGAAATTGTTCAAGAAACTCAACCCACTCGGCATATCTCTTATTCAACTTACCTTGTCCCTTTAAATGTTTCAAGGATTCATGATCGCTATGAATGAAAAACTCTTTGGGAAGCAAGTAATGTTGCTAGGTTTGTAGAGCTTTCACCAAGGAATACAATTCCTTATCATGATTAGAATAGTTAAGGGCAGCCCCTTTTAGCTTCTCACTAAAATAAGCAATTGGATGACCTTCCTACAATAAAACAGCTCCAATTCCCATATTAGATGCATCACATTCAATTTCAAAAGATTTAGAAAAATTAGGCAAGGCAAGAATATGTGTTTGGGTGAGCTTTTCCTCCAGGGCAGCAAAGGCTTGCTCTTGTTTTTCACCCTATTTAAAACCAACATCCTTTTTAACAATTTCATTGAGGGGTGCTGCCAAGGTACTAAAGTCCTTCAGAAACCTCCTATAAAAACTAGTCAACCCATGGAAGCTTCTTACCTCACTTACATTTTTGGGAGGAGGCCACTCTCAAATGGCTTTCACCTTTTCCTCGTCAACATGGACTTCTTTAGAGCTCACAATGAAACCTAAGAAAATCACATGATCGGTGCAAAAGACACATTTTTCTAGGTTGGCATACAAATTTTCTTGTCTTAACACCTGCAAAACAGCCTTTAAATGAATGCAATGATCATCTAAGTTCTTGCTATAAATCAAAATATCATCAAAATATACAACAACAAACTTACCCAAAAATCCCCTCAACACATGGTTCATTTGTCTCATGAAAGTACTGGATGCATTAGTTAATCCAAAAGGCATAACCATTCACTCATACAAACCAAATTTTGTTTTAAAAGCAATTTTCCATTCATCCCCTTCCCTTATTCTAATTTGGTGATATCCACTTTTCAAATCAATTTTAGAAAATAAGCATGCACCAAACAATTCATCAAGCAAATCATCTAGTCTAGGAATGGGATGCCTATATTTAATGGTAATATTATTAAATGGCCCTACAATCAGTGCACATCCTCCAACTACCATCCTTTTTAGGGACTAGAATAACAGGGACAACACAGGGACTTAAACTTTCTCTTACCCATCCTTTACTTATCAATTCAACAACTTGTCGTTGTATCTCTTGAGTTTGTTGTGGATTGTTTCTATATGCTGGCCTATAAGGCAAAGATGCTCCTGGATTGAGATTAATATGATGTTCAATACCTCTTATGGGTGGTAATCCACTTGGCACCTCTTTCGGAAATAATTTTTTAAATTCCTGCAAAAGAGACTCAATACAACTTGGCAATTTTTTTTCATTAGAAACAGTGGTTAGTAAAGGCACCTCCTTGCAAAAGAGCAAGTATAAGGGCTTGTGTGACACAATTTTTTTCTTCACATCTTTTTTTTTTGGCAATTAAACTTTGTTTCTTTTCCTTTTTATCATTATTTTTCTTTTCATTCTTTTCTTTTTCTTTTTCTTTTTCTTTTTCATTCTTTTCTTTTTCTTTTCTTTCTTGATCATTTTTTTCTCCTATTTTCTTTTGATCTTCTCTCATCTCACAAGGATTTAATGGTTTAAGATTGATTTTTTGACCATGATACATAAAAGAGTACTTATTGGAGTACCCATCATGATTGGTTTTTTTTATCAAATTGCCAAGGCCTACCTAATAACAAATGATTAGCTTCCATCGGTACTACATCACACAACACTACATCCTCATATTTTCCAATTTTAAAACAGATCTTAACTTGTTTATTAACAAGCATTTCTATACTTTCATTAAGCCATTTGAGTTTGTAAGCCTTTGGGTGAGGTTTTGTTTCCAAATTTAGTTTAGAAACCAAACGCGTGCTAGCAACATTTGTACAACTTCCTCCATCAATAATTAAAGAACAAACCTCTCCTTGCACAAGGCATCTTATATAAAAAAGGTTTTCTCTTTAACTTTTATCCGCCTTCTTGATTTGACTTCCTAACAATCTTCTCACCATGAGTAAACCTCCACTAGGTATTTCTTATTCATCTTCTTCAAACTCCTTTTCATAATCATCATCCTCCTCTTCAACAATTTCTTCATTTTCTTCCATAAGCATTATTCTCTTTGTTGGACATTGAGATGCAATGTGTCCTTGGCCTTGACACTTGAAACACTTAACATTTTTGTTAGTTGAAACACTTGAAGCAGGGGTAATAGTTTTACCTTTGTTTTCAACTGTGGCTTCCTTAGATGATGAAGCACTGTCCTTCTTTGTTTTGTCCTTCCAACTTTGAGAATTGAAAGTAGTCGTGCTTCTCCTTCCTAGACTCTTTCTCTTGATTTGTCGTTCTACCTTGATAGCTTGATGTACCAAATCATCTACTTCCACATAATGATGCAGCTCCACTATGTCACTTATGTCACGATTTAGGCCATGAAGAAATCTTGCCATTGTTGCTTTGTTATCTTCCTCCACATTTGCTCTTATATTTGCAACCTCCATCTCTTTGTAATATTCATCAACACTTTTAGAACAATGAGTGAGCCGTTGTAATTTATTATGCAAGTCCCTATGGTAATAAGAAGGAACAAATCTTCTTCTCATAATTCTTTTCATCTCCTCTCAAGTGTCAATGGCTGGTTCATCATATCTTCTCTTGTCTTTGGCACTTTGATCCCACCACACCAAGTCATATTCTGTAAATTCAAGGGTAGCAACCTGCACTTTTTAAACATTACTATAAGTGTTACAAGCAAAAATTTGTTCAATTTTTGTTTCCCACTCTAAATAAGCCTCTGGATCATTTTTCCCTTTGGAAGGTTGGAACTTTAGTTTTTATACCACTCAATATTTCCTTCTCTAGGCCTACCCATTCTCCTTCTCCTCGCTCTTTCCTCCGTTTGTTCTATCATCATCTCTCTCATTTTAGCTGTGAGAGCTTCCAACAATAGTCTATTAGCTTCTATTTGACGAGGGCTACCATCACCACCTGACATGGTTAATCACAAAAGACTAACAACAATAATCCTCACGTGTTTACACTCAAATTTGTTTTTTTTAAATGAACACTCTTGCCTTTTTCCACTCAATTGCTCTTTTTAGTTCTTTATAGAAACCAAATTCAATCACACAAGAAAACAAATTTCAAATGATAAATACTTAAAAGGCTGGAAATAAAAGGAAATGAAAAAAAAAAACAAGGAACTAAGGGAGAAATTTTAGACAAAGGAAAATAACAAGGTAAAGTAGAATGTGGCAGCAAATAAAACTATAAGAATAATCACAAACTCAAATAAGACTAGAGTACTTTTTTTTTCGACTTTTTTTTATGATTTTTTTTTTCAATTTTGTTTTTGTTTTTTATATATATATGATTCAATACAATATAATAAGAACAATATTTAAATTTACAAAAAGAAATGGTCCTATACGAACCGTGCTCTTGATACCACTTGATAGCTAACCGATTTGATATTCAACCATTTTTCTCATGATTTGATAAACTTAACAAGCTTGTGATTTTTATATGACAATATAATGTTTGAAGCACGAAATTATATATAATATTAGAGTGGGGAAGAATTGAAACAATGTGAAAATGAAGAAAGAAATTGATGGAGAAGAGTAGAAATGGGGCGTCACACTCTTTCTATGATTTAGAAAGGATGATAAGCCTAAATGAAGATCACCACAATAAACTTGGTTTCTTGATAAGATCAAAGTAAGGTTCAATCCAGAACCAAAGGAGCAATGCTCTCAAATCACCCAAAGTGTTTAACAAAATTCAACTTGATCTTTCATTCATATTTAGCTCCCTATTTATAGGTAAGAGGTAGCTTACAATAATAACTCAAGAAATTCTACAACTTCAGCCCATTAACTAATCAATAATGATTTGGAAAAGAAAAGTCACACACTTAAAGGTAGTGGAGAAAGTGGATATTAATTTCCTTGATGAATAATAGCAATTTATAGCCACTTCGATTAATGCATCCCACCTTTCTCTTTTCCTTCCTTAAATTATTGATTTCTTGAGCCCATTATTTACTTATAAATACAAAGACCACGAAAATTCTAAGCTTTAAGAGCTCTAGAATGTTTAAAAACACAAAAAAAAGTAAAAAACAAGTGTTTTGGGCCAAAATTTGACAAGTTGGGTCATAACACATTTTATTACAACATAATTGATTAAAAACATCAAAATGGGGCAGAAAGCCCACATGACATGCCCTTTTCATTAGATTGGATCAAAATGACAAGTCTTGGCTGTAAGTACAAGCCTATACTCACCAAGGAGTTTTCGATTCATGGCAAACATCATAAGTGAACAAACAACAAAAGCACAAGTGAATGACTCAAGGAAAAGCAAGCATTGGCTATCCAAGACAATGTAGGTCGACCTACCCTGTGTCAAGGTCAACCTATAAAGCTCAAATTACTCAATATATGGTCTTGCATCAAGTAGGCCGACCCAGTGCATCATTTGGTCGACTCAAATTAAGGCAAACAAAGAAGATTCAAACATGCCACTGTTAGGTCGACTCACTCACCTTCCTAGGTCGACCTAAACTGAAGAGATTTACAAATGTCACTGTTAGGTCGACCTACCCACACTCCTAGGTCGACCTAAACTGAAGAAAAGTCCCAAGAACGTATTTCAACTGACTTTAGGTCGACCTAAACCTTCAACAGGTCGACCTAACTGGCAACAACTGACTTTAGGTCGACCTAAACCTTCAACAGGTCAACCTAACTGGTAACAATTACACTTTAGGTCGACCTAAACCTTCAACAGGTCAACCTAACTGGCAACAATTACAACTTGATTAAATCTGCTTCTGTTAGGTCGACCTAATCAATAAAGTAGGCCAACCTATCTTCTCAAAAACTGCCAAATTGAATGTTTGCTCTGCATCAACATACCAGCTCCCATATATATTGTTTGCTGTCAATTATTGAGAATTAACACCAACAACTGAAAGATACACAAAGGCTTCTCATCTTCGATCATCGACACAACTCCAACACAACTACACACAATCATTTTTACGTTGAGGGTTTGCGTTCAAGATCGATAACATCCATGGAACGGAATTGAAGATTCCTAGTGGGTGAAGATTTGTGGGGTTTTGGTGAATAAAATCTGCGGATTTTGTCCTCCAAGATTGGTGAATTTTGGGGGTTTTTATCAAGAGGCTTTATCAAAGATTCAGCTGAGTGTGAAGATTGAGGAACAAGGGTTCAAGGAATTCAATACACTGCAACAAGGAAATCAAAGTGAAGCTCTTGGAAGACCTTGATCTGGCTCAAGATTAAGGGGGAAGAAGATTCAAAAGATCAACATAATTGGTTTATCGTTTATCGCTTTGTTATCTTCTTTGTATAAACTGTTTTCAATAATAATGAAAGACATCCCAATTCCCATTTGGAATTGGGGGCAGATGTAGTCGTAGCGAGGACGATCGACGAACTGCCTGAACAAATATCGTGTTGTTATCGCTTTATCTTTTCATTTACGTTTTGTTCGTATTTGGTCATAATTACAAATTGATCAACGATTCAAGTGTTAAAATTGTGTATTAAGAACCTTCGTAAAACTCACAATTCACCACATATTGAATCACAATCAATTTGGATATTATCACCAAGTGTTTGTGCTTTTGCTTCATCCTTTATCAAAGCATTGCAAACCAAGTTTATCAAATTAGAAGTTAATCGTTTTTCATTAGAGCAACAAATTGATTCAATAACCTATCCTTTCATTGTTAATCCCAATTATCTTGTGGTTTTATCACATATACAACCTTTTCAATAGCGGTCCGGAATAGACGCAAGTCGATCCTGAACCGCTTTCGCTTAAGTTTGAAATAATTCTGAAAAACTCTGAGAGATCTATTCATCCCCCCTCTAGATCCTTAAGCCTAGCGTCTAACAAGTGGCATCAAGAGCTTTGGTTTATTCTCTGCTACGTGAAACACTTATTGGAAAGATGGCTTCCGGACCTAAAGGGGCTCATAATAGAGCTCCAGTTTTCAACGGTGAAAACTATGGCCATTGGAAGGATTGTATGTGCGTTCATATCAATGCAATTGTTAATGGTCCCTTTCAAATTACCATGACAAATGCAGCTGGTGCTGTTGTCCCTAAACTAGAAAATACTTGGGATGCTGAAGATGAAAAGAGATATGGATACGATTGGAAAGCGAGAAACATTCTAATATCAGCTATAGGAGTTGATGAATACTATCGTGTTTCCCATTGTAGATCCGCTAAATCTATGTGGGACACATTGCAAGTTGCCCATGAGGGTAAGGATGATGTCAAACTAGCTAGAATCAATACGTTAACTCAAGAGTTCGAACTCTTTCACATGGAAGATGGTGAATCCATCGAAAACATGCAAAAGAGATTCGTGCATCTGAAAAATCGTTTAAACTCTCTTGATAGTGTAATACGGTGAACTGACTTTTTATTAATCGGAATGTCGCGGTAAGCAAGAGTCGCCACCGACTTTTATTTTATCCAAACAATATTCGGAAAGGCAAAAAGAAACAGAAAAAAACCTTTAAAGAAAATCTAAGTTCGGGGGGTAATTTATGCAAAGGGAAGGTGTAAGGCACCCTTTGCATCCATGGTTTTCCATGGGCTCTTAATTGCTTTGCTTGCTCGTTTGTTTAGAAAATGTAGATGAAAGAGATAGGGACTTTAGCTTGTGAATAAGCGTTGCCCTTTTGAAAAATTATGAGAAAGAATATAATAAAAAGGTTTGAGCATTGCAAGGCAATTAGGGGCAATTACCTTAAACTCAGATGATAGGTCTCTTTTTAGCCTTTCAGAATGAAAGGGTCTATCCTTGCCATAAGAGGGCAGGAAGCCTTTCGTTTGGAGGTTGAAGGGTCATCGAAGCATCCTTTGCCATAAGACTGTCCCATGCCATAGAAGGGCAGGTAGTCTAAGGCAAGGATCAGAATAAGCCATTTAGTAGGCAGCCAGAAGATACCTCAGCCTTTTTCCGTAGGCAACATCCGAGGGTCGAGGTCATGTTAGTGTATCGAAGGCAGCATCATTTTTAGGGTCTCATAACCTTTATTCGAGGCAACATGGCTGAGGTATCTTCGAATTCGAGGGACGTGGCTTATTCTGCAAAACTGCAAAAACACAAAGGCAACAGGCAACAAGGCAGCAGAGAGGTTACCCAAAGGGTGCGTGTGTGCAACAATCACGTGATTATATTCAAATATTTATCTTTTAATTAGTTATTCTAATTCAATTAACGAGTTGCACTCCCTAAATTACTAACCACGCAGTTATAAAGTAATAAAGGGGGAAGGGGACAATGAAACCAGCGGATCCCCAATGGGGTTTGACACAAGTAATAATAATAATAAAAGGCAAAAACTAGGGTTTAGGGTTACCAGCAACGTAGCTTTGGCAATTGACAAACCCTGAAAAGGAGAAAGAAGAGGCAGAAAGCAAAGAGTGAGTGCATTATCAAGTTCGAGGGCAAACTTCATTAACCACAAAAGAAGATAGAATAATAAATTAAAAATAGAATAGAGAGAAAGTACTTAGCTTTGCCTGACAGGGTTGAGGGCAAGGGTTTTCCAGAAGCGTTGACTCTGACCATTGAGAACTTTTAGTCTGATCGGGTGCATGGTTGGAAGGTGCGTCAAGAGTAACCCTGAAAAAGGCAAGGCAGAGAATGGAGAGTGAATGTATGCACAGTTCATTAAAAGATGAACCCTAATAAAAGGAAACAAAATAGACTTTAAATTAAAGTAAATAGGATACTTAGCTTTTGATTTGATCTGATATGGTTTGTAATCGGAGGTAGCCTCGAGGTTTGTAATCGGAGGTAGCCTCGAGGTTAAACCTGGATGCTAACCTCGAGGATAGAATCAGGTG
This sequence comes from Vicia villosa, assembly GCF_029867415.1. Lineage (NCBI taxonomy): Eukaryota > Viridiplantae > Streptophyta > Magnoliopsida > Fabales > Fabaceae > Vicia > Vicia villosa. Next base: position 29,380,196 of record NC_081185.1, read on the forward strand.
TGGTCGAATCTTGAAGGATCGCCATGGAACTGCAGGCTCTGAAGCGTTGGATTAATCTGCGCATGCATAAGCTATGAATGTGTGCAAAGCAGTTCAATGCTCACGATGGTAGTACCTCGCAAAATAAATGAATGTTAGTAATAAAATAAAATATGAATAAATATACGCATCAAAATATATTCAAAAGAAATTTACCGATTGATATCAAATTCTAAAAATAAATTAAAACCATCCTTTTTTTAATATAATATTTTTTTATATTTGATTAAAGGGAGAAGGTTAATTAAATTTAAAAATCTAAGAGAAAGAAGAAATAAATAGAATTGATCAACCTAAAGAATGTTATTGGGTTACATTAACATATGAGCTTAAGGCCCATTTTGTTCTTCTTAATAATGCTAGCTAAACTAGATAATAGAAGTAGTATTAACATTTTAAAAGAAAAAGAAAGAAACTTACCATATGTAGATAAGTCAGGCGTCCCATTTTATGATGGGGAAGTTATTGATTTTTCCATTATCGACCCGCCAACGATACACAGACATGTGGCACCTTATTTTTTATTAAATTAAAATGTATATAAAAGACAACAACTTATATCAGTAAGAAAAGCAAATTGAGGATCCAACAACCATTCTTCTCCGTTCAACTCTCAATTGCTTTAGAAAATCACAAAACTATGACCAAACTTTCCTCTTTTTCTCAACTACACGCCTCTGAAGAAAACAAAACAAACATCTCCTCCATGTTTACTCTCATCTAGTAGACACAAAAGCAATACAACCATCACCAAAAGCTATCAACATAACCAAATCGGTCTCGACGAAGATTAACAGAGGCAACATCAACACTTAGTAAAGAGTTAATCACAGTCAATTTAATCAGCAGAAACGTATGGCATATGAGCATCAAACAACAAATCGGAGAGGAATCGGTTTACCGTTGGAGAGAAATCGTTGAAGATTCTTCAAACGATTTGTTGAATCTTCGTGGCCGCGTGAGTTGCCGAAGGATGCTCGAAACAAGATGTTGATACGGTGACGTCGTGAATGGATGAATGTTCTCCGTTGTCGTCGTCACGTGAGGAATTTTGCTGCGGTGACGGTGCTTGCGATCTGAAGTTGAGGTGGAAGTCTTGATTGAATGTGCGTCGTTTCGGTTTTGCGCTGCTGTGATATGGTGATGGTGGTGGTTTCGGCGAGGATTTCCGAACATGCTTCTTCTTTCTTAATGTTTCCTGTTAAAAAAAACAAATTATGTTATGATAACATTGATGTTATGTTGCTGCAAATATTTTCAGATTGTGTTGTTGGAAAAATTTGAGTGCTTTGAGGATGGCCATGTTGTTGCGTTATGCTTCCGCAGATTAAAATCAGTTTGATGGATCATGAACCTGAGACAAAATACCGAGGCAAATAGCGTCAACATAAAAATCAATTAGTAGTTAAATCAATGATAATGATAATGGAGCGGTTTAATTGTTGCTGGTGTGTGAAAAAGTTTCGCAGAGAAGGAATGGTGGTGAAAGCGTGAGAGGAGGCCCTCTCAGTTTTTGGGTTGACAACAAGGTTTTGTACGTGTGTCCCCCCCCCCCCCAAAAATCCTTTAGGTTAAGGTTTGTTAGTTTTATTTATACCAAAAGAATTAGGTTAAATGAGAGATGAAATTATGGACAAGTCCAAGCCCAAAAAAATTACTTATTTTAATTCTAAATAGGAATTAAATCAAATAATTTAAAGAAATTGACTTATCCCCATAAACTATAAAAAATGCTAAAATTAAACTTCTTTTTTTTATTTTTGTTTTTATTATTATTTTTTTTAGAGCTATAAAATAAATTTATGACTTAAATAAAAGAAAGTATTTTTAATTTGCTAAACAAAAATTAAAGATTAAATAATTAAAAACTTGTTTTTTTTGTGTTTTGAATATAAATAGAAAATAAAACTAAAACTAAGTTAGAAACCAAGAAAAAAAAGTTATAAATGAGATTTGAACTCGCGACCTCTCGCTCTTGTACCTTTGACGCCCAAATTCTTACTAATTGTGCTATGTCAATTATCCAAAACGAAATGACATTTGCAAACATATGAGGGCAAATTTTGGGGTATGACAGATAGACCTGTTTCCAATGCAATTGCTACTAACAAAATTTTAAGGTGTTTAAACAGGGAATGGCAACCCAAAGTTACAGCCATAAAGGAAGAAAACGATCTAAATACCTTGGACATCACCACTCTCTTCGGTAAACTGGAAGAACATGAGCAACATCTTAAGTTCCTTGACATGCATGAGAAAAGGGCAAAGAAAGATAAGAACATGGAGAAAGAGGTAGAGAAGAAGTCAATAGCTCTAAAAGCTTCAAGCTCCAAGACCTCAAAGAAAGAGCTAGAGGATAATGATACTAGTGATGAGGAAGACTCGGATAATGAGGAAATGAGACTGTTTGTGCGAAGGTACAACAAATACATAAAGAAAAATGGAGCAAAACACTCCGACTAAAGCTTGATCAACTATAGGAAGCAATTCAACAAGTACAAACAAGATGAGAATAACAAAGGAAAATCCAAAGGTCCTTGTTTCAATTGTGGTAAAGTTAGTCATTACAAACCGGATTGTCCATACCTTAAGAAGGAGAAAGAGAAGAATCAAAGCAAAAGTCACAACAAGCCTATAAGAGCCTACATAGTGTTAGAACAAGATTTGTTCTGATCAATATTCTTAGTTTTGATGATAACAAGGATATGAATTTTGTGTGAGATAATGTGGTACTCTAATACATTGCAATTTCCCTTTTCAGGAAATATATAAAGAGTATGCACAAATCAGCGCTCAGAAGCTTTGACTCAGAAGGTTCAGCATGCAACATCAGAACATGGTTTGGCAAGACATCAGAAGATGGTCAAGCAGAATCAGAACATGGGTCTATGGAAGCATCAGAAGAACTTGAGATCAGAAGCAGAAGCACTGAAGTTCTCATGGTATCACGCTCAGAAGCACTTCAAGGTCAGAAGACAAGAAGATGCTTTGCTCCAAGCTGTTTGACTCTGATGATATTCAAACGTCGTATACACAAACATCAAATAAGAAGCAAGTACAAGATGGCAGGCTACGCTGACTGACAAAAGGAACGTTAGAAGCTATTAAAGGCAACATCAGTAGACACAGCGTAAACAAGGCTCGAGGTAGTTGACAAAAGAGTGAAACATTAAATGCAATGCTGTACGGAATACGCAAAGCATTAAATGCTCCCAACGGTCATCTTCTCAAGTGCCTATAAATATGAAGTTTTGATGAGAAGCAAGGCAACCAAATCTGCTGATAATTAACTTGCTGAAACGCTGTTCAAATCAAAGCTCTCAAACTTCATCTTCATCAAAGCTCACTACATTGCTGTTGTAATATATTAGTGAGATTAAGCTTAAACTTTAAGAGAAATATCACTGTTGTGATTATAGCTTTTCAGAAGCATTGTAATACTCTTAGAATTGATTACATTAATTTGTAAGTAACTAGAGTGATCAAGTGTGATCAGGATACTCTAGGAAGTCTTAGCTTGTGTCTAAGCAGTTGTAACTAGAGTGATCACGTGGTGGTCAGGATACTCTAGAAAGTCTTAGCTTGTGTTTAAGCAATTGTTCCTGGAGTGATCAGGTTGTGATCAGGATACTCTAGAAGACTTAGTCGCGGACTAAGTGGAAAACCATTATAATCTGTTGAGATTAGTGGATTAAATCCTCAGGTGAGGTAAATCACTCCAAGGGGGTGGACTGGAGTAGTTTAGTTAACAACGAACCAGGATAAAAATAACTGTGCAATTTGTTTTTATCGTTCAAGTTTTTAAACTACACTTATTCAAACCCCCCATTTCTAAGTATTTTTCTATCCTTCAATTGGCATCAGAGCGCCGGTTCTAAGGTGCAAGCACTTAACCGTGTTTAGAAAAGATTCAGGAAGAGAAAAACGCTTTAGTAAAAGATGGCTGGTGAAATTCCAACAGACCCACCTGCATCTACATCTGGCTCTGCTGAGCAATACAATGGTAACAATGGTTATACTAGACCACCAGTATTTGATGGTGAAAACTTTGAATACTGGAAAGATAAACTGGAAAGTTACTTTCTTGGTCTAGATGGTGAACTATGGGATCTTCTGATGGATGGTTACAAACGTCCAGTGAAAGCTAGTGGCGTAAGGCTTACAAGGCAAGAAATGAATGATGATCAGAAGAAGCTTTTCAAGAATCATCATAAATGTAGAACTGTTTTGCTGAATGCTATCTCTCATGCTGAGTATGAGAAGATATCTAACAGGGAAACGGCCTATGATATATATGATTCATTGAAAATGACCCATGAGGGAAATGCTCAAGTCAAGGAGACTAAAGCTCTTGCTCTAATCCAGAGATATGAAGCCTTCAAGATGGAGGATGATGAAAACATTGAGAAGATGTTCTCAAGATTTCAAACGCTAACTGCTGGATTAAGAGTTCTGGATAAAGGCTACACCAAGGCTGATCATGTAAAGAAGATTATCAGAAGCTTACCCAGAAGATGGGGTCCAATGGTAACAACATTCAAGATTGCAAAGAATCTGAATGAAGTTTCTTTGGAAGAGCTTATCAGTGCCTTGAGAAGCCATGAAATAGAGCTGGATGCAAACGAGCCTCAGAAGAAAGGTAAGTCTATTGCATTAAAATCTAATTATAAAAAATGCACTAACGCTTTTCAGGCTGAAGAAGTAGATCCTGAAGAATCAGAATCTGAAGAAGAAGATGAACTGTCCATGATCTCCAGAAGGGTAAACCAACTTTGGAAGAGCAAGCAAAGTAAGTTCAGAGGCTTCAGAAGTTCAAAGAGATTTGAACGAGGAGAATCTTCTGGTGACAGAAGATCTGACAAGAAGAAGGTTGTCTGCTATGAGTGCAATGAGCCTGGACACTTCAAGAATGAATGTCCAAAACTTCAGAAGGAGAATCCCAAGAAGAAGTTTCATAAGAAGAAAGGTCTTATGGCAACATGGGATGATTCTGAATCAGAATCAGAATCAGACTCTGAAGGAGAGCAAGCGAACTTCGCGCTGATGGCTACAGAAGATGATGGATCAGAATCTACATCAGAATCAGATTCTGAAGAGGTATTTTCTGAACTATCTAGAGAAGAGTTAGTTTCCAGTTTAACAGAACTTCTGGAACTCAAGGCTCATCTTAGTATCAAATACAAAAAGCTGAAGAAGCAGTTTGAATTTGAGACTAAGAAGCTGGAAGTGGAAAATTCTGAACTGAAGGAAAAAGTTTTAAATCTATCCAAAGATAGTGGATCTCCTTCTGAAACAGAAAAATTCATTCCGAGTCTCAACCACATTCTGAAAGAATATGACTCGAGCTTCAGAAAGTTCTTATCTAGAAGTATTGGCAGAAGTCATCTTGCATCTATGATATATGGAGTTTCTGGAAACAGAAGGTTTGGTTTTGGCTATGAGGGTGATACCTCACATAAATTTGAACCTATTGATGATCTGAAGATCACATACAAGCCATTGTATGATCAGTTCAAATATGGACATGCACATGATATTAGGCTCACTTCACATGCACAGAGTTTTAACACTGTTCACACCAAGAAGCATGTGACACATCCTAAGAAATATCATGCTGACAAACCTAAAGAATATCATGCTGTTCCTCCTGTTAAATATTATGCTAAACCCAAGTTCAATCAGAACTTGAGGAAAACTAACAAGAAAGGACCCAAGAAATTGTGGGTACCTAAGGAAAAGATTATTCCTATTGCAGATATCCTTGGCTGCAAAGAAGACAAAGCACAACATGTCATGGTACCTGGACTCTGGATGCTCGTAACACATGACAGGAAGAAGGTCTACATTCCAAGACCTGGTGCTTAAACCAGGTGGAGAAGTCAAGTTTGGAGGAGATCAGAAGGGCAAAATCATTGGCTTTGGAACCATAAGTCTTGGTAACTCTCCTTCCATAACTAATGTACTTCTTGTAGAAGGATTAACGCATAACTTATTGTCCATAAGTCAATTAAGTGACAATGGTTATGATATAATCTTCAATCAAAAGTCTTGCAAGGCTGTAAGTCAGAAGGATGGCTCAATCCTATTTACAGGCAAGAGAAAGAACAACATTTATAAGATTGATCTTTCTGATCTTGAGAAGCAGAAGGTGACTTGTCTTATGTCTGTTTCTGAGGAGCAATGGGTCTGGCACAGAAGATTAGGACATGCTAGTTTGAGAAAGATTTCTCAGATTAACAAACTAAATCTGGTCAGAGGACTCCCAAATCTGAAATACAAATCAGATGCTCTTTGTGAAGCATGTCAGAAGGGCAAGTTCTCCAAACCTGCATTCAAGTCTAAGAATGTTGTGTCTACCTCAAGGCCGTTAGAACTCTTGCACATTGATCTGTTTGGCCCAGTCAAAACAGCATCTGTCAGAGGGAAGAAATATGGATTAGTCATCGTTGATGATTATAGCCGCTGGACATGGGTAAAGTTCTTAAAACATAAGGATGAGTCTCATTCAGTGTTCTTTGAATTCTGCACTCAGATCCAATCTGAGAAAGAGTGCAAAATCATAAAGGTTAGAAGTGATCATGGTGGGGAATTTGAGAACAAATTCTTTGAGGAGTTCTTCAAAGAAAATGGCATTGCCCATGATTTCTCTTGTCCTAGAACTCCACAGCAAAATGGAGTTGTAGAGCGAAAGAATAGGACTCTACAAGAAATGGCCTGAACCATGATCAGTGAAACCAATATGGCTAAGCATTTCTGGGCAGAAGCAATAAACACTGCATGTTACATTCAGAATAGAATCTCTATCAGACCTATTCTAAATAAGACTCCTTATGAATTGTGGAAGAACAGAAATCCCAACATTTCATATTTCCATCCTTTTGGATGTGTATGTTTTATTCTGAATTCTAAAGATCATCTTGGTAAGTTTGATTCTAAAGCACAAAAATGTTTCCTTCTTGGATATTCTGAACGCTCTAAAGGCTACAGAGTATACAATACTGAAACATTGATTGTAGAAGAATCAATCAATATCAGGTTTGATGATAAGCTTGGTCTTGAAAAACCAAAGCAGTTTGAGAATTTTGCAGATTTTGATATTGATATATCAGAAGCAGTAGAACCAAGAAGCAAAGCTGCAGAAGCTGGCAGTCTCAGAAGCAATGGATCAGAAGATCAAGTTGCTGCATCTTTTGAGAATCTCAGGATTTCTGAAGAGCCAACAGTCAGAAGATCACCCAGACTTGCATCAGCTCATTCAGAAGATGTGATCCTTGGGAAGAAAGACGATCCCATCAGAACAAGGGCATTCCTTAAGAACAATGCAGACTGTCAATTAGGTCTTGTTTCTTTGATCGAGCCAACTTTTGTTGATCAAGCTCTAGAAGATCCAGACTGGATAATTGCCATGCAAGAAGAACTCAATCAGTTTACAAGGAATGATGTATGGGACTTGGTTCCTAGACCAAAAGGATTTAACATCATCGGCACTAAGTGGGTATTCAGAAATAAGCTAAGCGAGAAGGGAGAAGTGGTAAGAAACAAAGCCAGACTGGTTGCTCAGGGCTATAGTCAGCAAGAAGGGATTGACTACACAGAAACCTTTGCACCAGTGGCCAGGTTAGAATCTATTCGTCTATTAATTTCTTTTGCCACTCAACACAACATCACTCTTTATTAGATGGATGTCAAGAGTGCCTTCTTAAATGGTTATATAGATGAAGAAGTTTATGTCAATCAACCTCCTGGTTTTGAAGACTCCATGTCTCCAAATCATGTTTTTAAATTAAAGAAATCATTATACGGATTGAAGCAAGCTCCGAGAGCTTGGTATGAACGTTTAAGTTCTTTCCTTCTAGAAAATGGTTTCACTAGAGGAAAAGTGGACACTACTCTCTTTTGTAAAACCTTTAAAAAGGATATTTTAATATGTCAAATATATGTTGATGATATCATCTTTGGAACATCTAATGCTACACTTGGAAAGGAGTTTGCTGAGTCTATGCAGGCTGAATTTGAAATGAGCATGATGGGAGAACTCAAGTATTTCCTTGGGATTCAAATCAACCAAACTTCTGATGGAACCTATGTTCACCAAACGAAGTATGTGAAAGAACTTCTGAAGAAGTTTAATCTTTTTGAAAGTAAAGAAGCCAAAACTCCTATGCATCCAACATGTGTCCTAGGTAAGGATGAGGTAAGTAAGAAGGTAGATCAGAAGTTGTACAGAGGTATGATTGGTTCTCTTCTATACCTAACTGCTTCTAGACCTGACATTCTCTTCAGTGTTTGCTTGTGTGCTAGATTCCAATCAGATCCGAGAGAATCTCATTTAATCACTAGAGGAAAAGTGGACACTACTCTCTTTTGTAAAACCTTTAAAAAGGATATTTTAATATGTCAAATATATGTTGATGATATCATCTTTGGAACATCTAATGCTACACTTGGAAAGGAGTTTGCTGAGTCTATGCAGGCTGAATTTGAAATGAGCATGATGGGAGAACTCAAGTATTTCCTTGGGATTCAAATCAACCAAACTTTTGATGGAACCTATGTTCACCAAACGAAGTATGTGAAAGAACTTCTGAAGAAGTTTAATCTTTCTGAAAGTAAAGAAGCCAAAACTCCTATGCATCCAACATGTGTCCTAGGTAAGGATGAGGTAAGTAAGAAGGTAGATCAGAAGTTGTACAGAGGTATGATTGGTTCTCTTCTATACCTAACTGCTTCTAGACCTGACATTCTCTTCAGTGTTTGCTTGTGTGCTAGATTCCAATCAGATCCGAGATAATCTCATTTAACTACTGTTAAGAGAATTCTGAGGTATCTGAAAGGTACTACTAATGTTGGTTTAGTCTACAAAAGATCCAAAGAATACAACTTAGTAGGATTCTGTGATGCTGACTATGCTGGAGATAGAATTGAAAGAAAGAGCACTTCTAGAAGTTTTCAATTTCTTGGAAGTCATCTGATCTCATGGTACAACAAGAAGCAAGCTACTATTGCCCTCTCAACAACAGAAGCAGAATATGTTGCTGCTGCTGGTTGTAGCACACAAATGCTCTGGATGAGAAGTCAGCTAGAAGATTATCAGATATATGAGAGTAACATTCCTATCTTCTGTGATAATACTTATGCTATATGTTTATAAAAGAATCCTATCTTACATTCAAAAGCTAAACATATTGAGATTAAACATCATTTCATAAGGGACTATGTTCAGAAGGGCGTTATGTCTTTAAACTTTGTGGATACAGACCATCAATGGGCTGATATCTTTACAAAACCCCTTGCTGAAGATAGGTTTAAGTTCATTCTGAAGAATATCAGTATGGACTTGTGCCCAGAATGAGAAGATGAGAAGATCTTTGTATGAGTACCTTCTGAAATGTGGTAAGACTAGGCAGCCATAAGAAGTTCTGAGTTTAATCAATTAGAAGTAATGATTCTGTTATTACTAACGTTTCATTGTCTAAGTTGATTCAGAAGCTCTTTTAAAGCAAAACAGCTGTCACCAGTCTCTCCAGAAAATGAACACGTATTCACTATCTCTGGAAAAGCATGCGTGCAGTTGAGGGGACGCCTACTACTTAGGTAACTGTGCTAATCACTTCATTTGTCATAAGTCTTTCTCTTCATGTCACGTAACATTAAATGCCATTCATCATTTCAATTCATTTCTTTTTCTTTTTATACTCTTCAAACGTTTCATTTCCCTCTTATATTTCTCTCTCTTGCATTCAGTTTCTTTTTCTCTCTCATTATCTGCATTTCGCATAAACCCTAGTTTATTCATCTTCAACCTAGCAGTCACCATGAATCCTTCGTCAAGCTCATCAAATCAAGAAACTGACCGTAAATAAAAGAGAAAGGCAACCGAAGAATCTGAAAACAAACCAAAAAGGATAAGGATCACCTACGATCCTGTCAAGGTGAATCCTTTTGAAGCTATGATGTCTGGAAACTACTCTAGACGTGTGTTTAAACCCCTTGAAGGTACCCCTCAATCACCTTCCTCTTCACAGACCTCCACCACCTCTTCCTCTTCATTCACCTCTCTGCAACCACCATCATCACCGTCTGACATCCCTTCCCCCTCAACCCATCTCACATATATCTCCTCACCTCTTTCACACCCTTTTCCCACCAGAACACCTAACCCCTACAGCTGTGTGTATCCTGATTCCAGATTCACAGTCAACCCTTCAACATCCACCACTCATACCTATCTAGAGCTTTTACACTCAGATGTAAATAACTGGTTGGAGATTCTGGGTGCTGCACACCTTAATCATCTGGATGAGTCTGCTACCTGCAACCTCTGGGAAGCCTTTCGCCAGGATTTTTTGGTTAGGGCTAGGGATGTCCAGAGAAGGATCATGACTGAAGCACCTGGTGCTCGTGGTCTTCTTTTGGAAGTTGGTGAAAGCAGCTATCACCATCTCATCAGGAACAGAAGAGTTCTTGAAGAGAGGATACCTGCAGATGAGATGGAAGAAGGAAATCCCTGCAGAGACATCGTGGTATAGAGACCATGGTATCCAGTGCTGACTGGAGACTTTCAATGGTTGTTTAATTGGTTCAGAATGAACCCTTCTGAAAGCGCTCCTCACATGGTCTTTCCAGAAGTGGTTTATCCTACAGAAGTTGCTGGTCCAACTCCTCCAACAAACCTTGCAGCTATTCTTCAGGCGTTGGAAGTTGGAGCCTCTGAGTTGCCTGAACCAGAATATGCTGAGGCTGCCTCTGAGTCTGACTCAGATGTTGAGATGGAAGGTGTAGAAGCTGAAGACCTTCCAGAAGATCGCCCTGCTGAGATTGCTGTCCCTGTTGGCAGAAGTTCTGGCGCTTCTTCTTCTGGTGAACCCTAAGCTCTGATGAACACATTGGAAGCTCTACATCAGAATCAAGCCATGCTAGCTTCTCGTTTGAACATGCAAGAAGCAACCAATGCTGAGTTTCGCTCATTCATGGCAAGGCAAACTGCAAGCTCTGACGAGATTCATGACATACTGGCGCATATTTTGTCTAGGCTAGGGTCTTAGTCTTTGGTCATTGTAGTTTTCTTTCTTCGTTGCATCTGCTTGTTCTGCAAATTTTTTTTTGTACTTTCTCTTTCAAATTAATGAAAAGTTCTTCTGTTTGTCGTTTTCTACATCTGAATCTTTTATGTTTTTGATGTTATGACAAAAAGGGGGAGAAAATGTGATAAATGATCTGATTAATATTATCAGTTACCGGGTAAAAAGGCCCCACATTTCAAACAGAACTTGCAAAGTTCTATGGTTTTTAAGTGTTGACTTGCAGGAATTGAAGATCTCTTCAAGGAGAAGCAATTCTAAAGAATCAAGCTCTTGGATTCTTGAAGCAAGCTGAGTGCTATGAAGCTTCAAAATCAGAAGCAAGAAGCAAGAAGGAAGAATGTTCAGATATTCTGATGATAGAATATGTTCTGAAACATTATGTCCATTTGTTCTGATACATATTATGTGGCTCTGATACGTATTATATGTTCTAACTCATTCATGCTGACTTTTGTTGTTTAGCGTTGTTCTGTAACATTTCAGGATGTAGAGATGCTCTGATGATGCTCTGGTACATTCAACAATGTTCTGATACAATCTAGCATGAAGTGATGTAAGAAGAAATTCAAGTTCTGAAGCTGTCGGATGGAAGCAAGAATTAGAAGCTGTGAATGTTCTGAAGATCAAAGAAATTCAAGTTTTGAAGCTGTCCTATGGAAGCAAGAATCAGAAGTCATGAATGTTCTGAAGATCAAGCACTATGAACGTCTCTACTGAAATACTCAGGGAAGTCTTTTATTATTAAAATTCTTCTAGTATTAATTTCAGGGGGAGATTATTCATCTCAGGGGGAGATTGTAAATCTCAGGGGGAGACATGTTCACATGCTTATGCTTTAGCTGTGTAATTGTCTTTAGCCGTCTGCTCTTTCTGATCGCAAATTCATATCATTTATATATGTTTTTGTCATCATCAAAAAGGGGGAGATTGTTAGAACAAGATTTGTTCTGATCAATATTCTTAGTTTTTATGATAACAAGGATATGAATTTTGTGTGAGATAATGTGGTACTCTAATACACTGCAATTTCCCTTTTCAGGAAATACATAAAGAGTATGCACAAATCAGCGCTCAGAAGCTTTGACTCAGAAGGTTCAGCATGCAACATATGAACATGGTCTGGCAAGACATCAGAAGATAGTCAAGCAGAATCAGAACATGGGTCTATGGAAGCATCAGAAGAACTTGAGATCAGAAGCAGAAGCACTGAAGTTCTCATGGTATCACGCTCAGAAGCACTTCAAGGTCAGAAGACAAGAAGATGCTTTGCACCAAGCTGTTTGACTCTGATGATATTCAAACGTCGTATACACAAACATCAGATTAGAAGCAAGTACAAGATGGCAGGCTACGCTGACTGACAAAAGGAACGTTAGAAGCTATTAAAGGCAACGTCAGTAGACACAGCGTAAACAAGGCTCGAGGTAGTTGACAAAAGAGTGAAACATTAAATGCAATGCTGTACGGAATACGCAAAGCATTAAATGCTCCCAACGGTCATCTTCTCAAGTGCCTATAAATATGAAGTTCTGATGAGAAGCAAGGCAACCGAATCTGCTGATAATTAACTTGCTGAAACGCTGTTCAAATCAAAGCTCTCAAACTTCATCTTCATCAAAGCTCACTACATTGCTGTTGTAATATATTAGTGAGATTAAGCTTAAACTTTAAGAGAAATATCACTGTTGTGATTATAGCTTTTCAGAAGCATTGTAATACTCTTAGAATTTATTACATTAATTTGTAAGTAACTAGAGTGATCAAGTGTGATCAGGATACTCTAGGAAGTCTTAGCTTGTGTCTAAGCAGTTGTAACTAGAATGATCACGTGGTGGTCAGGATACTCTAGAAAGTCTTAGCTTGTGTCTAAGAAATTGTTCCTGGAGTGATCAGGTTGTGATCAGGATACTCTAGAAGACTTAGTCGCAGACTAAGTGGAAAACCATTGTAATCTGTTGAGATTAGTGGATTAAATCCTCAGGTGAGGTAAATCACTCCAAGGGGGTGGACTGGAGTAGTTTAGTTAACCACGAACCAGGATAAAAATAACTGTGCAATTTGTTTTTATCGTTCAAGTTTTTAAACTACACTTATTCAAACCCCCCTTTCTAAGTGTTTTTCTATCCTTCAATTGGCATCAGAGCGCCGGTTCTAAGGTGCAACCACTTAACCGTGTTTAGAAAAGATTCAGGAAGAGAAAAACGCTTCAGTAAAAGATGGCTGGTGAAATTCCAACAGACCCACCTGCATCTACAATCAAGAGGAAGGTATTGATTATGAAGAGACATACGCTCCCGTAGCACGTCTCGAAGCTATTCGTCTCCTACTTGCCTATGCTTGCTCAAAGGACTTTAAGCTCTTTCAAATGGATGTTAAAAGTGCCTTTCTAAATGGCTACATTAATGAAGAGGTATATGTAGCTCAACCACCCGGTTTTGAAAATTACAAGTATCCAACCCATGTGTATAAGTTGAAACGTGCTTTATACGGTCTTAAACAAGCTCCTAGGGCTTGGTATGAACGTCTAAGCAAATTTCTACTTAGTCAAGGATACTTTAGAGGTAAAGTTGACACTACTCTCTTCATTAAAAGAAAGGATAAAGATATACTTTTGGTTCAAGTTTATGTAGATGATATTATATTTGGGTCGACTAATGCAAAACTTGTCAAAGAATTTTCTAAGCTTATGCAGAGTGAGTTTGAGATGAGCCTCATGGGAGAATTGAACTTCTTCCTTGGTCTACAAATCAAGCAACTTAGTCAAGGAACCTTCGTTAGTCAAACCAAGTATTGCATGGAATTGCTTAAGAGATTTGGAATGAGTGAGTCAAAGGAAATTGACACACCTATGGCAACCAATGGCAACCTAGACAAGGATAAAAAGGGTAAAGAAGTTGATATGAAATTGTACCGAGGCATGATAGGCTCACTACTGTACCTCACAACTTCAAGACCGGACATTATGTTTAGTGTATGCATGTGCGCAAGATACCAATAATGCCCAAAGGAATCACACCTAAAAGCTGTAAAAAGAATTCTACGATATCTCCGTGGAACTACTACATATGGTCTATGGTATCCTAAGGTAAATGAATGCTATTTGGTGGGATTTTCCTACTCCGACTTTGCTGGATGCAAACCTGATAGAAAGAGTACCAGTGGGACATGCCATCTATTCTCCAATTCATTGATAAGTTGGCACAGCAAGAAACAAGTGTCAGTCGCATTATCTACAGCTGAGGCAGAATATGTAGCTGGAGGAAGCTGTTGTGCTCAGATATTATGGCTCAAGCAGCAGCTCATCGACTTTGGTATTAAGCTTGATCGTATACCTATCATGTGAGACAACACTAGCGCTATAAATTTAAGCAAGAATCCAGTTCTACACTCACAAACCAAGCATATCGAAATAAGGCATCACTTCCTAAGAGATCATGTCGAAAAAGGAGAAGTTATCTTTGAACACATAGAAAGCAAGAAGCAACTAGCTGATATCTTCACCAAACCTCTTGCAACCGAGCAATTCTTCAACATTCGTAGAGAATTAGGGATACTAGATATCTCTAATTTGAGCTAAATACTATGAAGGTAGTTCAGCATCAAATCAAGAATCATGCCACATTGACAAGAGGATTATACTCCATTCTACGAAATGATGACGAGATACCTACAAATTGAGAAAGTGGTAACATGTTTGTTGTTCACTTCCAAAAATATTATTGATACTATAATATGCTATCAATTAACATGTTTATAGTGACTTCATACATGCTTCTCCATATATCTCATTTACATGTATATGTTGATCATCATTACTCATAACATATCATGTTTGGGCATACTAATAAGTAGAATTAGCATGTATCCAACATACATACGTATCTCCATTGCATTTCAAGCATTTGAGGCATTTTTGTTTTTTCTGGATATTATGTTCGCCTGGCTGTATTTTGAATATGTTTGGATATTATACTCTACTGTTTTACTATTATGCTATGCAAGATATCGTTCTGTTAGAATTTATTATGTTACCCTCTTCTACTATTCTCTTGTTGTATATCTTTTGATGTTGTCAAAGGGGGAGATGTGTTGAGAGTACGAGGGAGCTTAGTACGGGGGAGCTTACGCATACAAGTCCCGGGGAGCTTTCGCCATTAAATCAAATGTTTGCCATCATCAAAAAGGGGGAGTATGTAAGTACAAGCCTATACTCACCAAGGAGTTTTCGATTCATGGAAAACATCATAAGTGAACAAACAACAAAAGCACAAATGAATTACTCAAGGAAAAGCAAGCATTGGCTATCCAAGACAATGTAGGTCGACCTACCCTGTGTCAAGGTCAACCTATAAAGCTCAAATTACTCAATATATGGTCTTGCATCAACTAGGCCGACCCAGTGCATCATTTGGTCGACTCAAATTAAGGCAAACAAAGAAGATTCAAACATGCCACTATTAGGTCGACTCACTCACCTTCCTAGGTCGACCTAAAATGAAGAGATTTACACATGTCACTGTTAGGTCGACCTACCCACACTCCTAGGTCGACCTAAACTGAAGAAAAGTCCCAAGAACGTATTTCAACTAACTTTAGGTCGACCTAAACCTTCACCAGGTCGACCTAACTGGCAACAACTGACTTTAGGTCGACCTAAACCTTCAACAGGTCAACCTAACTGGTAACAGTTACACTTTAGGTCGACCTAAACCTTCAACAGGTCAACCTAACTGGCAACAATTACAACTTGATTAAATCTGCTTCTGTTAGGTCGACCTAATCAATAAAGTAGGCCAACCTATCTTCTCAAAAACTGCCAAATTGAATGTTTGCTCTGCATCAACATACCAGCTCCCATATATATTGTTTGCTGTCAATTATTGAGAATCAGCACCAACAACTGAAAGATACACAGGCTTCTCATCTTCGATCATCGACACAAATCCAACATAACTACACACAATCATTTTTGCGTTGAGGGTTTGCGTTCAAGATTGATAACGTCCATGGAACGGAATTGAAGATTCCTAGTGGGTGAAGATTTGTGGGGTTTTGGTGAATAAAATCTGCGGATTTTGTCCTCCAAGATTGGTGAATTTTGGGGGTTTTTATCAAGAGGCTTTATCAAAGATTCAGCTGAGTGTGAAGATTGAAGAACAAGGGTTCAAGGAATTCAATACACTGCAGCAAGGAAATCAAAGTGAAGCTCTTGGAAGACCTTGATCTGGCTCAATATTAAGGGGGAAGAAGATTCAAAAGATCAACATAATTGGTTTATCGTTTATCTCTTTGTTATCTTCTTTGTATAAACTGTTTTCAATAATAATGAAAGACATCCCAATTCCCGTTTGGAATTGGGGGCAGATGTAGTCGTAGCGAGGACGATCGACGAATTGCCTGAACAAATGTCGTGTTGTTATCGCTTTATCTTTTCATTTACGTTTTGTTCGTATTTGGTTATAATTGCAAATTGATCAACGATTCAAGTGTTAAAATTGTGTATTAAGAACCTTCGTAAAACTCACAATTCACCACATATTGAATCACAATCAATTTGGATATTATCACGAAGTGTTTGTGCTTTTGCTTCATCCTTTATCAAAGCATTGCAAACCAAGTTTATCAAATCAGAAGTTAATCGTTTTTCATTAGAGCAACGAATTGATTCAATAACCTATCCTTTCATTGTTAATCCCGATTATCTTGTGGTTTTATCACATATACAACCTTTTCGATAACGGTCCGGAATAGACGTAAGTCGATCCTGAACCGCTTTCGCTTAAGTTTGAAATAATTCCGAAAAACTCTGAGAGATCTATTCACCCCCTCTAGATCCTTAAGCCTAGCGTCTAACATTGGCTCATTTCCTTTCAATTGGTCCCTTGCTCCCGTTGGTTTGTTCATAAATTGTATTAGAGCACCATTGACTTTCCTTGCACGTGCCCTTGTCATAGAACCTCCCAAGCTTTGGATTACTTCATTTATGTCTTGTATCTCCATGTCCTCATCACTAAACCACAAAAACTTTTTCCCTTTTCAAGGTATATCCACCAAAGAACTTTTAACAATAAATTCCGCATAAAGCACCACTTCTCTTTTATTCACCATCACCGCTCCCCCTTTCCTTTATCTAACATTTTTAATCGCATTAAAGTCCCCTCCCATAATCCATTCGCCATACTTGAATGACTCCTTCAATGCTAACAAATCATTCCATAAAGCAATCTTCTTACTCAACAAACAAGACGAGTACACATTAACAATATAATAAAAATTGTGCTTCCAACAAACTTTTATCCCCAATAAACCATCTCCTTTAAAGGTATTCAAGACCTCCACTTTATCAGTGTTCCATAAAATAAGTAAACTCCCTGACCTTCCCGGAGAATTGGAAAAAGAAAACCCCACCTCCGAAGAACTCCAAAAACGTTTGGCCAAAGTGTCATCCATATTAGTAATCTTAGTCTCTTGAATCATGAACACATTCGCATTACCTTTATTGATCAACAAACTTAATCTCCTTCTCTTGAGTGAATTCACTCCCCTTCTAATATTCATGGAACCAATAATCATTGAACACCTTTTTTAATCTCCTTCCTAGCTTCCCCATTTATTCCTCCTCAATGCTCCAAACTATCTATCCTACTAACAAGTTTGTTTCGCCCCTCCGCTTCTACAACAACCAAAGCAACAATGGTCGAACACAATTTACCACCAATGTCAATCTCCATAAACCTCCATTTTCTTCCGTTATTTATACAAATATCGCATTCTTCCTTTTGATCTTTGTAACAAACCGAATGATTCCCACCGTTATTGCTAACCGCCATCTCCGAAATATTCTTCACCAATTTCCCCTTTAAGGGACCCTTTGTGGCCTTGCCCTTTATTTTAACCTTCCTGCCTCATGCTGAATGATCACCATCTGAGTTGAATTTTTTCCTACCTCCGCCCTTGCGTAAGCCTTCCATATCATTAATAAATTTCATCTTCATTTTTTTCTTTCCCTTCAACCCTTCGTTAGCCTTCGATAAAGCCAGAGAGCAATCCACCATGGACCTGCTGGAAATAACACCAGAACCGCTGCTGGGACAAGCCTTTGTAATAACCCCATTCTTCACTATCACCTTATTTACAGCCGGAACACCGGATGTCTTGCTGCGAACCTTCAATAAAGCATTATCAAAGTTTCAAGACACAAAGCAATTTGCACCCGGCCCAGAACTCCCCATTGTTTCCTTCTCGTTTAACGACTCAAACAGAATATCCTCACCGATCTCGTTGATCATATCACCTCTATCTTTCACAATATCTTGCAAGTCCTCATTACCCATATATTGTTCTATACTATCCCCCCAATATTTCCGTGCATAAATCATCGTCCCCTTCACAATTATCGTCGCACCAGAGATCCTCCAACTCGGAGAAGGAAATAACAACATAATGAGGTTTATAAGTACCTTCTTAAGAGCTGAACTGACCCCAAGCATCATCCCTACCGTTAGATTGCAAGCCTTCCCGTCTATATTAACTGTGAATGAATCCGAAATAGTGAACGCCAACTGCACCTTAACCAAAATCCTAGCTACATCGAAAGTGCAACCTTTCGCTATCCTCTCATCTATGCAAACGAGTGTGCCCCATGATTCAACCAATGCCACAAAGAACTTAGAATGCCAAGCATGTTCCGGTAAGCCATACACTCGATACTACATGTCTCTATAATCGTCAATCATCCCCTCTTCCCACTTCCTGACATCACTGAACCAACTCCCCTACCAGTCCTATAATTCGTCTTCTGATTCTTCAAGCAAGCATAAATTTTCTCCCAACGGTATATATTTCACAAAAAACACTCCCCCATCTCCATATACGTATGAATATTGTAAGTCGTCCCCGGTGTGAGAACCTTTCCTACATAAGCCTTGTCGAACCTCTGCCTATGTCCTTCCATAAATTTGAAACATAACTGTTTTGCCCCATCTGTATCTTTCCCTTCCCTCGCTATACCTTTCGCAACAACATTGGCAAATAAACGTTTGTATCTCCTCAGATCAACCCCTCTTCTTTCACCCCCTTCTTAAAATCCTGTTGCACACAGTTTCCTTCCTTCGTCTTCTGCTGACCACCCGAACAACCTTCGAATCCCTCATGACCCTTCTGAAACTGTGGCAGGTTAACATGAATTTTCTTGCCCCCAATCACGACATTATCCAAACGAAATGCTAACAGCCGACCGTCTTCTACCTCCACAAACCTTGTGAAACCAAATCGTTTGCCTATCTTGTTTCTCCTAGGAGAAATAGCAACCTCGACCATGTTCCCTATACAACCGAACAAAACGAACAGGTCCTTCACACTTGAAGCTTCTGGAAATTCCAAAACATAAAATGAAGTCACCTCCTTGGGTTGAAGAGGCAAGCTGCGCCTCCTCCCCCATCGGAAACAGGTCCCACCGCAGCATCTCCACTCTTGCCTGCTGAAAATGAGTGACCTTCCTCCGTCCATCCATTTGCAAAACATTCCTCCGATCTCTCATTCGAAGAAAGAAAAAGAAACCCTAACCCATTTTAGAGAGAGGTTAGAGCGAAAACGCTATCATAGAGAGAGAGAAAAAATTATAGGATATGGATGACTATTATTATTATTATTATTATTATTATTATTATTATTATTATTATTATTATTATTATTATTATTATTATTATTGTTATTATGGTAATTTTTTGTTGCTATTGGTATAGTGATAATTAGAATTCACTACTACTTAAATAAAAGAAATGCTAACCAGTGCCTTTGGGGTATTCTTTAAGTGATTAAAGTGGTAAGGTTTTTTGAAAATGCGTGTATTCAATGCATTGGAAATTGAAATATTAACTTTTATAAAAAAATATTTTCTTTATTTAATATGTTTAAAAAAGCGTCCTGAGGGCACTTGTTAGCAAGACCTCTTAAATAAATATGTTCGAAAAAGAATTGCGGATACGGATTCAATCTCCAAAGATCATATAAATTAAGGATAAATATACGTTACTCCTTATCATATAGACGAGATTTGAATTACCCCTTATAATTTTTTTTTTGGATATATTTCGCTTATATTTATAATTTTTTTTTGTTTAGATATATTTCGCCTATATTTATCCCTATAAATTAATTTTACAGTCAAACTATTAAGTTGTAACAGCAAAGGCAAAATAAATTATTGGAATAAAAAATGTTCAAAACAAATTATTAATTTTGCTCAAAGAAAAAAAAAAAGGTGAACACTGAAAAAGATATTTATCATTCCATAAAACAATACTATTTATATTTATTTTTTATTTTAAAATTTTAAATCAATTTCCATTATATAGATATTGATATACAATCTAAATTTATAATTACCAAAAAAAAATTATGTCCATATAGTTTAAAAAAACTGAAAGAAACATGGTACAGATATACTGAAAGAGATAGTTGAATTGATTTAAACTAAATAAGTATAAATTAAATGTTAATCTAAAATTCAATATATTGCAACAATATTTATTTATTTATTTATAATTTTTACAATATATTAATAAAAAAAAGTTGTTGATACATATACATTAATAATTTTATTTAAAACAAGAGAAGTCAAGAGACAATATCTTTGTTTGATAGAGTTTTTCATAACTAGAGAACTTGAGTAGCATTCACAATAAGATGAAAAAACTTGCATAGAAACCAACTTAAATTGTTATTCTTAGAAATAACCTATAAAAAGAAAAAAATTTAAATTTATTTTAAATTTAATTATTTTTAATTAAAATTATGAAATTGTAATGAAGGAAAATTTAATAAAAAATTGTGATAATTTGTTTATAAAACAAAATATCATCTAAGTTTTTCCTCATTTGTATTTTATGAAATATGAAGATGTTCATTTTCACAAAGTATAATATAAATATAATATCATTTAGAATGATATTATACAAATATTATATCATGTATATAATGTTGTTTATAGATAGACATGTATATATATATATATATATATATATATATATATATATATATATATTAAGTAAAATAGTATATGTATAATTATAAGAACCCTGTCCCTGTAGGGATATTATATATTGTCACCTCCATCTGTGTGATAAGCATCCCCAAGAGGATCATTATTGTTCCAAGGTGAAGGATAGTAAAAAGTTGTAGGAGGAGGAGGAGGAGGTGAAGGTCCTCCATGATTTGGCAATATTTCATTATAACGAATCAAATCAGCATTAGTAGAATCGAGTTCCTTTTGGAGACTAATAACTTGTCTTTGGAGGACTGAAATAGCACCAACACAATGATAGAAGGATATTATATGATTTATATTAGTAGTATTATTATTATAGGGGTAATAATAGAACTTATATTATTAATATGTTATTGGGCTTTTGTGTATTTGGGCTCTTAATTGAAAATCCATTATGGAACTATATAGGTAGTGTCTTTGACACAATCAAAGGGCATCAATCAAATCAAAAGTTATCTTTATTTTAATTTTCTTTACTTTTAATGTTCTTCCCCTTGTTAGTAGAAACCCTAGATTATTAGTTTGGTAGGAATCTTCCTATCAATTGGTGCTTTCATTCATGTACTCTAATCCTCCTATGGATTATGCTTATCATACACCTTCATCTCATCAATGGAGCATTCCTCCAACCTATTCCACACCCACACCAACACCTTCATTTCCATCATTCCCATGGGAACTCTTCACACCTTACTACACTCATGGATCTTCATCACCAAAATTTTATCTAAATCATGGATATTCACCTCATACACCTACCTCATATCCACCACCACCTAACTCATATTCATCATCTCATTATCCATTCTCCTATAATAATCATCATCAACCTCTGCAACCAACAAAAACCTCTTACACAATTAGAAAAGCATTTGAGAAACATTTACAAGTATTTCATCCTTCTTTTAAGAAAACCTCAAAAAAAATTCCAAAAAAACCTTCGGATTCTCCCTTTTCTCTCAACATCAAACGCACACCCTATCCTTTTCCCAAGCCAACAGATTTGGAAAAGGCAAAGCTAGGTCTCTGCCATAGTTACAGAAGAGATTGTGAGATTGTGACCGAACAATCAACAGGGATAGAAGAAGGATTCTGTGATTTAAACACACATTATTCTTCACATGTTATTGGAGATCGAGATTTCGCAGCACCGGATGATGATGACGACGAGTCATCGTTCCAATCTGCTTCACCGAATCCAGATGACGCTTTCATCCTCGCGAAGGAGATAGAGGCTTATTCCTTTGTCCTCGATGATGATGCTGGTTCGAGTTCTTTGATCGCTACTCAAACTGTCGTTCCGATATTAACCCCATCCAACATATACTTAAAGCTCCTTGTCGATAAGGTTGATGCCGCCGGAGAAGCCGAAGACAAAGAAACATTAAAAGTATATTCTTCTATGCACAACTCTAGTGTCCATGGCAACACCTTCACACACCCTTTAGTCCTCAAGTCATGCGCAACCCTCCTTTCAATTCCACACGAGTGTTCCGTTATTGAGCCTGCAAGAAAGGTGTTTGATGAAATGTCGCAAAGAAGTGTTGTCTCCTGGATTGCTGTGATTTTGACTTACTGTCATAAGTCTTTGATGAATAAGGCATTGAGCCTCATGAAAGGGATGTTGGTTGTTGGTTTTGAACCGAGTTCGTGTACGTTTGTTTCAATTTTATCGAGTTCTTCTTCTGATTTGAATTATTTTGAGTTTCTCTGGCAGGGTATGTCGATACATTGTTTTGTTGTCAAACTTGGCCGTGTGTGTTATGAGGTCTCTATGGATAATTCAATGATGGGTATGTATGCTCAGTTTGGACAAATGGATGAAGCAAGGAAAGTTTTCGAGTTTTCGGATGAAAAGTCAATAGTTTCTTGGACGACTATTATGGGGGGATATGTGAAGGTTGGGTGTACTGCGGAAGCGTACAAGCTATTTAATCAAATGCAGTATCAAAATATTGACATTGACGTTGTTGTATTTCTGAATCTTATTTCTGGGTGCATACAATCTAGACAGCTTTTGTTAGCTTCATCAGTTCACTCTCTTGTACTTAAATGTGGGTGTGATGAAGAAAATTCAATTGAAAACTTGTTTATAACTATGTATGCAAACTGTGTTAACCTTATACCTGCTAGAAGGATATTATATGATTTGAAGAGTGTTCTGTCATGGATGTCTATGATTGTCGGATATACCCGTTCAGGTCATCTTGAGGAACTTGATCTTATTTTGGGTAAGCTCATTGCTGATACAGATGTGAAAAGAAAAACCTGGGTTGAACCAGTTGATTTTGTTGCTAGTGATGGTGAGAATGATGATGATGACACGATGTTAGATCCGGCTTGGCCGCATTTTCAACTTGTTTACGAATTGCTGTTTTGTGTTGCTGTACTGGTGGGACTTCTCCATCGAGTCTGTGGAAGTTTTTCTCAGAAAACTCTTGGTCAGATTAGGAACCGCAAATCAGGAACTTCCGACGGTACAAAATCATCTGAAAAAGGTGAAACAATTACATTTGCTGGTGTTGCCGGTGTTGATGAGGCTAAGGAGGAGCTAGAAGAGATTGTGGAATTTCTTCGAAATCCGGATAAATATATACGACTTGGAGCTCGTCCTCCTCGAGGTGTTCTCTTGGTAGGTCTTCCAGGAACAGGTAAGATTTTACTAGCCAAGGCTGTGGCTGGAGAAGCTGATGTGCCATTTATAAGTTGTTCTGCTAGTGAGTTTGTTGAGTTGTATGTTGGTTTGGGTGCTTCCCGGGTGCGAGATCTCTTTGCAAAGGCAAAGAAAGAAGCACCATCCATTATATTTATTGATGAGATAGATGTTGTGGCTAAAAGTCGGGATGGTAAATTTCGCATTGTAAGCAATGATGAACGAGAACAAACCTTGAACCAGTTGCTCACTGAGATGGATGGGTTTGACAGCAATTCAACAGTGATTGTTCTTGGAGCAACTAATCGTGCTGATGTCTTAGATCCTGCACTTCGCCGACCAGGAAGATTTGACCGAGTAGTTATGGTGGAAACACCCGATAGGATTGGAAGAGAATCCATTCTGAAAGTTCACGTTTCTAAGAAAGAACTTCCATTGGCCAATGATGTTTACATTGGTGACATTGCTTCTATGACTACTGGATTCACACGGGCGGATCTTGCGAACCTAGTAAATGAGGCTGCTGTATTGGCTGGAAGAAAGGACAAAGTTGTTGTGGAGAAAATTGATTTTATTGAAGCTTCAACAATTGCTAAACCACTTAGAGTTTTCTTTAATTGGTCTGACTACCTCAAATTCTACAAGTTAGGAACCTATTCGCCATACACTCCTTCCATTCAGCTTCTCTATGGTCTCAGGGCAGCCCTTGATCTCATTTTTTTGGAAGGACTTGAGCAATGGGATCCGGGAGTTGTTTTAGAACCTTGAGGACAAGGTTCAAGTGAACCCCACGGCAATGATAGAAGGATATTATATGATTTATATTAGTAGTATTATTATTATAGGGGTAATAATAGAACTTATATTATTAATATGTTATTGGGCTTTTGTGTATTTGGGCTCTTAATTGAAAATCCATTATGGAACTATATAGGTAGTGTCTTTGACACAATCAAAGGGCATCAATCAAATCAAAAGTTATCTTTATTTTAATTTTCTTTACTTTTAATGTTCTTCCCCTTGTTAGTAGAAACCCTAGATTATTAGTTTGGTAGGAATCTTCCTATCACACAACCATAAACAGGATCTTTAATCCTTGCCTCAGCTTCATAGGCAAGAGAGTTGACAGTATCTTCTCTTTGATGAGGTTGAACTTCATTTAGAACTTTACTCACATTGCTTGCACCAAATATTTTGTGAACATTTGCAAATTTCTGTGGTTCTTCTGGTGGGAAATATGGAGCAAATATGCAATCTGGCATGCACTTCCTTCTCAAAAACTTGCATGCAGCACATGGTGAATTTGAGTACAAGCTTGAAGATAATGATGCCATAATTATTTTCAATCTTCATATCAAACACAACAAAATAATTAATTTATTATGCAAACTAAGCACTAATATACCAAAAAGAAGAAGAAAAAACATGTTAAATGGAATGAACTAACCAAGTAAATTAGATGATCATTACCTTTCAATATTCCTCTTGTATAAGAAAGTAAAGGGATTTGAATTAAGATCAAGCCATTCTTAAATAATAAGAGTAATAATAGCAGTGAAAAAGAGGCCAGAAGAGAAGTCTTGGGAATTTACTATTGGATGTGAGTTGAGAGAGAAAACCCTAGCTAGTTGTAGGACATGATGAGAGAAAACCGCAAATACAATGACAATAGGTAAGGCAAAATGAGATGATGAGAGTGAATGGGCATATTCTAGAGAGAGAGTGGAGAAGAAAGTAAAAGACAAATGCAATAAATAGGGGCTATAAGCTACCATGTGAAAAACAATGAATATGACATAACCTTTCCCAAGTTTAATATTCTATACTATGTAACTAGGGTGGGAAACGGACAAGCCCGCCCCGTTTAGGCACATCTTGCAAAAATCTGTAAAAAAAAAAGGTGAGGCGGGGCGAATATAGTGGAACATACGAGCTTAAAACTTAAGTTTACCATGAAAAAAATGAGAACGGAGTGGAGAAAGCCCGGTGACACTGATGTAAATGATCATGCTCGCAAAATGCACGAGCTTAAAACTTAAGTTTACCATACATAATATATATGATCATGCTCGCAAAAGCCCGCGAAGAAAACGGGGCGGAGCAGAGCAGACACATTAGAAAGTAACAGCCTAAATCTTTGACCCACCCCACACTAAAGTATGGATAAAACAGACATGTCCAATATACTGAACTCGTTTTATCACCCTTATATGTACCTAAGCATTTTGTTTTAAATTTTTTAATAGTATATGTGGGATAAATCTATTATCTAGTCTGTTACCTATCTATTTAAAATCAATTACATAAACTTTCTAAATTACTCTTTCAGTATAAATTTGTTATATTAAAAAGAGAGTTTTACATATAAAAGAGAACATTTAAGTACTCAAAAAATATTTATTTTTCTCATTCCCATCTCTTAGTACATCAATATTCGTGACATTCATTTTTTTTCATTCACAAATTAAATCACAATTAAATATTACATATTCATTCTTTTTGATTAAAATTTTAAATCTTTTTCAAAATTTTTATTGAACACTTTCTTACTTTTATTTTAATTTTTATTTATTTATTTATTATGAATAAAAGTATTAATAAATTTTTTTAAAATTTTTAATAAAATTAAAATTTTATTTATTTTACAGGTCACTATCAACACAATATCTATTTTATTTTAATCAACTATTATGAGACAAAATTCTTATTTTTTAATATTAATTTTTTTCTCCATCACAAAATTCTTTTTTTCTTCTTTTTGTATGAATAAAAATGATTAAAGCATTTTTAAATATTAATTTTTTTCTCTATCTCACGATTCTTTTTTTTCTTCTTGTTATATAATTATTGTTCATTTCACAATTAATTAAATCATTTCAAATTTTGTATTTAAATACATTTTATATCGCAAATAATTTTGTTATCTCACGGGTCATTATCAACATAATATTTATTTTATTTAATCAATAATTACCTTTATTTGAGAGACAATTTTTATTTTCAATTGTTAAAAAGAAATTTCCATCTCACGGGTCATTTTTTTAAATGATTATTTAATATAATAAATTTATATTTATTCGTGCAGAAGCACGACTATCATACTAGTATCTATATATTAAATATCAATTGCATGAACTTCCTAAATTATCCTTTACTATAAATTATTTATATCAAGGAAATGACCTTTAAATAAACAAATAATATTTATCTTTTTTATTCATATCTTCTATTACAAATATACTATATATCTAACTCTTTCCAAGATTAACATGTGACATTCATTTTTTTTTTTTTGGTTTCATGGAGGGCCAAGGCCCAGGAAAAAGGAAACTAAACAAAAACTCTTCACTAACCAATAAGGCATGCACTGAAATCTCGTGTAGTCACCCTTTAACTCCTTTCCATGCTTAGCTAGCAAATTAGCACAACCATTATCCTCTCTATACACATGCACCACTTTTTAACCTTCATCAATTAAATCACCATTAAATATTACACCCATCAATTCTAACTCTTTATTAAAATTTTAAATTTCTTTCACGTTTTTTATTTTAATTATTTTCTCTCTATTTATTTATCCTCAGTAAAAATACTAATAATTTATTTTTAATTTTAATAAAATTAATAATTTATTTTATCTCATGAATCACTATCAACGCAATATTTATTTTATTTTAATCAATTATTGTCTTAATACAATTAAATTTATATGATTATTGTTTATTTTACAAATAAGTAAATCATTTCAAATTTTACATGTGTATCTAAATACATTTTATATCATTATATCATAACAAATAATTTTTTTTATCTCACGGATTATTATCAATAGCCTATTTTATTTTAATCAACAATTTGTCTTGATTTGAATGATAAAATCCTTATTTCAAAATATCTAAAACAAATTCTTCTTCTCACGAGTTATTTTTTTTCCTTTTGTATGATTATTTAATACAATTGAGTTTATATAATTAATTTTTATTTTACAATTAAATATTTCATTTCAAATTTACATATGTATATTAATATATTTTATATTGTATCAAATAAACTTTCTATTTTACGGGTCACTATTAGCATCATACATATTTCATTTTAATTAATAACTACCTTAATTTAACAGATAAAATCTTTATTTTCAAATATTAAATGTTTATTTTTCTTTCATCTTACATTTCCTTTTTTTTTATTTTTGAAATTTAATACCATTGAATTTATATAATTATTGTTTATTTTAAAATTAATAAATAATTTCAAATTTAAATACCTATCAATTTAAATCATATCAAATAAATTTACCCATATAATTAAATATAGTAAAAAATAAGTTCAGGTACAAAATATGAATGAAGAGATAACATTAGTTCAGGTACAAAATGTGAACTGCTATTCCCCTAAGCACAAAAGAGAGTTATATTCCTCTAACCCAAAGGGAAAGTTCAGAATATGAAATTAAGAACATCTTTGATGTGATTTTATAAAAGTGTTTTTAGTGTTTAAAATTTAAAAATAATAAAATTTGTTTACTAATTCAATTTTATAAAATTATCTTTCAATAATTATTATTTACTTAATTTTTTTAAAAATTTAAAAAAATTTTAAATAGAGTTTATAGATTTTAATATTTAGTTTTACAAATTGAGAAGAGAACTCATTAATGACAAATGTATAATATTATGTAACTTTAAAATAATTTTTAAAAATAAAATTATAAAACATAATTTTCTTTTATTTTTCTACTTTAAAACTATTTTTTAAATTTAATTCATAAAATTACTTTTAAAAACTTAAAACTAAAACTCATTCGAACAATCCAATATGTAATTACCTTTTATATAATCATTTGATTCTCCCTCCTCAGCAACGATTGTATACATTTCATAGTAAGAAATCCGTGCTACCGCACGGGTCCTATTAGGGTTCACATTACACGTCTATCAAACTATCATTCGTAAAGTTTGAATTTATTTTTTAATTGGTTAACATTCACATAGTTATAAATATAGGCTAATAATATGTATTTGCTTTCAAAGCATTGGTAATTCTCTAACTTGAATTATATTAAACAACTTGAATTATATTAAACAACAGCAAGCCAAAGATTTAAAAGATCAACATTAAAATAAAGGTGGTATCTCATAGCTATGTTCACATCTACCCGTAATTCTAAAATTTTATTAAACCTATTTTATATATTAGCTCATTTTTTCAAACCTAAAATATATACAGCTCTCCGTCAAATTTCAAATTTACAAATTTTACAAATCTAAAATGTATCACAATACCCCGTTAAAATTTATTTTCTACATTTTTATAAATAGACAAAACTTATTTTTGATGTGGTGATAAAACTTTATGTTATGTGTATTAATATACATCATTGTAGAAATCTATAAAGAATGATAGATTTATATTTTTCATAAAAAATTTATGTATTTTTCTATCATAATTGTGTCATGTCCTTTTCTCAAAAATAAATATTTATAACATTTTTTTAGTATAAATAATAATGTTTTTTCATTAACCTCCTCTTAAAAAAAATACTAACATTTTTTGATAAATTATAATTTATTATATTTTAATAATAGTTTTAATTATAGTTAATATATTACTAAAGTTTTTTAAAAAAAAAACTTAAATAATTTAATAACAATAACCATGTAAATTTTTAATACTAAAAGTAAAATGATATTTAAAAAACATAAATTTTTGAACATTTAATGTAAATCAGGTTTAATATTAAATAATATTTGCTTTTATTTATTAGATTTTGTTGTGAATTCAATGCCACGAACAAAGTATAAAATAAGGGATGAATAAAAGACAAGAAAGAAGATGAACACAAGATTGGTTATAACTGCTATTCTTTTACTTTCTCTTAAAACAGGATTATAAGTTTACAAGAATAACAAATAACCTCTCTCACCCCAAATTAGGATTTGCAGCTTAGCAATGATAAGAGACTAGTATGCTATTTATAATAAAACCTAACATACTAACTAATGGGCTTTTTCCGCAAGACCCATTACACAAGCCAACTTAATAAACAAGCTAACTTAACAAATTAGGGTTTAAACACTAAAACCTAATTTAACATGCTAACAACCCTAGCATCTTCGACACCTGCATGCTCGACCCATCTTCGACTACAGCATGCACACTTCGACACCAGCATGTGAGCAACCTTCGACGTCATGCTTAACCCTGTCGAACTGTCGAACCAAGAAGCTACCTTTCGACCATACTAGAGTTCGATCCAATTTCTCACAAATCTCCACCTTGGACCTAACTCTACAACATCAAGGGAACAAACTAGCTTTCTTCATGCAGCTTTATCAACTGCATACAGTGGAAAAACTTGCAACTTGGCAATGTCTTGGTGATCATATCAGCAGCATTGTCTTCAGTCGAAACCTTCAGCACTTGGACTTCTTCATGCTCGATTACTCCTCTGACGAAATGCAGTCTCACATCAATGTGCTTAGTTCGCTCATGATAGGCTGAATTCTTTGACAGGTGTATTGCACTCTGACTATCACATTTAACGGTGATACTTCGACCTTGAAGTTTCAGCTCCTTTGCAAAACCTTCAAGCCACAATGCTTCTTTCACAGCTTCAGTTAAGGCAATATACTCCGCTTCAGTGGTTGATAGAGCAACAACCTTCTGAAGTGTTGCTTTCCAACTAATTGTTGTGCCAAACATAGTGAAAACATATCCAGAAATAGATTTTCTGGAATCCATACAACCTGCATAATCAGAGTCGACATATCCTTCGATTACTGCTTTACTATCTTCACCTAAGGCTCCACCATAAATTAGGACTCTATTCAGAGACCCATTTATGTACCTTAAAATCCACTTCAATGCTTGCCAGTGAGCCTTTCCAGGATTCGCCATGTACCTGCTTACAAGACTTACTGCGTATGCTATGTCGGGTCTAGTACAGACCATATCATACATCAAAGAACCGACTATATTAGCATATGGGATGCTATTCATATAGGCTCTTTCGACATCAGTACAGGGACACTGATCAATACTCAGCTTGAATTAAGGGTTTGTTGGAGTCACAACTGGCTTCGAATTCGACATACCAAACTTTTCAAGAATCTTCCGTAGATATGCCTCTTGAGATAGGCATAACTTCGACTTCTTTCTATCTCTTCGAATGTCAATTCCAAGAATCCTGGAAGCAGCTCCCAGATCCTTCATATCGAACTCCTTATTGAGTTCAACCTTCACCCTCATCACATCTTCGACATGGTTGCTTGCTATGAGAATATCATCCACATAAAGCAACAAAATAACAAATGAATTACCAGGTCGAAATCTGAAGTAAACACAGTGGTCGAACTGACTTCTAATGAAACTTATGTGTGCCATGAACTTTTCGAATCTTCTATTCCACTGTCGAGGAGATTGTTTCAGCCCATATAAATATCTTTTAAGCTTGCACACATAATCTTCCTTTCCCTTTTGGACATACCCTTCAGGTTGCCTCATCAGGATCGTTTCATCTAAATCACCATACAAGAACGCAGTCTTCACATCCATATGTTCCAGTTCAAGGTTGAACTGTGCCACCATGGCAAGCATCATTCGAATGGACCTATGCTTCACAACAGGAGAGAACACATCATTGAAGTCGACACCTTCTTTCTGAGTGAAACCCCTTGCAACTAACCTTGCCTTGTATCTTTTCGACGTCACTCCTTCAATTCCTTCCTTAACTTTGAAAATCCATTTACAGCTGACTAACCTTGCCACAACAGGTTTCTTGATCAGTTCCCAAGTGTGATTATTATGAAGAGATTTCATCTCATCATCCATGGCCTTCAGCCATTCAGTCTTATTTTGACTCCTCATAACTTCCTTGTAATCTCTAGGTTCTTCGTCTAGAACCTCACTTGCAGAGATTAAGGCATAAGCTATAAGATCTGCATACCCAAGTCTCTGAGGTGCCTTGATGACTCTTCTTGACCTATCTCTCGACAATAGGTAGTCATCGACAATTTCCTCATCCTCAGCATCTTCTGCTTCTTCTTCGACTTCATCTGGGATATGCAATTCAGCATCAACATGCTCCACCTCAACAGGAACCTCTACCTGTTCCAGCTCTTCGTCAGATGTTTGTGTACTTCGACCAACATCATCAGTTTTCTTAAAAGCCATTTCAGCTTCATTGAAAACTACATCTCGACTGGTGATACACCTCCTGTGACCTGGCTCTAGGCACCATAGCCTATAAGCTTTGACTCCTTCAGGGTATCCCATGAACATGCATTTCAGAGCTCTAGGTTCGACCTTGTCTTGCCTAATGTGAGCATAGGCTACGCAGCCAAATACTCTCAGTTTGTCGAGATTTGGTGGATGTCCCGACCAAACTTCTTCAGGTGTCTTCATATCTAACGCTGTCGAAGGACATCTGTTTATCAGATATGTTGCTTTCGAAACAGCCTCAGCCCAGAACACCTTCTTTAGTCCAGCACTAGTCAACATGCATCTGACTCTCTCCAAAATAGTTCGATTAAACTTTCAGCCAAACAATTTTGCTGTGGAGTACCTGCAGTAGTTCTGTGCCTTGCAATACCAGAGGCAACACAAAAACTGTCGAATACCTCATTGCAAAATTCAAGGCCATTGTCGGTTCTCAACCTCTTGACCTTTCTGCCAGTATGATTTTCAACCAGAGTCTTCCAACTTTTGAAATTCTCAAAAGTTTCATCCTTAGTCTTCTGGATGAATACCCATAATTTTCTGGAATAATCATCTACTATGGATAGAAAATACCTTGCTCCTCAATGTGATGGACACCTTGCAGGCCCCCAAAGATCAGCATGGATGTAATCAAGGGATCCATGTGTTCTTTGTTTGCCTTTGTTGAACTTCACTCTACAAGATTTTCCAAGTACACAAGGTTCACAAAACTTCAGCTTTTCGACTTTGTCTCCACCAAGCAGATTTTGTTTCCCTAATTCGACCAGACCCCTTTCACTGACATGGCCCAATCTCATGTGCCAGATTTCTGTCTTCGAAAAAGGTTTCGTGGATGCAACATTTGTCGAACCACTCACAACTTCAGCCTCAAGGGTACACAAGCCTTGTTTCATCACGCCTCTCAAGACTTCCTTCGACCCCTTCATGTCTCTTAGGATATTTTTCTCTCCTTGGAAAACATATCCTTTCTTGTCGAATTCACCAAGAGAAAGTAGATTTCTCTTCAAATTAGGAACATACCTGACTTCAGTCAACAACCTTATTGACTCATCATGGAGTTTGAATCTCACAGATCCAAAACCTGCAATTTTGCAAGCTTTATTGTTTCCCAGCACTATTGATCCACCATCTTGATCACATAATTCCTCGAACAAGTCTTTGTTTGTAGTCATGTGCCAAGTGCAACCTGAATCCATAATCCACTCCTTCCTAGAGTCACTGCTCGAAACCACAAGGACATCAGATGATTCGAAATCACCTTGAACAATGGCTGCATTACCATTATCCTTACCTCCATGATATTTCAGGCGTTCAGGACACACCTTTCTTGTGTGACCCTCCTTCTTACAATGATAGCATCGAATGCCAGATGTTTCGCCACTGTAAGACTTCGATTGGCTTTTGCCCTTCTTCTTGTCAAACTTACCATCCTTTCGTAAGAGTTTTCCTTTTACGGCCAAACCTTCGCAAACAATCGAAGGTTTATGCTCCTTTCGTTCGTTCAAGTCCTTAGAATACAGGGCTGATTGAACTTCTTCAAAGGTCAGGGACTCCCTTCCATACAAGAGAGTTTCTTTGAAGTGAGCATGTGATCGAGGCAAAGAACACAATAGTAACAGTGCTTGATCTTCACATCAATATTTTCAAGATCAAGAATCAGCTTGTTGAACATATCCAACTGCTCAGCCAACACTTTGTCTTTAATCATCTTGAATGAATACAAAGCTTGCTTCAGGTAGAGTCGATTTACCAGCGATTTGGTCATATACAAACTTTCAAGTTTCACCCATAACCCTGATTCCGTCGTCTCCTTTGAGACCTACCGGAGAACCTTATCACCAAGGCTCAACAAAATTGCGCTGTGTGCTTTCTCGATCATATTCGTCTTCTCCGCTGTCGTCAATTCTGCATTCATGGCTGCCTCTCCCTTCAACGCTTACAAACAACCCTGCTGAACCAGTAGGGCTTTCATCTTCAAGCGTCGCAGACCGAAATCATTCACTCCGGTGAACTTTTCAATCTCATACTTTGTTGAAGGCATCTTCTCCACGCTCACGGCACCAATTTGTTGTGAATTCAATGCCACGAACAAAGTATAAAATAAGGGATGAATAAAGGACAAGAAAGAAGAGGAACACAAGATTGGTTATAACTGCTATTCTTTTACTTTCTCTTAAAACAAGATTATAAGTTTACAAGAATAACAAATAACCTCTCTCACCCCAAATTAGGATTTGCAGCTTAGCAATGATGAGAGACTAGTATGCTATTTACAATAAAACCTAACATACTAACTAATGGGCTTTTTCCGCAAGACCCATTACACAAGCCAACTTAATAAACAAGTTAACTTAACAAATTAGGGTTTAAACACTAAAACCTAATTTAACATGCTAACAACCCTAGCATCTTCGACACCTGCATGCTCGACCCATCTTCGACTACAACATGCACACTTCGACACCAGCATGTGAGCAACCTTCGACGTCATGCTTAACCCTGTCGAACCAAGAAGCTACCCTTCGACCATACTAGAGTTCGATCCAATTTCTCACTTGAAATAAAAATAAGTCATATTAATTTAAAAGAAGTTAAATATTTTCTTTTTTCTTATATCATGTGATAATATTATATATGATATGATTTTTCCCGTCCCTGATACTTTTTAAATAAATTCATAAACTTATTTTTAATTATTATTCTTTTTAATTATTATTTCTATATCAATAACTTTTTTCTCATTATCATTATTTTTTCTTGAATACCATTTTAGTATTTTTTCATAAATACCATTTATCATTTTTTTTAATCATGATTACCATTATAAAGTTAATTTAAAAATATTTTATTTTGGTTTAGTAATTTTTTAAGTTAAAAAAAATATAATTATAATTAAGAAATTAAACATAGTCTCTAAAATTGTAAGCTTGCTTTTATATAAGTATAAATTTATTATTATATAGTTAAGAATAATCTTTACAATAAAATTTATTAAAAATTTTAAAATTATTTTGAGTTTTTGAAATAGTAGTTACAAATGTTGATTAAAACGGTATGTATAGTTTTAAAAAAAATTATTTTATGACATAAATGTATTCTATAATTATATTATATAATTATAAAAGAGATTAATTATAATTACTAAAAATTGTAAACATTTCAAATATTAAGTTGCTCCTAAAAATCTAAAAATTACCAAATATCTTTTATTTCCATTAAGAATTTTTATTTTTTTTATAAATTATAAAAACGAAATAAATTTGTAGTATTAGATTCCTAAGGATTAAAATCTAGTATAAACATATCACATTAAGATAAAGAAGACACCTATAAATTTATTTTATGTAATGAAAACATTTTAGATTGAAAAACCAAATTATTCATATTTTATAATAAAAACTAAATTTCAATATAGATTTAAAAACTAAATTATATGGTTCGATAAAATTCAATTCAATTAAATAATATAAATTTATTTTATAACTTTTAAATTATAGACCACGCATAATTTATAAAAACAAAAAAGAAATAGTCCAATAATAAAAATATATAAATCGTATAAATAAAAAATTAGGAACCCGTAAACATTACAATATACTTATTATAACCGTCAAATATACAAATATTTTATATTTTGTAAAAAATAGAAAATCAGTAAATATTTTAGGGTTTGTATTGTAATAAGTTAGAATCCAAAAAAGTCTATATTTTGAGATGCGAGGAAAAAAAATCCAAAATCCAAAAGTCATAAAATAATATATGTTATCAATTACCAAGGTTGAATGAATTGATTGAAGAAATACCAAAAAAATCAAAATGTTGAACCGTGAGAATGTATTTGCCGCGAGAAATTTGCTTTCACCGAGGAGTGGAAGTAATTGTTGTAAACCATAATCTACTATTAAATTAAAGTTAATATTACATTCAAATGTAACCATTATAATATTTCAATTTTCTAAATGTAAAACAAATAAATGAATAAAATAAATAAAATATGTGACAAAAATTAATGCCCAAACAATGTGGTTAGAGTATTGTTCAAAAACATGCATCTGGTTTATTTTGGATTAGTGGTATATGATGCATGGGAAACAAATGAGCCTACCATGAAAATAAATGCAGTTATATAAGGTAGTAAACTTAAAATGGTATTTTATTCTAACCTTACTGGTTTATTACTAAAAGTAACAAAAACTATATAAGTACATGTTTTCTCCCAGATTGTTATTCATTAAATCAATCACAAACCTACAATCAAACGGATTCAAATCATCACTTTAACATGATAATATCTCAAACCATAAAATCAGGATCAGTACTCGAATAGTTCTACCATGTTTATCTCTTCAACCTTCAACCTTTGTTTATGATTCAAAGTATCAAAGAGTTCCAGAGCAAATTGACTAAACTAAAATGCATTGAAACAGAGAGAGTAATTATACAATTAAAGGGCAACAAAAAACTAACGGCGTCGACACAGATCGGGCAGCTGGAAAAACGTGATGGTAGAAGAAAAATGCGATGCTGTTGTGCGATTTCCAATGAGAAAATATAGCTTGGTGACCGAAATAGGACCAGCGCAGTCGTGTGTGTGGTGGACAGACGGTTGTATTATCGTCGTTAGGTTGGACAAAGTTGCTTTATATTAATTTCTGAAATTCGGGTTTTAGATATGTGATGTCGAAGGAGATGTCACAATACAAATATCTGAGGACTAAACACTATGGAGCAAGACAATAAACAATAAAAGACAGTAACATAAAGTAATAGACGCAAGAAAGTGTTTACCCAGTTCGAAAGAACCTTCCTACTCTGGGGGCTACCAAGCCAGGGATGAAATGAATATACAATAGTATCAATTTGAAGCTAAACTACCTTCGGTTTACAAATTCTCACTTAATCACTACCCTTCCTATAACTTCCACCTAAGACTCACCTAGGTATGAGGCCCTCCTCAAATCCCTTCAATCACAACCAGTAACAAACGACACAATTAAACAATTGTAAAAGACACTCTTTAAAGACATACAATTTTCAATGCTTAAAAGCTTATGAGAACTGACAATTACACTCCTTGCTTAACAGCTTAGGAGGCCAAACATTCAACACCTAACGGTTTGTGAATGGACAACTATGGAACTTACCACCCAATCAAATAAGGATTCCTAGAACCCTAACAAAAACAAATATAAGTTCCATCTAAAACTAGGTTTAGGCCAGTCAATTTATATGATTAATATAGTTGGGTTGGGCTTAAAAAAATGCAACAAAGAGGCTGCACCAAGTCTGCTACTTGTTCTCCAAGAAAATAGGTCTTCAATCCCAACTTTCCTAAATTGTCGCCAATTATAAAAAGCGTAAAAACCAACATATATCTCTGATTGAATCGATCATGGATGACAGATAAGCTAACTGAATATTCCAAAAATTCTATAGCTAATAAAACTGTTGATACACATGACAAATCAGCTCCTGCAGACACGATGTCCTACCCGCCTTGTTGGAACATCTTTGTTCGACATGTTGAAACCTCTATGTTAGGACATTTTATTCAACATTTTTCTGCTAAGTTGGTTTTACCAAAATGCATGCCAGTCTTAGAGAAACTACAATCTCCCCCTTTGGCACATTTTGGCTAAAACAACTAATTAAACCTTGCATCAGAAGTACAACAGCAAAAAATCTAGTACGGTTAGCAGTAGCAGGATAATAAAGTCACAATAGCATCAAAACAACAGAGATCTTTCAGGTGTTGAGTCATGTTGAGACATCTTTGTCCAACATCTCTTCAGCAGCACTTTCAGCCTGATATTGATAAGTGCCAAAATGTCGAGATTTTGAGTATATATTTGTGGCACTTATCGATTCTATTCTTATGATTTTTGTAATAAAATCCTAACTTTTGTGTAAATATGTGCATACTTATGTTTTTGATTCATTTTTATACCAATTAATAGTTTTCCATTCATTTTATAGGTATTCATGCATCTTTGGAGCATTGAGTAATAAAGACCAAAGACTAAGCTTCAAGAATGCAAATTCTACCAATTCATCAAAGAATAAGGCTCAAAATAAGTATGACCAAAATTATCATTTTGGTTTCCATTCATTCACTATTGGATAGAGCATTGAATAAGCTTTCCAACGCTTCGAACCGGGCGCAATTCGGAGTTACGGTTCTCAACTTATGACGAAAACAAGATTTCACTTTTGCTGTCAGTCCGCTGAGCGGAGCTCCAGCGGAGCAAATCAGAGTCTAGATGCAATTTTGACTCCGCTGAGCGGAGGGGGTCCGCTAAGCGGACCTGCTAAGACAGCAGCTCATTTAAAGGGGCAAAAATCACATTTTTAGGTTATGGGTTGGGTATTTTTGAGTCCCAACACCATCAATTTCATTCTTAGATCAAAATTAGCTTAGAAAACAACTTCGGAGGTTGCATAAGGATGATCGGGGGTGGATTGAGCGTCGAACGGAGCTGACAAACCGGGAGATTTTCGGTTCATTTCTCTTCTTCTTTGTGTATTTCTCTTTGGTTGGGTTTGTTTGCATATTTACTTGAATCTTATGTATATTTACCGATTATAATGTTATATTTAACTTGCTTTACGAATCTGTGTTGATGTTATCCTGGAGTTTTGCTCTATGCTGGGGATTTGGGGTGCTTTAGAGATAAACTTCTTGAATCCTTATCTAGGATGATTATCTGTTGGTTCTGAACTCTAGAGATAGATTTAGAGCTAGCATTCACCGTTAGTATCTGTACGTAATGCTTTCGTGTGTGAGCGGCGCGCGAGAGATCGCCGGCGCGAGAATACGGATGTTCTCGTGACTTTGCGTTAGAGATAACCTTAGTTGTGAGATGATCTCGTTTGTGCTCTAGAGATGGACGCTTATGTGAGAGATACGTGATAACATAGATGAGTATCGTAGGTTGAGTATAACGGGTTGGTAAGTGTATGTTTGTGAAGAGTGAATATATTTACATTCCTGATAAGTTATTTCTCTTCTAAGAATGTGTTTATTCTTTTCTTGTCTATATCTTTGTTTACTTTTTGCTCATTCAAACCCGAGCTCGAAACCGTAGAAACTGTTGAATGGCATCTCTCCATCTCTGAGGACGATAATTCCTGGATCAATATTTCCAAATCTTTTTCGTTGCTTGCCCTATACTGCAATCAACAGATATGCACCCTAGTATCTCACCAGAATAGAACCTGAATCATGAGAATATAGTACTTCATACTTGCTTGTACTAAATACTGACTTCAGAATCACTTTAGCTTGATTGAGGTGGTTTATCTTGGGTCCAGCTTGATATTTGACACAATCGCCAATTGCTAAGGATATATCTGGTCTATTTGCAGTGAAGTATATGAGCCTTCTAATCATGCTTTGGTACATATTCTGATAAACACTTACTCCTTCTTCATCCTTAGAGAACTTCATATGAAGGAATATAGAAGTTCTCTCATGACTGATACTCTCCAGACTAATTCTCCTCACAACATTCTTTGCACACTTGCTTCGACTTGAGTCTTCCATCTGTTTAACTTGCACTCCTAGAGAGTAAGTCACTTCTTCCACGAGACTCATATCAGACCCCAACTGCATCTGTTTGACACGATGTTGGATCATTTCATCTGACATCCCTTTAACATTCGTACTTTCCATACAGATATCAGACCCCAGGGCTTTCTTCGACACAGAGAATTTTTTCAGTTCAACACTCTCCATATCCATGTCTGACTTGAAGCTCAGTCAACCTCATATACCAAGCCCTCAGATATTGGTTCAGGTCATACACCCCCATTCTTAGCTTGAACGTGTGTTCTAGAACTGACAGTCACTGGACCCTTTCAGCTGCTTAATATAAACCTCTTCATTTTGGTATTCACCTAGACAAACACTCTAGAAATATATGTGAGGTAACTTGATCTTTAAGAGATATGTCACTCCGAGTATAAGCCTGGTAGAGTCCAAGTGAATCACAGGAACAAATTTATCATCATGAGGATTCTTAAGCGCAACAAGACTCGCTTTATCTTTGGAACCAGTGTCTTGTTTACTTACGATGTACAAACCATTAATCCAGGACTCATTAGTCACGACTTCACTCACATAATTTGAGATACAACTGGAACTTGAAGAGACTTCCCTTAATCTGGTGGAAGCTCCTTGTCTAGGATCTTTTATCATCTATTCTTGAGGTTGATCCTTTTGCATTTTGGGAACTGGTTCTTCGACAACTATTTGAGTTTCTTCAACTTCAGCATTTGTACTTGAGTCCTCCAATGTCGGTAGAAGATGTTGAGGCATCTTCAGCAGCATTCCCATCAGCTATGGCCATAGTTGTCTCAACTTCTTTCAGAGTGTTTTCTTTTCTGATAGAGTCACTGACAGTCATATTTGTAGAGTCCATTATCACCTTAGACCTGGTAATGTCACAGTTCTTTTCTTTTTGGACCTTGTGGTATATGACTTTAGACTCCTCAGACTTCTTCCTAACAGAACTCACCAACTTTCCCTTAGAGAGGTTATCACTCATGACGTCTGCATCCTTCTTTCCTTTAGACCCTTAATCCTTCATAGACTTGGATATTTTCCCATACATAGCATGGCTCATGTCACGAGACATAATTTTCACACATGTCCCATGAAGGGGAGCTTTCTTTGCCTTCGGATTAGTATTAGTATGTTTCCCTTGATGAGACAACATATGTTTGGGATATCCAATCAATTTATAGCAGGAAGACTTTGAATGAACAAAATTGCCACAGTGATAGAAATTCAAGGATCTATGCAGAGGGTTATCGTACCTTTTCTGAGATATCTTCAGATGTTAGGACACATGTCTCGACATCTTCTGCTTCTGCATTCGAGGAACTTCCTTAATTTCTGAATATTTTTCCATCATAGCTGGGCTTCTAGAGTCAAGATTTCTAGTTTTCTCAGTGATTTCTTCACTCTGAAGAGTCTCATATGTCACAATGGAACCAGTACTTGACCTCCTCATCAATTGAGTCATGTTGTGAAGGTTTGAGTTTAACAGAACAATTACTTCTTTAAGATCATCAATAATTTATGAGAGCTTCTCTTTCTCATCCTGCAGTAGAGCAACAACAGATCTGTGCTCTATGACTCTCTTACGTAGTTTTTCATTTTCTAAACACATCTCTGAGAGTCCAGCTGCGAGTTCACATACAGTGAGTTCTTCAACATATGAATTTGTATCATACTTATCAATCTCCTTATCAAATTCACATGCTCTAATCATGATATTTTCTTGTTTGACTAATTTCTCTCTGTTTTCCCTTTTGATATCTTCCCCTGACCATGACATAGATGAGCCTCTCCCATGCTTCTTGAGGTATATGATCCGTTTAGTTTGTTCATACCCTTGTTGAACTGCTTTCTCAATAGAGCCAGATCTTCGGATGAACTTTCAGAGCTCATATCTTCTTTGACCTTTGAATTTTTTGAGTTCGAGATAGACGCCATGCTTTTCTTCTGGCATGCTCTTCCACCAGACTCAACAGTTTTTAGCAAAGTCATAAGATTATCCATAGTCAATTTACTCAATTGATATGAGTTTGTAATGTAGGCTATTTTCTTGTCAAACCTTTTTGGAAGAGATTTGAGTATTTTCTTGATCCGCTTATCTTCTGACACCTTCTCTCCCAAGTCTTCAACCTCACTCAGCAAGTTTTGAACATTCATGTGAAAGTTTTGGAGACTTTCATCTTCCTTCATTCTTAAGTTTTTAAACTTGGTGTTGAGAAGTTGACGGTTTATCATCCTTTCCTGGGAATTTTTTCCATAGATCTCCCTTATAATTTCCCATACAGATTTGGCCTATTCACAACGATTGATCATCATGAAGGTGTCCTTATCAACCCTTCCGAATATAGCATCTAATTCCTTGAAGTTTACTTGTACTGATGATATCTCCTTATCATCCCAATCCTCTTCATCCTTACGTACATTAGTAACAGTGCAATTTGTACTTACAACTCTAGGAGGATCCCATCTTTCGAAAACATTCCTCCAAACCTCGTGACCCAAGTCTTTGAGGTAGACCTCCATGTGAACCTTCCAACACTCATAGTTGGTTCTATTAAGAATAGATATCATTGTCACTGCACTCCCAACCTTGTCCATTGTACCAGAAAGTAACTCCCTGAATCTCACCCAGAGTTAGAGCAGGATGCATGCTCTAATACCAATTGAAATTCTGGTATCAGATATGAGATGTCGAAGGAGATATCATGACACAAATATCTAAGAACTAAACACTATGAATCAAGATAATAAACAATAAAATAAAGTAACAGAAAGTAACAGACACAAGAAAGTGTTTACCCAGTTCGGAACAACCTTCCTACTCGAGGGCTACCAAGCCAAGGATGAAATCAATATACGATAGTATCAATTTGAAGCTAAAAAACCTCCGATTTACAATTTCTCACTTAATCACTACCTTTTGTAACACCCCTCTAATACCCCGCGGAAATAAATAAAATAACTCAGAGTAAAACATGAAAACAAGGGTGCCACAATTCAATTTAAAACAAATTATCATAAATCGATTGTCATGCTTCACTTAGGGAAAAATCATCCATTTAACAAAATCATGTTTCTATACAGCGGAACATCAATCAACAGATAAGCATAACATCATCTATGCAATATCTCACAAAATTACTCCAATAACAACAAAATAGAGTATCACCATAAACTCTAAACTAACGTTCCCCCAGTGTTACAATATCAGAGCATGACACCGACGCTATACCAAATAAAC
This sequence comes from Vicia villosa, assembly GCF_029867415.1. Taxonomy (NCBI): domain Eukaryota; kingdom Viridiplantae; phylum Streptophyta; class Magnoliopsida; order Fabales; family Fabaceae; genus Vicia; species Vicia villosa. The sequence continues at coordinate 29,423,042 of NC_081185.1, forward strand.
TGACTCATGAGCTAATCCTCACCGAGCCAAAAGCCGCTACTCGCCAATCTGAAATCATCAAAGTAAGGGTGAGTCTCATTCTCAATTAATCAATGTTATGCATTCATAAGCAACAAAACATCATAATATATCATTCACCCAATTTGTCATATATTCAGATTCACATCTATTATTCATCAATTCACACAATAATAGAATACATTACCAAAAGACAACACCATAACAATTACACCGTCATCAAATATTATAACATTGGACAATCTTCCATTCATGTTATAATTATACACAACAACCTAATGCAAATGCAACTATATGCATGTGGTACCAAACATGGGATAACCCATCTCACCGATCCACCACCATAAAGATTCGGCTACTTCTCTCACCAATTCCACACAATGGGAATTAGCTACCGCTGTCCCACCACCATAAGGGATACAGCCCACAACATGATTATGAAATGCATGTATCAACCATAACATGCTCACCATCAACATTAAACAACCAATGTCATAATCATCAACCACCACGATAATCAATAGCCACACACAGTTATGCTATTTCTCAACTTTAAATAAATACATATTTTACATCAACAATATATGTATATCAATTATCAGTTACAACCATGACATCATAACAGATAAAACATTCACCACACAGTGCAACAACAATAGCACCCCTCACAATCGTGTACCAAGTACAACAAATCAACCCAACAATAACAGAGCATTTACATCATCATTCATCAAAACACATGATAACCATATTTACCATGAACAACATCCATTTTGCATAACAAGCAGAAGCAATCACATTATAACAACACCCATCATTACACATATTCAATTATGCAAACAACAAACCATTGCACCTCATCAACTACGCAAAACAAGAATAAACCGCATTTGAAGAAAACGATACTTTTCAAAATAAAATCAAGTTATTGTTGTTATATTTATTTTATATGGTAGAACATTCAATTTAAGGAACAACGTCCAAAACGGCGTCTAAAACGGACTTACGGTTCGAAAGTTACACATTTTACATTTTTCAAGAAAACAATTATCGCTACAGCACGCGGCGCCAACCGGGTTCGCGGCGCGAAACGAGAAAAACTTACGCCTTCGCGGCGCCAACACATGGACGCGGCGCGACCTGAGCGTATTCACAACTTCCTGGTTTTCTACCCAACGGTTCGCGGCGCAAACAGTGGTTCGCGGCGCGACCTGGCGATTTTGCAGAATTACGGGTCTGCATTCAGACTCTGCGATTTCACATCCTTTTCACCCAAAAACGATTCCATACATCGCATACAAGCATATAATCATCGAATTTCTCATCACACATCATTATACATCAAAACAACACATCAATAACCAACAATCTATACAAATTCATCAATTATCCCAAATCATAACATACCTAACAATATCAAATCCCAATATACCAATTCGAATCGAATCATACGTTAATCCATCTCATTACCCATAATCACATAATAGAAATTAACCGGAAGAGTCCCCCCTTACCTTAGCCAAGAGTTCTTGATTGGTCTCTCCCTCCATTGCTCCTCTTTCACGTTCTTCGTGTTCCAAACTCTTTTCACATTCCTTTCTCTTATTCTCCATGCCTTATTATTTTATAAAATAACCTTTTAATTAGAATAGGGCCTTTACTAACATAACACCCCCTCATTCCTTAACATCACACATGGCCCAACAACATAACCATCCTTTCCCAATTAATATCCCTCAAACCACCAATAATTCTAATTATTAATTAAATTTCCATTTAAATTAAAAATTAAAATATACGGGTGTTACAACTCTCCCCCACTAAAAGAGTTTTCGTCCTCGAAAACATACCTCAAGTAACCAGCTCGTATAAGAGTCCTCCACCTGACTCTCCAGCTCCCAATTAACGTTACCATCGGTCAATCCTCAAAATCCATCTGACATAACCAACAGGAAACATGTTTCATACATTCAAATCCCAGTTCTTGCGTCGCATTTGACCATCCAAAAGTATACCACTCGCTTTAGCTCCAAAAAGGTTAACAACAACAAAACATTGAGGTACAACCTATACAATACGCTCAACAACTGAGTAATACAATTACACAATCCATAGTATGATCACACTTGATCAACAATGCAGTAATGCATTCCATCTACCAAATATACCAACCTTAGACACACTCTTTCATCTGAGCGATAAGGTAATACTTACACTTTTCACCAACCGCTTCCTTCAAGAAATTCAATACTCATATTCCTATACCATTGAATTCCAATTATCTGACTCCTCTTAAATCACACCAGTAATTATCCAACACTTTACATTCCGCTTTTTCCGCACTACTCTGATTACTCATCACAATCATCTATACCAATTAGATTTCTGAGTTTTACCCGATTCCAACTCTCTTTACTCATTCGTTTCAAAAATCATTCTTTACCATCCATGGTATTATTTACCACTTAGAATTACTTATATTCATTCAACAACAATTCCTGAGTTACTACATCTATTAAGACATTCCAACCATCGGAACAAGTACACACAAGTAGTTATAATCACACTCATCAGCCTGGATATACCATTGCTTACATAATAGCTCAAACTGAATCTCACTCTTCTTTAAGAATTAAATCAACTTCGTCCTTCATAGAGTATAATTCCTCATTATATCTGGAATCCACAATATCACCTTAACACGAAACAAAATTATTATAACATCATATAGTATCAACTCGTCATCTCAACTTTGCCAAATACATACCCGTTAACTACGTACAACCATAATAACATGTTCGTCATCTCGAAAATTATTCAAAAGAGTTCTAATTCTTCGATACGACATCATTACCTCCACTAGATTCTAAATCCAACATATAAATCAATACATATTCTCTATGTAGGCTTCCGACATATTGATTCCTTACTTCCCGCGAGTAGTACTCATAACACTACTCCACATCACACTTTCGCTGCGCGACTCTGATTACCCGTTTTAAGTCATTTGCCCATCATGATGCACTCTTCCATATTCACTTCTTCATAATTTCACACACATGGCGAGTGATTATTCTTCACGGCTTAGTATTCATCATATCTTATACCATTAAGGTAACAAAACAAGTTCATCTCATTTATATGATTTCCGTCTACTACCAACAAGAGATTAAGGGTGATCAAGTCCTCAATTTGTCAATAGATAGTTAAAAATCATATTTAAGCATAAACCGTCGTTACTACATAATAGTGTCCATTTCCGAGTTTGCACCCAAACTCATTAACATCGTCATAATTCAATAATTCAATACGGTGTCCTTCTTCTAGAATATTCTTCCGAAGCTCAAAACATCAGGAACACAAATTCAACCACTCAACCTCATTATACTATTCTCGTTGATTCTGAATCCACCGCCTCTACCTTGGTAATTCAAAGTCAACCTATCGATCAAGTCAGCATAATCTTTCTGACCTCCTCTAATCTCGTCAAGAATACCACTAGTCATCTCTAGCATACTCCATCTAACACTATTAGAAGTGTCTTCACATACCAGCTCAAGTCTCTAAATTGTCCAATTAAATCCAACTCATTCATCATTAGCACCGACATTTTAAGGACTCCCTACGCAACACAATAACACAATATTCATAACTTGCGGTTTTACTCCAAATTCTATTACACCCTTCACGTCCAAATATCATCCCACTCGGAATCCCAACAAAGTCTTCCTCACGTCAACAAATGTTAGAAATTCCCTACAATTCTTCTTTTATACTTATCGTTATTTTGCCATCACAAATACGATTCCAAGGGTTCTAAAGTTTATTCCATCTTTACTACTAATGCACTCTTCACTAAAATTTATCGGCACTCGAACCATCTTTATTACCGAACATCTCATCAACCTATTCATCAACAACATGTTCCACTCGATTTTCTGTTCAAACAATTCGCGGTAGTAGGCATTCTTATTCAACAAGTTTCACGCTTCCTTAACCGTCTTCAGAATATCTCCTCATAGGATCAATCTACTGTATTTATAACTTTCCCATAATGTAGAACATAATCTCTCCTCTTCATAGGTTCAAACGGCACGTTAATCCGACACTCGGAACTCAAGATATGAATTTTCCAATCGTTGCCCGAAAAGTGCAACACTGACATCATGCAGCGACACTCTATACGATATATCCAAAACTCCTCAAATGCTATATTCAATTCTTAAAATTACTCCTCAACAAACCTTCTAATTATTCCTTCGATCCATTCAACACTGACACTGACATCCTGTGCAGTACCAATAAACAAGTCTAGTTATAAGAACAAGAGTAACCGCAACTTCGCCTCCTTCCAACGTCATCCTGTCACAATTAATTATGTTACAGCTGCTGCAACTATTTTTATAGTAAAGTTCATCTCGTTAGCTTTCCGACGCTTCAAACGGAACTCAAATCGGACGTCCAGAACTCCAGTTATGAATTTTCGAAGTTCTGCAGCTATTCAGCAATTTTCCTGCGTTTTGCTTACGAAAATCTCTCTCCAAAACTCATTCTCTTCAACTTTATCACATTCCAAACAGCCCCTTATCATATCTCTTCACTTCCAAACATTCTTATGACTTGAGCAACACATCCCATTGCTGAAGTGCGATTTCTGAAACATTACAACATCAATCCTCTTTGCAACTTGCAGCTGAACCTCTTCTGAGTCGTAAGGCTACTCAATTGACAATTTCGCAGCGCACCAGCAGAGCTGACACATTGCAACTTTCCAATTTTCCTTCTCTTACAATAAATGTCAATTACCTCTAATCATCTTCCTTCAAGATGTTCCAACTCAATTCCCAGTGAAGTCTTAATTCTAAGTCACCTTCAACTCGCGAAACAACAAACTCCAACAACGCTCGCACTGTTGCCAACAACAGCCTACTGAATCAATCTTCTTCAACTGAAACATAACCGAGAAGCGAAGCTTCTCCCCCACTTGTTTCAATCCCACACCTGCAACAACAACCAAGTACCGACAGTGATTCACTCACATGTCGCATACCAAGGAATAAAAACGCCGACAGTATTCAACCGTCGTGCAACTCAATTGACTCAACAATTGGCCGGACGGACCGACCTGCTCTGATACCACTATTGTAACACCCCTCTAATACCCCGCGGAAATAAATAAAATAACTCAGAGTAAAACATGAAAACAAGGGTGCCACAATTCAATTTAAAACAAATTATCATAAATCGATTGTCATGCTTCACTTAGGGAAAAATCATCCATTTAACAAAATCATGTTTCTATACAGCGGAACATCAATCAACAGATAAGCATAACATCATCTATGCAATATCTCACAAAATTACTCCAATAACAACAAAATAGAGTATCACCATAAACTCTAAACTAACGTTCCCCCAGTGTTACAATATCAGAGCATGACACCGACGCTATACCAAATAAACTGACTCATGAGCTAATCCTCACCGAGCCAAAAGCCGCTACTCGCCAATCTGAAATCATCAAAGTAAGGGTGAGTCTCATTCTCAATTAATCAATGTTATGCATTCATAAGCAACAAAACATCATAATATATCATTCACCCAATTTGTCATATATTCAGATTCACATCTATTATTCATCAATTCACACAATAATAGAATACATTACCAAAAGACAACACCATAACAATTACACCGTCATCAAATATTATAACATTGGACAATCTTCCATTCATGTTATAATTATACACAACAACCTAATGCAAATGCAACTATATGCATGTGGTACCAAACATGGGATAACCCATCTCACCGATCCACCACCATAAAGATTCGGCTACTTCTCTCACCAATTCCACACAATGGGAATTAGCTACCGCTGTCCCACCACCATAAGGGATACAGCCCACAACATGATTATGAAATGCATGTATCAACCATAACATGCTCACCATCAACATTAAACAACCAATGTCATAATCATCAACCACCACGATAATCAATAGCCACACACAGTTATGCTATTTCTCAACTTTAAATAAATACATATTTTACATCAACAATATATGTATATCAATTATCAGTTACAACCATGACATCATAACAGATAAAACATTCACCACACAGTGCAACAACAATAGCACCCCTCACAATCGTGTACCAAGTACAACAAATCAACCCAACAATAACAGAGCATTTACATCATCATTCATCAAAACACATGATAACCATATTTACCATGAACAACATCCATTTTGCATAACAAGCAGAAGCAATCACATTATAACAACACCCATCATTACACATATTCAATTATGCAAACAACAAACCATTGCACCTCATCAACTACGCAAAACAAGAATAAACCGCATTTGAAGAAAACGATACTTTTCAAAATAAAATCAAGTTATTGTTGTTATATTTATTTTATATGGTAGAACATTCAATTTAAGGAACAACGTCCAAAACGGCGTCTAAAACGGACTTACGGTTCGAAAGTTACACATTTTACATTTTTCAAGAAAACAATTATCGCTACAGCACGCGGCGCCAACCGGGTTCGCGGCGCGAAACGAGAAAAACTTACGCCTTCGCGGCGCCAACACATGGACGCGGCGCGACCTGAGCGTATTCACAACTTCCTGGTTTTCTACCCAACGGTTCGCGGCGCAAACAGTGGTTCGCGGCGCGACCTGGCGATTTTGCAGAATTACGGGTCTGCATTCAGACTCTGCGATTTCACATCCTTTTCACCCAAAAACGATTCCATACATCGCATACAAGCATATAATCATCGAATTTCTCATCACACATCATTATACATCAAAACAACACATCAATAACCAACAATCTATACAAATTCATCAATTATCCCAAATCATAACATACCTAACAATATCAAATCCCAATATACCAATTCGAATCGAATCATACGTTAATCCATCTCATTACCCATAATCACATAATAGAAATTAACCGGAAGAGTCCCCCCTTACCTTAGCCAAGAGTTCTTGATTGGTCTCTCCCTCCATTGCTCCTCTTTCACGTTCTTCGTGTTCCAAACTCTTTTCACATTCCTTTCTCTTATTCTCCATGCCTTATTATTTTATAAAATAACCTTTTAATTAGAATAGGGCCTTTACTAACATAACACCCCCTCATTCCTTAACATCACACATGGCCCAACAACATAACCATCCTTTCCCAATTAATATCCCTCAAACCACCAATAATTCTAATTATTAATTAAATTTCCATTTAAATTAAAAATTAAAATATACGGGTGTTACAACTCTCCCCCACTAAAAGAGTTTTCGTCCTCGAAAACATACCTCAAGTAACCAGCTCGTATAAGAGTCCTCCACCTGACTCTCCAGCTCCCAATTAACGTTACCATCGGTCAATCCTCAAAATCCATCTGACATAACCAACAGGAAACATGTTTCATACATTCAAATCCCAGTTCTTGCGTCGCATTTGACCATCCAAAAGTATACCACTCGCTTTAGCTCCAAAAAGGTTAACAACAACAAAACATTGAGGTACAACCTATACAATACGCTCAACAACTGAGTAATACAATTACACAATCCATAGTATGATCACACTTGATCAACAATGCAGTAATGCATTCCATCTACCAAATATACCAACCTTAGACACACTCTTTCATCTGAGCGATAAGGTAATACTTACACTTTTCACCAACCGCTTCCTTCAAGAAATTCAATACTCATATTCCTATACCATTGAATTCCAATTATCTGACTCCTCTTAAATCACACCAGTAATTATCCAACACTTTACATTCCGCTTTTTCCGCACTACTCTGATTACTCATCACAATCATCTATACCAATTAGATTTCTGAGTTTTACCCGATTCCAACTCTCTTTACTCATTCGTTTCAAAAATCATTCTTTACCATCCATGGTATTATTTACCACTTAGAATTACTTATATTCATTCAACAACAATTCCTGAGTTACTACATCTATTAAGACATTCCAACCATCGGAACAAGTACACACAAGTAGTTATAATCACACTCATCAGCCTGGATATACCATTGCTTACATAATAGCTCAAACTGAATCTCACTCTTCTTTAAGAATTAAATCAACTTCGTCCTTCATAGAGTATAATTCCTCATTATATCTGGAATCCACAATATCACCTTAACACGAAACAAAATTATTATAACATCATATAGTATCAACTCGTCATCTCAACTTTGCCAAATACATACCCGTTAACTACGTACAACCATAATAACATGTTCGTCATCTCGAAAATTATTCAAAAGAGTTCTAATTCTTCGATACGACATCATTACCTCCACTAGATTCTAAATCCAACATATAAATCAATACATATTCTCTATGTAGGCTTCCGACATATTGATTCCTTACTTCCCGCGAGTAGTACTCATAACACTACTCCACATCACACTTTCGCTGCGCGACTCTGATTACCCGTTTTAAGTCATTTGCCCATCATGATGCACTCTTCCATATTCACTTCTTCATAATTTCACACACATGGCGAGTGATTATTCTTCACGGCTTAGTATTCATCATATCTTATACCATTAAGGTAACAAAACAAGTTCATCTCATTTATATGATTTCCGTCTACTACCAACAAGAGATTAAGGGTGATCAAGTCCTCAATTTGTCAATAGATAGTTAAAAATCATATTTAAGCATAAACCGTCGTTACTACATAATAGTGTCCATTTCCGAGTTTGCACCCAAACTCATTAACATCGTCATAATTCAATAATTCAATACGGTGTCCTTCTTCTAGAATATTCTTCCGAAGCTCAAAACATCAGGAACACAAATTCAACCACTCAACCTCATTATACTATTCTCGTTGATTCTGAATCCACCGCCTCTACCTTGGTAATTCAAAGTCAACCTATCGATCAAGTCAGCATAATCTTTCTGACCTCCTCTAATCTCGTCAAGAATACCACTAGTCATCTCTAGCATACTCCATCTAACACTATTAGAAGTGTCTTCACATACCAGCTCAAGTCTCTAAATTGTCCAATTAAATCCAACTCATTCATCATTAGCACCGACATTTTAAGGACTCCCTACGCAACACAATAACACAATATTCATAACTTGCGGTTTTACTCCAAATTCTATTACACCCTTCACGTCCAAATATCATCCCACTCGGAATCCCAACAAAGTCTTCCTCACGTCAACAAATGTTAGAAATTCCCTACAATTCTTCTTTTATACTTATCGTTATTTTGCCATCACAAATACGATTCCAAGGGTTCTAAAGTTTATTCCATCTTTACTACTAATGCACTCTTCACTAAAATTTATCGGCACTCGAACCATCTTTATTACCGAACATCTCATCAACCTATTCATCAACAACATGTTCCACATGCATGTAGTTGCATTGCATTAGGCTGTTTTGCTATTATAACATGAATGGAAGAATGTCCAATGTTATAATATGTGTTAATTTGGTTGTTTGCTTACTGATTGTATGGTTTGAATCTGATCATAACTGTAATTGGGTGAATGGCATGTGAAATGATATTTTATTATCTATATCTTATAACATTAGTTAAATGTGAATGAGACTCACCCTTACTGTTGTTATTTTTCAGATTAAGGAGTAGCTCTCGTACTTGGTGAGGATTAGCTCGTCAAGTAGTTCGTTAGAGTCAGTTGGGTCCGTGTCATGCTCTGGTCGTGTAACACTGGGGGCGTCGTTTAGAGTTACTTGTTAAACTTTTTATTTTGGATGGATTTTATGTCAACGTTTTAAGTCTGTGACTTGGCCGGTTGTTATTCCGATGTTAAAGATAATTCCGCTGTGTTAACATGATGAATCTGAATAAATTTGGTTGACGTTCTCCTTTATGGCATGACATGATGTTTTATTGTTTAATTATTTGGAAGTTGTAATGCCCTTTTTCATGTTTACTCTGATTATTATTTATTATTTATGCGGGGTATTAGAAGGGTGTTACAATTGTGGTATCAGAGCATTGTCGGTCGTTTGAGTCAGAGTCTTAGTGTCGGTTAATCCCTCGTATGCGATTAGTGTAAGGTTGACACTGTCGATACTTCTTGTTCTAATAGATATTGTTTGATATTTAGCAGAACAATGGCTGGAAGAGGAGGAAGAAACGATGATGCTATCGCTGAGGCTCTGGGCATGATTGCTGGTGTGCTGGGAGGGAATGCCAATGGAGCTGGAATTGGTGCTGACAGACAGCTGAATAGTTTTCAGAGGAACAACCCTCCGTTGTTCAAAGGCACTCACGATCCCGAAGGCGCCCAGAAGTGGCTGAAAGAGATTGAAAGGATCTTCCGGGTGATTGATTGTGACGAAAATCTGAAGGTGAGATATGGGACTCACATGCTGTCTGAAGAAGCTGATGATTGGTGGATGGCTAGTAGGGACGAACTGCAAGCTGCAGGTGTTGCAATCACTTGGGCTGTGTTCAAGAGAGAATTCTTGCGGAGGTACTTTCCTGAGGATGTTAGAGGCAGGAAAGAGATTGAATTTTTGGAGCTGACACAAGGTAACATGACTGTGCCGGAGTATGCGTCCAAGTTTGTGGAGCTAGCAAAGTATTATGTCCACTACAACAATGATGAGGCTAGTGAATTCTCGAAGTGTGTTAAGTTTGAGAATGGTCTCCGCGATGAGATTAAACAGGGTATCAGATACCAGAGGATTCGCAGGTTTGTCGATTTGGTTGACTGCAGCCGAATCTTTGAAGAGGACAATATTAAACTGAAGTCGTCGCACTCTCGCGAGTTAGTCGACAGGAAAGGGAAAAAGCATATGGATCGTGGTAAGCCTTATGGTAAGGGTAACCAGAAAGCTGGAGGCTGGAAGAAGCCTAGTGGGGGAGACTCTAGTGCCCCTATTAAGTGCTTCAAGTGTGGAGAACCTGGACATCGCATTCACGAATGCAAGAGTGAGGAAAAGAAGTGCTATAGATGTGGAAAGGCAGGTCACATTGCTATTGAGTGCAAAGGGAACACTGTAACTTGTTTCAACTGCGGGGAAGAAGGTCATATCAGTCCTAAGTGTCCTAAGCCGAGGAAGAATCAAGCTGGTGGTAAGGTGTTCGCCTTATCTGGTTCAGAGACTACTCCAGAGGATCGGTTGATTAAAGGTACGTGTTTTATCCATGGCACTCCTTTAATTGCAATAATAGATACTGGGGCAACTCACTCGTTTATTTCATTGGATTGTGCTAAACGACTGAATTTGGAAATATCTGAGATTAATGGAAGTATGGTCATTGACACTCCTGCGTCGGGTTCAGTGACTACTTCGTTCGCTTGTTTGAACTGTCCAATTGATATTTTTGGTAGAGAATTCGGAATGGACTTAGTGTGCCTTCCGTTGGAACAACTTGATGTTATCTTGGGTATGAATTGGTTGCAATTTAATCGGGTTCATATCAATTGTTTCACGAAGACGGTTATTTTTCCTGAAGATGTCAGTGTTGAGGATTTAGTGATGACGGCTAGACAAGTGGATGAAGCAATGAAGGACGGGGCGGTCGTGTTCATGTTGATTGCGCACATGGAAGTGAAAAAGAAAGCGGTGAGTAGTGACTTACCAGTAGTATGTGAATTTCCAGAAGTCTTTCCAGAAGATGTAAGAGAATTGCCGCCAGAGAGGGAGGTAGAATTTGCTATTGAACTAATTCCTGGAACTAATCCTGTGTCGATGGCACCTTATCGTATGTCGGCATCGGAATTGAATGAGTTGAAGAATCAATTGGAAGATTTACTTGAGAAGAAATTTATTCGTCCTAGTGTCTCACCGTGGGGTGCACCGGTGTTACTAGTGAAGAAGAAAGAAGGTTCAATGAGGTTGTGTGTGGATTACAGACAACTCAACAAGGTTACTATCAAGAATCGGTATCCCTTGACGAGGATTGATGACTTGATGGATCAACTAGTTGGAGCATGTGTGTTCAGCAAAATTGACTTGAGGTCGGGATATCATCAGATTCGGGTGAAGACGGACGATATTCAGAAAACAGCATTTAGAACGAGGTATGGTCATTACGAATATACAGTGATGCCATTTGGAGTAACCAATGCGCCGGGGGTTTTCATGGAGTATATGAATAGGATCTTCCATCCTTTTCTGGATCAGTTCGTAGTAGTATTTATTGATGATATTTTAATATATTCTAAGAATGAAAAAGAGCATGCGGATCATCTTAGAGTGGTATTGGAACTATTGAAGGAAAAGAAACTTTATGCAAAACTGTCAAAGTGTGAGTTCTGGTTAAACGAAGTGAGCTTTCTTGGGCATGTAATTTCTAAGGATGGTATTGCCGTTGACCCAACGAAAGTAGAAGCAGTGTCTCAGTGGGAAGCTCCGAAGTCAATCTCCGAAATCCGTAGTTTCCTTGGTCTGGCGGGTTACTATAGAAAGTTCATTGAAGGTTTTTCAAAGTTAGCATTACCGTTAACTAAGTTGACTAGGAAGGGTCAAGCGTTTGTTTAGGATTCGAAATGTGAAGCAGGATTCCAAGAGTTGAAGAAGAGGCTGACTAGTGCGCCGATCTTGATTTTGCCGAATCCGGCGGAATCTTTTGTTGTTTATTGTGATGCTTCGTTGTCAGGATTAGGAGGTGTACTGATGCAGAATCAACAGGTAGTCGCTTATGCGTCGAGACAACTCAAGGTGCATGAGAGAAACTATCCGACTCATGACTTAGAGTTGGCAGCAGTGGTATTTGTGTTGAAGTTGTGGAGGCATTACCTATATGGTTCAAGGTTTGAAGTATTTAGTGATCACAAGAGTTTGAAGTACCTCTTTGACCAAAAAGAGTTGAATATGAGACAGAGAAGATGGTTAGAATTTCTCAAGGATTATGATTTTGAACTGAATTATCATCCGGGTAAAGCAAATGTTGTTGCCGATGCATTGAGTAGGAAGTCCTTGCATATGTCTATGCTTATGGTGAGAGAATTGGATTTAATTGAGCAATTCCGAGATTTGAGTTTAGTATGTGAAGACACTCCTACCAGTGTTAAATTGGGTATGCTGAAGCTGACTAGTAGTATTTTGGAGGAAATCCGAGAAGGTCAGAAGACTGATGTAGAGTTGGTTGATAAGTTGGCTCTGATTAATCAAGATAAAGGAGGTGAATTCAGAATCGACGAGAATGGTATAATGAGGTTTGGTAATCGTGTTTGTGTTCCTGATGTTGCCGAATTGAGGAAGAGTATTCTTGAAGAAGGACATCGTAGCGGATTGAGTATTCATCCTGGTGCTACCAAGATGTATCATGACTTAAAGAAGCTGTTTTGGTGGCCTGGAATGAAAAAGGAAATAGCTGAATTTGTCTATGCTTGTCTGACTTGCCAGAAGTCGAAGATTGAGCATCAGAAACCGTATGGAGCTATGCAACCGTTATTTATTCCAGAATGGAAGTGGGATAGTATATCTATGGATTTTGTTTCAGGTTTGCCGAGGACGGTGAAGAATTGTGAAGCTATTTGGGTTATAGTAGACAGGTTGACAAAGTCTGCTCACTTTATACCAATGAGAATGGATTACCCAATGGAGAAGCTGGCTCAATTGTATATTGACAGGATAGTGAGTTTACATGGTATTCCTTCGAGTATCGTGTCGGATAGAGATCCAAGGTTTACATCCAGATTCTGGGAAGGTTTGCAGAGGGCTTTGGGTACTAAGCTGAGATTGAGTTCTGCTTATCATCCGCAGACGGATGGACAGACGGAAAGAACTATTCAATCACTAGAAGATTTGTTGCGTGCTTGTGTGTTGGAAAGAGGCGGTGCTTGGGATAGTTATCTACCCTTGATCGAATTTACTTACAATAATAGTTTTCACTCGAGTATTGGTATGGCTCCGTTTGAAGCTTTGTATGGTCGGAGGTGTAGAACGCCTTTATGTTGGTATGAATCTGGCGAAAGTGCCGTGATTGGACCGGAAATTGTTCAGGAGACAACAGAAAGGACCAAGATGATTCAGGAGAAGATGAAGACTTCTCAGAGTCGTCAGAAGAGTTATCATGATAAAAGAAGGAGGACACTTGAATTTCAAGCAGGAGATCATGTGTTCTTGAGGGTGACCCCCACAACCGGTGTTGGTAGAGCACTGAAATCAAGGAAGTTGACTCCGCGATTCATTGGTCCGTTCCAGATTACGGAAAGGGTGAGAGAAGTGGCATATCGTATTGCGTTGCCACCGACGCTTGCAAATCTGCATGACGTATTCCACGTATCACAGTTGAGGAAATACATTGCTGATCCATCTCATGTGATCCAAGTCGATGATGTACAGGTAAAGGACAATCTGACAGTTGAAACTTTGCCTATGAGGATTGAAGACCGAAGGCTGAAACAATTGCGTGGCAAGGAGATAGCACTGGTCAAAGTAGCTTGGGGAGGACCAGCAGGTGGGAATGTGACTTGGGAATTGGAGAGTCAGATGAAGGATTCCTATCCAGAGTTATTTGCCTAAGGTATGTTTTCGAGGACGAAAACTATTTAGTGGGGGAGAGTTGTAACACTCCATTTATTTTCATAATTTAATTTAATTAGATTAATTGAATTATGAGGAATTAAGCAATTGGGCTTGAGTTGTGGTTAGTAAGGGAGGGGGTGTATTGGTAGGCCCTATTACTAATTAAAATAATTTTATTTTATTTTTAATAAAATAGAAGGAGTGGTAGAATAGAGAAGGTTACAGTATTGGGAAAAGAAGTCTGAACGTGAAAAGAGAAGAGGAACGGAGAAGTGCGACCGAGGAAGAACGAAGAATCAACCTTCAGGTAAGGGGGGACTCTTCCGTTTATCTTCTATTATGGGATTATAGATAGTATGATAGAATTGATCGTATTATTCGCATCAATTGGGTTGTGCTTAGGTTGTAGAAATGTTAGGTTTTGGGAGGATTGATGCATAATGATTATATTGATCATGTATTGGTGATAATTGGATGGTTGAATGTATTATAATGTGCTATAATATGTGGTTGTTGTACTGTATGCGGAATCGGGTTGGAATGAGAGTTGTTTGGTAGTGATTCGGTGAAAGAGGGACGAAATCGCAGGCTGTTTTCTGCTATTCGGAGCGCTGGAATTCGCCAGTTCGCGCCGCGTCCAGGAGTTGGCGCCGCGAACTGCTTAGTAGAAGGCCAGGAATTTTTGTTGTATTCAGTACGCGCCGCGAACATATGACCGCGCCGCGAGGGCGTAGTTTTTATTCGTTCCGCGCCGCGAACCTTTGTTGCGCCGCGAAGGCGTAGTTCCTATTCGTTCCGCGCCGCGAACTGTGTGTGGCGCCGCGTGCTGTTAGTTGTTGCGACTGTTCATTTTGAAAAGTTTTAAAGAGGTGTAACTTTTAAACCGTAAACCGGATTTTGGTGCCGTTTCGAGTACAGTGAAGCTAATCAAATAATTTATATACTCAAATGGTGTTTTGAGTTGTGGCTTGAATTATTTTTAAAACACTCGATCTTATTTGTTGTGGTGGGATATGCTTATAGGTACACTAACGAATGTCTTACCTGTATGATGAGGTGGTTATAATTGGTGTTTTATTATACATGTATTGTTGGTATGAAATATGTGTTTTATTGATGATTATGACATTGATCGATGTATGTGGGTGATGAGCATGTTATGGTTGATGCATGCATTCATAATCATTTTGTGGCTGGTCCTTGACGATGGTGGATCAGTGGTAGCTAATTCCCATTGTGTGGAATTAGTGAGTGGGTGTTACCGTATCCTTGATGATGGTGGATCGGTGAGTTGGGTTATCCCAGATTTTGGTACCACATGCATGTAGTTGCATTGCATTAGGCTGTTTTGCTATTATAACATGAATGGAAGAATGTCCAATGTTATAATATG
The DNA here is from genome assembly GCF_029867415.1 of Vicia villosa. Taxonomy (NCBI): domain Eukaryota; kingdom Viridiplantae; phylum Streptophyta; class Magnoliopsida; order Fabales; family Fabaceae; genus Vicia; species Vicia villosa. The sequence continues at coordinate 29,438,967 of NC_081185.1, forward strand.
TGTTAATTTGGTTGTTTGCTTACTGATTGTATGGTTTGAATCTGATCATAACTGTAATTGGGTGAATGGCATGTGAAATGATATTTTATTATCTATATCTTATAACATTAGTTAAATGTGAATGAGACTCACCCTTACTGTTGTTATTTTTCAGATTAAGGAGTAGCTCTCGTACTTGGTGAGGATTAGCTCGTCAAGTAGTTCGTTAGAGTCAGTTGGGTCCGTGTCATGCTCTGGTCGTGTAACACTGGGGGCGTCGTTTAGAGTTACTTGTTAAACTTTTTATTTTGGATGGATTTTATGTCAACGTTTTAAGTCTGTGACTTGGCCGGTTGTTATTCCGATGTTAAAGATAATTCCGCTGTGTTAACATGATGAATCTGAATAAATTTGGTTGACGTTCTCCTTTATGGCATGACATGATGTTTTATTGTTTAATTATTTGGAAGTTGTAATGCCCTTTTTCATGTTTACTCTGATTATTATTTATTATTTATGCGGGGTATTAGAAGGGTGTTACAAAAGCATCTCCATATTTTGCAGCAGGAATTTCCGAGTCTCCATTCTCAAGTGCCTGAAGAATGGCAGCTAGATTCCTGGGAGCAGAAGGACCTTCAACTTCTGGTGGGTCAACAACTTCTGGAATGACCAAGCTTGGGTCTTTCTCAGAAGGGTTTTCCCTCAGATAGTTAAAGAGAGTCTTGAAGTCTCCGAGCAGAACAGGATAATCAGGAATAAAGATAACAATATCCCTGCATGGATTTGCTTCCATTTCAGCAGCCAGTCTTAATTGTTCCATCTCATCCAAGAGGGGCTTCTCTTCCAACAGATGTCTTCCTTTGAGACTAGCAAACCAGAAGTCTTCATAATTCCTCAGAATTCCACGAGGCCGTGGGGCAGCAGCTACACAGGCTTCCTGAAGTTCTAAAAACAGAGCATCTGATTCTCTGCGAAAGATCCTCCAGAAGTTCCGTATAGCAACATCATTCAATCCAGAACTTTCAGCAATTCTGAGAGTATCAAAGATACTTCTGAGATTTCTCTTTATTTTTTCAAAAACTACACCAATAGGGTATACAGGGCGGAATTTTATTTGGGTTTTTGAAAAGGCAGGGTTGGAAGTGAAGTACGGATGAGGTTCTCTATCCAACCTATAAGAAGATTCTGCTTCAGTATCAGAATCTAACACTACCACTTCAGCTTCAGGACGAGGCTTGGGAGTGTAGTTGCAATCACGGAGCAGCTGCTCATGTGATGCAGAGGTTGGAAGAGGAGAATCACAAAGGTTGTTTTGAGAGGTGGAGGGAGTATGTTCAAAGGTGGCATTGGGAGAAGGTTGAGATGGAAAGAGAGTTTGAAGGGGTGGTATATCCAGAACAGGATTGATGGTAGGTGGAGAGGAAGGAATGGTTATAGGAGAAGATGGAGGTGTAAGAACATGGACAAAAACAGGTGATTCTGATGTGGCTTTTTCTGGTTCAGGTATAGGGACAACCTCTATTGGTGCAACTTCTGAACGAACAGCAGGAGCAGAATCAGGTTCAGAAATGCATATACCTTTGGAACCTCTCAGAAAAGCTTTGGCCACATCCTCAGTCTTCTTTTGCTTCTTACTCTTCGGCTCTTCAATAATCTTTGCTTTGCCGCTAGAGATTTCTTTCCTTCTGACATATGTCAGAACTTCTGATTGATTCTCAGCCTCTTGAGAGACATTTTCTTCATCAGACTCTTGAAGAATCATCTTCCTTTTTCTTGTTTTCTTCTTCTCAACAGCTTCTTTCCCTTTCTTCTCAAACTCATCAGAGACAGACTTAGCAACCTTTGCAATGACCTCTTTAGAAACATCTTGTTTCTTAGAGACAGCAGAAGGATAATCATGCTTTCTTTTAGTCCTTTCTTCCTTCTTCTTATTTATTTTCATTGGAGCACCCTTCTCTTGATTTTTGAGATATTTATTTTCTTCTTGTGATAACAGATACCTAGTTCTGACTACAAGTACCTCACAGTTGAAGAAAGTTTCAAACTCAGCAAGAACAGGTGCTCTTCTGATTCTTGTATCAGCAAGAGGTTGGGGAGTCTTAGTGATAGCCTTAATTACTTTCATCTTCTTCAAAGTGAATGCATTCAGACAAGCCCCAGATGTGACAGCAAGGTCTTTCACAATACCTTCAGATTCCAAGCTTTCAACAATCTTTGAATGCACCAAAAGATTTGAAATAATCCTTCCAAAAGGAATGATTGTTCCACCTTTTTCTCTGAAAGCGTTTCTGGAATCCTTTACTGCTTTCCACAAATGGTTGAAGATGATGTAGATCGCATCAACCTTCTTCTTAGTGGCAATGCAATAAAGAATATACTTTTGCTCATTATTGATGAAATCCGAGGCATGTGTTCCTTTCCTATGGTAGAAACACCCAAGAAGGATCTTTGTCCAGATTTTGTAGACATCTCTCAAATCCTTGACTCTTTTTGTTTCCTTGACATTTGGATAGAGAGTGGATAGAATATCTCCCCAATCTGCCCTTTGATCAATCTCAAAAGCCCCTTCAGGGTTTTTCAGATCAAACATCACTCTTAGGATGTTTTCAGTAATAACAACAAACTTTCCATGGACGAAAGAAAGTATTGATTTTGGAGCAACCACAGCATGTGCCCAGAACTCCTTGACAAGATCCGGATAAACTGGGCCAACGAACTCAGCAAACAACGAGGTCCATCCTTGAAAGATGATGTCTTCTTTAAGATGAAATTCATGTTCTTCAAGGTTGTCAAAATCAACAATAAGTTCACATAGAACTTCTAATTTGTCCTTGGGAATAGAGCATGCAACAACAGGAGTAAGTTGCAAAATTTCTTCTTGGAGATGGTGAGGAACAGATGTATCAACATTTTGGGATGAGAAGGCAGCCATGGATGCAGAATGAACAAAAGACGAACAAGAAAAGAAAACTGGGTTTTCGATTAGGGTTTTAGAAAACGGCTAAGAACTTTTCAAACGAGAGAATGCAAGAAGAAAGAGAGACAAGGGAGCGAAAAAGATATATGATATGATTTGAAAAGAATATAAGGAGACGAATATAAAATAGAGAATGAAAAAGAATAAATAAACAAAATGAATAGTTTCAGAATCAAAAGAAATCATTTTCATTAAATGACGAGTGACGTGAGGAGAGAGATCGTGGTAAAAGAAATGATTTAAAGCAGTTACCTAGGTCGGCGTCTTTTCAACTGCACGCTTTGTACACATCATACAGACACGTGTGCATCATCAGAGAGTAGCAGACCGCTGTAAATAGAATATACTTTACGCGTACAGATTTTGATTGCTGCTTCTGAGTTGATCAAATTTCTCTTCTGGAAACACTCCTTCTGAAGTATGCTGATGTAAATCTGAATGATCTTCTGATCCATTACTTCTGATATACACAGCTTCTGGAGATTCACTTCTTTGTTCTGCAGCTTCTGATAAGACAAAACTGTATCTGCAGAAATTCTTAAGCTGCTTTGTTTCATCAGAAACAAGTTTATCATCAAACCAGATATTTATTGATTCGTCCTCAATCAATGTTTCAATATTGTATATTCTGTAGCATTTAGAGCATTCAGAATAATCAAGAACGAAACACCATTGCTTTAGAAACAAACAAAACAGATGGTTCCAAGACTAATAAACTTTCTTTTCTGATCTCCTACGAACATAGTTTCTTCAACAGATTTAAGTACCAGAACTTGGAAGACAGTCCTTCTTCCCTTCAAGTGTTGAGACCAACTTGAGTCCAGGTGACATGACATGTTGACTTTTATCTTCTTTGTCGCCAAGAGATTCTGCAAAAGAAATAGTCTTTTTCTTTGGTACCCACATCTTCTTGGGTCCTTTCTTGTTAGTTCTCCTCAAGTTCTGATTGAACTTGGGTTTAACACTGTAAGCAGAAGGAGGAACAACATGATAATTCTTAATATGAGTTTCATGATATTTCCTAGGTTGTGTCACATGCTTTTTGGTGTGTGTTATGTGAAAACTTTGAGCATGTGAAGTGTGCCTAATATCATGTGAGTGGCCATACTTGAACTGATCATACAATGGCTTGTATGTGATTTTCATCTTATCAACAGGTTCAAGTTTGTATGGGGTTTCACCCTCAAAACCAATGCCAACTCTACTGTTTCCAGACCCAGCATATATCATAGAAGCTAGCTGACTTCTGCCAATACTTCTAGATAAGAACTTCCTGAAACTTAAATCATATTCTTTCAGAATATGGTTTAGACTAGGAGTGGATTTTTCTGAATTGGAAGGAGATCCAACATTATTGGATAATTTTAAAACTTTTTCTTTTAATTCAGAATTTTCCAACTCAAGCTTCTTCGTTTCAAATTCAAATAGCTTTTTCAGCTTTTTGTATTTGAGACTAATCTGAGACTTGAATTCCAGAAGTTCTGTTAGACTGGAAACTAACTCATCTCTAGTAAGTTCAGAAAATACCTCTTCAGAATCTGATTCTGATGTAGATTCTGATCCGTCATCTTCTGTCGCCATCAGCGCACAGTTAGCCTGCTCATCTTCAGAGTCTGAATCATCTTCTGACTCATCCCAGGTTGCCATAAGACCTTTCTTCTTATGAAACTTCTTCTTGGGATTTTCCTTCTGAAGTTTTGGACATTCATTCTTGAAGTGTCCAGGCTCATTGCATTCATAGCACATGACCTTCTTCTTGTCAAATCTTCTGTCATCAGAAGATTCTCCACGTTCAAATTTCTTTGAACTTCTGACGCCTCTGAACTTCCTTTGCTTGTTCTTCCAGAGTTGATTTAGCCTTCTGGAGATCAAGGACAGTTCATCTTCTTCTTCAGATTCTGATTCTTCAGGATCTTCTTCTCTAGCCTGAAAAGCGTTAGTGCATTTCTTGATATTGGATTTTAATGCAATAGACTTACCTTTCTTTTGAGGCTTGTTTGCATCCAGTTCAATTTCATGACTCCTCAGGGCACTGATCAGCTCTTCCAAAGAGACTTCATTTAGATTCTTCGCAATCTTAAATGCAGTCACCATAGGACCCCATCTTCTGGGTAAGCTTCTGATGATCTTCTTTACGTGATCAGCCTTGGTGTATCCCTTGTCAAGAACTCTCAATCCAGCAGTAAGAGTTTGAAATCTTGAAAACATCTTTTCAATGTCTTCATCATCCTCCATCTTGAAGGCTTCATATTTCTGGATTAGAGCAAGAGCTTTAGTCTCCTTGACTTGAGCATTTCCTTCATGAGTCATTTTCAAGGACTCATATATGTCATAGGCCGTTTCCCTGTTAGATATCTTCTCATACTCAGCATGAGAGATAGCATTCAGCAAAACAGTTCTGCATTTATGATGATTTCTGAAAAGCTTCTTCTGATCATCGCTCATTTCTTGCCTTGTCAGCTTTACGCCACTGGCATTTACCGGATGTTTGTAACCATCCATCAGAAGATCCCATAGATCACCATCTAGACCAAGAAAGTAACTTTCCAGTTTATCTTTCCAGTATTCAAAGTTTTCACCATCAAATACCGGCGGTCTAGTATAACCATTGTTACCGTTGTGTTGCTCAGCAGAGCCAGATGTAGATGTAGACTTTGCAGTTTCATCAGCCATCTTTTACTGAAGCGTTTTTCTCTTCCTGAATCTTTTCTAAACACGGTTAAGTGCTTGCACCTTAGAACCGGCGCTCTGATGCCAATTGAAGGATAGAAAAACACTTAGAAAGGGGGGGTTTGAATAAGTGTAGCTTTAAAAACTTGACCGATAAAAATAAATTGCACAGTTATTTTTATCCTGGTTCGTTGTTAACTAAACTACTCCAGTCCACCCCCGCAGAGATGATTTACCTCAACTGAGGATTTAATCCACTAATCGCACGGATTACAATGGTTCTCCACTTAGTCAGCAACTAAGTCTTCCAGAGTCTTCTGATCACACACTGATCACTCCAGGAACAACTGCTTAGATACCCTCTAAGACTTTCTAGAGTATTCTGATCCACACGATCACTCTAGTTACAACTTGCTTAGATAACCTCTAAGACTTCCTAGAGTATTCTGATCCACACGATCACTCTAGTTCCTTACAACTTAATGTAATCAAATCTAAGAGTATTACAATTGCTTCTTAAAAGCTATAATCACAAACTGTGATATTTCTCTTATCGTTTAAGCTTATTCTCACTAATATATTACAACAGCAATGTAGTGAGCTTTTATGAAGATGAAGATTCTGAGCTTTGAATAGAACAGAGTTTTAGCAAGTTAATATGAGTTGTTTTGTTCAGAATCGTTAACCTTGCTTCTCATCAGAACTTCATATATATAGGCGTTGGAGAAGATGACCGTTGAGTGCATTTAATGCTTTGCGTGTTCCGTACAGCATCGCATTTAATGTTATACGCTTTTGTCAACTACCTCGAGCCTTGTTCACGCTGTGTCTACTGACGTTGCCTTTAATAGCTTCTAACGTTCCTTTTGTCAGTCAGCGTAGCCTGCCACATGTACTTCCTTCTGATCTGATGTTTGTGAATACAACGTTTGAATATCATCAGAGTCAAACAGCTTGGTGCAAAGCATCTTCTGATCTTCTGACCTTGAAGTGCTTCTGAGCGTGATACCATCAGAACTTCAGTGCTTCTGATCTCATGTTCTTCTGATGCTTCCATAGACCCATGTTCTGATTCTGCTTCGACCATCTTCTGATGTCTTGCCAGACCATGTTCTGATGTTGCATGCTGAACCCTTTGAGACAAAGCTTCTGAGCGCTGAAATATGCATACTCTTTATATATTTCCTGAAAAGGAAATTGCATTGGATTAGAGTACCATATTATCTTAAGCAAAATTCATATTATTGTTATCATCAAAACTAAGATAATTGATCAGAACAAATCTTGTTCTAACAATTATATTCTCACCCTTCTGCTGATTTGATGCTTGAGTGGCATCCTGCAGATTAGCCGCTTTGGGAGTCTTTTGGAAGAGGTAGTTCTCCAGTTGGTCTTGTCGGTCGCTCTGATATGTAACACTAGGTAGTCGGGAGTCTGTTGTTATTTATTTGTATATGACTCTTTTGAACGTGTATATGTGATAACGTGCCATAGTGTATTGTAAACACTTTATTTTGGAAAACTCCTCTTTGAGAGTGAGAGCTATACATATATATATATATATATATATATATATATATATATATATATATATATATATATATATATATATACTGATCTTCCGTGTGTTATGTATCATGTTATTGGCAGGTGTGTATGCTTTTGGCATCGGTGATGTCCGTTTGTTTTCAAGGTGTTTGTTTGGTTACTTAGTGTAACATCCTAATTGTGTTGTATGAAATTTTAATACTCTGATATTTTCTTGCCTAAATGCTTTGGGTAGAATTGGGGTGTTACATTAGTGGTATCAGAGCAGGTCGGTCTGTCCGGCCAGTGTTGTCTAATGTTGTTTAATTCCTCAGTATGTGATAAGTGTGTGGAGCACTGTCAGTACTTGTTGTGCCTCTAGTCAGTTGTATGCAGGAATGGTTTGAAGCTAAGTGGGGGAGAAGATATGCTTCTCGGATATGTTTCAGTTGCAAGATGTTAGTATGCTACTGAGGGCAGCAGTACTAGTGTTGTTGGAATTTGTTGTTTTCTGAAGTGAAGGCGACTTGGACTTAAGACTTTGGTTGTTAATCAAGTTGGAGTGTCTCGGAGTAGATTTTGGTTATTTCTAAAGAATGGAATTTAGAAAGTTGTGATGCTCTAACGCTACTGATGGACTATGAAGTTGTTGTTTGAGTAGCCTTGTGTGAGGTGTCGTTGTTGGATCAGTGATTTAGGAAAGTATTGTGGTAGACCTGGTTGTAGGATTTTTGGTAAGTAATTGAGACGGTGGTAGGAGTTATTGACGTTGTTGGAAATGTTCTGAAGCTCGAGTAAGAATTAGGAATATGAAGAGATGAGTCGGATCTCAGGTATTTTGTTTTGAGATATTGTTAGAAGTGTTTTGGTACGTAGCTACCTGTAGCGGGGAAAATCTGAGATCGAAGCCATATGATTGACTCGACTCAATATTTCAGTGAAAGTCGCCACTGCGCTTTATTATTTCCAAAGGAAAAGGGAAAAGAACGAAAAAACCCAAAGTTTGTTTTAAAAAAACAAAAAGAAGAGATCTTAGGTACGGGTGTTGATTATACAAGGGGAAGGTTTTAAGCACCCCTCATATCTGTGGTACTCCACAGGAACCTTTTTGAAAATGTGTGTCGTGTGTGTGCTAAAAAAGAGTTTGTTTTATTTTTAAAATAAGCTCGGCAAGACGTTAAGCCTTGGGCCTACATACCTCCTCGGTGCAATGGAGAAGTCAGAGCTAATGTAGTTCCGCTTAAAGGGAAAAACGTTTTAAAAAAACGAATAAACACTTTATCATCGTCGGAGAGAAATACTCAGCCATTGATCTTGAGCATGAGAACAAACGAATTCTTTGCATCGCAAATGAAAGAAGGGCTCCAACTCGGATAAAATCAACGAGTATGAAATTTGTTTCAATGCATGATGTTGAATTTTTCTATGCATGATATATGATCAATGCAATGCAATTGTTTGTGACAACTGAGGGAGACTCTTTTGTGAGGCAAGATTAAAACTCCGATTCCTCAATACGAGAACTCTGCCAACTCTGCTTGGGAAGAAGATGCTTAAACACACTTCTATTACACCGGTAACTGTATCAAAACGATGATCCTTTGAGAAGGGCTGATAAAACTGCTTGGGGATTGCTGAAGAAGATTGCCCCTGATTGAGTGATTGTTGTAAGTTAACCGATCATGGCTTCAGTTGAACTGTATTGGGGATGAACTGATCATGGCTTCAATTCTTGAAATGCATGTTGGGATGGCTTGCCCCAGTATAAGTTGTGAAAGGATGTTCTAATCAACAAATCTTGAATGAACATCTGAACAACAGGATCTTGAAGTAACGTGCCCCTGATAGGATCACTGATCAAGTTTCTCGACTGTTTGAACTTCCTGAAAGATGAATGCTTACTTGCAAATAAAATGTTCATTCAAGAATGGTAATTTTAATGCAATGCTCAAAACATATTTTTGAAATCAAAGTCATTATTGAAATGATATTATTGATGTAAAGCAAATGGAATCACTGGTCAAAACATAAAGGTTAAGACATTCAAAGTGAAAGATAAAGCAAAGGCATGATATCAAAACAAATGATTGGAAAATCTCATGGGAGTCAGCTTACGCAACCTTGTTGTAGTATGCTTTCAAACAAACCTTGCTTCAATTAGGTCTTTCATAGGTTATAACGTGGCCAGGTTCACGGTTTCAGAAACAAAGGATATAAGGCTCAAAATTTGATTGTACCCACCCCCTTCGTGATGATCTCCAGTCCTAAAACTTAGTTAATTCAGCTTATGCATTCAGGTTCCAAGAGGCTTCTGGAATTGCACCTTTGTAATGATGATAGCTCACAAGCAAAGAGAACTTTTGAGATTGCAGTCACTTCTTCCTTTTTGTTGTCACAACATTTTGTTGCTTGAGGAATTTATTGACTTCTCTTTTTTCATCTTTTTCTTTTGATATCCCTAACTTTTGCCTGAACTGTTTATTTTTGAACTTACAGTCAGCGGGATGCCCTTATTTTTGCCTAAGTCATTTTATGGTTTTGACTTAGCAGGCTTTTCTTTGTATATATGTTTTTTTCATTTTTTTTTGAAAGATAGTGACTGCCTTGCTTGATGATTAAGATGAACCATCATTGGCCTTTGATTGACATCTCCCACATTTCTTTGATGTATGCGGAGGAAAGCTTGTGGTTGAAACCTTTGTTGAAAGGTGTACTGAATGATTCTCTTAAAATAGAATGCACAGCCAAATTAACTGAGAACTACCCTGCCCCAGGTTAAAAATGTGGTTTTTTTCGTACAGAAAGAAACACCAACTTCGAAGGCTCAGAGGGGTTGACAAGGGATTAACTTCCTTATTTCTCCAGTGTTTGGGAATTGAAACAATGCCTGTATATCATCAGCAAAGTTTTATTCGAAAGCATACAGTTCAACAATTTAGGTATTTCGTTGTTATCATCCTCCCTCCAATCTTTGCATAAAACACGAGTTTGATAGAGAAAGCAAATGGAAGAAAAAGTTTTTGTAAACGAAGGTATAAACATAAACACAGTGGATGTTAATGAATTCAAAATATGCAATGCTCATTTCATTAAAATTACCATTCAGAAACAAACAAAGTCTAAAAAGTAAACAGCACAATAAAGGAAATACGAACAGTACAGAAACAAGGCCTAGTGACTAATCAGCAACAAAGATGAGCTATCTCGTCTGAAACACTTGGCTTTAGGAAAATTGGGATTTGACTTGTCTTCAGCCACTCTGATCTGGCAAAGGATTAGTGACAACATTAGGACCCATATCCTTGAAAGAGAGCATCTTTGATCTCACCAACTCTTGAACTCTAGTCTTCAAAGCATAACAACCTTCTAAATCATGGCCAGCACCACCCTGATAGAATTCACAAAGAAGATCAGGTCGGAATCCTTTTGAGGGAGGGTTTCGAGGAGGCGGCATGGTTCTTGTTGTGATCAACCCTTTATGGACCAATGTAGGATACAATTCAGTGTATGACATAGGAATAGGATCAAAATGAGTCCTATCGCGATTTTGATCTTGTTTATGCTTTTTGTTACCTTGAGAAGGAACAGACAATGGATGTTGATGCAGAGTCCTATGAAGCACTGATTGAGGAAAGCAAACATGTGTTTCCTTCTCTACTTCAAAATATGAATCACATGACATAACATATGGTTTCCCCTGAGTTGGAGTAGCAACGGAAAAGGCTAAAGGAGTATTCACTTGCTTTGTGATAATCGGAGGAATGTTGCATTCTTTCTTCAACAAGACTTGCAGGATTTCCATAATTTGATTCATCTGAATTTTCAACTCGCTGACATCTGCTCTTAGAAACTCTTGGTCTTGTTGAAGTTCTTCCATACTTTTCAGTTACATGCTTCTAGTTCAATGTGTCGAGGAATCAACTTGACAGTAGACAGACAAACTCTGAAGATGAAGACAGACAAGGATAAGTTTTCTGGACAACCTGGATGTATGTATGCAAATGATGCGATTGCTGTTTTTTTGTTTTTTATTTATTTGATTTTCAAAGAATTCAAGTTATTAATTTGTAAACATCAAAACATGAAGGAGGTAAATCCTATATTGGATCAAAGCTTTGATCAAGTTATCATCAAGATCAATCATCCATTTTGGTGGATTAGGGTTTTCACCCCATCAACACCCAAGATCCATTGAGTTTGATGAAACTTATGATGTTTACAAAGAAAGACCTATGAGTTCCTTGGAAATCAAATGAATGCATGGATGCATGGTTTATGCATCAATCACAATCAAGATCACACATGGTCGCACGAACAAAGTTCAAAGGTTCGACGTCACGAGCATGGAGTCAAGGTTAAGAACCACCCACAAAGGTATGTACTAGGGAATTTTGTACCTGCCGAACGGGTTCTACAAAGGTTCCCAGAGTTTTCAATCTTCTATCGGATACTACTGGCACGCACAATTGCTCATGGGCCCCAATAATATGCCTAAAAAGACTTCATCTGAGCGTAGCATCGCATGACAACAAGCTCAAATTGGTACTTGAACTTGTTTCTGCGCTACATCCTAAAAATGCTTAGATGGGTTAAAAGGGTTCTAGGTCATTCAGCTTCTACGGACACTCACTATTGAAAGTAATAGCATTCTTACGATAGTTCGTAACAACATCTACTACCTTCCATGAGGCCTCCACTGATTGGGGTTCCACCATATGACGCTCATGCTAAGGATTGCTCCTGACATGCGACTATTGGTCTTACCACCTCCTATCTCAAGTTACTCACCAAAGTCCGGGTTAGGACATTATCTCATCACAGAGGAACCATCGAGCACCAAAAAGAAAAAAAAGAAAAGAGAATAAACACACACAGCACACAATAATATATACAGATAAAAACACACAGATAAACAAAAATAGGCTTAACACACTTAATAACTGGATCCCCAGTGAAGTCGCCATTTTTCTGTAGCGGGGAAAATCTGAGATCGAAGCTATATGATTGACTTGACTCAATATTTCAGTGAAAGTCGCCACCGCGCTTTATTATTTCCAAAGGAAAAGGGAAAAGAACGAAAAAACCCAAAGTTTGTTTTCAAAAAACAAAAAGAAGAGATCTTAGGTACGAGTGTTGATTATACAAGGGGAAGGTTTTAAGCACCCCTCATATCTGTGGTACTCCACAGGAACCTTTTTGAAAATCTGTGTCGTGTGTGTGCTAAAAAAGAGTTTGTTTTATTTTTAAAATAAGCTCGGCAAGACGTTAAGCCTTGGGCCTACATACCTCCTCGGTGCAATGGAGAAGTCAGAGCTAATGTAGTTCCGCTTAAAGGGAAAAACGTTTTAAAAAACGAACAAACACTTTATCGTCGTCGGAGAGAAATACTCGGCCATTGATCTTGAGCATGAGAACAAACGAGTTCTTTGCATCGCAAATGAAAGAAGGGCTCCAACTCGGATAAAATCAGCGAGTATGCCACTAGCTCTCTCACGCGGAAAAGATCCCATTATATCAATCAATTTCAAAATCGTGGGGTATAACCACTTGTTTCGACAATTAGCAGTGTCTAAACTTTGAAGAAAAAGGGTCACTAAGGGCAAAAGATATTTTTTAAGAAAAGATTTTGAAAATATTGCAAACATAAGAAGGTTTTTGAAAAAGGGAGAATATTTTGAAAATTTAAGAATGGGAGGAGATGAAGAGGCTATCCTATTGCGTAAAATAAAAGCTAAGGAAAGAAACGGTCTAACCAAATTAAGAAGCCAACACTTGACATTATGAGTCAAGGTAGATTTCCCATCCTTTGGACTTATCAATACCAAACCAATCAGATTACCACTTGGGGATCCAGATGAAACTTATTATCTTAGCACCACTTTGCATTAAGCACATTAAAATTCTGACGGAAATCGGGCAGAGTAACGGCTGTTTTCGGGTAAAATCCTTATCTCAATGCCTTGGAATTAACCATCAAGGACTTTCAAGGAAATACCTGCATACACAAACAGACAACAATCCAATGCCAGACAGACAGAACAATCACAGAGTAATAACAGAATGAGGGTCCAGAGGTCCTAAGTCCATAAGTCCGAATCTCCAAAATGCTCAGGATAGTAACCAATAGTCCGAAAGAGAACCTTATGTGTTTTTTAGATTTTGGTTGTTTATTAGTGTTATAGCATAAAAGTAAAGTATGGTCCAAGTGGACAAAATAAAAATAGCGGAAGCATAAACATAGTGTCCAAGTGGACAAAGAAAAAATAGCTGAATATAAACGTCCAAATGGACAAAGAGAAAATGGCGGAAACATAAACATGATGAAATGATAAAATAAAGCAATAAAGCGAAAGATAAAAGAGCGATATAATAAAATGCGGAAATTAAAGTTAGTTGTTAGATGTTAAAGATAACCATCTTGAAACTTGTCAAGTATGTTATCAAAGTTAGTAATGAAGATCGATGGTGAGTGAAGGATGTTCTCGGATTTAAAGTCAATGGAAACTTATCAGAAGCTTGATAAAATCATAGCGACTACACGATAAATTTCCATAAGTCTTAAATCAACCGCATATAATTCTCTTCCATATTTGATCTTTTTGATTCGGGACACGAAATATTGTGCTATGTTAAACAGATCGCCAAGTGATTTATGTAGAAATCACCCTACAACGAGGCCGGTCAAAACCTTATGTGCTAATGCATGCGAGAGAAATGATATGTAGATCATTCTCCGAAAGCAATACCGCACGAAAAGAAAATAGGTAACGATCTAGTCTTTACTAAGAATCCATAAGAATTCTCAAAGTATTAAGACTTTCATCGATCAAAAGAAAAAAAGGAGAAGAAGAAGATAAAACACATAAAGTAAAATCAACTCACACTATCATTAATATCATTCATCTAATATTATGGATTTGGTCCTTTCAAACCTATCAACATCCTAGATCCAATGATATTAATGAAGTGGAGGAAGTAGGAAGCCAAAACAAGCATAAAAAAGGCAAAAAACCACATTCTGCCAGCAGGAAATCGATTTCCCTCTGTAGGAAATCAATTTCCTGAGTGCTGAGTTCAAATTTTGAAAAAAAAAGGTGGAAATCGATTTCCTACAGAGGGAAATCGATTTCCTGCATGCAGCATTCAAAAAAACAGCATTAGGAGGCATAAAACTTGACTTAAGCAAACATACAAACACCTTATGATCACACATCAATTGGAGCACGAATTTTCCATCAATTCACCATCAAATAGGACCAATATAGCATCAAATATGCATCACACACAAGCACAAAAGAATCACATTATGATAGATGAATAAAGATGAAGAAAATTACCAAATCTTGAACAAAACTTAGATCTACTTCAAGAATCACCAACACAAATCTTGATCTCTCAACAATTAAAGAAAAAAAGAGTGAAATGGATGGTGGCTTAGCTCAAAGTTTGTGAGGTTCAAGATGTGACTCACAAACTTTATGAAAGAAAAAGAGCTTTGGTGAATTTGGTAAGGATGAGGAGAGAAATTGCAAGGGGTTTGTTGGCTCTCAAAGCTTGAGAAATGAATTTGCAAGAACTTTTTTGGCTATCAAAGCTTGAGAAATGAGGGAGTAGAGACCTCTATTTATAGGATTGGAGCAAGAGTAGTGGCAATTTGGTCTTTTTGCATTTGGTAATTAGCTTATGTTTAAATGGTGTTTAAATGTATTTAAATGGTAAAAATGGGATTTAAGTGGGTTTAATGAAGGGAATTAATTTTGATGAGGTGGAAAATTGGTAAAATGACAAAAATGATCAAATAAAATGTGATTGGTGCCAAAATGGTATCATGCTTCCCTCTTTTTTTTTCAAATTTCGTCCAGGAAAATCGATTTCCTATATGGGTAAATCGATTTCCATAGTGAAATTTTCAAAAATTCCTTTTCTTGCACTGTTTTGATTTTGCCCGATCTTTTTCCTGCAAAACACAAACAAAGGAAACAAAATGCATATTTTTGGATTTTGGTTAGTATAAAACAAATTAAAGAAAATTAGGTGCTTGATAGTTCCCCTCAAAGACGAAGCGAACATAACACCGAAAAATGAAATCTCAAGATTGTGATCTTGATTAATGATTGAGATGCAAATGATGTATGATCTTAGGGTCAAAAATTGGGGTATGACACTACCGGACGTCGGAGTTAGCTGGTTCAGATAATCTTGGGAGATTTGTGAATTATGGAATCATAGTGCTTCTGTGCTATGAGCAAAAGTTGGAAAAGAATATTATTAATGTTGGTACTGATAGTTTATACTCTATTATGATTGTCGGCTACCTATTGACAAATTGAGGACTTGATCACCCTTAATCTCTTGTTGATAGTGGACGGGATCGTATTGGATGTGATAGGCTTATCTGGCTGGTTTGATAATATTGGAAGTGAATGAGTCGGTGCAAGGTGGTACGATGTTGTTTATGTTGTCGACGACTTTGGATGTTCTTGAGGAATAGCAATTGTGGGAATTGCGGATAGTTGCTGTCATACCCCAAAATTTGCCCACCACATTTTCATGCTCAAGCTCATTTGAACATCAAAGTCTCAATACGTGACTGAATATACATTCTCCTAAGCAACAACCCTCTAACTAGGGTTTTGCCTTTCCCAAAGAAAAATCAAGTTCTGATACCTCCAATGGACTCCATGGCCTCTCATATGCCTCAAAGGATCCTCATGTCAAGTTGCAAGCTCTGATTGCTCGGTCGATTGTCCAGAAAATCAACAGTCGACTGATTTAACCTAAAAGTCAACTGTGGTCAAAGTATAGTCAAAATTCTTGATTTTTGGTCTATATCCTTATTTTGAAGTATCATTCCTCATTTGATCAAGGATTGATCATGACTCATCAAGGAAAGTTCAGAAATCAACAAAACTCAAGTTTCTAAATTAGGTTTTTCATTGGAGAAAGTCAACCCAACTTTGACCAGCCATAACTTTCACATGGAACATCAGAAATTTCCTATCCAAAGCTCATTTTGAAGGAAATTGAATTCTCTACAACTTTGTTTCTCACATGCAAAGTCAAGAAATGCTTCCGCATAAAAGATATAAGCCAAAATGTTATAGGTCCTTCTAGAAGATCGCAAAAAGCAATTTTTTGTCAGAAGCCATATCTTCAAAATAAAATCCTCAAATGCAAAATATATTCCAAAGTGGATTTTAGAGGACATCTTGGGCTTTCAAAAAAGTCCTATAACATTTCCATACCATAAAAATTGAGTGAGATATGGTTGGTGCAAGTTGGAAATTTTTTGAAGAAATACATGGAGAAGATATTGGCTAAAACTTAAAGTTTTCCAAATGGGCTCATATTTCTTTGATTCAAACTGGATTCAAGCATGAAGAGGATCTAAATAAGGACTTATAATTTCTTTCATCCATTTCTTATAATATTTACTTATTTTATTTGGATTTTATTTATTTAAAAACTAAATAAATTAAGTAAAATATAAAAAATGATGGAATTAATTTACATAACTTTTCTTTATCATCCAAGAGGCCCATAGATCCATTCACCTTTATTTTTGTTGATTTTATTTTCTTTTATTTTGAATTTACCTATTTAAATTCAATATAAATCAAATAAATCAAAACTTAATTGGTAAAAGATTAAAGGTGAATCAAAATCAATCCAATATTGGCTATATGGACCAAGGTAACACGTGAAAGAAAGGCAAGAAATAGAATGAGCCAAAATAAGCAAGATTTGATGCAAAATTTCAATCAAATATTTTTCCACTTCCATCTCACTAAAGATTTGATTTCTTTCCAAGTTTCTTGACCTAATCTCCTCTATTATATATACTTAACTCATTCATGTGCCAAGGGGACGAATTTTGGAAGGAGGAACTAGGGTTTCAAAGTTGCAAAAATCAAAGGAAGGTGCAAATTTATATCACGCGTTCAAGCAAGCTTCAAGAAAAAATACCCGTATCATTCAATTTTTAAGGTAATATAAGGTGAGAAGGGATCATTAGGTAAGCCATGTGACGTTTAGAATACGTGTATCATACTTTCCATGTTCCTTCATATTCTGAATTTTCGTATGCTATGATTTACCATGTTTCAACATGATCTAGTTGTATATTTGAGTTCAGGAGGAAGTTTGGGATCCATTAGAACCGTTTGTATGCAGCTTCAATGTAGATTCATGGGACCACCATTGTTAGGGCATCAAGATGCTTCAAGTTCGTTTTCATACCTACGTGCCGTTTCAGACCCTAAAAACGCTACCAATCAACTCGTGGCACATTGATTACCGGATCTGGGTGATCTTCGTTGTTGTTTATGATGTTTTTCGCAGGTTTTAGGAGTTGCATCCATGGTCGCGCGCACCCTAGAAAATTCCGCAGGAAACTGCATGGGAGATTCCGCAAGAAATTCGACAGGAGTGAAGGTTGAAGATGATGACATGGAGGTTTGAATCCTGGCTGCAGGCGTGTGAGTCTCTTATTCGTTGGTCCAACACGCCTCTCTCTCTCCTGACGTGTGCAGTTCTGTAATTGGCCAGTCAACAAATAGAATCTCTCTCTCTTCTTTGCATTGGTTGGCATATGAACGCATGGGCCCCACTCTGAGTTTATTCTGACTTTTTCTAATTGTGTTTAAAGTTTAATTTATTTATTTTCAGTCAGTTTACTTACAATTAGTCAATGTGGTAGGGTTTGAAAGAAGAGAAGGGAAGCATGCTTAATGACCTGGGTTCGAATCCACCTAGAGTGTCTTATTTTTTAACAAAACTTTGTTTTCAGATCCGACGCTTGCAGCCAGCGAGAGTCCACGCTACGACTCCGTTCCCTGACCGTTTGATGACTCCAGTACAAGATCCGACGCACCTTGAGTCTATGTCCTATCGCAGACCTTCAGGAATCTGCCACACTGGATCACCCGCTTCAGGCTTCTCCTTCAGCATTGGGCCTGGACATTTTGCTGATCACACACCTCTTTCCAGACTGCACCCCCCAGGTTTGTTTAGAGTTATTTTCTTTTTCTCCTGTTATTTCTTTTTATTAACTCATTTAAATTATTTTTTATTTATTATTGAAATTAACCAATCAAAAGTCACAAAAAAAATAAATATTTTTTTAATTTGGTTTTAACTAATTTAATTTAATTAGGCATTAATTTGATTATTTATTTTTTTTTTGTTAATAATTATTAGTGAATAAATCATTTAGGACGTGATTTTCACTTAAAATTCAAATGACTTAGCTTTTCATAAATCTCTTTTTTCCGATTCTTCTTCTCATCTCATATTCCAATGATTGACGCATGATTGTTTATTTTGTCCTTTATTTGTTTTACATTTTAAGGTTATTTAATTTCCGCGTTTTGTTTAACTATTTAATTTCGCATTTTTAATTCTAGAAAGTATGTATAGGTCGCTCATTTGATTTTTGATGTAATAGTAATTAGGGCCTTTACTTTCTCGCTTTCTACTTTTCGCTTCCCCGATTTTTGGTTATGTACCCCCTAATCCCGAAGCGTTGTAATAGCGTAGGATTTAATTTCCGCACAATATAACTGTTATTTAACTGCGTGGTTAGTAAAATAGGGAGTGCAAGATAATTAACTGAACGATAGCTCACCTAAATCAAGATAACATAACTGAAATCTAACTCACGTGATTGCTACACACACCCACCTCTAGGGTAACGCCTCTTGTTGCCTGTTGCCTTTCAATTTAAACAGAATAGTCAAGTCCCTTCGAGCGTAGGGATACCTTAGCACATGCTGCCTACAAATTTAAATCATCATAGTCCCTTGGAATAAAAGATCATAGTCCCTTCGAGTTGCCTACGAAAAAAGTGATCTCGTCCTCCGATGTTGCCTCGATAAATGATGATAGTCCCTTCGAATGCTAAGGTATCCTTACTGTTGCCTAAATGACTATTGTATCCTTCCCTTAGACTACCTGCCCCCTTTATGGTAGGGACAGTCTTGTGGCGAACGATTATTCTCGACGACCCGCACATCCAATTGAAAGACTTCCTGCCCTCTTATGGTATGGATAGACCCTTTCACCCGAAAAGCTAAAAGAACGATTTTTTCAAACTTAAGGGTAGTTGCTTTTTTAATTGCTTGCTCTTTTATTCAAATTCAAATTCAAAACACTTTTCCCACTCCTTTTTCAAATCAAATTCAAAAAGACTACGCTTATTTACAAGCTAAAGTTCTTCTTCAAAGTTTTTACTATTCACACACGACACCTTTTCAAACATTTTAAACAAAGTGAGCTAAGCAATTAAGAGCCCATGGATAACCATGGATACAAAGGGTGCCTTACACCTTCCCTTTGTATAACTTACCCCCGGAACTCAAAATCTTTTCAAAAGGTTTTCTGTTCTTTTAGCCTTTCTAATTAATTTGGATAAAATAAAAGTCGGTGGCGACTCTTGCTATCCGCAACATTTTCTTTAAAAGTCAGTTCACCGTATTACAGAATTGGCGACTCTGCTGGGGAGGCTTTCGAATAAAAGAGGGGTTACCTTAGATCTAGGATCACTTTAAACTTGTTTGATTTGTTTGTTTTATCTTAAAGGCTGTTTTTGGTATTCTGCTGTGTGAAAGATCCTACACCCGGATCTAGTGTACCTTAGGTATGTGGCATTAGACCAGGGAGGCTGTACGACATGTATCGTTATGGTTGAACTGGTGGCCACCATTAGTGCGACGCTTTGGTTTGTCCTGATGGCCCTTGAATGTGATCGAGGAGACATTTGGCTACCGCGTGGCATCATAAGCACTAATTCGCCCTTAGAACCTTAGTTGAACTTGACTTTGGCTTATAGGAAGTAGCGAGATAGCTGGCTTTGGATTCCTGACTGAAGCCGGTTGATACTCGATGCTACACTCATTGAGATTGGACTCTAGGGATGCATTTGGCTGGCCGATCGAGTGCCATGTTGAGACAATGCCCGCGAGAAAGATCAGGGATATCAGCACCATAGAACCCGGTTACTATTTTAGGACAGGTTGAACCAACTTAACTTCAGTGGGAGGGTACTTACCTACGGACTTCATGCAAGCCTTTAAACCTAAGGACAGTTGTGTGACTTGTCTGTGCTGGCTACTAACCCTTTGGTCTTCTTGCAGGATTTGCTTGTAGGACACTTCGTCCTTATTACCCATATGCTTTACTTAATGCATTGCATCCACATGACATCATGACATCATGACATCATAACATTGCATGTTAACTAACCCTTTCAAGGATCTTAGGGATTTAGGACGCACAATTTCAGGTGCTCTCATCAAGGACGGAATTCCTATCTAGGGGCAAGAGGATTTACTTTCCTCTGACCATTTGTCTTCCAAATCAAAGACACCGTACCTCTCAAGGGGCAAAAGGATTTATTTTCCTCTGGCCATTTGTCTTTCAATTCAGAGACACGATACCTATCAAGGGGCAAGGGGATTTATTTTCCTCTAGCTACGTCAGGTATCCCGAATCAGAGGCTATGACCCACTGGATATGGTGAGCTTGATTCTCAAAGAAAGACATTCAAAGACAAAAGTCAGAATTCTTCAGACAAAGACGCGACCAAACCATTTTCTAATGTTGCTAACTAAATTCCTAAAGATCCTTGAAAAGATTGCATTTGCATTCATAACATCACATAAAACTAACTTTTCCTTTCAGGTCGACCAACTGGTCAGAAAAATACCATCAACAAATCAATCCTAATCAGATGAACATTCTGGAAGCTTGACCCCCAGACTTCTGGAACATTCCAATCAGATATACATTCCGGAAGCTCGAACCCCGGACATTCTGAAAGTTCCAATCAGATGAACATTCTGGAAGCTTGACCCCAGACTTCTGAAACATTCCAATCAGATATACATTCCAGAAGCTCGAACCCTGGACATTCTGAAAGTTCCAATCAGATGAACATTCTGGAAGCTTGACCCCCAGACTTCTGAAACATTCCAATCAGATATACATTCCGGAAGCTCAAACCCTGGACATTCTGAAAGTTCCAATCAGATGAACATTCTGGAAGCTTGACCCCCAGACTTTTGAAACATTCCAATCAGATATACATTCCGGAAGCTCGAACCCCGAATATTCTGAAACATTCTTATCAGATACACATTCCGGAAGCTCGAACCCCGGATACTCTGAATCTCTACACCAGTTCCACAACAACGACGCAAGCCAGATGCACCTAAGAGTCAATTCACCAAAATCAATATGTCGTCGGCTCAAACATTACAACATCTGTTGAAGATCATATTGATTACTCTGAGGGATGCTCCTAAGAATTCTAACACCTCTGGCTATAAACTCATTGCGAGGTGCGCGTACCATTCCAACATTCCTGGACATTACACAAACAATTGCTGGACATTAAAGAATAAGATTCAAGATCTGATCAATGACGGAGAAATCAAATTCAACCCTCCTGAAACTCCTGTGGTGATCGCCGCTCCTATGCCTAGTCATGACAAGACTGATTGACGTCTAGACGGACGAACTTTTGGATCATTAGATCTACTTTCATTTGCAAGTTTCTTTTCTGTTTGTTTAAACATTTAGACATTATATGTTCTAATAATCATCATCAGTGCATGTCATATGTTTGTCTTGAATAATTTACTTCGCTATCACTCATTTTAAATTGTGTCTTTACTTTGCATCTGTTTTATGATACTCAACTCCTTCTAAAGCTGTAAGCCTTTTGAGGGAGGATGAAAAAAACGATACCGCAACCTCATACATTATGCTTTTGAGCGGACTATGCTGACGATGTACATGCATTGTTTCAATTCCTAAACAGTGGAGATATAAGGTTATTAATCCCTCGTCAACCCCTTTGAGCCTAAGAAGTGGAAGTTTCTTTCTTGTACTAATTAAAACCCTTGATCGTAACCTGGGGCAGGGTAGTTCTCAGTTAATTTGGCTGTGCGTTCTATTTTAAGAGAATCATTCGGTACACCTTTCGACAAAGGTTTCAATCACAAGCGTTCATCCGCACACATCAAAGAAGTGTTGGAGATGTCAATCAAAAGCCAACGATGGTTCATCAATCATTAAGCAAGGCAGTCAATATCTTTCAAAAACAAAAATGATGAAAAAACATATATACAAAGAAAAGCTTGCTAAGTCAAAAATCAAAAAAGAAGACTTAGGCAAAAATCAAGGCATCCCGCTGACTGTAAGCTCAAGATAGACAGTTCAGGCAAAAGTTAGGGATATCAAAAAGATGAAAAAAGAGAAGTCAATAAATTCCTGAACAACACAATGTTGTGACTACCAAAAGGAAGAAGTGACTACCATCTCAAAAGTTCTCTTTGCTTGTGAACTATCATTATTATCAAAGGTCCACATCCAAAAGTCTCTTGGAACCTGAATGCATAAGTTGAATTAACTGAACTTAGGACTGAAGATCATCACGAAGAGGGGTGGGTACAAATAAACTTTGAGCCTTTATCCTTTGTTTCTTAAACCGTGAACCAAGCCACGTTACAACCCTTGAAAGTCCTAATTGAAGCATGGTTAGTTCGAAAGCATACTGTCACCAAAAAGGTATCCCGACTCCTTAAGGTTTACTAAAATGCTGAGTCGATATTTCGCTTCTACAAAAATAGCATGTTTTTACAAATATCATGATTTTACATCTCTTGCTTTAATGTTTTTCCAAAAAAACTCAAGACAAACGTATGCATTGCATCTCATGAATTCATTATTAAACATATTCTGCTACATAATTTCAAATGTTAGCATCAAAAAGAACTTGCGCAGGGTATAACTAATGACTGGAATTTATCCCGACAGACCAGATTACTCCGAGAAGCAATGTCTCCCACGTATACAATGGGCATGGCTTGTTTTGCCCGATCAATCTGGGGCAATCAAGTCAAGATTCCAAGAATCTCTCAAAAGCCAAACAATCAAAGGCATACACCTCAAGTGGGTTTCAAACTATTTTCCCGATCAGTCAGGGGCATCATCCTAAGTTTATGATTACTAGGGGCATGTCGCCCATAGTGCACATCTCATAAAGTCCTCGCGAGGCGAATCTTTCCAAAGTTCCTACTAGCACGGGCAAATCTATGCAAGTCCAGTTTGACATCTTAATCAATACTCAAATCCAGGAATGGTAGTTACTATAATACTTGGGGCAACTTTCGAGGCACCCATGTTTCCCCACAGAGTCGGGTTCAGAAGATCATATCCCCACAGAGTAATCATTAAGAAGATATCTTCAAACGTTCTCGTCCTGACAAAGACACGGCTCCCCAACAGAGTTTACATCTTCAACACTACCGGTTCTCCAACACTTTGCTCTTCTCCAACATGGTTTATTAATATCTCTAATCCCCAATCAGGGTACATCAAGTTACTGATCATCCCCAAGCAGAAATCATAAATCCCCAACTGAGCATCTTCAAGATAAGATCAAACATCAAAATTACAATGACACGGAGATCCACCTTCTCAATCAAGATGTGTCAAATAGCATAAATCATAGTCATACGTCACAAATCATAAACATATTCATACATCACATACATTTCATACAAAGTTTCTCATTTATTCTGAGGGACTCATTACGCCATACATCATACAATTGCATACATGTCCATACATAATACATAATACATAATACATAATACATCGTGACAAATGCGTACATAACATGCAAGGTTCTCATTTATTTTGAGAGTCCCGTCACATAAACGCATTACATACATCATGACATGGCATAAAAAAACTAACTTTGCCTTTTTCAGGTTACTGCTGCAGTCAAATAAACAACTTCAAAACCTTTCAGATCTAAGTCGATACCTTGGACGGTTCCTTAATGATCTACCTTCGGATCTAAGTCGATACCTTGGACGGTTCCTTAATGATCTACCTTCGGATCTAATTTGATACCTTGGACGGTTCCTTAATGATCTACCTTCGGATCTAAGTCGATACCTTGGACGGTTCCTTAATGATCTATCTTCGGATCTAAGTCGATACCTTGGACGGTTCCTTAATGATCTACCTTCGGATTTAAGTTGATACCTCAGACGGTTCCTTAAACAATCTACCTTCAGATTTAAGTCGAAACCTCGGACGGTTCCATAACGATCAACTTTCAAAATCTAAAAGCGGTAACCTCGGACGGTTCCGTAATGGTCAACGCTCGAAGATCTAATTCATTTACTACGAACGGTACTGACACGATCAAAGAAAGAGACATACTTAATCATGACGCTCAATTCAGAATCACGACAACTGAGTCACGATAATGGAATCAAGACAACTAAGTCACGATAATGGAATCACGACAACTGAGTCACGATAATGGAATCACGACAACTGAGTCACGATAATGAAATCACGACAACTGAGTCACGATAATGGAATCACGACAACTGAGTCACGATAATAGAATCACGACAACTGAGTCATGACAATGAAGTCACGACAATTGAGTCACATATCTAATACCGGTATTCAGTTCAGAAACAATCATGGCAATGAAATCACGACGATGAAGTCACGGCAATCGAGTCACAACAATACGACAATGGAGTCATCACAATAGAGTCACTACAATTAATTCACTTCACATTCCCAACATCCAGATGGCATCTGTAAGCCCATCTCCAACAAACACTTCTCAATACTTCGAGCTCGGATGTAGTCTAACGTAGGACTTATTCTGACTTTCATATCAATCAATTCTATCAATAACTGGGTGGCATCTCTAAGCCCATCCCCAATAGTGCAAATTTCTGGGTATTCTAGTGTTCAATCCTCTTCTACCTTCAGATTCCGACTGGCATACAAACCAATCTACATCCTCAAGTATAAGAAGATTGAACAGGGGCAGCTGTCATACCCCAAAATTTGCCCACCACATTTTCATGCTCAAGCTCATTTGAACATCAAAGTCTCAATACGTGACTGAATATACATTCTCCTAAGTAACAACCCTCTAACTAGGGTTTTGCCTTTCCCAAAGAAAAATCAAGTTATGATACCTCCAATGGACTCCATGGCCTCTCATATGCCTCAAAGGATCCTCATGTCAAGTTGCAAGCTCTGATTGCTTAGTCGATTGTCCAGAAAATCAACAGTCGACTGATTTAACCTAAAAGTCAACTGTGGTCAAAGTATAGTCAAAATTCTTGATTTTTGGTCTATATCCTTATTTTGAAGTATCATTCCTCATTTGATCAAGGATTGATCATGACTCATCAAGGAAAGTTCAGAAATCAACAAAACTCAAGTTTCTAAATTAGGTTTTTCATTGGAGAAAGTCAACCCAACTTTGACCAGCCATAACTTTCACATGGAACATCAGAAATTTCCTATCCAAAGCTCATTTTGAAGGAAATTGAATTCTCTACAACTTTTTCTCTCACATGCAAAGTCAAGAAATGCTTCCGCATAAAAGATATAAGCCAAAATGTTATAGGTCCTTCTAGAAGATCGCAAAAAGC
The DNA here is from genome assembly GCF_029867415.1 of Vicia villosa. Taxonomy (NCBI): domain Eukaryota; kingdom Viridiplantae; phylum Streptophyta; class Magnoliopsida; order Fabales; family Fabaceae; genus Vicia; species Vicia villosa. The sequence goes on from NC_081185.1 coordinate 29,464,605, forward strand.
AATTTTTTGTCAGAAGCCATATCTTCAAAATAAAATCCTCAAATGCAAAATATATTCCAAAGTGGATTTTAGAGGACATCTTGGGCTTTCAAAAAAGTCCTATAACATTTCCATACCATAAAAATTGAGTGAGATATGGTTGGTGCAAGTTGGAAATTTTTTGAAGAAATACATGGAGAAGATATTGGCTAAAACTTAAAGTTTTCCAAATGGGCTCATATTTCTTTGATTCAAACTAGATTCAAGCATGAAGAGGATCTAAATAAGGACTTATAATTTCTTTCATCCATTTCTTATAATATTTACTTATTTTATTTGGATTTTATTTATTTCAAAACTAAATAAATTAAGTAAAATATAAAAAATGATGGAATTAATTTACATAACTTTTCTTTATCATCCAAGAGGCCCATAGATCCATTCACCTTTATTTTTGTTGATTTTATTTTCTTTTATTTTGAATTTACCTATTTAAATTCAATATAAATCAAATAAATCAAAACTTAATTGGTAAAAGATTAAAGGTGAATCCAAATCAAGCCAATATTGGCTATATGGACCAAGGTAACACGTGAAAGAAAGGCAAGAAATAGAATGAGCCAAAATAAGCAAGATTTGATGCAAAATTTCAATCAAATATTTTTCCACTTCCATCTCACTAAAGATTTGATTTCTTTCCAAGTTTCTTGACCTAATCTCCTCTATTATATATACTTAACTCATTCATGTGCCAAGGGGACGAATTTTGGAAGGAGGAACTAGGGTTTCAAAGTTGCAAAAATCAAAGGAAGGTGCAAATTTATATCACGCGTTCAAGCAAGCTTCAAGAAAAAATACCCGTATCTGTAATTCGGTTTTTTTTAGGCGAACTGACTCCTTGCTCTTTCTTTTTTTTATTATTTTTTTTATTTTTTTGCAAGAGTCGCCACCGACTTTTATTTTATCCAACATTTAGGAAAGGCATAAAAGAACAGGAAAGACCTTTTGACAGATTTTGGGTTCGGGGGGTTGGTTATACAAAGGGAAGGTTTTAAGCACCCTTTGTATCCATGGTTATCCATGGGCTCTTAGTTTTGCTTAGATCACTTTTGCTCTTGTTTGATTTTTAAAATAAGCTCGGCAAGACATTAAGCCTTGTGCCTACATACCTCCTCGGTGCAATGGAGAAGTCAGAGCTAATGTAGTTCTGCTTAAAAGGGAAAACGGTTTTAAAAAAAACGAATAAACACTTTATCATCGTAGGAGAGAAATACTCGGCCATTGATCTTGAGCATGAGAACAAATGAGTTCTTTGCATCACTAATGAAAGAAGGGCTCCAACTCGGATAAAATCAACGAGTATGCCACTAGCTCTCTCACGCAGAAAAGATCTCATTATATCAATCAATTTCAAAATCGTGGGGTATCGCAACTCACTACAACAATTAATCGTGTCTAAACTTTTGCAGAAAAGCCACTAAGGGCAAAAGGTATTTTATAAGAAAAGATTTTTAAAAGAGGTTTTACAAACATAAGAAGATTTTGGAAAAAGGGAGAAGATTTTGAAAATTTAAGAAGTGGGAGGAGATGAAGAGGCTATCCTAGTGCTTAAAATAAAAGTGTAAGGAGAGAATGGTCTGACCAAAATAAGAAACCAACAGTTGACCGACGCATTACCACTTGGGGATCCAGATGAACTTATTATCTTTAGCACCACTTTGCATTAATCACATTAAAATTATGATGAAAATCGGGCAGAGTAACGGCTGTTTTCAGATAAAATCCTTATCTCAATGCCTCGGAATTAACCATCAAGGACTTTCAAGGAAATACCTACATACACAAACAAACAACAATCCAATGCCAGACAGACAGAACAACCACAGAGTAATAACAGAATAAGGGTCCAGAGGCACTAAGTCCATAAGTCCGAATCTCCAAAATGCTAGGGATAGTAACCAGTAGTCCAAGAGAGAACCTTAAGCGTTTTTTTTAGTTTTTTGTTGTTTATTAGTGTTTTTAGCATAAAAGTAAAGTATGGTCCAAGTGGACAAAAAGAAAATAGCGGAAACATAAACATAGCGTCCAAATGGACAAAGAGAAAATAGCGGAATATAAACGTCCAAATGGACAAAGAGAAAATAGCGGAATCTAAACGTCCAAATGGACAAAGAGAAAATAGCGGAATATAAACGTCCAAATGGACAAAGAAAAAATAGCAGAAATATAAATAATATGTCCAAATGGACAAAGAAAAAATAGCAGAAATATAAATAATATGTCCAAATGGACAAAGAAAAAATAACAGAAATATAAATAATATGTCCAAGTGGACAAAGAAAAAATAACAGAAATATAAATAATATGTCCAAATGGACAAAGAAAAAATAACAGAAATATAAATAATATGTCCAAGTGGACAAAGAAAAAATAACAGAAATATAAATAATATGTCCAAATGGACAAAGAGAAAATAACATAAACATAAATATGATGAATGATAAAATAAAGTATAAAGCAAGAAATATAAAGAACAATATAATAAAATGCGGAATTTAAAATTAATTGTTAGTATGTTAGCACGTGAATCATCTTGAAGCTAGTCAAGTATATCCACGAAGTTAGTGAAGATCGATGGTGAGTGAATGATGATCTCGGATTTAAAGTTAATGAAAATTTATCAGAAGCTTGATAGAATCATAGCGACTACACGATAAATTTCCAAAAGTCTTAAATCAACTGCATACAATCTCTGCCATATTTGATCTTTTATTCCGATCCTGGACAAAGAAAAAGGTAAAAAATAATATCAAATAATATAGAAAAATAAATATAAAACAAATTAAACCTAATTCTTTTTTTTTTGTGATTTTTTGGATGTTTTTAAGTTAATTAAAAGCTAATAAAAACAAATAATTATACAAATAATTAAAATTAACAAGAAAAATCAATCTAATTATGTTTAAAAATAGTATATAATATATAAACCTGATTTAGTAAAAGAAATTATTTTTTTTGGAATTTTTTGATAGGTTAGAAATAATTAAAAATCAAATATATACATAATTACTAATTAATTAAGCAAAATAAATTAATTATGAATAAAATAAAAATAATTTTATTTCAAATATTATATTATAAAAATAAAAACCAAAATCTAAAAGAAAAATATTTTTTGGAGTTTTTGATTGGTGAAAATAATTTAAAAAAAAAGAAATATTTATATAATTACTAATTAATTAAGCAAAATAAATAAATTATAAATAAAAATAAAATATTTTTATGTTAAAAATTAAAATAATATTTTATAAACGTAAAACTGAGAATAAAATATTTTTTTGGATTTTTTAAGTATTTTTAATTAATTTTATAAAGAGAATAGATTAAATAAGAAAATATAAAGAAAATTAAAACAAACTGGATCCTGTGTGGTTAACTTGTGGTGGACCATGGTGGGACTGCACGCTGGGTGCGTTGGATCGTTGAGCTGATTAATCTGATGGCTGTGAGAGAAGGTGCATGGTTGTATACATGTACTAGAAGCATGTGATCACCCAGAATTATTAAACAAATCAGCTGGGGCCCACGAGCATGACATAGTTGACCAGCCAATGGTAGCACTCCAAATTGCCACGCGTGCTGGTCAAAAAGTCTCCTTTACTATTTATCTTCTTCTTCATATTACCTGCGGATTTTGCTGCAGATTTACCTGCGGATTTTTCCTTCAAATTTTAAATCTCTTGAATGACCTACAAAATGAAGATGGAAAATAACAAGGGCCACCCAGATCACCTAATTTGACCCTTCTAAACATGATAGCGGTGTTAGTTTTTCCATTTGAGCAACGTAGCTATGATTTTCGCGCTTGGCCATGGTTATGTTCATACATGGTGTTTTAACATGGTTCTCTTGGTTTTGGCCATTAAAGCTTCATGCTAACGTTCAAAATTACTCTAAATATTCTCAGGAACATGTTAGTATCATTGTTTCACATTAAAAATCAATAATAATAATAAAACGAAAATTACACCATGGATGATGAACATGTTCATGATATATGTATTATGAACATGTTCATGGCTTAGAGATTACATGGACCTACCCTATATTATCCCAGGAAGAGATTGAAGTGGTTATTAGAACTTGAAAGGGTGTGGAAATATGAAAACGAAAATTGTTTTATTTTGAGATTTTTCTTGAGAATTTTGAATTCTTTGAGAGGTTTCTTTGCTTGTGACTTCCTTCCTTTGCTTCTGAGTTGCTTCTTTATTTATAGGCAAACTGATCTGAAGTGGTAGAGAGTGAGGTGAGCTTGATGAGGTCATGTTTGAATTACTTGGCCATGAAGAAAATTCCAAAATTTCCAAAAATGTAATGATGGCAATTTGATTCTTTTTTATCCAAAGCTCTAGCCAATGATCATATCAGATATTTTGGGATGGATTGTGTCATGCCTTGCATCACTTAAGCATCTTTTGATAATATCTTTGAAATCATTTCATTTTAATTAAATTTTAAATAAATAAAATTCAACAAAAATGAAATAAAAATGTCATGAACCATGGATAGGTCATGGATGCCCTTAGACATATGGGAATCAAGATTGAATCACAAAAGAATTGGCCTTTTTTTGAAAAAGAATCAAGTTTTGGTCATTACTTGTTTTATGCATTTTCCCAAAAAAGGTCAACTTCATCAAGGCATATCTCCCTCAATTTTGATCATATGAAAGTGTTCTTGTACTTTTTGGAAAGCCCAAGATGTCCTCTACAAGCCACTTTGGAAGCGTTTTTGCATTTGGAGAAGTTATCTTGATGATATGGGCTCTGACAAAAAACTGCTTTTTGTTGACTTTGAAAATGACCTGTAATGTTTTGGCCTATATCTCTTAGGCGGAAGCATTTCTTGACCTTGGTCCCAACATCAAAGTTGTAGAGAATTGAATTTCCTTGAGAATGAGCTTTGGTTAGAATTTTTCTGATAAATTATGAGAGCGTTATGGTCGGTCAAAGTTCAGTTGACTTTTAGGTAAAAAACCTAATTTTGCAATTTTGAGTTTTGTTGATTTCTGAACTTTTCTTGATGAATTATGATCAATCCTTGATCAAATAGTGAATATTACTTCCAATAATTGATGTTGACCAAAAAATCTTGATTTTTGACTGCAATTGACTTTTTCTCGATGAACTGCAGTTTTGCGATCTTTCAATGAATCAAGGTCTTCTCCTCAATTGAATGACATGAATGGACTATAATGTTGATTTGAAGGCCTTTGAATCATATTTTGAGTCTTGGAATCATCTCCTGATTAAAAGTCAATCCTCTGGTGAAATTAGGTCAAAACCCTAATTTGGCGCTTCTGGCGATCTTGAGAGTTTTCTGCCTTGAACTGAGCCATCCTTGGACTTGAATATTGATTGAAGGAACCTTTGAATCTTGAGAGAATGTTGAACCTCTTGTGGGCCTCAAAACCCTAATTTCTTCAGCTTTCTCTTGATCATTCTCCTGTTTTTGACACACAAGCAACAAACTTTTTTTCTTTTTATTTTTTGTTAGTAAATAAAAATATGCATGATGATAAATAATAATGATAATGATCATGATACTTAGAAAAATGATGGGATTTCAGAGGTCAAAAATTGGGGTGCAACAGTATCATTCAATTTTTAAGGTAATATAAGGTGAGAAGGGATCATTAGGTAAGCCATGTGACATTTAGAATACGTGTATCATACTTTCCATGTTCCTTCATATTCTGAATTTTCGTATGCTATGATTTACCATGATTCAACATGATCTAGTTGTATATTTGAGTTCAGGAGGAAGTTTGGGATCCATTAGAACCGTTTGTATGCAGCTTCGATGTAGATTCATGGGACCACCATTGTTAGGGCATCAAGATGCTTCAAGTTCGTTTTCATACCTACGTGCCGTTTCAGACCCTAAAAACGCTACCAATCAACTCGTGGCACATTGATTGCCGGATCTGGGTGATCTTTGTTGTTGTTTATGATGTTTTTCGCAGGTTTTAGGAGTTGCATCCATGGTCGCGCGCACCCTAGAAAATTCCGCAGGAAACTGCATGGGAGATTCCGCAAGAAATTCGGCAGGAGTGAAGGTTGAAGATGATGACATGGAGGTTTGAATCCTGGCTGCAGGCGTGTGATTCTCTTATTTGTTGGTCCAACACGCCTCTCTCTCTCCTGACGTGTGCAGTTCTGTAATTGGCTAGTCAACAAATAGAATCTCTCTCTCTTCTTTGCATTGGTTGGCATATGAACGCATGGGCCCCACTCTTAGTTTATTCTGACTTTTTCTAATTGTGTTTAAAGTTTAATTTATTTATTTTCAGTCAGTTTACTTACAATTAGTCAATGTGGCAGGGTTGGAAAGAAGAGAAGGGAAGCATGCTTAATGACTTGGGTTCGAATCCACCTAGAGTGTCTTATTTTTAAACAAAACTTTGTTTTCAGATCCGACGCTTGCAGCCAGCGAGAGTCCACGCTACGACTCCGTTCCCTGACCGTTCGATGACTCCAGTACAAGATCAGACGCACCTTGAGTCTATGTCCTATCGCAGACCTTCAGGAATCTGCCACACTGGATCACCCGCTTCAGGCTTCTCCTTCAGCATTGGGCCTGGACATTTTGCTGATCACACACCTCTTTCCAGACTGCACCCCCCAGGTTTGTTTAGAGTTATTTTCTTTTTCTCCTGTTATTTCTTTTTATTAACTCATTTAAATTATTTTTTATTTATTATTGAAATTAACCAATCAAAAGTCACAAAAAAAATAAATATTTTTTTAATTTGGTTTTAACTAATTTAATTTAATTAGGCATTAATTTGATTATTTATTTTTTTTTGTTAATAATTATTAGTGAATAAATCATTTAGGACGTGATTTTCACTTAAAATTCAAATGACTTAGCTTTTCATAAATCCCTTTTTTCCGATTCTTCTTCTCATCTCATATTCCAATGATTGACGCATGATTGTTTATTTTGTCCTTTATTTGTTTTACATTTTAAGGTTATTTAATTTCCGCGTTTTGTTTAACTATTTAATTTCGCATTTTTAATTCTAGAAAGTATGTATAGGTCGCTCATTTGATTTTTGATGTAATAGTAATTAGGGCCTTTACTTTCTCGCTTTCTACTTTTCGCTTCCCCAATTTTTGGTTATGTACCCCCTAATCCCGAAGCCTTGTAATAGCGTAGGATTTAATTTCCGCACAATATAACTGTTATTTAACTGCGTGGTTAGTAAAATAGGGAGTGCAAGATAATTAACTGAACGATAGCTCACCTAAATCAAGATAACATAACTGAAATCTAACTCACGTGATTGCTACACACACCCACCTCTAGGGTAACGCCTCTTGTTGCCTGTTGCCTTTCAATTTAAACAGAATAGTCAAGTCCCTTCGAGCGTAGGGATACCTTAGCACATGCTGCCTACAAATTCAAATCATCATAGTCCCTTGGAATAAAAGATCATAGTCCCTTCGAGTTGCCTACGAAAAAAGTGATCTCGTCCCTCGATGTTGCCTCGATAAATGATGATAGTCCCTTCGAATGCTAAGGTATCCTTACTGTTGCCTAAGTGACTATTGTATCCTTCCCTTAGACTACCTGCCCCCTTTATGGTAGGGACAGTCTTGTGGCGAACGATTATTCTCAACGACCCGCACATCCAATTGAAAGACTTCCTGCCCTCTTATGGTATGGATAGACCCTTTCACCCGAAAAGCTAAAAGAACGATTTTTTCAAACTTAAGGGTAGTTGCTTTTTTAATTGGTTGCTCTTTTCTTCAAATTCAAATTCAAAACACTTTTCCCACTCCTTTTTCAAATCAAATTCAAAAAGACTACGCTTATTTACAAGCTAAAGTTCTTCTTCAAAGTTTTTACTATTCACACACGACACCTTTTCAAACATTTTAAACAAAGTGAGCTAAGCAATTAAGAGCCCATGGATAACCATGGATACAAAGGGTGTCTTACACCTTACCTTTGTATAACTTACCCCCCGAACTCAAAATCTTTTCAAAAGGTCATTTTCTGTTCTTTTAGCCTTTCTAATTAATTTGGATAAAATAAAAGTCGGTGGCGACTCTTGCTATCCGCAACATTTTCTTTAAAAGTCAGTTCACCGTATTACAGTTGCGCATTTGTATAGGTGTTTCTTGAAGGTTTAATTGATTCATCGTCGAAAAGAGGAATTCTGTCTTGGAGTCCTGTTTTGACGGATTTAATTCTTAGAGCTATTGTTGTGTCGAGGGTTCCGTATCGGATGCCAACTTCTGAGTTGGAAGAATTGAGGAGTCAACTTAAGGATTTTCTTGAGAAGAGGTTTGTTCGTTCGAGTGTGTCGCCGTGGGGTTCATGTGTTTTGTTGGTTAAGAAGGAAGGTTCTACGAGGCTTTGTGTCGATTTTAGACAATTGAGAAAAGTGACAATTAAGGAAAAGTATCCACTTTCGAGGATTGATATTTTGATGGGTCAAGTTGGTTTGAGCTTGTTTGTTTTGCAAGTTTGATTTGATGTATGGGTATCATCAGTGTGAAGATGATCATGCTAAGTACTTGAGAATTGTTTTGTCCGTGTTGGGAAGAAGAAGTTGTTTGCTAAGATTCCTTGTGTGAGTTTTTGGTTGAGTGAAGTGAATGTTCAAGGGTTTAAGAGGAGGTTGACTATCACTCCTATTTTGATTTTGCCGGATCTGTTAGAACTGTTTGTGGTGTTTTGGGATGTTTCTTTGTTGGGTTTGCAAGAAGTTCTAATGCAGAAAGGGGTAAGTAGTAGTTTATGCTTTTATGAAAGTTAAGATTTTTTTTTTTAGGATTTATCTGTCACAAGATTTAGAGTTGGCAGTTGTTATTTCTGTTTGAGAAATTTGAAGGCACTAATTTTTCGGATCTAGATTTGTGTGTGTAAGTGACTACAAGAGTTTGAAGTATTCGTTTGACCAGAACGAGTTGAATATGAGAAACCATTGCATACGTCTATGTCGATGATTCGAGTATTGTGATATTCGAAACAGTTGTGGGATTTGAGTTGGGTTTGTAAAGCGACTTCTTCAGGTGTTGAGCTTTTTATGTGAAAGCTTACTTATGGTATTCTTGATGAGATTAGAAAAGGTCAGAAATCGGATTTGAATGGGTTGATAAGATGACATTTATTAGTCAAAGATAAAGATGGTGATCTTCGGATTGATAAGAGCAATGTCATGGGATGTCATGATCAAGTTTGTGTTCCTAATGCTCGGATTTGAAAAGAGGACTTTGGATGAGGTGTGTCGTAGTGATTTGAGTATTCATCCTGATGCTACTAAGATGTATCAAGATTTGAGAAGGTCATTTTTAGTGGCAAGGTAATGAAGAAGGATATGAAGGGATTTGTTTATTTGTGTTTGACTTGTCAGAAGTCGTCTAGTTTGATGTAACGGTCATCCATTCCTGAGTGAAGCGGAATAACATTTCTATGGATTTTGTTTCTGGTTTGCCGAGGACTTCGAGTAATTGTGAGGTGATTTGGGTTATTGTGGATATATTGACGAAATATGCTCACTTTATTCAGATAAGAATGGATTAACCGATGGAAGTACTTGCAAGTTGTATACTGGTCAGGTTGTTTGTTTGCATGATGTTTCGTAAGGTAATGTTCAGACTGAGATCCGAGGTTTATTTCGGAAATTTGGAGAAGGTTCACAAAGTACTTTGGGTACGAAGTTGCATTGAGATTGGCGTCTCATCCTCAAACGGATGGTCAGGCTGAGAGGACGATTTGATCACTTAAGGATCTATGAGGGCTTGTGTTGTGAAACAAGGATGTGTTTGGATTAGCTTTTTGCCTTTGATTGGATAATACAAAGACTTTTGTCTGGTGTGCGAGCTGACACAGCATATTAAGAGGTTGAGTATGTTAAGAGAGAACAATGAGTTTCTGGTGAATACTAGAAAAGGCTGGAAGTTGGATATGTAATTGGTAAATCTGTTTGTTGTGGGAAATCAGAGTGTGCATCGGAAGCGTGAAAAGACGCGGTTCGTATGTGTATGAATTGTTAGAGTTTAAATTGTGGACATTGGATGTGGTAGGAATTATAAGACCACCAGATGTTTTGGTTACATGTTTGACTGCTATGTCTTGGCATGGTTATTTGGATGTTGTGCGACCGGGTTGTTGTCTGTGTCTTGATTATTTCTTGTGTTTTGGTGTTAGGCGATGAGTGCATTGTATGGACATTGCATCTCGTTGTCGTTGTTGTGTTTTGGTTGTTTGGCTTTTAGCTAGAGTGATTCTTTGTTGGTGCTGATTGTGTCGTTGCTTCCGTGGCTTGATAGTTGGTTAGTCGGATGCGAGAGCGTATCCAGGTTTGTTTGCATTTGGGATATTTCCGAGGACGGAAATGTTCTAAGTGGGGGAGAGTTGTAACGCCCGGAAAAATAAGTATATGCTTGATTTGGACGTTTGTGACGTTTATTGGAATTTTACCGTTTTTGGAGTTGTTTCAGTCGGTATTAGTTCGGGATGGCGGACTAATATTTAATTGAAGGTTTTCATATTTTTGGTACTAGAAATATTATTAAGGTAATATTCCGCGTTTTGGGGGCGTTTGAACGATATTTGAGCGTAGGGGCATTTTGGTCATTTCCGCGGGGTAGATATTTTCTTTATAAGAAAGAGATATTTGTGAGAAAGGAAAAAGGGTGGAAAGAAAAAGAAGAGAAAGAAAGGGAAAAGAGAAAGAAGAAGAGCAAAGATGGAGAGAAAGTGAAGAAGGGGATTTTGGAGAAGATGAAGAATCAAACCAAGGTAAGGGGGTGAATCTAATTTATCTTGGATGTATGATTCTTATAGTTTTGTTTTATTTTGTTCTTATTCTTGCTCTTTTCTAAGTTTGACCAACAATGGTGGATTGAGTGTTTTGAAGTTATAAACATGATTTTGTGGTGTGTATGTGTAGTATGATGATAGATATCCTCATTGATCATGTTTGTTTTTCATTTCTCCATTTTTTCTTGCTCATGAAGGAATTATTAGGTTATTGACATTTAGTGAGTGAACCATGGATCATTGATTGTTAGAATGAATGTATGGCATGTATGAATTGCGTAGGATGTGTAGGGAAGCTTATTTGAGGTTTTGAGATGATTGGGTGGGATTTTGTAGGTCTGTTGCAGAACTGATTTTTCTAGGTTTACGAAGGTCCGCTGAGCGGCCCTGGGTCTGCTAAGCGGAGGTCCTTTTGCAGAAAAATCTTTGTGAAGGTCCGCTGAGCGGAGTTTCTGCATTTTTGACTAATAATTTTCTGTCTGGGTCCGCTGAGCGGAGCTCAAGCGGACTGTGCGAAATATAGTTTTTCCAAACTTTGAAACCTTGTAACTTTTGATCCGTAACTCCGTTTTATGCGCCGTTCGAAGCGTTAGGAAGCTAGTTGGATGTTCTATATGATAGTATAGGCTTGGTTAGCTTGTTATTAATTGGTTATGAGGTGTTGTTGATGAAAACACATAATTATTTATATGCGCGATATGATTGGTAAATAATCATAGTGCTTGGTTGCAATTGTTGTTGATGTGTGGATTAACATGAAATCATGTTCGTATGGTTTTTATATTAATGAATGTTCATTCTTGATATGTGACGATGTTTGGTTGTTTGTTGTTAACATGATGTGTAGCCTTATGGCAAGTAATTGTTGTTATGAGAATGATGTATTATCATTGTTGAATTGTTGTTATTACAACTTGTTGATGATGTATTGATGAAGTTGTGGGCCGATGGCCAATATTAACTTGATGTGTATAAGTGTGTTATACATTCATCTATGCCGATGTGGCCAGTATGTTTTGACGGTGAATGTGTGATGTGTGCTTATTAATGCCTGTGTGGTAATTATGGTGTGATATAATTGATAACGATGTTATTAATTGGTGATGTATCCTTTTGGATAGAATATAACGGTGTAACGTGAGTATGTGACCGTGTTATATTGTTGATGATGTTGTTGTCATGTAATAGAGTCATGTATTTGCACAGCATAACATTTCAATACGTTAATGGCGGAATGATATTAACAGGTGGCCTGAATTGGCAATTATTACCAGTGGGGGCTTAATGCTCGGTAAAAAGGTGTATTTGCCCGAGTGGCAAGAGGTCATCAGTGGGGGCTAAATGCTCGATGACAGTTAGTCGTAGCTTACTGCTCGACAAAGGTGTATTTTCCTGAGGGAAAGAAGTCCCAGCATAATGCTCGGCAAAGGTGTATTTGTCATAATGACAAGGAGGAGTTTTACTCCGGATTTGGTACCACATGCATATGCATAGTCGAGTCTCATTCATCATTGTCTGTGTTTATAATTTATGTTATCATTCATGTGTCACATTACTTATATATTGATTGTGGTTAAATGAGTGGATTACTTTGTTGTATGATTCTTGATGATACTTGTTGGCATTACTATATTTGTCATGCTTTTCATTATAAATTATATTCTCACCCTTCTGCTGATTTGATGCTTGAGTGGCATCCTGCAGATTAGCCGCTTTGGGAGTCTTTTGGAAGAGGTAGTTCTCCAGTTGGTCTTGTCGGTCGCTCTGATATGTAACACTGGGTAGTCGGGAGTCTGTTGTTATTTATTTGTATATGACTCTTTTGAACGTGTATATGTGATAACGTGCCATAGTATATTGTAAACACTTTATTTTGGAAAACTCCTCTTTGAGAGTGAGAGCTATATATATATATATATATATATATATATATATATATATATATATATATATATATATGTTCATATCTTCCGTGTGTTATGTATCATGTTATTGGCAGGTGTGTATGCTTTTGGCATCGGTGATGTCCGTTTGTTTTCAAGGTGTTTGTTTGGTTACTTAGTGTAACATCCTAATTGTGTTGTATGAAATTTTAATACTCTGATATTTTCTTGCCTAAATGCTTTGGGTAGAATTGGGGTGTTACAGTGACTGTTTCTGGAAAATTAATTGTGTTAATATGCTGCTATATGAGTTTTACCATGTTAGGGTTTGCGACCTTCAAATTAGGGCTTTGCATTCCATGTAAAATTAGGGCTGAATATAGGTACCATTGAACTCGTTGAATCTGGACGATCATATCTATAGGGCCGCGCCAAATTTTTGTTTCGTTTTGGGGAGTTTACGATTTTGCAGGTGTAATAGAGATGAGCCTTTTATAGCGTTCCTGCAACAAGCACTATAAAAAGCGTGTTTCAGACTTTTGGTGAAGGAGACGAAGATGTGGCTTCGTCTAATTGGTCCATTCAAAGTGTGGTTAGCGCGCGTTTTTTGCTGAGTATGTTTCTGATCCGGTACCCCCCAGTGCGTACGTACACGCGTGTGCCCCAGCTCCATCAATCATCAGATCATCATCCAAGTGAATCCAACAGCTCTGAAGATGCAGCTCCACCATGGTCTTTCACCAGCGCGTCACACCCAATCGCAGCTAAGATTTTCTAATTTTTTAATTATTTTTAATTACATAGTCTTGCATTTATTTATTTCTTTTTTTCTTTTGTTTTGTTTGTTAGATATTTATTTTTTAAAAAACCCTTTTATTTATTTACCAAAATTCATATTTTTATATATTGTTATTTTATTTATTTCTTTTTATCGAAAGTACGATTTCTTACAATTCTATCAATAATTGTTTTTTATTCATATTCAATTCCTTTTTTTACAAATACTCTTAATCAATTAAATAATTAGGATTTAATCCAATAATTATTTAATTGATACATATTAAATCGAACTCTCGACTTTCTGTTAACCTTTAATAATTATTAATAATATTAAAATTATTTTGTTTTTACAATTAGGGTTTGTATTTTTGTCAATTAGGGCTTGTGGAGCTATAATGCACTAAAATTTCTCTTTTTCGTGCCTAATTTCCAGGGTTAACCAAGATCCTTCAGCCACGCGCCACACCATTTTATTTTTATTTGCCCTTTGGGTTAGAATAGGGTTTGTATCAATAGTCAATGAATCTGTAATACACTAACATTTCTCTTCTTTGTGCCTGATTTTCAGGGTTAACCGAGATCGATGAAAGCTCAAACCTTGTGGTAACCCTAAACTCATCATCTATTTAATTATTTCTTTTCTTGTGGTTTGCCCACAAACTGTTTTTGCCTTATTATGTAACTGCTCCGAGGTTGTAATAGTAATTAGGATTTAATTTTGCTGCTTTATTTTCTGTCTGATTAATTGTGTGGTTAGTAATTTAGGGCGTGAAAACCTTGAATTGAATTTAGAATAATTAATTATAAGATAATATAATTGAATGGAATCACATGATTGTGCACCCACACACCTTTAAAGGTAACCCCTCTTGTTGCCTGTTGCCTGTTGCCTGTTGCCTTGTTATTTGCTGCCTTGTTGCCTTATTTATTACAGAATAGTCAAGTCCCTCGGATACGAGGATGCCTCAGCAAATGTTGCCCTCAGTTCATTCTCATCACTAAAGATCATAAGTCCCTTCGATGTTGCCTTCGGTTATATGATCTCGTCCCTCGAGGTTGCGTACAATATGATGATGATAGTCCCTTTCGATTGCTAAGGCGTCCTCATTGGTTGCCTAAAATGACTATTTTATCCTTCCCTTAGACTACTTGCCCTCTTTATGGCAGGGTCAGTCTTATGGCGAACGATAATCCCGATGACCCTTCAAGCTCCAATAAAAGGACTTCTTGCCCTCTTATGGTATGGATAGCCCTGAAAGGCTAAAAGAACCTTTTTATATTTTAAGGGTAATTACCGCCTAATTGCTTGCTCTGGTTTAAATATGTTTTACCCTTTTATCAAAAACCTTCAAAAAGGCTACGCTTATTTACAAGCTAAAGTCCTATTTCAAATGTTTTTTCTATACATTTCTAAACTTTTGAAAACAAATGAGCTAAGCAATTAAGAGCCCATGGAAAACCATGGATGCAAAGGGTGCCTTAAACCTTCCCTTTGTGTAATTTACCCCCCGAACTCAAAATCTTTTTAAAAAGGTCTTTTTTTGTTCTTTTAGCCTTTCTATTAAATTGGATAAAATAAAAGTCAGTGGCGACTCTTGCTTACTGCGACTTTTCTTTAAAGTCAGTTCACCGTATTACAGAACTGGCGACTCTGCTGGGGACTTCGAATAAAAGAGGGGTTACCTTAAAAGTTTAGGATCACTTAAATGTTTTATATTGTTTGCTTTGCTTGCTTTATTGTTCAGGGTTGTTTTGGGAAATAAATGAAGGACGAATCCTGTACCCGGATTCAAGAACACTTAAGATAGGAGTGGCATAGTCATGCACACCTTTCTCAAATGATGGAGGTCTATGTATGTAACTTTGGGTGCGCCAGAGCTCAAGGACCTTTAGTTACCCTTTAACCCATCTTGGCCTTTATGACGTAGTGGGGGGACTACCCTTGACAAATGTTGAGGGCCTAGTCGCTACCCGATACTACAATTCAGATAGGCTCTCTCTTAAAGTATCATTGCATGGTGCGAATGTATCATGTCCGAGGGTGCTTTAGAGGGGCTGACAATTCTGAGTAACTGGTAGAACCCTGTTACTAAATTCAATCTTATCCATAGAAGTACCTTTGGGAAGGGTGCCTCACCTGGTTATACTCCATGCAAGCCTTAAGCCAAAAAATTGTTTGATTTGTGTGGATTTGTTTTTCTATGATGCATCATGCATACATGCATTCATGACATGACTAACCCATTTCAAGGAGGTAAAGGTTTTTTTAACCATATTTCGTTTTGTAGGTCACCTGAACATGGAAATCCAAGTTCGTAAACCTTTCTTTCTCAACTTCAAGAAAGTACCTACTTCATTAAGGATTTTATGTGATGATATTACTGGTTCTCTCGTCCTCACCGAGTCTCTCAACAAACTGATAAGTTTGGTACGAACCAATGTGGATGAAGCTCTCCTCAATTCTATGATGCAATTTTATGATCCTCTCCTCCGTTGTTTTACTTATAGAGATTTTCAACTGGTACCAACATTGGAAGAGTTTTCTCACATAATGGACATTCCCATACCTGATCAGATGCCTTATACAGGTGAAGAAGGAGGTCCTAAATTAGAAGACATCGCTGCTGCGTTACACTTACCAAGGGCAAAGGTTTGGGTTAATAGAAGAGACTATTCTGGGATACCTGTTGACTTCTTATACGAGAAGGCCAAGATTTTTTCTAAAGCTTTAAGTATGGATGCTTTGGAGAGTGTTCTAACTTTGCTGATATATGGACAAGTTTTGTTTCACCGTTGTGACAAAGTTGTTGATAGGGCTGCTATTAAGATCTTCCTTAGCAAGAATCTTGTCCCCACTCTACTTGGTGATTTATTGCATTCTATCCACGCTCGAGTATCGAAAAGACAAGGTTGCGTTCTAGGATGTTTTCCTCTTCTGCATAAGTGGTTTATTTCGCACTTAACCCGATCAATGATAAGAAATGAAGAAGGATTGACTTGGATTCAGAGGATTATGAAGCTTTCTTATGATGACATCATTTGGCATCAAAAAGAGTTTGAGGGGACCCAGTTATTTGATCGTTGCGGATAATTCCCTAATGTGCGTCTTCTTGGTACCCGAGGGGAATCACTTACAACCCTGTCCTTGCTCGACATCAGTTTGGTTTTGCTTTGAAAGATAAGCCACGCTCCATATATCTTAGTGCGGAAAATTTTGACTATGATTCCGATACAACCGGAAAGAAGGGCCGTTTCATTAAAGCTTGGTACGAGGTAAAAAAGGTGGGTATAAGAGATTTGGGATTAAAAAACTATATTCCTTCAGACCTCTATTTTAGATGGATTTGTGACCGAGTTGTTGAGTTTGGAATACCATATCCATCTGACACACCTATAGTTCCAAGGATTACTCCTCCAGTCATTCCTGTGGAAGTGGAGCCTTATGTACCTGCTCCGGACGAAGACCTTGCTGCCACCATTGCTCGCTTAAGGCAAGAAAAAGCTGATCTTGAAAAGCGCTTACGTGAGGTTGAGGCTGAAAAAGCAGTGTTAGTGGCTAATGCTAAAGAGCGAGACGGTATGCTTGACTATTTCTCCCGCAAATGGAAGATCGAAGATTTTATCTCTCCAGATCAAATACATTCATGGGAACAAGAGATTGATAGACTTGTTCAGGAAAAGAATGAAATGATCAAAGCTCATAAGGAAGAGATCAGGGGTCTGAAAAGGAAGTGCCGGCTTGAAGATTGATTTCTATTTACTTTTGTTTTTGTCTATTGTTATTTTCAGCACCTTTTGATGTAACTATAAAACTTATGATGTATTGGTTTTCAATCGAGTTACTAATTTATTTGGGTTTTTTTATTCTTTAAATATGTGTTAAAAATCCTTTAAATCCTTGAAAACAATTCATACGCATACCCATGGAATTCATAGAACTGCATTACAGGTTTTATAAAACAGGTCTCTCATTTTTCCGCTGTTTATTTCAGTAAGGAAATGGATCTCGAACAATCCGTCAAGAATCTCCAGGCTCAGAATGCTGAGTTCCAAGCTTTGATCCTGAACTTGTCCAAGGGACAAGATGAGCTGAAATCCCTTCTAACTAAGAAGGAGAAGAAGACCGGGAAGCCGGTAAGTATTCTCAACATGGGAAGAAGATTCAAGGGCCCTCTCAAAAAGGTCAAAGAAGCTGAAATTCCCGAAGACAACGAACAAGATGATGATGCTAGCATCAAGACTGATGCAAAGAGTA
The DNA here is from genome assembly GCF_029867415.1 of Vicia villosa. NCBI lineage: Eukaryota > Viridiplantae > Streptophyta > Magnoliopsida > Fabales > Fabaceae > Vicia > Vicia villosa. The sequence continues at coordinate 29,482,341 of NC_081185.1, forward strand.
ATGCCGCTTCTGCTAAGCAAGATGATGAAGAAGGAGACTATTACTATGAGGAGGAATATCCTGAAGAGAGTTACAAGTAATTGGAAGAACGTATGAAGGCTATGGAAATCCAGAAGGTACCTCGGCTGGATTTTGAGGAATTAGGGCTCACCTCTGGAGTCGTTATCCCTCCAAAGTTCAAGACCCCAACCTTTGCTAAGTATGACAGGGTCTCTTGTCCCAAGATGCATTTGAAATCCTATGTGAGGAAGATTTAGCCTCAGACTACTAACAAAATGCTATGGATCCACTTTTTCCAAGAGAGCTTATAAGGAACCCAACTCGAATGGTACTATCAACTGGATGGCGCCAACATTCATACATAGGAAGACTTGGTTGTTGCTTTCTATAAGCAATACCAATACAATGCTGATCTCGCACCTACTCGTACTCAATTTCAAAGCATGGCTATGGGTCCGAAAGAGAGTTTCAAGGAGTATGCTCAGAAGTGGAGAGACTTGGCCGGAAGAGTTCAACCCCCTTTGGCTGACAGAGAGTTGGTTGACATGTTCATGGGTACGCTGACTGGTCCGTTCTATAGTCAACTACTGGGTAGTTCATCCTGTGGTTTTACAGAGCTCATATTGACTGGAGAACATGTTGAGAGTGGAATTCGAAGTGGGAAGATTCAGGTAGGTGCTACCTCTGGTACTACAAAGAAGCCATATCATGGAAAGAATGAATTTAATGCTGTGCACAGTCAGAAGGGTCGTAATAAGAATGATCAGAATCAATCTGTTGGGGCCGTCCTAATCTCTGCACCAACACCTCAACAGGCTCCCAGACAAGGGTATCAGCACAGAACAGACAAACCTAGAAGACAGTTTACCCCGACCAACATGCCTTTGTCTCAAGTCCTGCAACATCTATTGAAGGCTAGCTTGATCACCACGAAGAATCCTCCGAAGATTGTCAACATTCCGAATCCAACTTATGATCCCAAGGCTACATGTGCTTATCATTCCAATGCTCCTGGACACCATGCGGATAATTGTTAGGCACTGAGAAACAAAGTCCAGGATATGATAGAAGTTGGTGAAATTGAGTTCGACGCTCCAGAGACTCCTAATGTCATCACTGCTCCTATGCCAAAACACGATAAGAATATTAATGCTATCATGGACACGGTCCATGTCTATGATGTGAGAGATCTGTCAACTCCTCTCCCGGACATCAAGAGAAAGCTGCTGCAAGCCGGTTTATTTCCGGGGTGCGACCCAGGTTGTTATTATTGTGCATCCCAACCCAATGGTTGTGAGAATCTGAAAAGAGGAATTCAAGGATGGATGGATCGTCGCACTATCAGGTTTGAAAAGATTCCTTCTATAGAGAATTTGTGCAAAGGTTTCTCCCGTGGCTTGAAGATTGAAGACGTATCAATGATTTCCAAAGTTCCACTGAAGATCCCAACTAAGGCTCCATTCAAGATTTCGGCAGAACCCTGTGTAGCTCCTGTGATCATTACTAAGCCTGGTCCACTTCCATATTCTTCTGATAAGGCTATCCCTTGGAACTATGGTGTCGAGGTCTATATTCAGGGAGTTAAGCAAGAACTTGTAGCTAATAAGGCTGCCGAAGACACTAATCCTGATGCGGGTAATATTGCCGGAACTACTAAAGTAACAAGAAGCGGAAGAGTGTTTTCTCCAGAGATCTCTCCAAACACTGTTACACCTGCTGGTACCCCTATTCCTAATCAAAATGCTGATGCCCGAGGTAAAGGACCATTGCATGAACCCATCTAGACACCAGTTGAGACTATTACTGAAAATCCATCTCCTGAAGAAGCAAATGAGTTCTTGAAGATCATCCACAAGAGTGATTATGACATTGTCGAACAGATGGGGCATACTCCCTCCAAGATCTCTATGTTGTCACTTCTAAGTTGTTCCAAGACTCACGCTAAAGCTATGATGAAGTTCCTAGAGGCTGCCCATGTGCCACAAGAGATTTCTGTCACTCAACTTGAGAATTGTATTGCAAATCTGACGACAGACAACTACATTGGGTTTTCTGATGCTGATCTAAGTCCCAGTGGAAAGAATCATAACAAGGCTTTGCACATCTCCATTGAATGTGGGGGCACTACCTTGGCCCATGTACTAGTTGATAATGGTTCATCTCTGAATGTGCTACCCAAGATGGTATTGGACAAACTCAACCCTGGAGGAATCGTGCTGAAATCCAGTGATGTGATAGTAAAAGCTTTTGATGGTTCAATGAGTACGGTATATGGTGAGGTTGAGCTCCCAATCAGAGTAGGTTCTCAGACTTTCAACACTGTGTTCTATGTGATGGACATCCATCCCTCTTATTCCTGTTTGCTTGGGCGCCCTTGGATACATGGGGCAAATGTTGTGACTTCGACTCTGCATCAAAAACTGAAATACCCGGCGAAAGGCAAGATCGTCACTGTGTATGGTGAAGAAGAATACGTGGTGAGATTTATAGATGAGGCCAAGTATGTTGAGTTTATTGGAGAAGCCTTCGAATCTCCCCGACAGGCGTTTGAATTGGTCCCTCAAGTGGCTCCTGAGGCTTAACCTGCCCACACTGTTTCTAAAGTTACTAGAATTCCTCCTACAATGGCTTCTCTGAAAGATGCTAGGGCTATGGTTGAAGAAGGTGGTTGTACTATCTGGGGGCAACTCCCTGATATTCCTTACAAATCCAACAAATGGGGTTTAGGCTGCACTGCTAAAGATCAGAATGGAGAACAACACTCTCGTCCAGAAGGTTTGAAGTATCGTTTCATCAGAAAAGGGGTCAATGCCATAGGAGAAGATGAAGATGATTGCAACCTGGACAAGTGGATCTTTCCTACACCTGACGAAGGGCTGGACAACTGGAAGACTGAAGACATTGTCTCTATCTCCTATAGTCAGGAGTAATTGCTATTTCTAGTTTTGTTTTTTCTTTTATGTTTCCCAGTTTTATTTTATGTACTTCAATAAACAATAAACTTTAAAGCCGTGTGTCTTGCCCGGGGCACAACGGTCCGTTGTTAGGGCTTATCATTTCATAAGCATATTTTCATTCAATAAAAGCATTGGACATTTCGTATTCAAATTGTGTGTTCGCTTTTATTTTTCTTTACTCTTCTATAGCTATGTGTTCTTACACACACCCACATAATGCATTGCAGATCCATATCCACTCTGGATCCCATGGATAACGACTCTGCTATTGCTAAATATGACTTTGAAAATCCGATCTACCAAGCTGAGGATGAAGGTGAGGAAGATTGCGAAGTGCCCAGAGAACTTGCTAGATTGCTAGAGCAAGAAGAAAAGACTATACAGCCGCATGAAGAGCCCATTGAGGTTGTGAATATAGGTAATGACGAAGAAAAGAAAGAAATCAAGATAGGGGCCGAGCTAGAAGAGAGTGTCAAACAGAGACTGATCCAGATGCTACGAGACAATGTTGAGATATTTGCTTGGTCTTACGAAGATATGCCTGGGCTCGATACTGATATTGTGGTTCACCGTCTACCTATCAAAGAAAATAGTCCTCCGGTTAAACAGAAGTTACGAAGGAGCAGGCCTGACATGGCTCAGAAAATCAAAGAAGAGGTTGAGAAACAGTTCAATGCCGGTTTCCTGAAGGTTGTGAGCTATCCACCATGGATTGCCAATATAGCCCCGGTACCTAAGAAGGACGGAAAGGTCAGAATGTGTGTAGACTATAGAGATTTGAATCGAGCAAGTCCCAAAGATGATTTTCCGCTACCACATATTGATATCCTAGTTGATAGTACTGCGCAGTGCAAAGTGTTCTCCTTCATGGATGGCTTCTTAGGATATAATCAGATCAAGATGGCACCCGAAGATATGGAAAAGACAACTTTTACTACTCCTTGGGGCACCTTCTGTTACAAAGTCATGCCATTTGGGTTGAAGAACGCAGGGGCAACGTATCAGTGCGCAATGGTAGCTCTGTTCCATGATATGATTCAGAAAGAAATAGAGGTCTATGTCGACGATATGATTACAAAGTCCAACACTGAAGAAGAACATCTGGTCCACCTACAGAAATTGTTTGATAGGTTGAAGAAATACAAGTTGAGACTAAATCTAAACAAGTGTACTTTTGAGGTGAGGTCTGGTAAGTTACTAGGGTTCATTATTAGCAGTAAAGGTATTGAAGTCGATCCTGCAAAAGTAAAAGCCATACAAGAAATGCCGGTTCCATGGAATGAGAAAGAAGTTAGAGGATTCTTGGGACGTTTGAATTACATTGCCAGGTTTATTTTCCATCTGACCGCTACTTGTGAGCCGATCTTCAAGTTACTAAGGAAAGATCAAGCAGTGAAATGGAATGACCAATGCCAAGAAGCTTTTGACAAGATCAAGAAGTACCTTCAAGAACCTCTGATTATGATACCTCCCGTTGAAGGAAGACCTCTAATTATGTACTTAACAATGTTGGAGAACTCAATGGGGGTGTGTACTGGGGCAACATGACGAGTCTGGTCGAAAAGAGCATGCAATATACTACCTTAGCAAAACGTTTACCGACTGTGAAACAAGATACTCACTGCTCGAGAAAACTTGATGTGCTTTGGCATGGGCTACTCGCTGACTGAGACAGTATATGTTGAACCATACCACTTTATTGATCTCTAGAATGGATCCCATCAAGTATGTATTTGAGAAACCCGCCCTCTCTAGACGAATAGCAAGATGGCAGATGATATTAACAGAGTATGACATTCAGTACACAACACAGAAAGCAATCAAGGGAAGTGTGTTGGCAGACCACTTGGCCCAACAAGCTGTAGACGATTATCAATCTATGAGTTTTGAATTCCCAGATGAGGATGTTATGCTTGTTACTGATTACGAACAACCTGGTCCGGAGGAAGGAACTGAACCATGATCCCGATGGACCATGGTTTTTGACGGAGCTTCGAATGCAGTTGGTAATGGTATTGGCGCTGTGATTATCTCTCCAGCAGGTGGACACACTCTGTTTACCGCAAGACTATGTTTCGATTGTACCAACAATATGGCTGAATATGAAGCTCGTATCTTAGGTCTCAGAGCTGCGATTGACTTAAGAATCAAGTCCTTGGAAGTATATGGGGATTCTGCCCTAGTGATTAGTCAGATCAGAGGAGAATGGGACACGAAGCATCCTAATCTCATGCCTTACAAAGATCTAGTGTTATCTTTGATTCCTTACTTCGAAGAGATTACTTTTGAACACATTCCCCGAGAGGAGAATCAATTGGCAGACGCATTAGCTACTATGTCATCCATGTTCAAGGTCAGATGGAACAATGAGGCTCCTATAGTTATTATTGAAAGACATGATAAACCGGCATACTGTTACGAGATAGCTACTAACGAGGTCGAAGAAAAACCATGGTTTCATGAAATAAAAAGATACCTTGAAGCTCAGGAATACCCTGAAGGGGCATCTATCAATGACAAGAAGTTCTTAAGAAGGTTTGCTTCCAAATTCTTCCTGAGCAATGGTACCCTATACAAACGCAATCACGATTCAACTCTGCTTCGTTGTGTGAACAAGAAGGAAGCAGAAGAGATTATGGAAGACATGCATGACGGTATCTTTGGGACTCATTCTAGTGGACACACTATGGCTAAAAAGATTCTGAGAGCGGGTTATTACTAGTCCACTATGAAAACTGACTACCATCAACATTCCAGAACTTGTCACAAGTGCCTGATATATACTGACAAAGTACACGTACCTCCAGTTCCCCTGAATTTTCTGACTGCCCCTTGGCCTTTTGCAATGTGGGGCATTGATATGATCGGGGAAATCAAACCTACTGCTTCTAATGGGCATCGTTTCATCCTTGTGGCCATTGATTACTTCACCAAATGGGTAGAAGCTGCTTCATTTGCTTCCGTTACCAAGAATGTGGTGGCCCGATTCATTAAGCATAACCTCATCTGTCGGTATGGCATCCCCGAAAGGATTATCACAGACAATGGTACCAACCTGAACAATAAAATGATTATTGAACTTTTCACGCAGTTCAATATCAAACACCACAACTCTTCTCCCTATAGACCAAAGATGAATGGCGCAGTGGAGGCCGCCAACAAGAACATAAAGAAGATTGTATAAAGGATGACAGTTACTTACAAGGATTGACATGAGATGTTACCATTTTCTCTTCATGGTTACCGCACCTCAGCACGTACCTCAACCGGGGCAACCCCATTTTCACTAGTCTACGGCATGGAAGCAGTATTACCGATTGAAGTTCAGATTCCGTCTCTGAGGATCATGAAGGATGAAGAGTTAGATGAAGATGAATGGATCCAGACTTGACTAGACTAGATAAACCTAATCGATGAGAAGAGGCTTGCGGTTGTTTGTCATGGGCAGTTGTATCAGAAGCGTATGATCAAGGCATTCAACAAAAGAGTCAAGCAACAAGCATACCAGACTGGTGATTTGGTAATAAAACGAATCATCCTACCACAAGGTGATCCCAGGGGCAAGTGGACTCCCACATATGAGGGACCATTCGTAATCAAGAAGATCTTCTCTGGAGGAGCTATGATACTTACCACTATGGACGGCGAAGACTTTCCACACCCTATGAACGCAGACATAGTCAAAAAATACTACGCATAAATAAGACCCACTAGGTCGACGTACCTAGGCAAAAGTAAGGGCATCCCGGCGAACCAAAAGGGTTCGGGAAAAAGTTAGGGATATATATATATATATATATATATATATATATATATATATATATATATATATATATATATATATATATATATATATATAAAATGTACACCCGGCAAGTTGAAAACCCGAAAAGGCGACTTGGGCAAATAAGGGTATCCTGGTAGGCTGAAAACCTGAAAAGGTGGCCTAGGCAAAAGTTAAGGATTAAAGCATACGACTATGTCTCGTTGAGATCACTCATCATCCAGTTTTTATTAGCATTGTCAAGATCAAAGGGAATGGATCGATTCAATCATCTTTCTCCAACAAGCAAGGGATGAGATGCTCGAAGACATAATGGCAATAGCAGAATTGAAACTCAATAGGATCGTTTCCACATAGCTATTTTTCTTTCGTTGTACTTTGTATCTTTCAAAAACACACAAATGTTCTCCTACCATTTTGCCTATTCGTGGCTCTTTTTTAATACAAGTCATTTTCTTTTCTACTTTCCTGAGTATTTCTTTCTTTCGAATGCGCAAACATCCAATGATAATGTTGAATTAACATTTGTAAAAAACAGGAAAGGCAATTAGACAATGTCTAAGTAATCCATGAGTTCTCCCTCGGAGTCAATAGTCTAGAAGGATCCCCATAGAGTAATCTTCCTAACAGATATTCGATTTCCCAACAAAGTTTACGTCTCCGACATTGTCGGTTCAACGATACTTCTCTCCAAACAAGATTATTCATATCTCTTATCCCCGGTCGGGGCACATCAAAATCAGGAATTCAAACTGCTTTCATCCCCAAGCAGAAATCATAAATCCCCAGCTACACGTCTTCAATACAAGATCGGGCAACAGGATCCCATTACTACGGAGTTTCAAGCTCCCCGAAATGATTCATGTAGCATAAGGCATACCATACATACAATTATAATTCATACATAACATACAAAGATCCTCATTTATTTTGAGGACTTCATCTCATTCATTACATGCATCATAAACATTGCATAAAACTGACATTATCTTACAGGTACATTACAAAGACAATCAAAGATTCAAATATGAAATTCATTCAAAGAAAAGCCTAACGTACGGCTTATTCTGACAAATTACTGGATTCGGTCTAACATATGACCTATCTTTGGCAGCCTAACGTATGGCTCGTACTAATACTTCTCGAGATAGTGGATCTAGTCTAACGTACGACCCATCTTTCAGCCTAACGCACGGCTTTCCAAACATTTATCAAATGCAAATTGGATCCGGTCCAACACACGACCCATCCTTCAGCCTAACGCACGACTTTCCAGACATTTATCAAATGCAAATTGGATCCGGTCTAACGTACGACCCATCTTTCAGCCTAACGCACGGCTTTCCAGACATCTATCAAAAACAACTGGACCCAGTCTAGCGTATGACTCGTCCTAAAAGTATTGCTTAACGTATGACTTACTTTGACACTTATCAATACAGCGGATTCAGTCTAACATACGACTCATCCTAAGCATATCCTTCAGATACAGTCTAACGTACGATGTATTCTGACTCTCAAGTCTATCAAGATGGATGGAATTTTTAAGCTCATCTCAATCAAGTCTCTCAATATCCTGGTGGCATCTCTAAGCCCATCCCCGATGATGCAAATTTTTGGGTACTCTAGTGTTCAATCCTCTTCCACCTTCAGACACCGACTGGCATACAAACCACTCTATATATTCAGGTTTAAGAAGATTGAACAGGGTCAGCTGTCATACCCCAAAATTTGTCCATCTCACTTCTCCTATTCAAGCTCATACCAAAGTTCAAGGCTCAAAGTAAATCCTCCTAAACAATGGCTCAATGAACTAGGGTTTTGATTTCTCTAAAGAAAATCAATGATTCAAAGTATCCAATGGATTTCATATGACCTATGATACTTCAAACTATTTCTATGGCAAAGTACAAGCTCCAATTCCAAGGATTGCCCAGTCAATTGCTCAAAAAGTCAATAGTCGACTAGTTTGACCTAAAAGTCAACTATGGTCAAAGTACAGTCAAAATTCCTGATTTTTTTGTTAACATCCTTATTTTGAAGTATCATTCATCATTTGATCGAGGATTGATCACGATTCATCAAGGAAAGTTCAGAAATCAACAAAACCTAAAGTTTCTAAATTAGGGTTTTTTGACCTAAAGTCAACTAAACTTTGACCAGCCATAACTTTCACATGGAACATCAAAAATTTCCCATCCAAAGCTCATTTTGAATGAAATTGAGTTCTCTACAAATTTGCCTCTCACAAGCCAAGTCCAAAAATGCTTTATTTAAGAGATATGGATCAAAAGATTATAGGTCCTTTTTGAAAGTCAACCAAAAGCAATTTTTTGTCAAAGCCCGTATCATCAAGATAAAATCCTCAAATGGGAAAAATCTTCGAAAGTGGCTTGTAGAGGACATCTTGAGGTTTCCAAAAAGTCCTAGAACTCCTCCATATCTTAAAAATTGAGGGAGATATGCCTTGTCAAAGTTGGACAATTTTGAGAAGAAAAATGTGAAATAAAAGGCTCTAAAATGAATCTTTTTGCAAAGGGACCCAATCTTTCTTGGCCCAAAATTCATCCACAAGTTATCCATGACTTCAAATCCAATTTCCACGAATTTATGATATTTATTTGATTTTATATGGATTTTTTATTCATCTAAAAGTGATATAATTCACATAAATCTTATAAAAAAATCAAAGATTATGATTAGGATATTTTTAAACCAATTTCAATCATCAAAATATATCTGATTTCATACCAAAATCGTGCACATGGAGATTGGTGGAAAAAAGATGCAATGTTGGCCAAGTTTAGTAAGATTTGAACAAAAGATATTCATCCAAAAAATCAAATCTCAATCATGCAAATTACAAAGATATGGTTCAGTTTTGTAAACCTAATTCACTCTATTATATAAACACAACATTCCCAAACCCTAAGGGACGAATTTTCTGCAAATAGAAACCCTAGAAGAGCTTGCAAAAATCCAAAGAAAGTGAGAGATCGAAATCTAGTTGGGAGGCTAATTCAAGAGGTCTTGTTGATTCCAATACGTCCCTGGAAGTCCACTGAAGCTAACCAGATCCTCTTTCGTGATCAACACCCCAAGAAGCACCTCCTATCACCCAAGGTAAGTCGCTACTTTATTTGAGTTCGATTTCACTCATCCATGCATCATTCTGAAAATTTAATCATATATTTGTGATTGTTATGATGTTGTGACTGTTTCTGGAAAATTGATTGTGTTAATATATTGCTATGTGAGTTTCACCATGTTAGGGTTTGCGACCTTCAAATTGGGGCTTTGCATTCCATGTAAAATTAGGGTTGAATATAGGTACCATTGAACTTGTTGAATTTGGACGATCATGTCTATAGGGTCGCGCCAAATTTGTGTTTTGTTTTGGGGAGTTAACGATTTTTCAGGTGTAATAGAGATGAGCCTTTTATAGCGTGACTGTAACAAGCGCTATAAAAAGCGTGTTTCAGACTTTTGGTGAAGGAGACGAAGACGTGGCTGCGTCTAATTGGTCCATTCAAAGTTTGGTTAGCGCGCGTTTTTTGCTGAGTAGGTTTCTGATCCGGTACCCCCCAGTGCGTACGTACACGCGGGTGCCCCAGCTCCATCAATCATTAGATCATCATCCAAGTGAATCCAACAGCTCTGAAGACGCAGCTCCACCATGGTCTTTCACCAACGCGTCACACCCAATCGCAGCTAAGATTTTCTAATTTTTTATTTATTTTTAATTACATAGTCTTGCATTTATTTATTTCTTTTTTTTCTTTTGTTTTGTTTGTTAGATATTTATTTTTTAAAAAACCCTTTTATTTATTTACCAAAATTCATATTTTTATATATTGTTATTTTATTTATTTCTTTTTATCGAAAGTTCGATTTCTTACAATTCAATCAATAATTGTTTTTTATTTATATTCAATTCCTTTTTTTACAAATACTCTTAATCAATTAAATAATTAGGATTTAATCCAATAATTATTTAATTGATACATATTAAATCGAACTCTCGACTTTCCGTTAACCTTTAATAATTATTAAGAATATTAAAATTATTTTGTTTTAACAATTAGGGTTTGTATTTTTGTCAATTAGGGCTTGTGGAGCTATAGTGCACTAAAATTTCTCTTCTTCGAGCATAATTTCCAGGGTTAACCAAGATCCTTCAGCCACGCGCCACACCAGATCTAAAAGCTAAGTTTCTAATTTTTTGTTCATACGTTTAATTAATTAAAATATCAGGTTTAATCCTATAATTATTAGATTTTTGTTTTGGTTTATCTATTTAATCGAACTTTCGATTTCATTAACCTTCTAGGGTTTGTCTAACATCATTTTATTTTTATTTGCCCTTTGGGTTAGAATAGGGTTTGTATCAATAGTCAATGAATCTGTAATACACTAACATTTCTCTTCTTTGTGCCTGATTTTCAGGGTTAACCGAGATCGATGAAAGCTCAAACCTTGTGGTAACCCTAAACTCATCATCTATTTAATTATTTCTTTTCTTGTGGTTTGCCCGCAAACTGTTTTTGCCTTATTATGTAACTGCTCCGAGGTTGTAATAGTAATTAGGATTTAATATTGCTGCTTTATTTTCTGTCTGATTAATTGCGTGGTTAGTAATTTAGGGCGTGAAAACCTTGAATTGAATTTAGAATAAAATTAATTATAAGATAATATAATTGAATGGAATCACATGATTGTGTACCCACACACCTTTAAAGGTAACCCCTCTTGTTGCCTGTTGCCTTGTTATTTGCTGCCTTGTTACCTTGTTTATTACAGAATAGTCAAGTCCCTCGGATACGAGGATGCCTCAGCAAATGTTTCCCTCAGTTCATTCTCATCACTAAAGATCATAAGTCCCTTCGATGTTGCCTTCGGTTATATGATCTCGTCCCTCGAGGTTGCCTACGATATGATGATAGTCCCTTTCGATTGCTGAGGCGTCCTCATTGGTTGCCTAAAATGACTATTTTATCCTTCCCTTAAACTACCTGCCCTCTTTATGGCAAGGTCAGTCTTATGGAGAACGATAATCCCGATGACCCTTCAAACTCCAATAAAAGGACTTCCTGCCCTCTTATGGTATGGATAGCCCTGAAAGGCTAAAAGAACCTTTTTATATTTTAAGGGTAATTACCTCCTAATTGCTTGCTCTGGTTTAAATCTGTTTTACCCTTTTATCAAAAACCTTCAAAAAGGCTACGCTTATTTACAAGCTAAAGTCCTATTTCAAATGCTTTTTCTATACATTTCTAAACTTTTGAAAATAAATGAGCTAAGCAATTAAGAGCCCATGGAAAACCATGGATGCAAAGGGTGCCTTAAACCTTCCCTTTGTATAATTTACCCCCCGAACTCAAAATCTTTTAAAAAAGGTCTTTTTCTGTTCTTTTAGCCTTTCTATTAAATTGGATAAAATAAAAGTCGGTGGCGACTCTTGCTTACCGCGACATTTCTTTAAAGTCAGTTCATCGTATTACAATGATACATCTTGGTAGCACCAGGATGAATACTCAATCCACTTCGTTGTCCTTCTACCAGAATACTCTTTCTAATCTTAGCAACATCGGGTACACACACTCGGTTTCCAAACCTCATAATGCCATTCTGGTCCATTCGGAATTCACCTCCTTGACCTTGGTTAATCAATGTCAACTTATCTACCAAGCCAACGTCAGATTTCTGTCCGTTTCTAATTTCCTGAAGGATACTATTAGTCAATTTCAACATCCCCAACTTAACACTATTAGAAGTACTTTCGCATACTAAACTCAAGTCTCGGAATTGCTCAATTATATCCAATTCTCCCACCATTAGCATAGACATATGCAATGACTTCCTACTTAATGCATCAGCAACAACATTTGCTTTACCAGGATGGTAATTCAAACCGAAATCATATTCTTTCAGAAATTCTAACCATCTTCTCTGCCTCATATTAAGTTCCTTCTGATCGAAGAGATACTTCAGACTCTTATGATTGCTGAATACCTCAAATCGAGAACCATAAAGATAATGTCTCCACAGCTTCAACACAAACACCACAACCGCCAATTCCAAATCATGAGTCGGATAATTCCTTTCATGAATTTTCAATTGTCTTGAAGAATAAGCCACTACCTGCTTATCTTGCATCAACACACCACCTAAACCCATCAGTGAAGCATCACAGTACACATTGAAAGACTTCGCTGGATTAGGCAAAATTAAGATCAGAGCACTTGTCAATCTCTTCTTCAATTCTTGAAAACCTTTTTCACATTCTGAATCCCATACAAATACTTGTCCTTTCCTTATTAGCTTAGTCATTGGCAACGCCAACTTCGAAAACCCCTCAATGAACTTTCTATAGTAACCTACCAGACCAAGAAAACTACGAATCTCTGAAGCATTCTTCGGCGTCTCCCACTGAGATACTGCTTCTACCTTCATAGGATCCACCGCGATACCATTCTTCGAAATTACATGGCCGAGAAAACTTACTTCCTTTAACCAGAATTCACATTTAGACAATTTCGCATACAACTTCTTATCCTTTAATAGCTCCAATACCACTCTTAAATGCTCTGCATGTTCTTCATCACGCTTCGAGTAAATCAGAATATCATCAATGAATACTACCATGAACTTGTCAAGATACGGGTGAAATATCCTATTCATATACTCCATGAAAACACCAGGTGCATTAGTAACACCAAATTGCATAACAGAATATTCATAATGTCTATACCTCGTGCGGAATGCCGTTTTCTGAATATCTTCCGCCTTCACACGAATTTGGTGATATCCAGACCTCAGATCAATCTTGCTAAACACACAAGCTCCAACCAGCTGATCCATCAAATCATCAATCCTCATCAAAGGGTATCGATTCTTGATTGTCACCTTGTTCAGCTATCTATAATCAACACATAGCCTCATTGAACCTTCTGTCTTCTTAACCAACAGTACCGGTGCACCCCACGGTGACACACTAGGACGAATAAACTTCTTTTCCGATAATTCCTCTAAGTGTTTCTTCAGTTCAGCCAATTCCGATGCCGACATGCGATACGGTGCCATCGACACAGGACTAGTTCCAGGAATCAATTCTATAGCGAACTCCACTTCTCTTTCAGGTGGCAACTCACTAACATCTTCTGGAAATACTTCCGGATACTCATTCACCACTCGTAGCTCATCAGTTTTAGCTTCCCTCTTAACTTCCATTGAAGAGCACAACATATATACTACCGCCCCATCATTGACAGCCAAATTCATCTGTTTGACCGACATAGTCAAATCCTCAACACTAACCTCTTCAGCAAAGATAACCGTCTTCGTAAAACAATTGATATGAACTCGATTAATTTGCAACCAGTTCATCCCCAAAATGACATCAAGTTGTTCAAGAGGAAGGCATACTAAGTCCATTCCAAACTTTCTACCAAAAATATCAACTGGACAATTCAAACAAGCAGAAGAAGTAGTTACTGAACCCGACGCAGGAGTGTCAATAACCATACTTCCATAAATAACAGATATTTCTAATCCCAATCGTTGAGCATAATCCAATGAAATGAACGAATGAGTCTCTCTAGTATCAATAATTGCAAATAAAGGTGTGTCATGGATGAAACACGTACCTTTAATTAGACGATCTTCTAGAGTAGTCTCTGACCCAGACAAAGCAAAGACCTTTCCACCAGCCTGATTCTTCTTTGGTTAAGTCACGATCTTCATCCTACAATCAGAAGCAATATGACCCGCCTTACCACACCTGAAGCATTTCTTCTCTCCACTCTTGCACTCATTCCTTCTATGCCCAGTCTCACCACAGTTGTAGCACCTAACGGGAGCACCAGAATCTCCCCCACTAGGCCTCTTCCAATCCCCAACTCTAGGATTTCCTCTACCATATGGCTTACCTCTATACATAGGCTTCTTACCTTTTTTGTCAACCAACTCGCGAGAGTGAGATGACTTCAGCTTAAGGTTATCCTCTTCGAAGATCCTACTACAGTCTACCAAATAGACAAATCGCCGAATTCTCTGGTACCTGATTCCTTGCTTGATCTCGTCATGAAGACCATTCTCAAACTTGATGCACTTTGAGAATTCACTAGCTTCATCATTGTTGTAGTGAACGTAGTACTTCGCCAACTCAACAAATTCGAAGCATACTCTGGTACCGTCATATTACCCTGAGTCAGCTCCAAAAATTCAATTTATTTCCTACTTCGATCGTCTTCAGGAAAATACCTCCTCAGAAACTCTCTCTTAAACACAACCCAGGAAGTAGCTACACCATCAGCATCCAGTTAGGCTCTAGTAGCCATCCACCAGTCATCAGCCTCTTCGGACAACATATGAGTACCATACCTCACTTTCAGGTTCTCAACACAATCGATGACTCTGAAAATCCTCTCGATCTCCTTAAGCCACTTCTGAGCACCTTCAGGATCATGCGTGCCCTTGAACAACGGAGGATTGTTCCTCTGAAAATTCCCCAATTGCCTGTCCGCACCAATCCCAGCTCCATTTGCATTCCCTCCCAGCACACCAGCAATCATGCCCAAAGCCTCAGCGATAGCATCGTCGTTTCTTCCACCTCTTCCAGCCTTTGTTCTGCTAATCACAAAACAATTCCATTAGAACCAAAAGTATCGACTGTGATAGTTCGCATTAGTCGCATACAAGGGAAAAAGATGGACACTAAGACTCTGCTCACAACGACCGACTATGCTCTGATACCACTATTGTAAAACCCTTCTAAACCCGCGTCAATTTAAATAAATATATCAGAGTAAAAACATAAACACAAGGGTGCAATAATTATTTAAAACAAATAAACTAACCATGGTCAAGTCATACTTCATTAGGAAACAATTTACCAAAGCACAATCATGTTTATCACAGCGGAATAAGAAACATCGTCAAATACAACCAAGTGGAAATACAACTCATCACCAAATAAAATAGAGTAATCTCATAAAACTCTAAAACTATCGTTCCCCTGTATTACAAGATCAGAGCATGACCGACACGACCCAACATAAATGGATAAACTCTACGAGTCATCCTCACCGAGCACTAATGCCGCTACTCCTCAATCTGAAAATGATAACATGTAAGGGTGAGTCTCATTCTCAATTAGTAAATATTATGCAATTCATAAGCAACAAGCATCATAATATACCGTTCACCCAACTATATATATTCAGATTCACAACTATTATTCATCAATTCGTACAATAATAGATTACACCACATAACACAGAAATTCATCCAATCATGATATAATAGAATGCATATGACACAACTGACACTATGCATGTGGTACCAATAAACCGTGGAATTAATCCACCTGATCGATTTACGCCTCATCGAGATACGGCCCACCAACCCAAATTTCGCACAATGGGAATTATGTCCACCATCGATCCAAACATCACCGGGATCCATCACCGAATGCATATGAATGAATGAAACACACATAACATACTTAAAAACATCACCGAATCACGATGAACAACTCATCTCAACACCACATCACCAAATAAGTATGTACATGTTTTCAACATCATTCAAATAGTCATGCATTCATCACAATCATAATAATATTCATAGCCAATTCATCACCACATCAAATACATTGTCACACCTATTTCACATGCACACAATGTTTAATTCTCAACAAGTAATTAAATCGAGTTTTAAAGAAATAAAGTAGGCCACTGCCCATATTCATCATTCATCATATAAAACATTCAATTACTTGCACAACACCCAAAACGACACTAAGAAAGGATTCACGGATCAAAAGATACGCTATTTCAAATTTTAGAAAAATTCACACACAACAAGGTTCACTTAGCGACGCGAGGCAGGAGTGAATTCCTTCAGACCTCCGCTCAGCGGACCTCTAGCGACGTTAGACAGAAGCTAATCAGGTCGGGTCCTCCGCTCAGCGGACCCCGCCTCCGCTCAGCGGACCTGCGATTTTACCAATTCTCAGGTCTGCGACAGACCTGCGATTTCACACCCTTTTCACCCAAAAGCGATTCCAAACATCATATACAAATACACAAACATCAAATTTATCATCATACATCATCATACCTCAAAAATAACGCATCATAACCATCAATCATACAATTTCATCAATTCAATCCAAATCATAACACCCTAACCTAACAATCCCAATATCTAATTGAATCAAACCATACATCAATCTACCTATTACCTAAGACCACATAAGAGATACTAAAAGGAAGAGTCCCCCCTTACCTCGATGGATGTTCTTGAAGATTCCCTTCTTCCTCTTCTTCTTCTCTCCTTTGCTCTTTCACGTGTTCTTCCTTTTGTTAGAACAAGATTTGTTCTTATCAATATTCTTATTTTGATGATAACAATGTATATGAATTTTTTATAAGATAATATGGTACTCTAATCCTTTTCATTTTCCATTTTAGGAAATATATAAAGAGTATGCACAATTCAGCGCCAAGAAGCACTGACTCAGAAGGTTCGGGATTGCAACATCAGAACATGCTCTCACAAGACATCAAAAGATGGTCAAGCATAATCAGAACATGGTCTATGAAGCATCAGAAGAACATGAGATCATAAGCAGAAGCACTGAAGTTCTTAAGGTATCACGCTCAAGCACTTCAAAGTCTGAAGACAAGAAGATGCTCTGCACCAAGCTGAATGACTCTGATATTCAAACGATGTATCTACAAATCTCATATCAGAAGCAAGTAAAAATGACAGGCTATTAAGTCTAATCTCTGACTGACAAAAGGAACGTTAGAAGCTACAAAAGGCAAAGTCAGCAAAAGCACCAAAAGCATGGCTCGAGGTAGTTGACAAAAGTGTGAAACATTAAATACAGCGTTATACTATTCACGCAAAGCATTAAATGCAACCCAACGGTCATCTTCTCAAACGCATATAAATATGGAAGTTCTGATCAGAAGCAGTAACACAACTCTTGCAAAAATACTGAAACACTGCTGAATTCAAATCTCACGAACTTCATCTTCAACCTCACAAAGTCTTGTAATATTTAGTGAGTGTTAAGCTTAGAACTTAAGAGAAATATCACAGTTGTGATTATAGCTTTTTAAGAAGCAATTCATACTCTTGTAAACATTTATTTTACATTGATTGTAAAAGGTTCCTAGAGTGATCAGTGAGATCAGTAGACTCTAGAAGACTTAGAAGTTTCTAAGTGGTGATTTCCTAGAGTGATCAAGTTGTGATCAGTATACTCTAGAAGACTTAGAGGGTATTGTTAGAACAAGATTTGTTCTGATCAATTATCTTAGTTTTGATGATAACAATAATATGAATTTTGCTTAAGATAATATGGTACTCTAATCCAATGCAATTTCCTTTTCAGGAAATATATAAAGAGTACGCATAATTCAGCGCTCAGAAGCTTTGTCTCAAAGGGTTCAGCATGCAACATCAGAACATGGTCTGGCAAGACATCAGAAGATGGTCAAAGCAGAATCAGAACATGGGTCTATGGAAGCATCAGAAGAACAAGAGAACAGAAGCACTGAAGTTCTGATGGTATCACGCTCAGAAGCACTTCAAGGTCAGAAGATCAGAAGATGCTATGCACCAAGCTGTTTGACTCTGATGATATTCAAACGTTGTATTCACAAACATCAGATCAGAAGAAAGTACAAGTGGCAAGCTACGCTGACTGACAAAAGGAACGTTAAAAGCTATTCTAGGCTACGTCAGTAGACACAGCGTGAACAAGGCTCGAGGTAGTTGACAAAAGCGTATAACATTAAATGCGATGCTGTACGGAACACGCAAAGCATTAAATGCACTCAACGGTCATCTTCTCCAACGCCTATAAATATGAAGTTCTGATGAGAAGCAAGGTTAACGATTCTGCACCAAAAACAACTCAAATCAACTTGCTTAAACTCTGTTCAATTCAAAGCTCAGAATCTTCATCTTCATCAAAGCTCACTACATTGCTGTTGTAATATATTAGTGAGATTAAGCTTAAACGTTAAGAGAAATATCACAGTTGTGATTATCGCTTTTAAGAAGCATTTGTAATACTCTTAGAATTGATTACATTAAGTTGTAAGGAACTAGAGTGATCGTGTGGATCAGAATACTCTAGGAAGTCTTAGAGGTTATCTAAGCAGGTTGTAACTAGAGTGATCGTGTGGATCAGTAGACTCTAGAAAAGTCTTAGAGGGTATCTAAGCAGTTGTTCCTGGAGTGATCAGTGTGTGATCAGAAGACTCTGGAAGACTTAGTTGCTGACTAAGTGGAGAACCATTGTAATCCGTGCGATTAGTGGATTAAATCCTCAGTTGAGGTAAATCATCTCTGCGGGGGTGGACTGGAGTAGTTTAGTTAACAACGAACCAGGATAAAAATAACTGTGCAATTTATTTTTATCTGTCAAGTTTTTAAAGCTACACTTATTCAAACCCCCCCTTTCTAAGTGTTTTTCTATCCTTCAATTGGCATCAGAGCGCCGGTTCTAAGGTGCAAGCACTTAACCGTGTTTAGAAAAGATTCAGGAAGAGAAAAACGCTTCAGTAAAAGATGGCTGGTGAAATTCCAACAGACCCACCTGCATCTACATCTGGCTCTGCTGAGCAATACAATGGTAACAATGGTTATACTAGACCACCAGTATTTGATGGTGAAAACTTTGAATACTAGAAAGATAAACTGGAAAGTTACTTTCTGGGTCTAGATGGTGATCTATGGGATCTTCTGATGGATGGTTACAAACATCCAGTAAATGCCAGAGGCGTAAAGCTGACAAGGCAAGAAATGAATGATGATCAGAAGAAGCTTTTCAGGAATCATCATAAATGCAGAACTGTTTTGCTGAATGCTATCTCTCATGCTGAGTATGAGAAGATATCTAACAGGGAAACGGCCTATGACATATATGAGTCCTTGAAAATGACTCATGAAGGAAATGCTCAAGTCAAGGAGACTAAAGCTCTAGCTTTAATCCAGAAGTATGAAGCCTTCAAGATGGAGGATGATTAAGACATTGAAAAGATGTTTTCAAGATTTCAAACTCTTACTGCTGGATTGAGAGTTCTTGACAAGGGATACACCAAGGCTGATCACGTAAAGAAGATCATCAGAAGCTTACCCAGAAGATGGGGTCCTATGGTGACTGCATTCAAGATTGCAAAGAATCTGAATGAAGTTTCTCTGGAAGAGCTTATCAGTGCCTTGAGAAGTCATGAAATAGAGCTGGACGCAAACGAGCCTCAAAAGAAAGGTAAGTCTATTGCATTAAAATCAAATATCAAGAAATGCACTAACGCTTTTCAGGCTAGAGAAGAAGATCCTGAAGAATCAGAATCTGAAGAAGAAGATGAACTGTCCTTGATCTCCAGAAGGCTAAATCAACTCTGGAAGACCAAGCAAAGGAAGTTCAGAGGCTTCAGAAGTTCAAGGAAATTTGAACGTGGAGAATCTTCTGATGAAAGAAGATTTGACAAGAAGAAGGTCATGTGCTATGAATGCAATGAGCCTGGACACTTCAAGAATGAATGTCCAAATCTTCAGAAGGAAAATCCCAAGAAGAAGTTTCATAAGAAGAAAGGTCTTATGGCAACCTGGGATGAGTCAGAAGATGATTCAGACTCTGAAGATGAGCAGGCTAACTGTGCGCTGATGGCGACAGAAGATGACAGATCAGAATCTACATCAGAATCAGATTCTGAAGAGGTATTTTCTGAACTTACTAGAGATGAGTTAGTTTCCGGTCTAACTGAACTTCTGGAACTCAAGTCTCAAATCAGTCTCAAATACAAAAAGCTGAAAAAGCTATTTGAATTTGAAACAAAGAAGCTTGAGTTGGAGAATTCTGAATTAAAAGAAAAACTTTTAAAATTATCCAATAATGTTGGATCTCCTTCTGATTCAGAACAATCCACTCCTAGTCTAAACCATATTCTGAAAGAATATGATTTAAGTTTCAGGAAGTTCTTATCTAGAAGTATTGGCAGAAGTCAGCTAGCTTCTATGATATATGCTGTGTCTGGAAACAAAAGAGTTGGCATTGGTTTTGAGGGTGAAACCCCATACAAACTTGAACCTGTTGATGAAATGAAATTCACATACAAGCCATTGTATGATCAGTTCAAGTATGGCCACTCCCATGATATTAGGCACACTTCACATGCTCAAAGTTTTCACATAACACACACCAAAAAGCATGTGACACAACCTAGGAAATATCATGAAACTCACATTAAGAATTATCATGCTGTTCCTCCTATTGCTTACAATGTTAAACCCAAGTTCAATCAGAACTTAAGAAAATCTAACAAGAAAGGACCCAAAAAGATGTGGGTACCTAAGGATAAGATTATTCCTATTGCAGATATCCTTGACTGCAAAAAGGACAAAGCACAACATGTCATGGTACCTGGACTCTGGATGCTCACGACACATGACAGGAAGAAGGTCTATGTTCCAAGACCTGGTGCTTAAGTCTGGAGGAGAAGTCAAGTTTGGAGGAGATCAGAAGGGCAAGATAATTGGCTCTGGAACTATAAAGTCTGGTAACTCTCCTTCCATTTCTAATGTACTTCTTGTAGAAGGATTAACACATAACCTCTTATCTATCAGTCAAATGAGTGACAATGGTTATGATATAATCTTTAATCAAGAGTCTTGCAAGGCTGTAAATCAGAAGGATGGCTCAATCCTATTTACAGGCAAGAGGAAGAACAACATTTATAAGACTGATCTGCAAGATCTTATGAGTCAGAAGGTGACTTGTCTTATGTCTGTTTCTGAAGAGCAGTGGGTCTGGCACAGAAGATTAGGTCATGCTAGCTTGAGAAAGATTTCTCAGATTAACAAACTGAATCTTGTCAGAGGACTCCCTAATCTGAAATTCAAATCAGATGCTCTTTGTGAAGCATGTCAGAAGGGCAAGTTCTCCAAACCTGCATTCAAGTCTAAGAATGTTGTTTCTACCTCAAGGCCATTAGAACTCTTGCACATTGATCTGTTTGGCCCAGTCAAAACAGCATCTGTCAGAGGGAAGAAATATGGATTAGTCATCGTAGATGATTATAGCCGCTGGACATGGGTAAAATTCTTGAAACACAAGGATGAGACTCATTCAGTGTTCTTTGATTTCTGCATTCAGATTCAATCTGAAAAAGAGTGTAAAATCATAAAGGTCAGAAGTGATCATGGTGGTGAATTTGAGAACAGATCCTTTGAAGAATTCTTCAAAGAGAATGGTATTGCCCATGATTTCTCTTGTCCTAGAACTCCACAGCAAAATGGAGTTGTAGAACGGAAGAATAGGACTCTACAAGAAATGGCCAGAACCATGATCAATGAAACCAACATGGCTAAGCATTTCTGGGCAGAAGCAATAAACACTGCATGCTATATTCATAATAGAATCTCTATCAGACCTATTCTAAATAAGACTCCCTATGAATTGTGGAAGAATAGAAAGCCCAACATTTCATATTTCCATCCTTTTGGATGTGTATGCTTTATTCTGAACACTAAAGATCATCTTGGTAAGTTTGATTCCAAAGCACAAAAGTGTTTCCTTCTTGGATATTCTGAACGCTCAAAAGGCTACAGGGTATACAATACTGAAACATTGATTGTAGAAGAATCAATCAATATCAGGTTTGATGATAAGCTTGGTTCTGAAAAACCAAAGCAGTTTGATAATTTTGCAGATTGTGATATTGATATATCAGAAGTTGTTGAGCCAAGAAGCAAAGCATCAGAAGCAGAGCTTCTCAGAAGCAAAGAATCTGAAGATCAAGTATCAGCTTCTCTGGAGAATCTAAGCATATCTGAAGAACCATCTGTCAGAAGATCATCCAGACTCATCTCTGGTCATTCAGAAGATGTCATTCTTGGAAAGAAGGATGATCCAATCAGAACAAGAGCATTCCTTAAGAACAATGCAGATTGTCAATTAGGTCTTGTATCTTTGATCGAGCCAACTTCTGTTGATCATGCTCTAGAAGATCCAGACTGGATAATTGCTATGCAAGAAGAACTGAATCAGTTTACAAGGAATGATGTTTGGGATCTTGTTCCTAGACCAGATGGATTCAATATAATCGGTACAAAATGGGTCTTCAGAAACAAGCTCAGTGAGAAAGGTGAAGTGGTAAGGAACAAAGCCAGACTGGTGGCTCAGGGTTATAGTCAGCAAGAAGGGATTGACTATACAGAAACCTTTGCACCAGTGGCCAGGTTAGAATCTATTCGTCTATTAATTTCATTTGCCACTCAACATAACATCACTCTCTATCAAATGGATGTTAAGAGTGCCTTCTTAAATGGTTATATAGATGAAGAAGTTTATGTCCATCAACCTCCTGGTTTTGAAGACCCTATGTCTCCTAATCATGTTTTTAAACTAAAGAAATCATTGTATGGATTGAAACAGGCTCCCAGAGCTTGGTATGAACGCTTAAGTTCTTTCCTTCTGGATAATGGTTTCACTAGAGGAAAAGTGGACACTACTCTCTTTTGTAAAACCTTTAAAAGGGATATTTTAATTTGTCAAATATATGTAGATGATATTATTTTTGGAACATCTAATGCTACACTTGGAAAGGAGTTTGCTGAGTCTATGCAGGCTGAGTTTGAAATGAGCATGATGGGAGAACTCAAGTATTTCCTTGGAATACAAATAAATCAAACATCAGAAGGAACGTATGTTCACCAAACCAAGTATGTGAAGGAACTTCTGAAGAAGTTTAATCTTCTGGACTGCAAAGAAGCCAAAACTCCTATGCATCCAACATGCATCCTAGGTAAGGATGAGGTAAGTAAGAAGGTAGATCAGAAGTTATACAGAGGTATGATTGGATCTCTTCTATATCTGACTGCTTCTAGACCTGACATTCTGTTCAGTGTTTGTTTGTGTGCTAGATTCCAATCAGATCCTAGAGAATCTCATTTAACTGCTGTTAAGAGAATTCTAAGGTATCTGAAAGGTACTACTAATGTTGGCTTAGTTTACAGAAAATCTAAAGAATACAACTTAGTAGGATTCTGCGATGCTGACTATGCTGGAGACAGAATTGAAAGAAAGAGTACTTCAGGAAGTTGCCAATTTCTTGGAAGTCATTTGATCTCCTGGTACAGCAAGAAGCAAGCAACTATTGCTCTATCAACCACAGAAGCAGAATATGTCGCTGCTGCTGGTTGCAGTACACAGATGCTCTGGATGAAGAGTCAGTTAGAAGATTATCAGATATTTGAGAGTAACATTCCTATATTCTGTGATAATACTTCTGCTATATGTTTATCTAAGAACCCTATTCTTCATTCAAAAGCTAAACATATTGAGATTAAACATCATTTCATAAGGGACTATGTTCAGAAGGGTGTTATATCTTTAAACTTTGTTGATACAGACCATCAATGGGCTGATATCTTTACAAAACCCCTGGCTGAAGATAGGTTTAAGTTCATTCTGAAGAACATCAGTATGGATTTATGCCCAGAATGAGAAGATGAGAAGTTCTTATGTATGAGTATCTTCTGAAGTGAAAGTGGACTATTTTTTTTTTAATCAGAAGTTCTGATTGAAATCTTTTAGAAATTATGATTCGGTTATTACTAACGTTTCATTGTCTAAGTTGATTCAGAACCTCTTTTAAAGCAAAACAACTGTAACGTTTTATCTCGGGATGGTAAACCTGTCGTTACTGTTCATGGATAAGCGCGCGTGCAGTTGAAGGGACGCCGACCATAGGTAACTGTGCTAGTCACCTCATTTGTCTTTATTATCTCTCCTCACGTCACGTAACATTAATTGCTCTTCATCATTTACTCTCTTTCAGTTTTTCTTTATATTCCTCAAACATTTTTCCTTCCCTCTCATATTCTCTCTATTCACTCTATCCTTTTGCATTCATATCAAACCCTACCCGTTCATTATCTGCAAATCCATTATGAACTCCTCATCAAGCCCAGGAAACCATGAAAAAGATCAAAACAACAAAAGGAAAGCTGTTGAGACATCTCCCTCCAAACCCAAAAAGATAAAGATCACCTATGACCCTCTCAAGGTGAATCCATTCGAAGCAATGTTATCTGGAAACTATTCTAGACGTGTGTTTCATCCTCCTGGTGAAAGCCCTCCATCATCTCCATCTTCTTCCTCATCTTGTTTCCTTTTGGACTCAACTTCCTCTTCATCTAACCTTTCCTCTCCCTCAGCCCATTCCGAAGAAATCTCTTCATCTTCACCCGCTGAGAATGTTGTCTCTGATAAGGATTGTGGAAGATCTGCATCAGAACCAAGTCTCCCTGACCCCTCGCCTGGAAGCGCAAGAAGCAGCCAATGCTGAGTTTCGCTCCTTCATGACTAGGCAAGCTACAAGCACTGACGGGATTCATGATGTTCTGGCGCGGATTTCGCGTAGGCTAGGATCTTAGTCTTTTGGTCTTTGTAGTTTCTCTTTCCTTGTTGCATCTGTTTTCCTGCATTCCTCTCTTGTAATCCTTTTTGATTATCAATGAAAACCTTCCGTCATTTACATTCCAGTGATTTTATTTGTCGTTTTATTCATCTGAATCTTTTGAAATATTCTTTTTGATGTTATGACAAAAAGGGGGAGAAGATAAATGATAAATGATTTGATTAATCTATCAGTTGCTGGGTAAAGCTCCCACACATTTACTAACAAGAACTGCAAGTTCTATATGGTTTAAGTGTTTTGCAGGTATAAAGAAGTGAAGAGAATCTTCAAAGCAAACACAAGAAGCAAAACCATGGAAACTGAAGCAAGCTTAGTGCTGTCAAGCTTCAGAGATCAGAAGCACTGATAATAGAATTTGATCCATATTTGTCTATTTGATCTGACAAAATTCTATTTGCTCTGATACATTATTTTAGCCTATATGGCTCTGATACATATTATGTGTTCAAATATACATTTTATGTTCTAACTCGTTCATGCTGACTTTTGTCGTTTAGTTTTTGTTCTGTAACATTTCAGGATGTAGAGATGCTCTGATGATGCTCTGGTACATTCAACAATGTTCTGATACAAATCTAGCATGAAGTGATGTTGGTAGAAATTCAAAGCTCTGAAGCTATCCGAGGGAAGCAGAAATCAGAAGCTGCGAAGGTTCTAAAGATCCAGAAAACTCAAGTTCTGAAGCTGTCCTAAATGGAAGCAGAAATCAGAAGCTGTGAATGTTCAGAAGATCAAAGAAATTCAAGTTCTGAAGCTGTCCTAGATGGAAGCAGAAGTCAGAAGCTGTGAATGTTCAGAAGATCAAAGAAATTCAAGTTCTGAAGCTGTCCTAGATGGAAGCAGGAATCAGAAGCTGTGAGTGTTCTAGGGATCTAAAGAAATTCTAGTTCTGAAGCTGTCCAATGGAAGCAGAAGTCAGAAGCTATGAATTCTCTGAAGACAGAAGCTTATATGATCGTCTCTACCGAAATAATCAGGGAAGTCTTTTATTAAAGTTCTTCGAGTATTTATTTCAGGGGGAGATTATTTATCTCAGGGGGAGATTGTTAATCTCAGGGGGAGACATATTCATATGCTTATGCTATAGCTGTGTAATTTGTCTTTTGCCGTCTATTCTTTCTGATCGCAAATTCATATCATTTATATATGTTTTTGTCATCATCAAAAAGGGGGAGATTGTTAGAACAAGATTTGTTCTGATCAATTATCTTAGTTTTGATGATAACAATAATATGAATTTTGCTTAAGATAATATGGTACTCTAATCCAATGCAATTTCCTTTTCAGGAAATATATAAAGAGTACGCATAATTCAGCGCTCAGAAGCTTTGTCTCAAAGGGTTCAGCATGCAACATCAGAACATGGTCTGGCAAGACATCAGAAGATGGTCAAAGCAGAATCAGAACATGGGTCTATGGAAGCATCAGAAGAACAAGAGAACAGAAGCACTGAAGTTCTGATGGTATCACGCTCAGAAGCACTTCAAGGTCAGAAGATCAGAAGATGCTATGCACCAAGCTGTTTGACTCTGATGATATTCAAACGTTGTATTCACAAACATCAGATCAGAAGAAAGTACAAGTGGCAAGCTACGCTGACTGACAAAAGGAACGTTAAAAGCTATTCTAGGCTACGTCAGTAGACACAGCGTGAACAAGGCTCGAGGTAGTTGACAAAAGCGTATAACATTAAATGCGATGCTGTACGGAACACGCAAAGCATTAAATGCACTCAACGGTCATCTTCTCCAACGCCTATAAATATGAAGTTCTGATGAGAAGCAAGGTTAACGATTCTGCACCAAAAACAACTCAAATCAACTTGCTTAAACTCTGTTCAATTCAAAGCTCAGAATCTTCATCTTCATCAAAGCTCACTACATTGCTGTTGTAATATATTAGTGAGATTAAGCTTAAATGTTAAGAGAAATATCACAGTTGTGATTATCGCTTTTAAGAAGCATTTGTAATACTCTTAGAATTGATTACATTAAGTTGTAAGGAACTAGAGTGATCGTGTGGATCAGAATACTCTAGGAAGTCTTAGAGGTTATCTAAGCAGGTTGTAACTAGAGTGATCGTGTGGATCAGTAGACTCTAGAAAAGTCTTAGAGGGTATCTAAGCAGTTGTTCCTGGAGTGATCAGTGTGTGATCAGAAGACTCTGGAAGACTTAGTTGCTGACTAAGTGGAGAACCATTGTAATCCGTGCGATTAGTGGATTAAATCCTCAGTTGAGGTAAATCATCTCTGCGGGGGTGGACTGGAGTAGTTTAGTTAACAACGAACCAGGATAAAAATAACTGTGCAATTTATTTTTATCTGTCAAGTTTTTAAAGCTACACTTATTCAAACCCCCCCTTTCTAAGTGTTTTTCTATCCTTCAGGTATCTAAGTGGAAAACCATTGTAATCAAGATTGATTAGTGGATTAAATCCTTAGTTGAGGTAAATCACTCTAAGGGGGTGGACTGGAGTAGTTTCGTTAACAACGAACCAGGATAAAAATAATTGTGTTCATTGTTTTTATCTTAAGAGTTTTTAAAGTCACACTTATTCAAACCCCCCATTTCTAAGTGTTTTTCTATCCTTCACCTTTTTCTCCCCAATTGGCTCTTTTCTTATTTTATGAAAAATAAAATAAAATGACCACAACTTAGTAAAAGGCCTAACCAAATAGCACCCCTCTTTTACTAACGTTACACCATAAGCCCAATAACTCCTATTCCATCATTTTCCAGTTAAATCCAAATAAAAATAAAATTCCAATTATTTAATTTAAATCCAAATTAAATTAATAAACGGAAAATATGGGGTGTTACATGAAACATTTAAAGTCAGTTTAAAAAGTAGTGGAGAAAAAGTGCATGAAATACATTTTCATCACTAAAATATAGTGGAGAACAAGTAACAGTGGTTTTGTTACATCCAGATCTAGTCCAGTCTCCACGGGTAGCTATATCTGTTCGAGTTAATTTAATCAATCCTCTTGTTCCACTTTGAGTGTTGCAACCGAAAGTCTTGCCTAGCCTCTAAGAGTTTCAAGCGAACCTAGGAGTGCAAGGTACTAATGAATTATTGAACAATGTGTACAACGTTGCTCTACAATAGAATTAAAATACATTCGAAGGAAGGCTACAATGCGTTGAAGAAATCCTCCATGACATTTCACCTCACGGAAACACCGACCAAGAAGTTGCATCCATAAAAACTCATGTTGTCGCGTCGGAGCCGTCTATGGCGAAGAGAGAAGTTCCTTGATCAAGATATCAACATAGGAGAAGGAATTATCAGACTTCTCCCTAGAGCCCCGAGGGGACCGGGGTAGCCACACTCTTTCCCCAACTCAAGCAGATAGTTAATTGGGAAAGGTACAACCATAGCATCCACTGGACGTTAGCATTTTGGAAATAAAGATACCAAAGTTCATGGAGAGGCCAACTAAATTGAGTGAATATGATGTAAAAAGAGACCCTAACGAACATGTGCAACTCGCCAATAACCGACTAACATATTTCAGCAATGATGATACGTCTAGGTGAAAGTTATTTGCATTAACTTTTATTGGACCGACCTTGTTGTGGTTCAATGGCCAACCAAATAGAAACATTATATCCTAGACAAATTTTTAAGAGTGGTTCTCTACGTGCTTCACAGCTTGGAAGAGACAACCCTTAATTGAGGACACCCTCGCCTGGATCGTTCAAGGAAAGAATGAAAGCTTGCTTTCTTACATAGACTAGTTCACACAAGTTATTGTCTAAGTTGAGGGAGCTGGAGATAATCTTAAGTGCTGGATCTTCGAGAATGGCCTTCTAAGAGACCACCCCTTCAGGTCGAGAATAGGAAGGAAGAAAGTGAATACTTTCTAGGAGGTGATCACTATGGCAGAGTTGTACATGCTCTTAGAGGACAAACTGAGCATGCATTTCGACAATCATGCATCAGTTGAAACTCAGTCTAGTTGCCCGACCAGGAATGAGTCTCATCGGTAGAGAGAGGAACTTGATCGAGGCATGCAAGTAAAGTACGATAAGTATGCCCCCTTGATTACTTCTTGGGAGAAGATTTATCAAGATTTTTCCAAAACCAAATTTCTAAATGAAGGAACCCGACATTTTTACCTGATCCGAATACATCTTGCATGAATAAATTGAATTACTACTGCTTCCCTAAGAGTCACGACCATAACACCGATAATTGCATCCAATTGAAGGATGCCATCAAGGTTTGATTAAGAAGGTTTGGTCGATTGAGTAATGTGGAACTTGTTGTGCAAGTGATATGCTTTTAACAAGGACATCAACTTTTGATGATTACAACTAATCTATTATGATAATTCAAACATGAACGATTAAGCGCATAAAGATGCAAACCTTATCATCAAGGTTTGATGGACTTGATTATCTGATGAAGGTAATTAAATGGAATGTAACTAAAGTTATTATCAAGAATTGATGGACTTGACTATCTAGTAACATCAATCAAATGGAATGTAACTAAAGCTTCATCTCAAGCTACTCAAGAATGCATCAACAAGAAGAGAAGTATCTGGAAAATCTTGAAGCAATGTGGTAAACTCCTAATTTAGTAATGAGTAATTGTAAAGAAAAATGACGTTATCGTAAAAATGCATGGATAAAAGCACACACACTAAAATGTTTTCAAAATATGTTTACTAAAGGAAATATTTTCAAAAACATCTTGAAGTTTTTCTAGATGAATTAGGAACTGTCAAAATTTCAAAAGAAATTTTTTTACTTATCTAATCAAGCAATAATGACATCTCCTTAACAATGAACGATGACTAGATATATTTTCCTTCCTTTTATAGAATTACAAACGATTATTTTTCAAACATCTAATTGATTATGAAACGGTGCTAATAGATTAGATTAACATAGATTGCATTAATTTGAAATTCCTTTTTGAGTCAACCTCTGGCCTATAAACATAGGCCCATTTTCTCATTTCAGTTCATCGAGAGTCGAGTTTTGACACTTTCAACTCTCACTCTCTAAAATTTTTAACTTTCTTTCACTAATGTTTAAGCCTAAGTGATTTTGTGAGAAGAGTTCTTTTGTGAGTGAGGATATATTTGTAATTCTAGAAAGGATAGAATTTTAAACTCACCAAGGGAATAATTTTTATACACCTTGATTGAATATTATCCATTTGGGGATTTCTTTGAGTTATAAGTTAAACCCGTAAAAAGCTTTGGTTTGGGATTGTATTATTCACTCCTAGTTTAGGCTGGAGATCACCCCGTTATAAAATCTCAAAGGTTATTGGTCCGCCCGGTATTAAAACCAAGATATATTAAGGTCATTCCGATATTATAAGCTTCATAGGTTCGAGATCAACTTGGTGTTAAAATCTCACAGGTTATTGGTTATCCCGTGTACAACCAAGGATTTGAGCTCAAGGTTAAAAAAAAAGCTTGAATACTAGCATATCCAAGGTTCTTGTTTGTTAAAAGAAAACTAACCGTTTCAATCCATCATTGGGAGGGAAGATTGGCCACTTCACTCCTACGATCATCTGGAAGAAAAGACGAAAAACACCCATATCAATTGTCTTGTATTATTTGGTGGAAGATCAACCATCATTTCCTTGTATAAGGGGGTTCGTGCATCTTTTCTACAAAAATCTCTCAACATTTATTGGAAACTCTCAATACTAATTTTTAGGGACATGACTAAGTTGTTTTTGACTGAACTTATATAATTATTGGTGTTCTTCTTCTTCCCTTATCTCTTTTAAATTTCCATAATTTATTTCCTGCCTTTTGTCTTTCCGCTGCTAATTTAAAAAAAAAAGTTTTTAAACTCATATTTTATTTCCCAAAATTTTCAAAACCACACAATTCACCCCTCTCTTGTGGGATAAGTATGAAGTCGAACATGTAAGTCAAGGATAGTAAAAGAGATAGGGTTGGGTCACCTAGAGGCAAATCCATCTCTAAAACTGCAGATGTCGAGACTAGCGGTGAAAGAAAGGAAGTTGGCAAGGGAAAACGGCCGTACATTGCCTCTATTGCAAGAGGTGTGTCCCAGGAAAACCTCTCATCCAAAGGGACTATGAAGAGGAAAATTGCAGAGATGATGGTTTTTACAAGAAAGATGCATGCACATCGACAAAGGTACCTGATCAGTTAATGTTAGGGTTCTATTACCCGCAAAAGGTTAAAGGCATCCCCCAACGAATTTTTTCCCCTAGTTATCACCGCTATGCTAAGACAGTTTGGTGTCTCCTGAATCCTCATTGATAGTGGCAGCTTCTGCAACTTAATATACTCAGAATTGTTCTATAAAATGGGCCTCCAAAGGGGGAACTTATGGCTATGTGAGGGCTCCGACCTTGATGGCTAACCGATTTGATATTTGGCTATTTTTATCATACTTTGTTATATTTATGAAACTTGTGATTAATGATGATATAACTAAATGACAACGAGAAATTTAGAAAAGAAATATATGGAAAAGGATAGAAATGGGGCGCCACACTCTTTCTATGATTTAGAAAGGATGATAACCCTCAATGAAGATCACCACAAGAAACTTGGTTTCTTTATAAGATAAAAGTAAGGTTCAATCCACAACCAAAGGAGCAATGCTCTCAAATCACACAATGTGTTTGTGTAACAAAATTCAACTTGATTTTTCATTCATGTTTAGCTCCCTATTTATGGGTAAAGGGTAGCTTACAATGATAACTCAAGAAACTTTACAACTTCAGCCCATTATCCTATCAATAATGGCTTGGGAATGAAATGTCACACATTAAAGGTGGTGGAGAAAGTGGATATTCCTTGCCTTGATGAATAATTGCAATTTATAGCCACTTTTATTAATGCATCCCACCTTTCTCTTTCTCCCTCCTTCAAAGCTTGACCTATTGACTTCTTTAGTCCATTATTTACTTAGAAACATAAAACCAACGGAATTCTCAAGCTTTTAGAGCTTTAGAATGTTTTAAAACATACAAAATTAAAAAAACAAGTGTTTTGGGCCAAAATTGGATAAGTTATGCCCTACCACATTTTATTTGGAGCATTTTTTGTATGTTTCTGTTAACCCACATTTTGTGAGTTAATACATAACTCTGTAGTTGTTAGTTTAGTTTGTATATTCTGTTCCTTGCTAAAATTCCATGCACTTTTATGATCTTAGTTAAAGTAGTGTGAAGCACAATACGTTCTCCTGTTTTTTCGTTTAATTAGTGTTTCGTGTATGCAGAGATTAGCAGAGTCTGAAAAATTCTGGTATGACAGACTCAGGATGTCATTCACGATGTCAAGACATCTGATCTGTTATTAACGTAGTAGAGGCATAACAGAAAGATCCCCCAATTTTTAATTACCCATAAGAAGGAGTCAATGAGAACTGAGATCATATATGTTCAGTCAACATAACCAGATTGTAAAATTTATTGGTTCTGTAAAGGAACAACTATCAAACTTGAACCTGATGTTATACACGATGTTACAACATCCACGACTGAACAAACGATACAATGCAGAAGATAAATAACACAGTTAATTGTTAACCCAGTTCGGTTTAACTACCTACTCTAGGCGTTACCAAGCCAGGAAGAAGATTTCACTATCAGTAGTACTATTTTATGTAAACAACCTCTGGTTTACAGATAAACAACCTCTGGTTTACCTAGTCACTACCCATTGCAACCTTTATCTCAGACATCCATCCAAGACAAGAGAACCTCTGCTCACTCCCTAGTGATACCTAACTGTTATAACCCTGCAACAGCTATTTACACAATTAACAATGAACAATAACTTGATCTTGCTTCACAGCTTCAATCAAGAACACAATACTCAACTCTTAACTACAAGTTTTGAGTGAGAACAATCACATCTTTTACCTACAGGTTTCGAGAAGGACATGGCAGCCATCCCACAACCTGGGTGGTCTACCTATAGAAACCCTAATGACTACATCTTTTCTAAATCCGATTTTCTATATCAAACTAGGTTACAAAGGTTTCTATTTATAACCTATTCCCAATTGAACTTGGGCTTACAAATCGCAACACTCTTTGCTGTTATAAATCTGCAGAAATCTTCTGCTACAATCAAGGTCCTTTAATCATGAGTTTTCTAATTTATCTCCTAAATTAGAAACTGCTGAATCTTCAATCTTCTGATCTGATTCTTCGATATTCTGACTTGATTCTTTTGACCTTTAAATTTTCACTACATAGGATTACATAATATTCATTGAATATTCTGTATCTGTTGAGAATCAAACTGAATCTTCATTCCAGTTCTGCAGGCGCGATGTCATGGTTGAAGTTATGACATTCCATATAACATCTTGCTTGTACTTGTTTTGTTCTTTTATATTTGCAAGATTATACATTGTATTATGTTTTGCTGCTATTATGTTTTAGCCAAACATAGATGCCAATCAACAAATAAAAGCACCAACAGAGTCAAGTTGAGGCCAGACTAAACTAGTCTACTGATGCACTATGAGCTGAGGAAACTTTGATCTTAGGAAGATAGTATTTGAAGTTGCTAGCTAGGGAAGATAACATGGAAGGAAGTCCTAAATGGAGGGAAAGACTCGGTGGTGCAAAAAATAAGAAAGAAAATATTCAAATTTAAAAACAAGAGTGGTAGCGCTAGAAGACAAAAGTTGGTACGATAGTACACTGATCTTGTAGAGAGCGCCGCCTGCACCTGCTATAGTAGTCTGCCACACTACACCTTGTCTCCCACTGTTGTTTGCCTGGAACGAATATTCCTTGGTCCTATGCTGAAAAAATAGTTGTTTCATGGACTTGATGTAATTTCATGAACATAGGCCCATGATCCAAGGCCTAATTCTCATTCTACAAAAAGAGCGGCAGAAAACATTGAAAAGGGTTCAGCAATTCCAAGTTACCATTGCAATAATTTCAGAGTGTGAATAGCAGAAGTGTGAAAGAGTTTTCTCTCCTCAACCAAGTATGTGCTAGCTGATGACCATTGGCGTGACTGGAGTTTTATCTTGAATATTAACAGTCTCAAGTCTTACTCCAAGTTTCTCTTAGGTTTTTATCTTTTGTTCATTTTATTGTCTTAAGATGTCTCCTTTGAGAATCATGTTTGTAGCTTGTACTCAACTCACTATGAGTTAAACCTCTTGTAGTTAAGCTATGTGAAATTAATATTAAGTTATGTTTATGTTATATGATTGTGTGGCTAGTTCTTGCTTTACCATGTGTTTACAATACTAAAAAACGTGTTTCTTTGATTGATCAACTTAGAAATAGGTAAAGGCTTGTTGTTGTAAGAGATCCAACAACAAGTGTATTTCATGCGTAAAAATGGTTGAAAGAGTAGGATAGATATATTCACTTGACCTAGTTTTCTTAGAGATAAGAAACTGCAACCATTAAGAAAAATCATAACATTTATCAGACATATATTAGGGTTACAAGTGGAGCTTAGAGATTTGTTTTCCTTGCCCTCTTATGCATGCTTTTGAATGATGTAGAAATACACCACCAGATCCTTCTGACCATGCCTGTCACAACACCACACATCATTAACACATAAATACACGAAAAGATATTAATGGATCAAAGCTCAACTCTATCACTCTTAATACTTTTACACCAAGTTTCTCTATAGCTTAGTTTTATTTTAAGTGAAAGCTAAATTCAAATCATCACCTATTATTATTTCTCTACTCATGCTTAAATTGAAAGAATATATTTAATACAAAAGTCATATCTAAGTAGTAGTACTCCGTATGGGTACGATACTCTTACATTTATTACTTTCTATAATAAAAAACATGTATACTTGCATGCGACACCTTTGAGAGTCGAACAATTTTTTTGACGCCGTTGTCGGGGAGTGATTTTTACTACATTTATGATTTTGTATTTATTTCCATTCACTTTTTATTTTAAACATTTGTGTTTTTGACATTCTGATGTAGTTTGGTGTCACGACATGCACAGATCGTTGCACCCAATTCACAATGGATATCCTAAACCTAAAAGAACACTCAGAGCCCTAAGAAGGCATAGATGTGCTAGACTCATACCAGAAGTTCTTGTAGCATCTAATCTAGGTGAATTTGAACCACTAGAACCGGTACCTAAAGAATCAGATGAGGAAGAGCAGATCCATGTCATGGCTGATGACGACATTATCGATATTGCCAAGGATAGGGCGTGAAACATCAGAGACTATGTTGATTTTGATCTTACCATCATGAGTATGGACATTGTTTTGCCAGAGATAACTGCAACACAATTTGAGTTCAAGCCTTTGATGTTCCAAATGCCACAAACTATTGGTCAATACTCTGGTTCTCTAAATGAAGACCCTCATTTGTACTTAAGGCAATTTCTAGACGTGGCTATTAATTTCAAAATTCCAGGCGTGACTGATGATGCCTTTAGGTTGAGGCGGTTTCCTTACTCTCTAAGGGATATAGCTAAACGTTGGCTGAAATTCTAGTAACACACGCTCGATGTCAAACTGGATGTTATGACATCCACACTTACGCAGCACAAATAATAATAATAAACAGCATAAAACAGTAAAGAACACACAGAATAGTTTACCCATTTTGGTTCAAACAACCTACTCTGGGGGCTACCAAGCCAAGGATGAAGTCCACTATTAGCAGTATCAATTCAGAGCTAAACTCCCAGTTTACAACTCCTCACTTAATCACTACCCAATGACTCTTCTACCTAGGTTCTACCTAGATATGGAATATCTCCATTCCCCTCCCCCTCAATCACAGCAGTGATACACATACAAAATAAACAATTACAGATAGAAGATACACTTCAAAAACACACCTTGATCTGCTTAAAAGCTTCAATCAAGAGACACACACTCGTGCTTAAAAGCTTAGAGTGACACAACTAAAACATAAGCACACTCCAACGCAATCATCAAAGATAATAGCGTGGATCACAAGAGACAGATACAGAACAGCCGTTCTTCACAAAATACAATCTTCTGTCTGTGTTTCAAATTAGGATTGCAGGTCTTTTTATAAGAAGTCTTGGGCCTTGGGCTTTTTTTGAAAACACATTAGGGTTAACAAAGTTAACCTAATTCACACGCCAACTGTCTGTTACACAATATGCTGTCAGTAGGATCTTTTGGACGAAATATGCAGCACTCAATAAAAAGTTTCCTAAACTAATAAAAAGGATAAATCAGGAAACACAATTAATAAACAATAACAGCTCCTGCTGTCACACATGGATGTCATGACATCGATCATGACATTCACTACAAAACTTGTATTAGCTCCACACATATATGCAACCTGCATAAACACAATCAACCAGGTATGTTTTACCAATAATGCAGCCAACATGCAAAACACCTTCAATCTCCCCACTTGGCAAATTTTTGGCTAAAACATCTTGTCACACCATACCAGAGAAACACTTGCAGCGGATAATCAAAACAAACACAAGCTAATATAAACAAACAACATATATCATCAATATGCACACAGTGCTCAGACAAAAACAGACAGTGCACAAGAGTAGCACAAGCACAAATAGATCAACACAAAGATAATCATATAGAATTGTTGATCATACACAACCACCATTCTTATTGTTCTGGGGTGACACACAATACTTCTTATTGTTGATCATACACAACCACCATTCTTATTGTTCTGGAGTCACCACCTATCCTACCAGGGCGAATAGGAAACCCTACGAAGTTATAGAGATCGGGGTAAGATACTATATTCAGGTCGAGGGAAGGTGTTAGGCACCCTAAACCCTTTCCTAAGGCTTGCATTATAAAGTCAAGGTTTATGGCAAAAAATAAAGAAAGGTAACAGACAGTTAATAGAGTTAAAGGCTAATTATATTGAACATGATTAGAGTTTGGAGGAGGGGGACTCGCCTTGTTGCCAAGTGCCTACGTATCTCCTTAGGGAGAATCAGAGTCAACGTAGTTAGGGATAAGGGTTGTACGCCCTTTAAATTTGATCTGATATTGTTTGAAGGATTTTTGAGTTGCCTTATCGTAGTTATGATAAATCGTAGTTTTTTGAAAAGGTTTAGGAAAGTGTTTTAAGGTTGGGCGTACAACCCTGATTTTTATATGTACTATTAACCGCAATGATCAATAGATTTGATCACCATAGTTAAAAGATTAGTGGTGTATTATTACCAATTTTAATTGATGGATTCAATTATCACTAATAATAAATAAAGGTATTTTTTAGAATTTTATTGTTTAATTTTTATCATTATCCCTCGTAATCGATCGATTCGATTATAAATAATAATAAATTTTAATGGAAAAATAGGCTAATCATCGCAACCAATAAAAATGGTTGAAACCCTTTAGCCAAATAAAACTTTTTTTATTTTAATTAAATAAATATTCAAGAAAATCGATTATTACTCATCACGATTAATAGATTTAATCGGAACGAATAATAAATTAAAGTTTAATATTTATAACATATATACTAATTTATTTAAGAAAATAATTTATTATTATATAAATAAATATTAAAAGTAATTCAAAAAATATTTAAATGATAATAATAATTAAAATTAATAAGTTATTAGAGGTTTTGATTCAGTGTAGTTGTCACTAGGGTACATGGTATAGGGACCAATCCTGGGTGCGTTGGATCTAAAGGATTAGTGGATTGAAGGGCCAGATCTGAGGGTGTATGGTGAGCTATCTGGCTGGCAGCGCATGGGATCAGGGAAGTAAATCTTTTATTAAAAATAAGGTTGGAGGGGAGGCTCGAACCTGCGACCTCTCCCTCATAGACACGCTTCGTCACCATCCCAACTAAGCTACTTAGTTGTTTAACATATGCTCTTAATATATTATATGTGAAATCAAAAAGAAACATGGAAAACGCGCGCGAAATTTTGAATGGCCCAGTGATACGAGGACACATCATCATCGTCCCCAACATACCTGAAGATTTCTGCAAATTTTGCTACGAATTTGCTAGGATTTTGTTCGTAGCAAGCATACCTGTAAAATAGTGAACAACACATACACGCATATAAATCTTTCGCACCTGTCCTATTCCTTTCGTCTGGACCATACGAATTCAACCCCACCCTCGTTTTAACCTAATTTTGGCCTTAGCAAAAAGCCCTAATTAAAAGTTCTTAGAACCCTAAACGGTCAACAATGGTGAACAACACCAAACACGCCCAGAAATCCAGTTTAAGTTCAGGAAACATTCATAGCAATCATACAAAGCATAACACACAAACAATTTGACATATGAATGCATAAATCATGCCACTCGATCCAAAGTTTAGAACAACCTACCTCGGCTTATAGGAGATTGTTCTGGGGGTGTTGATGCTATGCAAGTGTCCAGGTAGCTTCAGAGTGATCCCACGAACGTGTAGCAATGCTCAAAAAAATTTGAAAACCCTTCAATCCCTCAAACCGAATCTGAGTTTTCTTGAAGAATTTTGGTTCTTGATTCTTTGCCTTTGATCAGAATGTTCAACCCCTATTCGTGTGGTTTGTGTTCTATACTTATAGGGGAGTGAATTAGGTCACAAATTATAGCCCAAGGCCTCTTGAAATCCAATCTTGCAAAGTTTGTAAAATTGATTCAAATCTTGAATGGAAACTTTCTATATTTGCCCAATCTTGCATTAACCTTCTCCAATCATATTCGCACGAAATTATATTGCAAATTTGCAATAAATATTGATTGGAATTGATCAATATGCATCCTTTAATACAATATTTGATTTTTTATTTCAATTACATCATTTTAAATCTTTTTTAAATGAAATAAAAAATATATAAAATCAAATAAAAGGCTAAAATTCGTGGCACATGGTTTGGATAATATAGGTAGCTTGTGGACCAAGATTAAGTCTTAAAAGGATAGGCCCATTTGCAAAAAATTCCAATCTGAACCTCTTTTATTTCACATTTTACCTCCAAAATCATCCAACTTTGACAAGGCATATCTCCCTTAATTTTTAAGCTATGAAGGAGTTCTAGGACTTTTTGGAAACATCAAGATGTCCTCTATAAGCCACTTTGGAACATATTTTTCATTTGGGGATTTTATCTTGATGATATGCCCTTTGACAAAAAACTGTCTTTGGTTGACTTTTGAAAAGGACCTATAATCTTTTGTACCATATCTCCCAAATGAAGCATTTCTGGCCTTGGCTTGTGAGACACAAAGTTGTAGAGAATCCAATTTCCTTCCAAATAGGCTTTGAGTGAGGAATTTCTGTTGTTCCATGTGAAAGTTATGGCCAGTCAAAGTTGAGTTGACTTTCTCCTATAAAAAACCCTAATTTGAACCTTTTGAATTTGTTCATTTCTGAGTTTTTGTTGATGAATCATGATCAACCATTGATCAAATGATGGATATAATCTCCCCTACTTGATGTTGACCAAGAGTCAGGAGCTTTGACTGAACTTTGACCATGGTTGACTCTTAGGTCAAACTAGTTGATTGTGGATCATCTGAGCTATTGAATGAGTAATCTTTGGGATTGGGCTTTGACTTTTGACATGGAGGTGTCTTGAAATATAATTGACCATGGAGAACTTCATTGGAGACCTTATTTTGTTACTTTCCTCAAGAAGGTACCAAACCCTAGCTTTAGGAGATTCTTGCTTAGGAGAATGTCTTGATGAAACTCTTGAGCTTTGAATCATTGTGAATGAAATGTGAAAGGCAAATTTTGGGGTATGACATTGGCCACAAATGTTGCCAAAAAAAACTCCTCGCGCAACGAGGTTAAATAAGTCCAAAAATAAAATAAAACAGACCGAAAAAAATAAAACAGACGGAACTAAATGCAACAGAACAAATCAAACAAAACAAAAATAAACACACTAGACTCTAGTTGCAATTACTGCTCAGAGTCAAAACCAGCTGAGGTGTCTGAAGAACTTTCTTTCTCAAAGTCATCAGCAGGACTAGCACTTTCTTCTTCCACTTCTTGATCATCTTTATCTTCCATCTCTTCTATATCTGCAAACTCCTCATTCTCATCCATTTCCAGAGTACGTAGCAT
Source organism: Vicia villosa (assembly GCF_029867415.1). Taxonomy (NCBI): domain Eukaryota; kingdom Viridiplantae; phylum Streptophyta; class Magnoliopsida; order Fabales; family Fabaceae; genus Vicia; species Vicia villosa. Next base: position 29,522,631 of record NC_081185.1, read on the forward strand.
TTGTTCAAGAGACATTTTTCTAGCTTCCAGTTCTTTGCAAGTCTCTTTTAGTATTGCTATGACTTCTGCTTTACTGACAGATGCTCCAGATTTGGAAGTTTCAACTGATGTCATGACAATGTCTGAAACATGCTTTCCCTTAAACAGTTTATAATGGAAAGCCAAAGGACTTTCTCTTTTGCATACTACATCATGTTCATTGAGAATGTTTGGATATTAATCCAGAATTATACCACTCAAGAGGGATGGAAAGGCAATTGGACCCTTAATACTGAAGCTTCCAGCATGCTTCATGGTTTGGTCAAAAATGTATGCTCCATAATCAAACTTTGCCTTTGTTCCTACAGCATACAGAAATCTACCAAGCATAGTTGAGATAGTGGACTTGTGATTTGTTAGAACCCAATTAGCTGCTCCTATTTTGTGAAGCATTTCATACTTGATGCTCAGCTTACTTGCAGTTAGCTTATCTTTCATGGGCCAGCCTTTTACCTGCTTGGCTGTGATCACTTGACAGACTTGGTTGTCTGTTACTTCCAGCTCAGTTTGAGCTTCATCTGTTCTTCCCAAGAATTTATTAATCACAGAAGGAGAGAACGATACACACTTACCTCTTACAAACACCTTTCTGTAGTTTGCACTTCTGCTATTGCCACAATCTTCAGATAGGTTTACCACAAATTCTTTGACCAGCTTCTCATAACATTTGGGAAGATTGCACACAGTTTTTAGAAGTCCAGCTTCTTGAATCAGCTCTAAGACCTCCTTGATTTCAAGAGCATTTGGAGCCAATTCCCTTTCAACAGCCAATCTCTTTTGGAGAACATATTTTCATCTGTTGACACTAGAGGCATAGTGAAAAGATACATTATCAATGGGAACTTCAAGGATACTAGCAGCAAGCTTACTGGTTGTAGGCTTCTTCCTTGATGGAATGTCAGGGACATTTACTTCAACATCAGATTCAGGTTCAACAATTTCCCGCTCTTTTCTTTTCTTTGGAATGGCCCTGCTCCAAGATTTTGAAGGACCAACCCCTTTACTTTTGGTAACAGCTTTGCTCTTGACAGGTCCTTTAGAAGTACTCTCCTTTTTTACAGTGTCTTTGGTAGGGTTGTTCACTTGAGTGCTCCCTTTTGGTGATCCTTGAACAACAACTTTGCCTTTTCTTCTTGTCATTAGCCTGTTGGCTACACTCGGATTCAAGGAGGTAAGTAATTCGTCGTCAGAGTACTCATCTAATTTTACCACATTAGTATCAGTTTCAGTACTGGCCTTAGGGTGATCATTATTTTCAATGTCATTGACATCCTCGGTGACATTGGTATTCTTAGTAACCCCTTGTTCATCCTTGTTGATTTCTAGGTCACTATCAACGGTGTGAACAGCCTCAGCCTTACTGGTGTTATTGAGGGGATCAGCCATTATGGTTTGAAGAGGAATAGATATTCCAGGCACTTGATGATTCTCCTTCAGAATACGATTGACAATCCTGGTAATTGCACTATCGACATACTTGGATCCTTCTTTAGTAAGTTTCTCCATGGTAGAAGATGCTGAGGATTTGATACCCTTGTTGTGAATACCCTCCTTGGGTCGTTTTGCATGAGTCGTTTTAGGCTTTGTGGCCTTTACTTCGTCACTGCTAATCGTCCTTAAAGGGAAAACCTTAAGGACCCTATTAGGGTTAGAGGACTCTTCCGGTGTTGCTGAGTCTGAAACGGGAGATTCATCATTCGATTGCTGAGACATTCTGAACCTTAGAGAACTAGAACTTGTTTCACACTTTTGAGAGCAAAAGAAGTAATCAATCTCAGAGAGTAGCTAGCAGAACTACTAGGAAGGTTTGCCGTTTTTAGAATATTAGGGGATCGAGGGAGCTTTATATGCACACTGAGTGAGGGAAATTTCAAAACATGGATTTTGACAAAGCCCAAATAGTATTCCCTCGCGTTGGTTAATTGCTATAATAAGTTTTGGTAGAAAATACCCAACATACCCTTTTCTGTCACATTGTCTTTAGATGTTGTTGCAACATTCTCTATGACATTGCTTTCAGACAGTCCTTTAGGATCATTGCTCACATTTGACTTTTCCAATCTTCTTTCCCGATCTGTAATGTCCATCTCAGGTTTACTCTTTCTTCTAGCAGAAATCTATTGATACTTCTGTATTCCCTTACTTTTGCACACAGTTTCTCATTCATTAGACTGGTATCAGAAAAACTAGTAGAAAATTCACTTATAGTGAGATCACCAATATAGGATTCTTTATCTGATTCATCAGAATCATAAGATTCATATATTCGTGATGGTACATTTTCAATTCTTCCTTGATCATGGAGTAGTTAGAGGGGTGGACAGGTGTGTCAGGCTTCCATAGATAGCAATTATCCTTAGATCTAAATCCCTTCATGACTTCCTCATTTGCTTCATTTGTGATGATACACTCATCTTTGGTGAACCTAGAATTGAATCCTTCATCACACAACTGACTGATGCTTATAAGGTTTGCAGTTAAACCTTGTACAAGTAGAATATTGTTTAGATTAGGTATACTCACCCCTTCTGTCTTCCCAACACCTTTGACTTCTCTTATATCTCCATCACCTAGAGTTACATAGTTGTTTCCTTCCAATTTGAGATCTACTAGAGAGTTCTTCCTCCCGGTCATATGATTTGAACAACCACTATCAAGGTACCAGTCTTCTTCTGCTCGCATCCTTAGAGAAGTGTGTGCTATTAAAGCAATATTCTTAGCTATCCCAGATTGCTTCCTGTTACAGGTTTCATGATCAAGTTTGACTTGTTGAGAATGGTCTGGATATCCAAATAGTCTGAAACAGAATGACTTTATGTGACCAAATCTTCCACAGTGATGACACCTCCATTTTTGAAACCCCCTTTTTAAGTGCCTCCTTCTTATGTTTCCTTGATGTTGTGACATTTGGATTGACATCTGGTTAGTCACACACTTCTTGGATTCTATTCTCCTGAGACCATAGATTAATTCCTCTTTAGCCACGAATCCCACTCCAGACATGTCTCCTGATCTTTGTCCAGATTCCAGAATTTCTTCTAGAGTATCAGATCCATTGTTCAACATTTTGAGTGACTTAGTCATTTGGTCAAGTTTGTGATTTAACATGCTTACTTCACTACTGAGGGAGTCTATGGTTGTAAGATGTTTAATCTTTTCAGATTCTAGATCTCTTATGATCACCTCTTGCTTCTCCACTTGTTTGCAGACTTCAGCATTTTCCCTACACAACTTCTTGTACAAGGCAGCTAATTCATCAAAGGTTAGCTCATCATCACTGGAATCATCATCAGATTCATAGATTCTTGTTGAAACTGTGACATGCTTTGCAGTTTCCTTTTCTGAATCTGAGTCCTTGTCATACCAAGTAACAGTCAATCCTTTCTTTTGCTCCTTGTGGTAGGTAGGACATTCAGCTCTAATGTGTCCGAATCCTTCACATCCATGACATTGAACCCCTTTTCCCAAATAGGGTTTCTCCTCAGCTTTGAATTTTTTTCTAGAGTCATATGTCTGACTGATGTCATAGGGAGTGTTCTTGACATTGGGTCTGGACTTCTGATCAACCCTTTTAATAAGTCTATTGAATTGTTTTCCAAGCATGGCTATGGTGTCTGATAAATTCCCATCATTTACACCATTGCTTTCTTTCGAATCATCACCTGTGTTGGTGACAAATGCAATGCTTTTGTTCTTCTTTTCAACAGGCTCACAGATGCTTGACTCAAAGGTTTGAAGAGAACCAAGAAGTTCATCCAGCTTCATGTTGCTGATGTCTTGAGCTTCCTCTATGGCAGTTACCTTCATATCAAATCGCTTAGGCAGTGATCTGAGGATCTTCCTTACCAGTTTCTCTTCAGTCATTTTCTCATCTAAGGCTGCAGAGTTGTTTGAAATCTCACGGACATTCATGTAAAACTCATGAATGGTTTCATCCTCTTTCATCTTGAGATTTTCAAACTTAGTGGTAAGTATTTGAAGTCTCGACATCTTTACCTTTGACGTACCTTCATGTGCTGTTTTGAGAATATCCAAGCTTCTTTAGCCAGCTCATAGTGTTGCACAAGTCTGAAGATGTTCTTGTTGATACCATTGAATATTGAACTTAGGGCCTTGGAATTGCCCAACGCTAACTCTTCTTCAGATTTGCTCCATTGAGTTTCAGGAATTAGAACAGTGGTTCCATCTTCCAGAATTTTCTCAGGATGTTTCCATCCATTTTCAACAGCTCTCCAGGCCTTGCTGTCCACTGACTTAATGACTCCTACCAAATGAGGTTTCCAGTAGTCATAGTTAGAGTCATCCAGGATAGGTGGTCTGTTTCCAAACACTAACAGTTCCTTCTCCATAGTACCAGAATTTTGTTATCCCTAGATCTCACCCAGATGTAAACAGGCAGGGTGCCTGCTCTGATGCCAATTGAAATTCTAGAAACACACGCTCGATGTGAAACTGGATGTTATGACAACCATAATTACGCAACAAAAATAATAATAATAAACAACATAAAACAGTAAAGAACACACATAATTGTTTACCCAGTTCGGTTCAAACAACCTACTCTGGGGGCTACCAAGCCAGGGATGAAGTCCACTATTAACAGTATCAATTCAGAGCTAAACTCCCAGTTTACAACTCCTCACTTAATCACTACCCAATGACCCTTCTACCTAGGTTCTACCTAGATATGGAATATCTCCATTCCACTTCCCCTCAATCACAGCAGTGATACACATACACAATAAACAATTATAGATAGAAGACACACTTCAAAAACACACCTTGATCTACTTAAAAGCTTCAATCAAGAGACACACACTCGTGCTTAAAACTTAGAGTGACACAACTAAAACATAAATACACTCCAACGTAATCATCAAAGATAATAGCGTGGATCACAAGAGACAGATATAGAACAACCGTTCTTCACAAAATACAATCTTCTGTCTGTGTTCCAAATTAGGATTGCAGGTGTTTTTATAAGCAGTCTTGGGCCTTGGGCTTTTTTTGGAAACACATTAGGGTTAACAAAGTTAACCTAATTCACACGCCAACTGTCTGTTACACAATGTGCTGTCAGTAGGATCTTCTGGACAAAATATGCAGCACTCAATAAAAAGTTTCCTAAACTGATAAAAAGGATAAATCAGGAAACACAATAAATAAACAATAACAGCTCCTGCTGTCACACATGGATGCCATGACATCGATCATGACATTCACTACAAAACTTGTATTAGCTCCACACATATATGCAACCTGCATAAACACAATCAACCAGGTATGTTTTACCAATAATGCAGCCAACATGCAAAACACCTTCATTGGCTAAATTCCTTGCAGCCTAATTCCATTGCTACATGGAATGACTTAGCTAAAAATGTCTTAGCTAAATACTTTCCTCCTTCTAAGTAGGGGTGGGAATAGGCCAGGCCGGCCTACAGGGGCCTATAGCCTAGCCTACTTAAGGCCAGGCCTATTTGATAAAAAGGCCAGACTTGGGCTTTTTTAAAAGCCTATTTAATGAAATAGGCCAGGCCCAGGCTATTAAAAAAGCCTATAAAGCCTTGTAGGCCGGCCTATATTTTCATATATATTAAAATTAGTCTAAATAGGTTGGCCTATATATGCATATATATTAGAAAAAGTGTTAAATAGATTGGTCTATATATGCATATATATTAGAAAAAAATGCTAAATAGGTCGGTCGAAATGTTCATATATATGCGACCTATAAGGCTTCTTAAGTAATATGAATTAATTGAAAATATTAATAAGAAAGAGGCTTTTAAATAGGCTTTCAGGCCAGGCTTTTAAAAAGGCCAGGCCAGGCTGAAAAAACGAGCCTATAGTAGGCCATAGGCCAGGCTCAGGCCTTATAAGTTTATCGTAGGCCATGCCCAGACCTTATAAAGCCTAGCCTAGCCTAGCCTATTCCCACCTTTACTTCTAAGAATGAAAAAATGAGAAATGAAATCACCTCATTTAGGCAAGGAGATGATGAGTCATTATTTGAAGCTTGGGAAAGATTCAAAGAGCTACTTAGGCAATTCCCTCACCATGGCATCCTTATTTGTATCCAGCTTGAAACATTTTACAATGGGTTAATTCCTTCTTCAAAGAATATGCTTGATGCATCTAGTGGAGGAGCTCTTTTGTCTAAGTCATATATAAGAAGAAGGATATAGGTTGATAGAAAGTATTACAACCAACACTTACCAATGGCCAGTCACAAGAACTAATCCAAGTGCTACTCAAAAAGACCTGTTGGAGTCCATGAAGGTACTGAAACTACAGTCCTTGCTGCTCAAGTGTCCCAAATTCATCAAATGATGAAAAATATGATGACTCCAGAAGTGACTAAAGTAGAGCCTGTGAAGATGGTTACTGATGCTTTTGAGGTTGCCGGTGTGTACTGTAGAGGAGCACACTTGTTTGAAGAATGTACTACAAATCCTATTTCTGCTAACTACATAGGCACCAACAACAACATATATAACAACCCTTACAACCCAAAATAGCGCAACCATCCCAACTTTTCATGGAGCAACAACCAAGGTCAACTGAAGCCTCGAGCTACCCAAGCACCATAAGTTCCTCCTAGTTTTGCTACAGCAAACCAGGCAGTGGCAAAATAAGGCAACAACCAGTTGGAAAATATTATGAAATAATTTATCCAAGAGACCAAGACCAAGTGGGATAAATAGCCACTACTTTGAGTTCAAGACCGATGGGTACACTTCCTAGATCTATTGAAACCCTATCAAGCTGAGAAGTGGTAAGGAGTGTGAAGCACCCTTACAAAAAGATGCTAAGACAAGTGGAGTCCTACCTGAACAGGACAATTATGAAGCAAAAGAAGAATCTACTAAGGAACCATCCTCAGTGGAAAACAAGGAAGACAAAATTGAAACAACGATAAATCACAAGACTTCTGAGTCAACTAAGCAACCTGAAGTCGAGCCAGAGCTGGTTAGAGAAAGGAAGTTTGTTCAAGAAAGACCACCACCTACTTTTCCTCAATGGATTAGGAAAGCAAGAAAAGAACAGCAGTTTGGAAACTTTATGGAGATACTCAAGCAACTTCACATCATCATACCCGTAATTGAAGCCATTGATTAAATGCCAAACTATTGTAAGTTCATGAAGGACATGCTTACCAAAAGGAAAAGAGTGGGAGAGTTTGTCACGATTGCACTCACCCAAGAGTGTAGCCAATTGGTTCAAGGAAAACTTCCTCCTAAATTAAAGGATCCACAAAGTTTTACCATACTATGTAACATTGGTAACTCATTCTATGGAAAAGTATTATGTGATTTAGGAGCTAACGTTAATCTTTTGCCCTTATCTATCTTTAAGAAGTTGGGGATAGGTGCAGCCAAGCCTACAACCATCACTCAATAGTTGGCAGACAGTAGCATTTGTTATCCTCAAGGAAAGATTTAAGATGTATTAGTCAGGGTTGACAAGTTTGTGCTCCCTACAGACTTTATTATCATGGATTTTGATGCTGATGAAGACATACCCATTTTGTTGGGAAGACCTTTCCTTGCTATGGGAAGGACACTAATGGATGTGGAGAAAGAAGAACTCACCATGAGGGTAAATGGACAACAAGTGGTATTTAATGTGATTAATGCATTGCAATACCATGATGAAGAGGTTGTTGACTGCTTCATGATTTCTAGCTGGGAAAGAATAATTCACAAGAGTTTGCTGAAGTCTAGTGATGTCTTGACTTAAGAGTTGGGAAAAGTAAAAGAAACTCTCCAAGAAGGAATCATGTGTGGACTTCTGAATCAAGTAACTATAAAAATGGAATCTATGGAGGTATTAGAATTAACTGCTGACCCAAAGCAATACTCACCATCCATAAAAGTTCCTCCTAAGTTAGAACTTAAGCAACTTCTTGCTCACTTGCAATATGTATTTCAGGAGGCAGGACAGAAGTTACTTGTTGCAACAAATCAGGCAGAAGAACAAAACGGCTAACCGTTGGAAGTTTTGAAGAAATACAAAAGGGCTATTGCTTGGAAAATTGCTGACATTAAGGGTATCATCCCTACTGTCTGTAGGCACAGAATTATGCTAGAAGAAAATGCTAAGAATAATATTGAGAGTCAAAGGAGACTAAACCCTAACATGAAAGAAGTAGTCAAGAAAGAGAACATAAAATGGTTAGACGCTGGGATTATCTATCCTATTTCTGATAGTGTCTGGGTGAGTCCTGTCCAACGTGTACCAAAGAAAGGAGGCATGACTGTAGTTAGCAATGAGAAGAATGGATGGTAAGAAGTACTATGCTTTTTAGATGGCTACTCGGGCTACAATAGAGTAGCCATTGCTCCTGAAGATCAAGAGAAGACAAGATTTACTTGTCCTTACGACACCTTTGCCTTTAGAAGGATGCCTTTTTGGCTATGCAATGCTCCAGCAACCTTCCAAAGGTGCATGATGGCTATTTTTCTGACATTATTGAGAATTCCATTGAAGTATTCATAGATGATTTCTCTGTTTTTGGAGAATCATTCTAGAATTTCTTGGACAACTTGGACACAATTCTGACAAGATGTGAAGAGAACAATCTAGTGTTGAATTAGGAGAAGTGTCATTTCATGGTAAAAGAAGGGGTTGTTCTTGGACACAAGATTTAAAAAATAGGCTTGGAAGTAGATCAAGCCAAAATAGAAGTTATTGTGAAGCTTCCCCCACCTGTGAACATAAAGGGTATTAGAAGCTTCTTAGTGAAGGATAGAAAAACACTTAGAAAGGGGGGGATTGAATAAGTGTGACTTTAAAACTTGGACGATAAAAATAAATGCACAAATATTTTTATCCTGGTTCGCTGTTAACGAAGCTACTCCAGTCCACCCCCGCAGAGATGATTTACCTCAACTGAGGATTTAATCCACTAATCGCACGGATTACAATGGTTTTCCACTTAGCCGCAACTAAGTCTTCCAGAGTCTTCTGATCACAACCTGATCACTCCAGGAACAACTGCTTAGTTCACTCCTAAGACTTTTTCTAGAGTCTACTGATCAACACGATCACTCTAGGCTTAGTTCACTCCTAAGACTTTTTGCTCAGCCAACTGCCAAGACTTCCTGCTCAGCCAACTGCCAAGACTTCCTGCTCAGCTAACTGCTAAGACTTCCTAGAGTATACTGATCAACTGATCACTCTAGTTCCTTACAACTTAATGTAATCTATTCAAGAGTTTACAAATGCTTCTTAAAAGCGATAATCACAACTGTGATATTTCTCTTACAATTTAAGCTTAATCTCACTAAGATATTACAACAGCAATGTAGTGAGCTTTGATGAAGATGAAGATTCTGAGTTTTGAGTTGAACAGCGTTTCAGCAAGTTAATTTGAATTGTATTGGTGCGAAATCGTTAACCTTGCTTCTCATCAGAACTTCATATTTATAGGCGTTGAGAAGATGACCGTTGAATGCATTTAATGCTTTGCGTGTTCCGTACAGCTTTGCATTTAATGTTATACGCTTTTGTCAACTACCTCGAGCCTTGTTCACGCTGTGTCTACTGACGTAGCCTTTAGTAGCTTTAACGTTCCTTTTGTCAGTCAGCGTAGTCTGCCACGTGTACTTCCTTCTGATCTGATGTTTGTGAATACGACGTTTGAATATCATCAGAGTCAAACAGCTTGGTGCACAGCATCTTCTGATCTTCTGACCTTGAAGTGCTTCTGAGCGTGATACCATCTTCTGATCTTCAGTGCTTCTGATCTCATGTTCTTCTGATGCTTTCATAGACCCATGTTCTGATTCTGCTTCGACCATCTTCTGATGTCTTGCCAGACCATGTTCTGATGTTGCATGCTGAACCATTCGAGACACATCTTCTGAGCGCTGAATTATGCGTACTCTTTATATATTTCCTGAAAGGGAAATTGCATTGGATTAGAGTACCATATTATCTTAAGCAAAATTCATATTATTGTTATCATCAAAACTAAGATAATTGATAAGAACAAATCTTGTTCTAACAATCTCCCCCTTTTTGATGATGACAAAAACATATATAAATGATATGAATTTGCGATCAGAAAGAGTAGACGGCAAAAGACAAATTACACAGCTATAGCATAAGCATATGAATATGTCTCCCCCTGAGATTAACAATCTCCCCCTGAGATAAATAATCTCCCCCTGAAATAAATACTCGAAGAACTTTGATAAAAGACTTCCCTGATTATTTCGGTAGAGACGATCATATAAGCTTCTGCCTTCAGAGAATTCATAGCTTCTGACTTCTGCTTCCATTGGACAGCTTCAGAACTTGAATTTCTTTAGATCCTTAGAACACTCACAGCTTCTGACTTCTGCTTCCATTCAGGACAGCTTCAGAACTTGAGTTTCTTTGATCTTCAGAACATTCACAGCTTCTGACTTCTGCTTCCATTCAGGACAGCTTCAGAACTTTGAATTTTCTGGATCTTCTAGAACATTCACATCTTCTGATTTCTGCTTCCCACGGATAGCTTCAGAACTTTGAATGTCTACCAACATCACTTCATGCTAGATTTGTATCAGAACATTGTTGAATGTACCAGAGCATCATCTGAGCATCTCTACATCCTGAAATGTTACAGAACAAAAACTAAACGACAAAAGTCAGCATGAACGAGTTAGAACATAAAATGTATATTCAGATACATGATATGTATCAGAGCCAAATGTATCAGAGCATTTAGGCTAAAAGCATGTATCCGAGCAAATAATGTATCAGAGCCGTAACATTATATGTATCAGGGCAAATAGAATTTTGTCATAACAGGATAGACAATGATATTCAAATTCTATTATCAGTGCTTCTGATTCATTCTTCTTTCTTGCTTCTGATCTCTGAAGCTTGACAGCACTCAGCTTGCTTCAGTTTCCATGGTTTTGCTTCTAGTGTTTGCTTTGAAGATTCACTTCACTTCTTTGTACCTGCAAAACACTTAAACCATATAGAACTTGCAGTTCTTGTTAGTGAATGTGTGGGAGCCTTTACCCAGCAACTGATAGATTTAATCAAATCATTTATCATTTATCTTTCTCCCCCTTTTTGTCATAACATCAAAAAGAATATATAAAAAGAATTCAGATGTATAAAACGACAAAAGAAAACATTTACTGGAATGTAAAACACAAAGAAACTTTTTCATTGATAATCAAAAGATATTACAAAAGGTTCCTATGTTTAACAAGATGAAAAACATTTAATGTTACGTGACATGAGGAGAGATAATAAAGACAAATGAAGTGACTGGCACAGTTACCTATGGTCGGCGTCCCTTCAACTGCACGCGCGCTTATCCATGAATAGTAACGACAGGTTTACCATCCCGAGATAAAGCGTAACAGCTGTTTTGCTTTAAAAGAGGTTCTGAATCAACTTAGACAATGAAACGTTAGAATAACCGAATCATAATTTCTAAAAGATTTCAATCAGAACTTCTGATTAAAAAAATGTTCCACATTCATTTCAGAAGATACTCATACATGAGAACTTCTCATCTTCTCATTCTGGGCATAAATCCATACTGATGTTCTTCAGAATGAACTTAAACCTATCTTCAGCCAGGGGTTTTGTAAAGATATCAGCCCATTGATGGTCTGTATCAACAAAGTTTAAAGAAATAACACCCTTCTGAACATAGTCCCTTATGAAATGATGTTTTATCTCAATATGTTTAGCTTTTGAATGAAGAATAGGATTCTTAGATAAACATATAGCAGAAGTATTATCACAGAATATAGGAATGTTACTCTCAAATATCTGATAATCTTCTAACTGACTCTTCATCCAGAGCATCTGTGTGCTACAACCAGCAGCAGCGACATATTCTGCTTCTGTTGTTGATAGAGCAATAGTTGCTTGCTTCTTGCTGTACCAGGAGATCAAATGACTTCCAAGAAATTGGCAACTTCCTGAAGTACTTTTTCTTTCAATTCTGTCTCCAGCATAGTCAGCATCGCAGAATCCTACTAAGTTGTATTCTTTAGATTTTCTGTAAACTAAACCAACATTAGTAGTACCTTTCAGATACCTTAGAATCCTCTTAACAGCAGTTAAATGAGATTCTCTAGGATCTGATTGGAATCTAGCACACAAACAAACACTGAACAGAATGTCAGGTCTAGAAGCAGTCAGATATAGAAGAGATCCAATCATACCTCTGTATAACTTCTGATCTACCTTCTTACTTACCTCATCCTTACCTAGGATGCATGTCGGATGCATAGGAGTTTTGGCTTCTTTGCAGTCCAGAAGATTAAACTTCTTCAGAAGTTCCTTCACATACTTGGTTTGGTGAACATACGTTCCTTCTGATGTTTGATTTATTTGTATTCCAAGGAAATACTCGAGTTCTCCCATCATGCTCATTTCAAACTCAGCCTGCATAGACTTAGCAAACTCCTTTCCAAGTGTAGCATTAGATGTTCCAAAAATAATATCATCTACATATATTTGACAAATTAAAATATCCTTTTCAAAGGTTTTACAAAAGAGAGTAGTGTCCACTTTTCCTCTAGTGAAACCATTTTCCAGAAGGAAAGAACTTAAGCGTTCGTACCAAGCTCTGGGAGCCTGTTTCAATCCATACAATGATTTCTTAAGTTTAAAAACATGATTAGGAGACATAGAGTCTTCAAAACCAGGAGGTTGATGGACATAAACTTCTTCATCTATATAACCATTTAAGAAGGCACTCTTAACATCCATCTGATAGAGAGTGATGTTATGTTGAGTGGCAAAAGAAATTAATAGACGAATAGATTCTAACCTGGCCACTGGTGCAAAGGTTTCTGTGTAGTCAATCCCTTCTTGCTGACTATAACCCTGAGCCACCAGTCTGGCTTTGTTCCTTACCACTTCGCCTTTTTCACTGAGCTTGTTTCTGAAGACCCATTTTGTACCAATTATATTGAATCCATCCGGTCTAGGAACAAGATCCCAAACATCATTCCTTGTGAACTGATTTAGTTCTTCTTGCATAGCAATTATCCAGTCTGGATCTTCTAGAGCATGATCAACAGAAGTTGGCTCGATCAAAGATACAAGACCTAATTGACAGTCTGCATTGTTCCTAAGGAATGCTCTTGTTCTGATTGGATCATCCTTCTTTCCAAGAATGACATCTTCTGAATGACCAGAGATGAGTCTGGATGATCTTCTGACAGATGGTTCTTCAGAAATACTTAGATCCTCCAGAGAAGCTGATACTTGATCTTCAGATTCTTTGCTTCTGAGAAGCTCTGCTTCTGATGCGTTGCTTCTTGGCTCAACAACTTCTGATATGTCAATATCACAACCTGCAAAATTATCAACTTGCTTTGGTTTTTCAGAACCAAGCTTATCATCAAACCTGATATTGATTGATTCTTCCACAACCAATGTTTCAGTATTGTATACTCTGTAGCCTTTTGAGCGTTCAGAATATCCAAGAAGGAAACACTTTTGAGCTTTGGAATCAAACTTACCAAGATGATCTTTAGTGTTCAGAATAAAGCATACACATCCAAAAGGATGGAAATATGAAATGTTGGGCTTTTTATTCTTCCACAATTCATAGGGAGTCTTATTAAGAATAGGTCTGATAGAGATTCTATTCTGAATATAACATGCAGTGTTTATTGCTTCTGCCCAGAAATGCTTAGCCATATTGGTTTCATTGATCATGGTTCTGGCCATTTCTTGAAGAGTCCTATTCTTTCGTTCTACAACCCCATTTTGCTGTGGAGTTCTAGGACAAGAGAAATCATGGGCAATACCATTTTCTTTGAAGAATTCTTCAAAGGATTTGTTCTCAAATTCACCACCATGATCACTTCTGACCTTTATGATTTTACACTCTTTTTCAGATTGAATCTGAATGCAGAAATCAAAGAACACTGAATGAGTCTCATCCTTGTGTTTCAAGAATTTTACCCATGTCCAGCGGCTATAATCATCTACGATGACTAATCCATATTTCTTTCCTCTGACAGATGCTGTTTTGACTGGTCCAAACAGATCAATGTGCAAGAGTTCTAATGGCCTTGAGGTAGAAACAACATTCTTAGACTTGAATGCAGGTTTGGAGAACTTGCCCTTCTGACATGCCTCACAAAGAGCATCTGATTGGAATTTCAGATTAGGGAGTCCTCTGACAAGATTCAGTTTGTTAATCTGAGAGATCTTTCTCAAACTAGCATGACCTAATCTCCTGTGCCAGACCCACTGCTCTTCAGAAACAGACATAAGACAAGTCACCTTTTGACTCATAAGATCTTGCAGATCTGTCTTATAAATGTTGTTCTTCCTCTTGCCTGTAAATAGGATTGAGCCATCCTTCTGATTTACAGCCTTGCAAGACTCTTGATTAAAGATTATATCATAACCATTGTCACTTAATTGACTGATAGATAAAAGGTTATGTGTTAATCCTTCTACAAGAAGTACATTAGAGATGGAAGGAGAGTTACCAGATTTTATAGTTCCAGAGCCAATTATCTTGCCCTTCTGATCTCCTCCGAACTTGACTTCTCCTCCAGACTTAAGCACCAGGTCTTGGAACATAGACCTTCTTCCTGTCATGTGTCGCGAGCATCCAGAGTCCAGGTACCATGACATGTTGTGCTTTGTCCTTCTTGCAGCCAAGGATATCTGCAATAGGAATAATCTTATCCTTAGGTACCCACATCTTTTTGGGTCCTTTCTTGTTAGATTTTCTCAAGTTCTGTTTGAACTTGGGTTTTACATTATAAGCAATAGGAGGAACAGCATGATAATTCTTAATGTGAGTTTCATGATATTTCCTAGGTTGTGTCACATGCTTCTTAGTGTGTGTTATGTGAAAACTTTGTGCATGTGAGGTGTGCCTAATATCATGAGAGTGGCCATACTTGAACTGATCATACAATGGCTTGTATGTAAGTTTCATTTCATCAACAGGTTCAAGTTTGTATGGGGTTTCACCCTCATAACCAATGCCAACTCTTTTGTTTCCAGACACAGCATATATCATAGAAGCTAGCTGACTTCTGCCAATACTTCTAGATAAGAACTTTCTGAAACTTAAATCATATTCTTTCAGAATATGGTTCAGACTAGGAGTGGATTTTTCTGAATCAGAAGGAGATCCAACATTATTGGATAATTTTAAAAGTTTTTCTTTTAATTCAGAATTCTCCAACTCAAGCTTCTTTGTTTCAAATTCAAATTGCTTTTTCAGCTTTTTGTATTTGAGACTAATCTGAGACTTGAGTTCCAGAAGTTCAGTTAATCCGGAAACTAACTCATCTCTAGTAAGTTCAGAAAATACCTCTTCAGAATCTGATTCTGATGTAGATTCTGATCCGTCATCTTCTGTCGCCATCAGCGCACAGTTGGCCTGCTCATCTTCTGAATCATCTTCTGACTCATCCCAGGTTGCCATAAGACCTTTCTTCTTATGAAACTTTTTCTTGGGACTTTCCTTCTGAAGATTTGGACATTCATTCTTGTAGTGTCCAGGCTCATTGCATTCATAGCACATGACCTTCTTCTTGTCAAACCTTCTTTCATCAGAAGATTCTCCACGTTCAAATTTCCTTGAACTTCTGAAGCCTCTGAACTTCCTTTGCTTGGTCTTCCAGAGTTGATTTAGCCTTCTGGAAATCATGGACAGTTCATCTTCTTCTTCAGATTCTGATTCTTCAGGATCTTCTTCTCTAGCCTGAAAAGCGTTAGTGCATTTCTTGATATTAGATTTTAATGCAATAGACTTACCTTTCTTTTGAGGCTCATTTGCGTCCAGCTCAATTTCATGACTTCTCAAGGCGCTGATAAGCTCTTCCAGAGAAACTTCATTCAGATTCTTTGCAATCTTGAATGCAGTCACCATAGGACCCCATCTTCTGGGTAAGCTTCTGATGATCTTCTTCACATGATCAGCCTTGGTGTATCCTTTGTCAAGAACTCTCAATCCAGCAGTAAGAGTTTGAAATCTCGAAAACATCTTTTCAATGTCTTCATCATCCTCCATCTTGAAGGCTTCATACTTCTGGATTAAGGCCAGAGCTTTGGTCTCCTTGACTTGAGCATTTCCTTCATGAGTCATTTTCAAGGACTCATATATGTCATAGGCCGTTTCCCTGTTAGATATCTTCTCATACTCAGCATGAGAGATAGCATTCAGCAAAACAGTTCTACATTTATGATGATTCCTGAAAAGCTTCTTTTGGTCATCATTCATTTCTTGCCTTGACAGCTTCACGCCTCTGGCATTTACTGGATGTTTGTAACCATCCATCAGAAGATCCCATAGATCACCATCTAGACCCAGAAAGTAACTTTCCAGTTTATCTTTCCAGTATTCAAAGTTTTCACCATCAAATACCGGCGGTCTAGTATAACCATTGTTACCGTTGTATTGCTCAGCAGAGCCAGATGTAGATGCAGGTGTAGGTATAGTCCTTTCACTTTCGTCAACCATCTTTTAAATGAAGCGTTTTTCTCTTCCTGAATCTTTTCTAAACACGGTTAAGTGCTTGCACCTTAGAACCGGCGCTCTGATGCCAATTGAAGGATAGAAAAACACTTAGAAAGGGGGGGATTGAATAAGTGTGACTTTAAAACTTGGACGATAAAAATAAATGCACAAATATTTTTATCCTGGTTCGCTGTTAACGAAGCTACTCCAGTCCACCCCCGCAGAGATGATTTACCTCAACTGAGGATTTAATCCACTAATCGCACGGATTACAATGGTTTTCCACTTAGCCGCAACTAAGTCTTCCAGAGTCTTCTGATCACAACCTGATCACTCCAGGAACAACTGCTTAGTTCACTCCTAAGACTTTTTCTAGAGTCTACTGATCAACACGATCACTCTAGGCTTAGTTCACTCCTAAGACTTTTTGCTCAGCCAACTGCCAAGACTTCCTGCTCAGCCAACTGCCAAGACTTCCTGCTCAGCTAACTGCTAAGACTTCCTAGAGTATACTGATCAACTGATCACTCTAGTTCCTTACAACTTAATGTAATCTATTCAAGAGTTTACAAATGCTTCTTAAAAGCGATAATCACAACTGTGATATTTCTCTTACAATTTAAGCTTAATCTCACTAAGATATTACAACAGCAATGTAGTGAGCTTTGATGAAGATGAAGATTCTGAGTTTTGAGTTGAACAGCGTTTCAGCAAGTTAATTTGAATTGTATTGGTGCGAAATCGTTAACCTTGCTTCTCATCAGAACTTCATATTTATAGGCGTTGAGAAGATGACCGTTGAATGCATTTAATGCTTTGCGTGTTCCGTACAGCTTTGCATTTAATGTTATACGCTTTTGTCAACTACCTCGAGCCTTGTTCACGCTGTGTCTACTGACGTAGCCTTTAGTAGCTTTAACGTTCCTTTTGTCAGTCAGCGTAGTCTGCCACGTGTACTTCCTTCTGATCTGATGTTTGTGAATACGACGTTTGAATATCATCAGAGTCAAACAGCTTGGTGCACAGCATCTTCTGATCTTCTGACCTTGAAGTGCTTCTGAGCGTGATACCATCTTCTGATCTTCAGTGCTTCTGATCTCATGTTCTTCTGATGCTTTCATAGACCCATGTTCTGATTCTGCTTCGACCATCTTCTGATGTCTTGCCAGACCATGTTCTGATGTTGCATGCTGAACCATTCGAGACACATCTTCTGAGCGCTGAATTATGCGTACTCTTTATATATTTCCTGAAAGGGAAATTGCATTGGATTAGAGTACCATATTATCTTAAGCAAAATTCATATTATTGTTATCATCAAAACTAAGATAATTGATAAGAACAAATCTTGTTCTAACACTTAGGACATGCTGGTTTCTATATGGTTTATCTAAGGTTTTTCAAAAATCACCAAGCCACTTTGCCAATTGCTGCAACATGATGTGCCATTCGTTTTTAGTCGAGAGTGTTTGAAGTCTTTCAACTTGTTGAAGAAAGCGCTAATTTCTGCTCCTATAGTGAAAGCTCCTGAGTGGACGAAACGCTTTGAGTTAATGTGTGATGCAAGTGACTTTGCAATTGGATATGTGCTTGGTCAGAGGCACGACAAGGTGTTTCACACCATCTATTATGCTAGTAGAACCTTGATTGAATCTCAAATCAATTATACCACCACTAAAAAGGAGCTACTAGCTCTAATGTTTGCCTTTGATAAATTCAAATCTTACTTGTTGGTGTCATACCCAAATTTTTGACCCTAAGATTCTCCTAATCATTTGCATTTTTTTTTGTAATCATTATTCAAGATCACAATCTTGAGGCTCCATCTATGGTGTTGTGCTCACCTCATATTTATGGGATCACCAAGCACCCATATTTGTTTAGCTTGTAAATATTTATTTGTTATGTTATACTAACTAAAATTCAAAAAATATATCGTCTGTCTTTCAAAACTTTGTGCAAAATAGGTGATTGAATCAAGTGCATCCACACTTCTCCTAAAGCTAGGGTTTTGAAGATCAACCCCCAATTAATTGATCATTCATGGAAGCTAGTGTCATGTATGGATCATCTCTCCACTTCATTTGATCAAGTTTATCTTAAGACGATGTGGCTTGATGCATCAAGAAAACTTCATAGGTTCATGGGTTTATTTCCATGCCTTCTTCAACAAGTTACATCAAGGTATGAGCTTCAAAATCAAGTGTGCTTCAAAATAACATCATTTAAAAGTATTATGTACCTCCTCATTCTTTATCATGCAATAAAATTTCAAAGGATTCAAAGTTGGTTCAAGAAGTTTGACCTGATTGGACAAGTTCTTGATTCTATGGTCAAAAGGGCATAACTCCCTTATTTTCAACATTTTTTAGTGCTTCTTTTTGCAAAATAATCTCCTTGACATCATCAAAAACTTCTCTTCACAAGTCAAGAGGAAATTTTGTGAAGAAAGTCATCAAGAGTGAGAAGACATTACAAGTCTCCTTTGAAAGTGTAAGGAGTTGTGTACCAACTTCAAAATATCATAACTTGATAAATTTTTATCATTTTGAACCCATTATTTTTGCATATTAATCTTAAATGAGTCTACTTTGATCCCTCTTTGAAGTTCAAGATCAAAATATGAGTGTAAGATAATGTATGAAGAAGATACATTATAGGTCATGTTGGTGTGCCTAGGGTTTCTAAGGCCAAACATGTGTGCAAGACTGTCCCAAGTCCAAATGATTCGATATTCACTTTCTCTTGAATAAATTTTGTACTTAAGCTTATTTTTCCATCCTCTACAACTTTCATGTTGGGACTTTTGGCAAATTCAAGCTCTAAGATGCACTATTTGCATATGCACCAAGGTGTTTGATGAAATGACTCCGAGCAAATGGCTTTTTTTTTTGTCCAAGTTGCCAAGTCCATATCTCTTGATTCATGGCACCTATTAATTTTATTATTTTTGAATCATTTTCATAATAATGAGAAGATTATTTGGCTCAAAGAAATTCAATAAATGAACAAGCCAATTGATAGAGGTCTAAGGTTGAAGTGTGCTGACCAAGATTGCGAAAATTGCTAAATTTGGATAAGTGTTTTGTGCATATTTTTCCTCTAATTTGAAGACCTATAATTATTGATTCAAGAATACAAATGGAGATTTTCCAAGTACATCATGAAGCTTGATCCCTCAGCTTTCCAAAGAGCCCAAGATTATGCCATAAAGCCCCCTAAATTGAATGCCCCATTGATTTAAAGTTGGTACCTTGAAGTGGAAGAAAGCTCATGATCAGTTTTGCCAATCTTCAAATTACTCAAAATTAATCTAATGTAGCATGCGTTTTTGCTTTTAAACATGTTTAGCAACCTTCAAGAAGGAGTTTAGTGCTTTGAAACTCAAGTTTCGGCTGTGTTTTGAATGAATTACAAGCCACACATTTCATGCTTTGACCTTCACACGAATTCACTCAAATCTTGATCATTTCACACGCTTTTTGATTCCCTGAGCTCATCTATAAATAGAGGATCATATTCCATTCATTTCCCAGGCTTTGAGAGCCAAAGAAACCCTGCAGAACTCCATCTTCAAGCTCTGAATTTCAGAAATCGTTTTCACCGTTCCAAAGCTTTCAGCTCCAAATTATTTATCTATAAATCTTCCTTGATCTTCCCTGAAGCTAAAGTAATTCAAACAAAAGAAAATCGTTCCCAGAATCAAGCTACCTAAATTCATTTTTAGAGCTTTAAATTTGAGTTTCAACATATAGTAATGTATGGTCGTTTTCTATCAAATTTGCTACTATTTTGTTCTCCTCATCTCCCTGAAGCTGTAGCTTCTTCTACTTTTAAATTTGGTTGAGTTCTAAGCATTTATGTTGTTTTACTTTTTTGAATTCACCTGGTTTTTTTCAAATCGAGTAAGATGTAGTTTAAATAAATATTTTGCGAGGATATGGCTGAGATCGTCTTGATGAGACGAATTGAATGATGCCACAATGAGCGTTTGATTTTACAGTTTGCTTGATCCTTGTTTTCTGCAAATTTCCTCTAAAAATCTGAAGCTCGAGGTTGAAGATGATGTGTTGGCATCCTTCAACCAATGAGAGCATGGCATTTATTTTATTTTTGTTGGATGGCTTTTATTTGGTTCGATGAAGCACGTTGACAAAGGGTCTATTATGGAATACGCGTTGAGATCTTGCCAACACATTAATGAAAAGATTTGATGGCATGTATTGATGAGCGCATCTTCTTATGGTGTGTCTCATTGCATCTGATCTGATATTTTATTTTATTTCTTTTTTTTAAAATCCTTTTTGTTTCGTTAATTAATTTAAAATACCAAATCACATTCAACAATTCCCGAAAAAAATATTAAAATTTATTTGTTTCTTTTCTAATTTAATGAGTATTTTTATGGAATTTTATTTTGAGATTTGGTATTTTTCTTGATTTTTACTTTATTAGTTTTTTTAATTGGTTTAAAATCGTTTTCTGACCTTTGAAAAATATGAAAAAATTTGTCAACACTTGTTGACTTGTGTTTGACCTATGATATATTTTTGGGATTTTTTTTTTGATGTTATGATACCTTTTAAGTATTTCATCACAAATTTCCAATTAATTAATCATTTTTGTCCTTTTTAAATAGTTTGGAGTTTCTAAAAATTATGAAACCTTTTTCTAAAAATCATATATAGTTGTCCTGATTTTATTATGGTCTTGTGAGAAATTAATTTGGTGTTGTCATACTCCTTAAGTATTTCATCAATAATTTCTAACTTTTTGACCATTTTAACATTCTTTTTATTTGTTTTAATTAAAGTTTTTTTTCTTTGTGATTAATTCTGACCTTGGAAATATTTCGTGATATCTTGAATTAACTTCATTAATATCCTTGGATCTAGGATGTTGATAGGTTTGAAAGAACAAAATCCATAACATTAGATGAATAATATTAATGATAGTTTGAGTTTTCTTTCATCTCTCTTTCTTTTATTAGTGGGTGTAAGTCTTGATTGACTTCATTGTGTAGAGGTTTTGATTCTATCAATCCTCTGATGAATCATCAAGATGAAATCCCATAAAAATAAAAGGACTTCATCTGGACATTGTGGCTCTAATTCTAATTCACCTCTCCCCTTCTTCTTTTTCTTCTTTGTCCCGTATCAGAGAATGATCATTCGTGGCCTAAACCTATGTTTACAAGCCGAAGGATGGTTGAATATTTGACAATTGGTTGAAAAAATTTGAAAACTTGTTGTGTAGAGGCTTTGATTATATCAATCCTCTGATAAGTTTTCATCAACCTTGACCTAAGTTCATTGGTCAATCATTATTGATCATTCATGCTAACTATTAACTACTAATTTCTAACTATTAACATGTGACTTGTATATAATTCTTCTATTATTTTAATTTATTTTTATGCTTTATGCTTTACATTACCATCTATCATTCATTATCATGTTTATGTTTATGCATTTTTCTTCTTTAGTCCATTTGGACCTATGTTTATGTTTATGCAATTTTCTTCTTTTTTTCATTTGGACCTTTTATTTTTGTTCTTAAAACAATTAATAATCAAACTTGAACCATAAAAAACTAAATATGGACTTGGACTTTGTTTACATTACCCTGAGCTTGGAGGGTGGACTATTAGACTGAGACCTTGATACCTTGATTATATCCTGTTGTGTTTGTCTAGAAGTCCTTGGAGTTTACTCCAAGGCATTTGGGTTATTTCTCTTTGTGTATGGAGGTGGTTCTGTAAAAGTTCTTGAGGTTTAATTCCAAGGCATTGTGATTGAGAATTCATCTGTACACAAGTGTTACTCTGCCGAATTTTAATCTCAAGTTCTATGGTGCTTTTCCAAAGCTTGGTGCAAGTTACTCATGGAGATGTTATGTTCATCTGGATCTTATGCTTGGTATTGTGCTTGCTTGGTTATTAATTTAAGTCCAAAGGATGGGAAATCTACATTGACTCTTTAATGTCAAGTGTTGGTTGTAACACCTCCAAAATAATACTACTAAACAAGGCATACATTTGCACATATCAGAGTAACAAGCATGCACCACATGAGGGTGTTACACACATTTTAAACCAAAAATAACACTTAAACTTGCAATGGTCATCTCGAAGTAACATGGAATTAAACAACATGCAAGCCACAAGCGGAATAATCATTTCATCAAATAAAATGGTAAATTCGAATGATTCCCATACATCATTCACCATATCTCAACATCTCGGCTCAAGGACCACTCATCAACAATATATCATATCTAAATAGGAAATACGTATGAGTAAAACAATATCTCATAATATCAAAACATAGGTAATAAAAATAAACCCAAATCCCATGTGTTACATATGACCAGAGCACAATACGACTACCTAGTCAAAACACGCTAAGGAGATCTAAAACTCCAAGCTAAGCCTCCTCCGAAGAACCACCACTAGTACAAAAATGTTAATTTACACCCGTTTTTTATTAAATTTACACCCATTATTTTTAATAAAAATCGGGTGTATATCCACAGGGTGAGAAATGTCTAACGAATTTACACCCGTTATTTTTAACAAAAATCGGGTGTAATTGAGTGTAATTACGTTTTTAATTACACCATGTTTTAATAAAAATCGGGTGTAATTGGACGTAATTACGTTTTTAATTACACCCTGTTTTAATAAAAATCGGGTGTAATTGGGCGTATTTACGTTTTTAATTACACTCTGTTTTAATAAAGATCGGGTGTTATTTGGCGTAATTACGTTTTAATTACACCCTGTTTTAATAAAAATCGGGTGTAATTGGGCGTAATTACGTTTTAATTACACCCTCTTTTAATAAAAATCGGGTGTAATTGAGCTTAATTATGTTTTAATTACACCCTATTTTAATAAAAATTGGGTGTAAATATGTTCTTAATTACCCCCTATTTTAGTAAAAACCGGGTGTAAATACGCCATTTATGAATGAACAATTATATCTATTTACACCCTATTTCATACACACCATTTAGTTATATTTCATTTTCAGTCATAATATTGCAAATACTATAAAATCATACACATAAAAACCATATTTTAACTAAGTCAAAATATTTTTAGTATTAACCAAAAAGTATACAAAATCATGTGCAGTCATAATATTTCAAGTACTATAAAATCATACACATAAAAATTATATTTTAACTAAGTCATAACACTTTCTTCCTATATAAGTTTTCTTCTTCTTCTTTGGCTTTTGTTTGGGCAACATTTCTATTTCCTTATCCTCTTCAATCATTTGCATTTGATCTTGTAGATTTTGCTCCTCAATCTTGCTCAAATGGAAAATTAAACATGTTCTAATACTAGACAAAAAGAAAATTTAAGCTATCTGAAAAAAGTGAAGATCAAAATGGTGAGATGCCAAAGATAAATGAAGACATATTATTCAATGACTCTGAGTTCATATTGCATTACTCCTTTAGGTTGTCGAAGTTGCAGTTAAACAGAACAGCAAAAATAAAAAATTTAAATTATGATTATGGTTTGATATGATTGATTAATTGTTACATTATGATACAAAAAGACTAAACCTTAACTTTCATTTATACTAACTATTACAAACAAACATGAAAACTTTCTGATAAAATAATTTGCAACAATTTGAGATGATAAACAAACCCTATGAGACAATCCAAATTCCAAAATACTTCAAAACAACATGAAGATATCACAAGATAGGTTCATAATATCTTATAAAATAGATGCTAGTATGGAAACACATTAGATTTAATAAATATTTTAATGCAACCTCATTCATTAGCACAAGATGGGATTCATAAGACACAGATTTCTGTTAGAACTCAGTTTTCTTCACATCTCTATAGATTTGTTATGATACCATAAATGTTTTAATTACACCCTAGCCTTGAGAATTCTATGGTAGAAGGTATTTTCAAACTGCAAGCTGCAAAACAATGGTACCAATGTTGTGTAATATTATCAAAACATCACCAACATGACAATAACCCTGTTGACTAAAAAGGATTAGAATTCATCTTCCTTCATACATTCACAACAATTGGGATGTTTGGGAAACAGGATTAGGATCGGGATCAACTAGTACTTTTGCAGCTGCTATTGGCAGTGGTGTTAGTGATCCTCACAGGGACTAAAACAAATCCAAAAAAAGTATTTTATAGGGACGGAAACAAAGCAAACATCGACTGAAGTGAAAAAGGTAAATATTATAGGAACCATTTCAGTCAAAAAAATTACAGGGACCGAAGATGATATGACTTTACTATATGCACCGAACCTAGATTCCCATTATGAGATCATCAAAAGTCAAAACATTCAGACTCTTAAATCCATCGTGATATTACAGAAAAATCAAAAGCATTATTGCAGAAGCTCAAAAGTTATTAAATTCACATTTCTCACCATTAGATCACCTCGAACTCCTGCTTCTTCTATAGCTTCTCTTACAGCAGCCTCTTCAACAGTTTCATCATTCTCCCAACCTCCCTTTAATGGGAAAACATCATAACAATCAGAAAACAATGCACAACTGATCTCAAGCAGATTAAGTTACAGAACATTGCATAAATGAGAAGCAGCAAACATTTTAAACGGACACTTAAACTGCACTTGATTGTGCAAAATAACTTTTGAAAGTATCATATGCAATTCAATAAAGGTATCTGGTCAATAGATTCATATAGGTTTTTAACAAAAATTTACAATACATTTGATTTATTCATAGGGCTCCCCTAATATGTATTTCAGTTCGAATGTCCTGTACGTAGTATTGTGAACAGAATCCAGTGATTTTGCCATCTCATCAGAAGCAGAGACACAAAAAATTGAACTAAGTTAACAATGTAATAGGAACAGAAAATGGTCAATAGGTTAATAAAGCCCCCACATTTTATACACTGGGTATATGAGATGAGCAGTTCTGAAATTATTTGAGCTTAAAGCATTGAATACATGATGAAGCTATTTTGTTACCTAAAAAACAAGTTCGAGTTTGAAGTCCGGTTCGACTATATTGAGGCTCAAGCATTAGGGGGTTGACATACGTAAAGTAGCCCGTGTATGTGTAAATTATTATATTATAGTCATCTTTACAAGATTTCATTCTCTAACCTAAGTCATCTTTATGGATACAAAACTAATTTTTATTTTACTTCACTTCTAGAGTGAATTCCCACAATCCATTATCACCAACATCAGTCAATTCCAAGAAAAGAGCTATAGTATAAAAACAACTTAATGCAATTGATATTCTCTTTCTAATAACTCACAGGTAGCAGGATCACGGGAGAAATTTCATTTAGTTCTTTGGAGCGATTCATCCCAAATGAATCCATAGAGTTAGTAAAACCAGTTACCTTATAAGAGTACAAAACATATTCTGGTAATGGAATGCCAATATACATTTTCCCTTCATCCCAAAAAACCATTATGGAAAATTGAGGTATTTTGCCCATAAATAAGAGATAGGCACAAATACGTGGATTGGAGTTTCTGTAGTAACACCTGCAATTAATAAATTATATTTTAAGACCTTTTGTCGATAAACTTGTAACTTCCCAATTAATAGTAGTAGGAAGAAATACTGACCATCTGAAACTCCTGAAAATATTTTACATGTATCAGTCTCCTTTCTAGAAGTTGTAATTCCGCTCTGACCTGACCTCCTATACACAAGAACTTACACTGTTATTCTCTTAAGTCATGCTGCGCCAGAAACAATCATGGTCTATCAGCTATCATTTATAAATGTCACATTCCCTTACTAGCAATTCAGAATGCATTTCAATAAAATCCATCTTATACAGTATTCTTCTATAGCCTCCAAAAGCCTTTTTACAGTGCAAGTAGTTATGTGACACTATTTGGAAAACTATATCAATACAGCTTGTAACATTTTTCATACACTTTTTGAACTTATTAAGAAAACAACTTATATCATATATAAAAATAATTTGAATTTATGTTATCTTTTGTTATAAAAATGGTTTATGTGAGCTTATTCATAAGTGCTTATTTTGATAAGTACTTGAGCTATAAGCTACAAATAAGCCATTTATCCAAGCAAACTCTTAATAACAATAGCAGCTGAGCGAAGTTTCACTACATCGTATCAATGCAGCGCTGCTGTAATGTCTATTTAACAGCATTGGCTAAAACATTGCCATATAATTTTAAAACTTCACATTCAATTTTCCCAATGATTGACCATGTTCTCATCTTACATTAGGCTTATAAAGAAGTGGGCATTGCTTATTGCTGAAATGGACAGTCAATGAGCAATAAAATAAGCTGTCGTGCAAGAGAAAAGGCGAGACAGGAGGAGGAACATGGTGATTTACAGTTTTGAAAATAAGATTATTCTTAACAATAGCACATACGATATTAAATAGCACATGATAGCAAATACACCATAGTTCATACGATATCGCCTAGTTTAGAGAATAAGTGAAGAAAGTACCATATCTTGATCCAATAACGGCATAAGTATATTGAACAAGATTGATCAACTTCAAGAGGGTACCTCCAGCATCCAACAGCAATGCACCATATGCTCTGCCACCACCATGAGTAGCTTGATCCACTTACACATTTCACTTCAATACCATCATCATCACCACAAAAAATTGATGAAAAACGTTTGAGAGAAAATAAGTTTCAAAAGTATTATGACTTGTTATCGTAATACCCTTGATCATATATGAAATTAGATCTGAAGTGAAGAAAATAGTCAAAAAGCTTTGGTGTATGTGCTAACCATTGAAGGGCACTGTTCATGAAGCAAATATTTCCTAGATTCTGTAATCCAGTTAATCCCAAGAAACCGGCTTCACCAAGGTCTAGAGAGAAGGTCAAAGAACCCGCACACGTACAATCAGAATTCAAACTGTCAGCAGTACATTTCGTCATCATCGAAGCACTGGCACTGCTAGAAAAACTTGCCATCTTTTTTCCCTTTCCTACATCTCATTGAGTTTGCAAATCCAGAAGAGTATGTATACATTGTTCATAGTTAAAACTAGTTTGGAAGATAAGGGAATCCAATCATAGCCAATAATTCTCAAAGGGTAATGTCATTATAGTAAATTGTAAAAAAAGCCATTAAGAGACACACAACACAAGACAAGAAATCAGAATAAAAAACAATAGCATATATAAGTCTCACAGAAATTTGAGTTATCCTCACTTTATTCATACAGGAAACACAATAAGGTAGATTCAAATACATTGTTGCATCTACAAACCTAATATAATAGGTCAGTTCCCACTAAAGATTATTGACACTTGAAAATAAAAAATAAAGCAGGAATACAAAATATTTGTGAGAAAAAATCACAAACAACATTTTGTTGTATAAGGAAAATATGAAAGAAACAAGTAGCTTCTAAAAAAAACCTACAGTAAGCATTCTAAATATGAATCGAACAAAATCATGGAACTTGCGACCAAACGCTGAAAATAATAGCTTAAACCCACAAAATAACTGCAGAGAAACGCGGTTCTCCCTTACCTCCAGTAAATCTAGTTGTGACAAGAGATTTAGAGAAGAGGGGTTGAGCCACTGAAGGATTGATGGCTTGTGAGAAGAAATTTGGAGCGATTCAGTTTAGGGAGGGAGCTATTGAGCGAATCAAGTGTTCAGCCATCGATTGAGTTCAGCGAGCGGTTGAGTTCAGCCATCGAATGAGGGTTTCAGCAGCATATGAAGGGTTGAACGATTGAGTTCAGGGAAGGAGCGTTTAGCGATTGAAGGGTTATCGTGCGAAGAGAAATTTTGGGATTTAGGGTTTCTGAAGAGAAATTTTATGAGATAGAGCTATTGAAGTGTGAGAGAAATATGAGAGTTTCGGTAATGAGAAATTTGAAGCGATGTATATTTCTTTTACTTATTTGTTTTTATAAAAATAAATTAAGCGCCTTTATTGAAAATTGAGAGCCTTTTATTTCAGATCTTTTACCAATGGTTGGCATGTAATTTTGGTCTCTATAGGCCATCTATACCAACACTTATTTTTACCGTCACTAAAGGTGTCCGATGGTATATGGCAAATTTTTTGTAGTGCACCTTCTCCCTTCCAGCCTTCATATATAATCAAAACACCAAAACAAAGAAGAATTTCAAGTAAGAACATCAAACAATTTTTTTTGTTTATATAAATTTACACCCGTTTTTTAGTTTAAAAGGAGTAATTGAAATTTGATTATAATAAATTTTTTAGTTTAAACCCGTTTTTAGGAAAAAGGGTGTATATTATAACCAGATAATGCAAAAGTGACATTTTATTTACAAAATTGCCACCAAAAATTCTCAATTACACCCGTTTTTAGTAAATCGGGTGTAAATTTTAAAATTATATTGTTTTATTTGTACTAGTGCACTACTCTTCGAAACCTGCACAATGTCGCAATGAACATCATTCAAACAGAAGGGTGAGAATTCAAATCATTATAAATAAACATAATAATGGGAAATGTAAAACACAACAAGAATACATTCCAAGAATTCATCACTCTTCGCGTAAACATGCATCATATATAATATATCAAGATTCACATGTTTATCTCATACGACACAGCTCCACAATTCGAGTAATTATATTCAATTACCACAATCCTTAATTTTATACTATTATGAAACACAATTCAAGTACATAATATCAATCACAACATCCACATATATGCATATCCACCAAAATCGTTCCACATGATCTTATCACATAATCACACAACAACAATTCACACCGACATGTCCGACTCAAGTGTGACTCTATGCGAAATGCATGTGGATCCCTCCGTTATCATTTTCTGCAAGCCGATTATCCATCTCTTAGACTAGATAACCACCTCTAAAGCTCCATTCGGCGTTAAGCTTTCAAACCCCATTCGGCATTAGGTTTAGGACGAGCAAATAATCTTCGCAAGACTACCCGACATTGTCTCTTTCAAAGACTCATGCTAGTGTAAGTGTGAAACAAACAAGACTTATGCAAATAAGACGATCTCTACTTCTTAAACTACATAATCACATCTCTTCCAACATTGCACACATACACAACATGACTTCAATCCCAAACAATGCATCAATTAGCACCCCACAATTCAATCACCTGTATTCAAATATAGCATAACATGTATTGCATCATCATTCATCAATTCACATTATAACGCATACATATACTTCAAGTATCATATTTATCATGTAAATTTAACCATTTACCATCCAATACATGTCAAATAATTAATCAAAAATCATTATAATTATTCATAAATAAATAGCACGCAATTACACAAGTCAATTCAAGAAAAATAGGAATATTTCACTCCCAGCACATCCGCGCTACGCGCCACAAGACCCGCGCGATGCACGCTACCTTCTGTCAAGAGGGTTGCGCAGTTTTCAACAGCGCGCTACACCTACGCGACGCGCCCTCTACGAATTCTGCAAAAATACTGTTGCGTTGACAGCAACCCGTTTTCCCCCCATTTCACCCAAAATCAATTCCAGTTCAAATTTTATCACGAATTTCATGCTTATATCATATATACATCACATATAATCAATGATAAACATCAAAACATAACTCATAAATGAAATTCGTAGATTCTATAATAATCTCCAAAGTTAGGGTTTCACAAAATCAACATACATGCACCAAATCATATGCTATCTTCATACCCATTCATAGAATCATACATAGAATCATTAATACAAGTTGGATTTCAC
The DNA here is from genome assembly GCF_029867415.1 of Vicia villosa. Classification (NCBI taxonomy): domain Eukaryota; kingdom Viridiplantae; phylum Streptophyta; class Magnoliopsida; order Fabales; family Fabaceae; genus Vicia; species Vicia villosa. The sequence continues at coordinate 29,552,886 of NC_081185.1, forward strand.
ACAATTTATGGATTAACATACCAATTCCACAACAACGCTCATGAAATAGAAATCTCCCAACCTAAAATCATGCATTTTTTAACCCCGCATACATTACCCAATTATATCTACCTATAATCACTTGGATTCACACCCTTACCTTGAATGTCTAGTCCTTCCTCTTCAAGAATCCCCCTCTTTTCTCTTTTCTTCTCTTCTAGCCCATTTTCTCTTCTTTTCTCTCTTCTTTACGAAGTGATAGTATTAGGCATAACCCTATCTCTTACTAACTCTTTTAGCTAAATGGGCTTAACCCACCCAATTCTATATTCTAATTAATTAGGCCCATTACTACATATTTACTAGTTCACTTAATTAATTGAATACCAAACATATTCAAATAATCACCAAAACACAACAATTAATTAATTAATTATCACACAAATAATAATTAATAAAATAAGCACCTAATAAATAAATACGAAAATAAAAATTGGGCTATTACATTGGCTTCTTGTTTGGTTAGATTGTTCTTGTCCTTAGCTTTTATTTTATTCTTTAGGATAGTCCCTTCATGTAATATCCTACCAATATGTGTCTAGAATCATATCAGTAAAATATGATTAATTGGTACTGAGTACATACAAAAGTCGAAAATAATGACATAACTGTATACATTCTAAAATCTCTCAGAAATGAAATACATAAGTATGTCTACAAAAATAAAATATAAATACATAGCGGAAGGAAAGATCAAATACGTCTTCACGTCATCCGATCATGAAGCTCCTGATCCAAGGATCTTCAAAACTTTGATCTTGCACGGTACCTGAAAAATAATAAGATGAATGGGGTGAGATTACTAAATCTCAATGAGTTCCCCTTATGGGTCCTCTTCGTTCTATAGGGTACATACATCATCTACGGATCCATCATTGATCCCAATGTTTCATCACTATCTAGTATAGGAAAGCCTATCCACTCGTAGCATCATGATTGAGTGTCCACTGACCACCTAATTGGATACTCTAATTACATATCACGTATTCAGATATTAGGTATATGAATTTGAACTATAGAGAACCGTGGATACTCTAATTACTCTATCTGGTTAGTAATGAATTTGGACTATAGAGAACCGTGGAACGAAATTGAATCGCTATAACAATTCAACTCTTCCAATTTATAGGGCCCGAATCTCACGTAAAAATTCACTCGTAAAGGAAACGACAAAAGGAGAAGGTGAGGTACATATCCCCGAGAGTTCATCCCCGAAGAATAGCTCCTGAACTACAGAGCCGACCCATTCTCGATACCAAATCCGGAGAACGCCTGCAATATATGTGGCATAGGGGCATCCTTGCAATTTCTTCACAAGAAGTACCCAACATATATGTAACGTGCCTACTCGCAATTACTGTCCTCATGTCTGTCCTCTAACCCCTCGTCCCATAATCACTATCACCATTAGATTGTAGGATTTTGGAAGTAGCCACTTTAGGGAAAGGGGAAAAAGCGGGCCAACTTCCATCCACAACTCTTGCTTAAGCTCCCTAAGGTTCACCTTACCAAAGTCATATTTTATCTTTGTTAATCAAGGTACAAGAACATACACATGGATTTCATTAATAATTAAGAGTATGCTAAATTTTTGGTTGCTTAGGCATCTTATATCCCTTTGCATTAGCTTTCCGATTCCTCCAACGGCGCCTAATTCCGAGTTACGGAACTCCAATTATGGTCAAAACAATAAAAGGGAATTTTTCTGTCAGGTACAATCGATTTACACTATTGTGCAATTGATTGCTCACTGAATAAAATGTACAGAATATCAATTTTTCACAGTGAAATCAATTCCTTGACCCATGCAATCGATTGCTCATTGAACCAGAAGCAAAAATCACATATTTCCTGCATTAAACCAGTTCCAACACATCTATTTTCATCCTAAACTATCCCAAGCATAAAATTACCATTCTTAGTATCATCTTCATTTAATCAACATATCTATCATCATCAAACACATATCACAATTATGGTCATGCAATCAAGATCAAGGTTTTCATGATTCATAACCACATGCGCATAGCAATGCAAACAAGGCAAATAGCGTTCATGATCACACTTAACATACTATATCAGTCCATATAACAATCACCAAGAAGAATCACAATATAAGCAATCCAAACATATAATCATGAAATCACAATTTTATTCACAACCCTAAATCCCATCATGAATTTTCCACACTAAATCTACCCAAGTACTAACTAATGGAACCCACATTGGTGATGATGAAGATTCTGACTTTTAATCCTTTTCTCCATTCCAACACCAGTTTCCTAGCTCTCCAAATTACTCCAAATTACAACATATATACATACAAACCCAAAAGAGTGGGGGCTTATGAATGGGTTTAGGGTTTACTAGAAAGAGGAAATACAATAACTATTCTTTCCAATTACTAACCTTCCATATTGATGAAGATGAGTTGCAAGTGTGGATGATTGTGAGCTTGGACTCTTTTCCTCTTCCTATCTCCCTCTTACGTTTCCTTCTCTCTCTCTCTCTCAAAATTTTTTAATTGGAAAACTTATAAAATAAGAAGAATGAGAGAAAAGAGATTCAATTTCCACTTAATAAATCTTTGTGAAATCACAACCACACCCTTACAACTTATAGCTTAATTACTAATATGCCACCCATTAGTAGACTTGTAAGATTAATGAATTAATCTCATCACTTAAATAAAAACTTTAATCCAATTATTATTGATTGTGATCTCTTAGATAATTAACTCTTTTAGCTAAGACATTTATCTTTAATTAGGTTCTACCAACCTTTTAGTGTCAAATTACCATTTAATGATACTATCTCTTGATGAGAAACTTGGGTTATTACACTTCATCTCCTTCCATCTTCTTTGATTTTCAAAACTTCTCCCTCTATTTCAAAAACCTTCTTATGTTTGCAAACCTCTTTTAAAAACCTTTCTTTAAAATATATCTTTTTCCCTTAGTGGCTTTCCTTTTAAAGTCTAGACATGATTAATTGTCATGGTGGAGATGTAATTCCCCAAGATCTTGATATTGATTGACATGATGGAACCTTTTCCCCTTGAAAGAGTTAGTGGCATACTTGTTGATTTATCCAAGTTGGAGTCCTTCTTTCATTTGTGATGCAAATGATCCATTTGTTCTCATGTTCAAGATAATTGGCTGAGTATTCTCTACTATGATGATAAAGTGTCTATTCAGTTTTCAATTAAAATCTTTTGTTTCCCTTTTAAGTGGAACTACAGTTTTTAAGAATTCTCCATTACACTAAGGAGGTATGTAGGCACAAGATGTCATGTCTTACCGAGCATAATTTTAAAATCAAACAAACTCTCATTTTTTGCACATAATTTTTTTTAACACACAGATTTTCAAAAAGGTTCATGTGAAGTACCAAAAGTGTAGGGTGTGCTAACACCTTCCCCTTACATAATCAACACCCGTACCTAAGATATATGTTTTTTGTTGTTTTTTATTTTAAAAACTTCTTTGGGTTTATTTCGCTCTTTTTCCTTTTCCTTTGGAAACAATAAAGCGCATTGGCGACTTTCACTAAAATAATGAGTCAAGTCAATCCAATGGCTTCGATCTCAAATTTTCCCCGCTACAAAAAATTGGTGACTTCATTAGGGACTAGTCCTCTAAGTGTGTTAAGCCTACTTTTGTTTATCTGTGTATATTATTATCTGTTATCTGTTATTGTGTGCTTTGTCTGTTTGTTTGTTTTTTGGGTGCCTGGTGATAAAGGGCTTGATAGACCCTGTGTGAGATAAGTCCTATACCCGGACTTGAGCTTACATTAAGATATGCTGGTGGTATTTTCATTTTGGATTATGTGGAGTTAATCCTTAATAAGCTAACTTGAGATCCTCTAACTCAGTGGATTGTCTCCTTGAAAGTGGTGATGTTGAACAAGTTAATTGTGAAAGCATTATTGTTTTCAACCTGAAAACAAGAGAAGCTGAGGACCTAGAACCCCTTTACCCCCTCTTGGCCTTATTAGGACATAGTGCGGAGACTATTTGGGTGTAGACCTAATTAGTTGTCATGCGATACTACACTCAGGCGAGTTTCTCTTAAGAATATTGTTGGTTGGCAAGTAGTTGTTTAAATCGATAATATCCTAAAGATGGAATGCAGACCCTGGGAACTTTGTTAGAACCCATTCTACAGGTACAAAAACACCTTAGTACACACCTTGTGGTTGGTTAGACCCATGGCTCCATGCTCGTGTCGTCGAACCTTTGAACCTTGTTTGTGTGGCCTTGTGTGATCTTGATTGTGGTTGTTGCATTCATGCATCCATAATAAAAAATAGATCCTTTCTATTTGAGTTTCAAGGAAGTAAGAATTTTTATTTGCAAATCTCACAGATCTAAAGACCATGGAACCTGGAAGGAGGCATACTCACAAGTACAGTTTCCAAGATCCTAATTTGGAAGAGTTTAGAAAGTTAGCCACTTTGGTTGTTGATGGTGATGGTTTTGCAAAGCGTCATGGAAGACTTCTTTATATCTTATCTACCAAAGTTGAAGAGGGACTTCTTAACACGTTGGTCCAGTTTTATGATCTGATCTACTGATGTTTCACATTTCCTGACTACTAGTTGTTGCCTATCTTAGAGGAGTATGTCCACTTGGTTAGAATTCATGTTTCCAATAAAATCCCGTTCAGTGGTTTGGAGGAAATTCCTAAGTCCCAAGTAATTACTAGTGTTCTTAACTTGAAGAAATCTGATGTGGATGCCAATATCATCACCAAAGGATGCATTAAAGGGATTGATGCTGAGTTCTTGATAAGGAAAGCTACTTACTTTGTTACTGCTGGTAGTATGGCTGATTTTGAGGATATTCTAGCTTTATTGGTCTGTGGCTTGGTTATGTCCCCTAACATTGACCACTTTGTTGATGTTAATGCTATCCGAATTTTCTTGATCTAGAACCCTGTTCCAACCCTGCTAGGTGATACTTATCATTCCGTTCACTTAAGGACTGATAAGCGCAAGGGGACTATTGTATGATGTGCACCTTTGTTGTATATGTGGTTTATTTCTCACCTTCTTGAGACCCCTGCTTTCTGGGACAACAAAGAATGTTTGATATGGTCTCAAAGGATTATGTCACTTACCAGTTCTGATATTGTTTGGTATTCTCATGATTACTTCTATGCTAAGATAATTGATAGATGGGGTGAGTTCTCTAATGTGCCTCTTCTTGGTACAAAAGGAGGAATCAGCTACAACCCTGTTTTAGCCAGACGTCAAATGAGGTATCCTTTGAATGACAAACCTGGTAATCTCTCAGTGGAAGGAATCTTTTTCATGAATGAGAAAGACGAGCAAAGATTGAGGAAGAGGATCGTCCATGCCTGGCACAACATCCAAAGGAAGGGTAGAGAAGAACTTGGAAAGAAGGATTGTGTAGCTAAAAAATCATATATGAAGAGGGTGACTGATAGAGCAATCAAGTTAAAGATGTCGTATCCTTCATTCTCTCCATTATCTGATACTCATGTTGATTCCATTATTTCTGTTACTCCTGCTGAAGATTTGGAAGATTCTCAAGTTACTTGTGATCAATTGAAGATTGAAAGGGATGAGTGGAAATATAAATTCCATGCTTCTGATGTAGAGAAGGTGGAATTGCTCAAACAGTTGAAGGAGAAGGATGAGTTGCTTCTTCATAAGGATGTTTTGCTACAACACCAGAAGGATGTCCCAATTGAGAAGTCCAATAAGAAGAGAAGAGTGCAAGAGGATTTATTTTCCTCTAGCATGGTACCACTACATGAGTATTCTAACATTCTTGCTACTTCAGGGGCCTAGAAAGGAGTGGTAGACAAATTGATCGAAGAGAAGGCGAAGATGCAGGAATCATATGAGTCTAAGATTAGGAAGCTCAAGAAGATGCTGCAGAGCGCTTGGACTTCATCAGATTCTAGGATTTAGTTTTTTTTCATAGATAGGAATGAGAAACTTTGTACTCAAGTTGTAATCCTTCCTATTTATTCAATAAAATAGTTATTCGGTTATTATGCTTGTGTCCCTCTTTTTGATGTTTGCAAATTGTTTACTTTCTTAAAAGTTCCTTGAAACTAAAATGATAAAAAAAACATTTGCATTGCATATCATGCATCATTTGCATCATGCAAAATAGTTCAAACTCTTGATTCAATGTGTTAATTCTAGCTTATTTAACGTCATTAGTTCCCCCACAGGAAATTTGTAATGCGTCCCACATATCTTTAGCGCTTTCTTAATGGGAAACACAATAATATTCATCAACAACAAGAGAAGATATGAGAGTATTTTGTGCTTGCCAATCGTAACCCCACTTTTTGTGATCATTATCATCCCATTGTGCTTCCGGTTTAGGTATGATGACGCCTTTTCCATCGGTCATGGTAATTTGAGTTGAACCGTTCATAATAGTGTCCCACACACCCTTATTATATGAATTGATGAGTGGACATACAAGCTTTCTAATAACCATAGTTTTCACCAGTGAAAATAGGCGCTCTATATCATATGCCTCTTTAGGTTCGCTAGCCATTATCTAATAAGTGTTTGAAGAAAAGAATGAACATGGCTCTGATACCACTTGTTAGATGACGGAGACTTATCTAGAGGGGGGGTGAATAGATCCCCAAATTTAAATTTTATTTTTAAAAAGGTTTTGAAATGTTAAAAGCTATGGGGAGCGGAAGTATCGTGTTTAGACCGAATCGGTTATTAGAACCTCATATATGCGCACAACCTTTAGTATAAAATGACAATGATACAAAAGATTAATCAATTAAATTTTTAATCAACCGTTATAATGAAATCACCTAAGCAACCAATTTCCAATGAATTCAATAGAAAAACTCAAAGTTTTATCGAACACTTGGCGTGTGATCGATTTTTTCAGATTTTCCTTTTAAGTTTGTTGATATCAAAATCCACTTACAATCTATGTGGTTGTAAGGCAATAAACAAATCAATAATATTTTTAACAATCCACGGAAAATCGTTATAAATCAATCGCTCAATCAATATGTTTAACAATTTGATAATGAAAATATAAATGCAAGAGATAAAGAGATAGAGAGAGGATATAAGGAGTTATTTAGGCAGTTCATCGATTGTCCTTGCTATGGCTACATCTGCCACCAATTTCAATTTGGAATTGAGATATCAATATTACTATGCAAAAAATTATTTACAAGAGATGTGAAGCAATCCAACCATACAAACCATATGCTTAATTTTGATCTTTGTACTTCTCTTCCTTTAATCTGAGTTTTATCAAGTCACCCTACAAACACCAATTGATTCACTGTCTCGCGCTACTCCTTTGTAAGAAACCATCATTCTTCAAAACTTTCACTCGGTCGAATCTGAATTATGGGTTGTTGTCACCCAAGATTACCAATTGATTCATCGGCTCACGCTAATCCTTTGCAAGAACCTCGCGTTCTTCAAGGCCTTTCACTCAGTCGAATCCAATTGTGCAATTCTTATCGAAAACCCCCAAATGAACACCTTGACCTTGGAGTAAAAACCCTCACGGTTTTTCCGATGAAACCCCCTATGATTCTCAACCCAAACCAACCTAAATTGATTGTTATCAACCAAGTCTAGATGGAACCTAAATAATGAATGATTATGTGTACTTTTTTGTGTGTGTATGCATAGATGCAAGGTTGAAGATGATGAGAAATCTTAGTATGCGTTTATAGTTTCATTAAAATGAAAATGATGTATGTATGATGTATTTATAGTGGTGCAAGTTGGAGGCAAAAGGGAAACCTAAAAATGTGAAAAAGAATGCAAATTAAAAAAAAACAGCAACATGTGTCGACACATGTAAGTTATGCGTCGACCTATGTAAATGCATGTGTCGACGCATATCAGTTCATGTGTCCACCTGTGTGTAACAGAGGCTACATGCTTTAAAACTGCAGCACAAGTACTTGAAATACGTATGTGTCAATATGTAGGAGCAAATTTTGAAGCATTTGTCGACGTGTGCAATATTATGTGTCAACTCATGGAAATAGACTCTACAGGCTTTAATATTGAAGCGCATGTGTCGACACATACACTTGTATTTTGAGAAAAACTTGATTTTCCACATGTGCAATTGATTTTTAAAGCTAGGTAACTAATTTTTGATGCATGATACCTTTTCCAAACATGTTATAAGTGCATTTAAATATCCCTAATGCAAAGGTACAATTAACGACTCGGAGATACTGTTCAATGTACAGAAATGCTAAAGTTTTCCTAGGTTTTGACATTCATGCAAAACATCTAATGGATAAGTGCACTCACAAGAACCACCTTCTTCGAAGCTTTCACTCGGCTGAATCCGAATTACAATGTCTTGCGAAAAAACCCCAAGTCAACATCTTGATCTTGGAGGACAAAACCTAATTGGTTTTTCCTAGTGAAACCCAAAAAGATTCTCTACCTAATTTGGAATTCAACAACCTAAATTGGACGTTATCAATCTGATTCTAGATGGAATCCAACAAGAATTATTATGTGTAATTGTTGTGTCTATGCATAGATTGTGAGATTGAAGATGAAGAGAACTCTTTGTATATTTATTATTTCATCAACTTTGAAATGATGCATGTATGAGGTATTTATATGTGTGCAAGTTTTAGGAAAAAAGAAAACTAGAGGTTTATAAAAAAATGCAAAATTTTCAAATTTTCACAACATGTGTCGACACATGTAAATTATGTGTTGACTCATTTGGACACATGTAGGCTATGAGTTGACTCATAGTGGACAGAAGTTACAGGCTTTAAAAATGAATCACATGTGTCGACTAATTCTTCGTATGTGTCGACTCATAAAAGAAAAATTTCTGCTATGTGTCGATATGAAAGTTGCATGTGTCGACACATGCATTACAGAGCTTACAAACTTTAAAATATTGTATGCACATTTGTCGAATCATAGGTTGTATATATCGACACATATATTTGATTTTTTTAAGAAAAATCGTTTTTACCAGATAGAATCATGTAGAATCTCTTCTAAACCATTTCTAAAATATTTTTATGCTTCCTAATGATAAAATGCACATCATGACTCTGATAATACCGTCCAATATACAGAAACGCTAAAATTAAAGTATCCTGTAACACCCGTATATTTTAATTTTTAATTTAAATGGAAATTTAATTAATAATTAGAATTATTGGTGATTTGTAGAATTTAATTGGAAAAGGATGGTTTACGGTGTTGGGCCATGTGTGATGTTAAGGAATGAGGGGGTGTTATGTTAGTAAAGGCCCTATTCTAATTAAAAGGTTATTTTATAAAATAATAAGGAATTGAGAATAAGAGAAAGGAATGTGAAAAGAGTTTGGAACACGAAGAACGTGAAAGAGGAGCAATGGAGGGAGAGACCAATCAAGAACTCTTGGCTAAGGTAAGGGGGGACTCTTCCGGTTAATTTCTATTATGTGATTATGGGTAATAGGATGGATTAACGTATGATTCGATTCGATTGGGCATATTGGGATTTGATATTGTTAGGTATGTTATGATTTGGGATAATTGATGAATTTGTATAGATTGTTGGTTATTGATGTGTTGTTTTGATGTATAATGATGTGTGATGAGAAATTCGATGATTATATGCCTGTCTGCTATGTCTGGAATCGTTTTTGGGTGAAAAGGATGTGAAATCGCAGAGTCTAACGCAGACCCGTAATTCTGCAAAATCGCCAGGTCGCGCCGCGAACCTCTATTTGCGCTGCGAACCGTTGGGCAGAAAACCAGGAAGTTGTGATACGCTCAGGTCGCGCCGCGTCCATGTGTTGGCGCCGCGAAGGCGTACTTATTTTCTCGTATCGCCCCGCGTGCATGAGTTGGTGCCGCGAACGTGTTTGTGTGGTTCAGGTCGCGCCGCGAACGTTGGTTGCGCCGCGTGCTGTAGCGTTAGTTATTTCATGGGAAAGTTAAATGATGTGTAACTTTCGAACCGTAGGTCTGTTTTTAGTGTCGTTTCGAGTACGATGAATCTTTTGAGATAGCCTACGTGTTTAAATGATGGAATGAGGTGTGAATCCAATTATTTTTAAATATGATTTTATTTCTTGGTGAATGATGTATTGTACATATATGTGATGAGGTGTGTTAAATACATGCTATGTTGAAATATTAATCATGTGACGATTTGTGTAATTGGATGATGTATTGTTGACATATATGATGAAATGTGACAATATAAGATGTTGTTTTGAAAACATTACGATGTGATGATTGTTGAGAATTATATGATGATGGTTGATGATTTGTGAATATTAATATGTTGTTAATATTAATATGTTAATTGTGGTGAATGTATGTGAATGATTGAATGATGCTTGGACATGTACATACTTGTTTGTGATGATATTGGTGAGATGAAATGAGACGATGTTAAGCATCGGATCGGTGATGAGATAAGTATGTGATATGTGTGCATTCATTCATAAATCATTTACATTGGATCCCGTTGATGAGTGGATCGTTGGTGGCTAATTCCCATTGTGCGGAGATTAGTAAGCAGTCATCGTGTGCCCATGGGGGTGTGAGCGATGAGGTTAGTCGTGTGCCCATGGGGGTGTGAGCGATGAGGTTAGTCGTGTGCCCATGTGGGGTGTAAGCGACTTGAAGGGCAGTATCGCAGAGAGAAGTCCTGTGAATATGATTCACGAATTTTGGTACCACATGCATAGTGTCAGTTGTGTCATATGCATTTTGTCATAACATGATTGTATGGATTTCTGTGTTGTGTTGTAGTCTATTATTGTGTGAATTGATGAATAATAGATGTGAATCTGAATATATGACAAATTGGGTGAATGATATATTATGATGTTTTGTTGCTTATGAATGCATAACATTGATTAATTGAGAATGAGACTCACCCTTACTTGTTGACAATTTTCAGATTGAGGATAGCTGCTTTCGACTTGGTGAGGATTAGCTCATAAGTCGGTTTAGTTGTTGTGTCGGTGTCATGCTCTGATAGATGTAACACTGGGGACGCGATGTTTTGAGTTTCGAATTATAACTCTATTGTTTATTTTATTTGAAGTCTGATACATTAATGATGTAATGTTGACTTGATGATTTGATTCCGCTGTGTAAACATGATTTTTATCTATGAGTTATAATTTCAGATGTTTCAGTGAATGCATGACATATGCCGAACGTGTGTTTTCTTTTATTTTTGAATTGTGACACCTTTTGCATGTTTACTCTGATTTAATTTTGTTAATTGCCGTGGGGTATTAGAGGGGTGTTACAATAGTGGTATCAGAGCAGGTCGGTCCGTCCGGCCAATTGTTGAGTCAGTTGAGTTGCGCGACAGTTGTATATTGTCGGCATTTTATTCCTTGGTACGCGACATGTGAGTGAATCACTGTAGGTACTTGGTTGTTTGTTGCAGGTGTTGGATTGAAACAAGTGGGGGAGAAGCTTCGCTTCTCGGTTATGTTTCAGTTGTAAGAAGATTGATTCAGTAGGCTGTTGTTGGCAACAGTACGAGCGTTGTTGGAGTTTGTTGTTTCCCGAATTGAAGGTGACTTGGAATTAAGACTTCATTGGGAATTGAGTTGGAATATCTTGAAGGAAGATGATTAGAGATAATTGACAGTTATTGTAAGAGAAGGAAATTGGAAATTTGCGATGTGTCAGCTCTACTGGTGTACTGCGAAGATGTCAGTTGAGTAGCCTTACGTCTCGGAAGAGATTCAGTTGCAAGTTTGCAAAGGGGATTGTTGTAGTAACGTTTTAGAAATCGCACTTCGGCGATGAGATGTGTTGCTCAAGTTATAATAATGTTTGGAAGTGAAGAGATATGATAAAGGGCTGTCTGGAATGCGATCGAATTGAAGAGAATGAGTTCTCGAGTGAGATTTTCGTAAGCGAAACGCAGGAAAATTGCTGAATAGCTGCGGAACTTCGAAAATTCATAACTGGAGTTCTGGACATCCGAATTGAGTTCCGTTTGAAGCGTCGGAAAGCTAACGAGATGAACTTTGTTATAAAAATAGTTGCAGAAGCTGTAACATATTTAATTGTGACAGGATGACGTTGGAAAGATGTGAAGTTACGGTTACTCTTGTTCTTATAACTAGACTTGTTTATTGGTACTGCACGGGATGTCAGTGCCAGTGTTGAATGGATCGAAGGAATAATTAGAAGGTTTATTGAGGAGTAATTTTAAGAATTGAATTTACCAATTGAGGAGTTTTGGATATATCGTATAGAGTGTCGCTGCATGATGTCAGTGTTGCATTTTCGGGCAATGATTGGAAAATTCATATCTTGAGTTCCGAGTGTCGGATTAATGTGCCGTTTGAACCTACAAGGAGGAGGGATTGTGTTCTAATTTATGGAAGAGTTATAAATACAGTAGAGTGACCCTATGAGGAAAGGTTCTGAAGTCGGTTATGGAAGCGTGAAACTTGTTGAATAAGAATGCCTACTACCGCGATTGTTTGAAACGACGTGGAGTAGAACCCTTGGAACCGTATTTGTGATGGCAAAGTAACGATAAGTATGAAAGAAGAATTGTAGGGAAATTCTAACATTTGTTGACGTGAGGAAGACTTTGTTGAGATTCCGAGTGGGATGATATTTGGACGTGAAGGATGTAATAGAATTTGGATTAAAACCACGAGTTATGAATGTTGTGTTGCGTAAGAAGTCTTTAAAATGTCGGTGCTAATGATGAATGAGTTGGATTTAATTAGACAATTTAGAGACTTGAGTTAGTATGTGAAGGCACTCCTAATAGTGTTAGATTGAGTATGCTAAAAGATGACTAGTTGTACTCTTGACGAGATTAGAGAAGGTCAGAAAGCTGATGTTGAGTTGATCGATAGGTTGACTTTGAATTACCAGAGTAAAGGCGGTGAATTCAGGATCGACGAAAACAATGTAATGAGGTTGAGTGATTGGATTTGTGTTCCTGATGTTTTGAGCTTCGGAAGAATATTCTAGAAGACGGACACCGTAGTGGATTATTGAACTATGATGATGTTAATGAGTTGGGTGCAAACTCGGAAATGGACACTGTTATGTAGTAACGACGGTTTATGCTTAAATATGATTTTCAACTAATATTGACAAATTTAGGACTTGATCACCCTAAATCTCTTGTTGGTAATAGATGGAATCATATAGAAGAGATAAGCTTGTTTTGTTACCTTAATGGTTTAAGATGTGATGAATACTAAGCCGTGAGAATAATCACTCACTACATTGTGTGAACTTATGAAGAAGTGAATATGAAAGAGTGCAACATGGTGGATGATGACTTAAGACGGGTAATCAGAGTCGCGCAACGAAAGTGTGATGCGGAGTAGTGTTATGAGTACTACTTGTGGCAAGTGAGGAATTAATACGTCGGAAGCCTACATAGAGAATATGTCTTGATCTATATGTTGGATTTAAATTCCAGTGGATGTAAGGATGTCGTGTCGAAGAATTATAACTCTTTTGAATAATTGCCGAGATGATGAATATGTTAATACGGTTGTACGTAGTTAACGAGTATGTATTCGGCGAAATTAAAACGAAGAGTTGATACTATATGATGCGTTAATAATTTTGTGTTGTTATTAAGGTGATATTGTAAATCCCAGATATAATGAGTAATTACACTCTATGAAGAACGAAGTGGATTTAATTCTTAAAGAAGAGTGGGATTCAGTTTGAGCTATTATGTAAGCAATGGTATATCGAGACTGATGAGTGTGATTATAACTACTTGTGCGTACTCGTTCCGATGGTGAGAATGTTTAATAGATGTAGTAACTCAGGAATTTGTTTTTGAGTGCGAGTAAGTATTACTGAGTGGTAAATTGGTCCCATGAATGATGAAGGATGATTCTTGGACGAATGAGTAAAGAGAGTCGGAATTGGGTGAAACTCAGAAATCTATTTGGTATAGATGATTATGATCAGTAATCAGAGTAGTGCGGAAAAACGGAATGTAAAGTGTTGGATAATCGATGGCTTGACTTAAGAGGAGCCAGATAATTGGAATTCAATGGTATAGGAATATGAGTATTGAGTTTCTTGAAGGAAGCGGTTGGTGAAAAGTGTAAGTATTATTTTATCGCTCAGATGGAAGAGTATGTCTAAGGTTGGTATGTTGGTAGATGGTATGCATTACTGCAGTGTTGATCAGTGTGATCATACTATAGATCGTGTAATTGTATTACTCGGCTGTTGAGCGTATTGTATAGGTTTTACCTCAATGTTCTGTTGTTGTTAACCTTTTGGAGCTATAGCGAGTGGTATACTTTTGGATAGTCAAAGGCGACGTAAGAACGGGGATTTGAATGTATGAAACATGTTTCCTGTTGGTTATGTCAGATGGATTTTGAGGATTGACCGATGGTAATGTTAATTGGGAGCTGGAGAGTCAGGTGGAGGACTCTTATACGAGCTGGTTACTTGAGGTATGTTTTCGAGGACGAAAACTCTTTTAGTGGGGGAGAGTTGTAACACCCGTATATTTTAATTTTTAATTTAAATGGAAATTTAATTAATAATTAGAATTATTGGTGATTTGTAGAATTTAATTGGAAAAGGATGGTTTACGGTGTTGGGCCATGTGTGATGTTAAGGAATGAGGGGGTGTTATGTTAGTAAAGGCCCTATTCTAATTAAAATGTTATTTTATAAAATAATAAGGAATTGAGAATAAGAGAAAGGAATGTGAAAAGAGTTTGGAACACGAAGAACGTGAAAGAGGAGCAATGGAGGGAGAGACCAATCAAGAACTCTTGGCTAAGGTAAGGGGGGACTCTTCCGGTTAATTTCTATTATGTGATTATGGGTAATAGGATGGATTAACGTATGATTCGATTCGATTGGGCATATTGGGATTTGATATTGTTAGGCATGTTATGATTTGGGATAATTGATGAATTTGTATAGATTGTTGGTTATTGATGTGTTGTTTTGATGTATAATGATGTGTGATGAGAAATTCGATGATTATATGCCTGTCTGCTATGTCTGGAATCGTTTTTGGGTGAAAAGGATGTGAAATCGCAGAGTCTAACGCAGACCCGTAATTCTGCAAAATCGCCAGGTCGCGCCGCGAACCTCTTTTTGCGCCGCAAACCGTTGGGCAGAAAACCAGGAAGTTGTGATACGCTCAGGTCGCGCCGCGTCCATGTGTTGGCGCCGCGAAGGCGTACTTATTTTCTCGTATCGCGCCGCGTGCATGAGTTGGCGCCGCAAACGTGTTTGTGTGGTTCAGGTCGCGCCGCGAACGTTGGTTGCGCCGCGTGCTGTAGCGTTAGTTATTTCATGGGAAAGTTAAATGATGTGTAACTTTCGAACCGTAGGTCTGTTTTTAGTGTCGTTTCGAGTACGATGAATCTTATGAGATAGCCTACGTGTTTAAATGATGGAATGAGGTGTGAATCCAATTATTTTTAAATATGATTTTATTTCTTGGTGAATGATGTATTGTACATATATGTGATGAGGTGTGTTAAATACATGCTATGTTGAAATATTAATCATGTGACGATTTGTGTAATTGGATGATGTATTGTTGACA
The DNA here is from genome assembly GCF_029867415.1 of Vicia villosa. NCBI lineage: Eukaryota > Viridiplantae > Streptophyta > Magnoliopsida > Fabales > Fabaceae > Vicia > Vicia villosa. The sequence continues at coordinate 29,568,499 of NC_081185.1, forward strand.
TATATGATGAAATGTGACAATATAAGATGTTGTTTTGAAAACATTACGATGTGATGATTGTTGAGAATTATATGATGATGATTGATGATTTGTGAATATTAATATGTTGTTAATATTAATATGTTAATTGTGGTGAATGTATGTGAATGATTGAATGATGCTTGGACATGTACATACTTGTTTGTGATGATATTGGTGAGATGAAATGAGACGATGTTAAGCATCGGATCGGTGATGAGATAAGTATGTGATATGTGTGCATTCATTCATAAATCATTTACATTGGATCCCGTTGATGAGTGGATCGTTGGTGGCTAATTCCCATTGTGCGGAGATTAGTAAGCAGTCATCGTGTGCCCATGGGGGTGTGAGCGATGAGGTTAGTCGTGTGCCCATGGGGGTGTGAGCGATGAGGTTAGTCGTGTGCCCATGTGGGGTGTAAGCGACTTGAAGGGCAGTATCGCAGAGAGAAGTCCTGTGAATGTGATTCACGAATTTTGGTACCACATGCATAGTGTCAGTTGTGTCATATGCATTTTGTCATAACATGATTGTATGGATTTCTGTGTTGTGTTGTAGTCTATTATTGTGTGAATTGATGAATAATAGATGTGAATCTGAATATATGACAAATTGGGTGAATGATATATTATGATGTTTTGTTGCTTATGAATGCATAACATTGATTAATTGAGAATGAGACTCACCCTTACTTGTTGACAATTTTCAGATTGAGGATAGCTGCTTTCGACTTGGTGAGGATTAGCTCATAAGTCGGTTTAGTTGTTGTGTCGGTGTCATGCTCTGATAGATGTAACACTGGGGACGCGATGTTTTGAGTTTCGAATTATAACTCTATTGTTTATTTTATTTGAAGTCTGATACATTAATGATGTAATGTTGACTTGATGATTTGATTCCGCTGTGTAAACATGATTTTTATCTATGAGTTATAATTTCAGATGTTTCAGTGAATGCATGACATATGCCGAACGTGTGTTTTCTTTTATTTTTGAATTGTGACACCTTTTGCATGTTTACTCTGATTTAATTTTGTTAATTGTCGTGGGGTATTAGAGGGGTGTTACATATCCTAGTTTCGACATCATGCAAAACATCTAAAGAAAAAGTGCCTCACACATCTCAGGATAAATCTTTTTTTTTTTTTAATGAAAAATAGCAATTTTGGATATGCATATCCACAAAGTGTCCTGTTGTGTTTTTTTAATTTAATATTGAGTATATTCAGAAAGGCAGACCTGATATTCATGCATCATCAATGCAATAAATATGTATATACCAACAATGTCTCAGTTGAGAAAAAATTAAAAAATAGAAAAACGATTAAAATAAAATCATAAAAATCTTAATATACAACTAAAAATCAAACTAAGTGTCTACAATTTTTTTCAAAAATAGAAAATAAATCAAATAAAATAGAAAAAAAAAAAAGAAATTTAAAGTTTTTAGGGTGGTAATCTGTATTTTGTCCAAAATAGGGGAATTTGATCCCTGATTTTTTTGGATGAAATGACACGGTAAAATTTCGATTCAAAGTCGATTTTTCAGAAAATCAATTTTTTTTACGCTAGATCGCATAAAGGCCAGAAGCACATGAACGCAAGTGGCAGAACGCAAGGATACAATTCCTATGACTTTATTTGTTAAAATCGACAGAGTCTCGACAACGGAATCAATTTTAATGAAAAATATATAGTAAATGGCTCACGGGTGTTTTCGAAGATGCATCTTCGAATTTACTTTAAAAAATTTCAAAAACATATTTTCAAACAAATTTTAAGCAAAAATTAATTTAGGTGCGTTTGAAGATACATCTCTAAAAATTTTAAAGGCAATTTCAAATTTTGAGAGATGTGAGACACATCATGAGTGAAAAAAGATATTGTCTAAAAAAACTTAAAATTATAGTTGTGTTGCCTCTTTTTAGTATTAAGTATTAACATCTATCCACTTAAGTAACACTACAACTTTCAATTGGCTAAATTAATAACAAAGTAATTTTCGAACATTTTAATTAATTTTGTAATTTACAAAAATCATGAACAGAAATGGTTCTGTATAAATGCAACTTGTGTGTTGGGATGTCAGCCTTAGAAGGTGGCATTGCTAAGTTAGTATGGAGAGATGACAAAAACTTGTAGATAAATAAAAAAAGATTTTATAATATGGGTGTGAATTTGGTGTTTTTTTTTATTAGTTAATTTGATGTCTTTATATATCTATCATATAAGAAAATTTTTGGAAAAGACATTAATGTCCTTATTATTTCTAAGCTTGACAAGTGGACGTCTTCTCCTTTTAAATTTCAATTGTTTGGTTCTCTAATCATTTCTTAGTGTTTTTCTTCTAAACTTTTCTATCAACTTATAAAATAAATTTTTGGTTTTTATCTTGGTAACCACATCCATTTTTTTAACTTCACACTCTTCATTTCAAATCACGCTTGGTTAGACCATTTACAATGGGGGTGTTGAAAAAATTATTCAATAGTTGAATGAGGTGTTTAATGTGATGTGGATTAATTGGTGTTGAAAAGATTCAACATGTTGAATGAGAAAAAAGTGGGGCCACATGCAACACTTTACACAATTTTATTGGTTGTTGTGATTATTTAGATTTTATTTTCTTTTAATCATTTAAAATTAATTATTTCATAGTAAATAAATTTTTTATTTATTTTTATTTTTATCAAAATTCATTATTTTTTTCCTCTATAAATAGAGACTTGGTTCATTTGATTTGGACTCATAAAAAAAAATTCACTTTTTTCTCTCAATTTTTTTTCTATTTAGCCTTAAAAAAATCATTGTTTAAAAAATAACTATTTTTACATCTCTTATTTATTACTTGCAAGAAAAAAAATTAAGAATAGAAAATTAGAAAATATAAATAAATTATTAAATTTAAAAAAAAAAGTTTAAATATTAATTATTTTAATTTAATTTTAATTGATAATAGATATTAATATATAATCATAAAAACAAAACTTTAAAAGAAAATAAGAATATGATGTGGGGTAGGGTGTTGAATTTTATTAAACAAAACCATTGTAGTGAAAAAAAATTGAATAGGTGTTGAATTATTAGGTGGAAGAGAGAGAAGATGATGTGGAAGATAAAAAGTGAAAAAGTAGGGTGTTGAATAATGTAACCATTGTACATAGTCTTATAACTTCTACTTCTTTCTCCCTCCTTCCCTATTATTTTTTTTATAATATTAAATATTTAAATATTATTTTTCATCCATAATATTTTTATTATGTTTTTTTAATTACAACATTTTAGGATAAGAAAATATTTTATTATGTTTTTTAATTGTGAAATTTGATAAGAAAATGGATAAGGAAGTATAGGGTAACGTGTTAGAAAATAGTGGGTTTGTGTGTGAGAGAAATTTGTTAAATAAACTTTTTTATCACGATAAAACATGTATGATGCATTATTTCTAATGTAGTAAAAAAAATATTTATATACGGGAAAAAATACATTATTATTTTAAATATTTTTATATACGACAATAACTTTATTATTGATTCAAATATTTTTATAAATAATGTTAAAACAAAAATAATATTTATAAACGGGGTAAAACATATTGTTTATTAAAATATTTTCATATACAAAAAAGTATTATTGTTATAAGCGGTGACAACTTAACTATTAATTCAAATATTGAATAATTTTTCACACTAAATGGGAACCCAAAGTTACTAATCACAATATTGCATATTAACAGAAACCTGAAGTTATTGATGGTTTGTATTGAATATTAACGGAAACATGAAGTTACTTATCACAATATTGAATATTAACGGGAATCTGAAGTTACTGATTAAAATATTGAATATTAACGGGAATATGAAGTTACTAATCAAAATAGTGAATATTAACAGGAACATGAAGTTACTGATCACGATATTGGATATTAATGGGAACTTGAAGTTACTGATCACAATATTGCATATTAACAAGAACCTGAAGTTATTGATTATTTGTATTGAATATTAACGGGAACATGAAGTTACTGATCACAATATTGAATTTTAACGAGAACCTGAAGTTACTAATTAAAATATTAAATATTAACTAAAACATGAAATTATTGATCAAAATAGTGAATATTAACGGGAACATGAAGTTACTGATCACAATATTGCATATTAACACGAGCATGAAGTTAATGATTATTTGTATTGAATATTAACGGGAACATGAAGTTACTGATCACAATACTGAATATTAACGGAAACCTCAAGTTACTGATTAAAATATTGAATATTAAAGTGAACATGAAGTTACTGATCAAAATAGTGAATATTAACGGGAACATGAAGTTACTGATCACAATATTGAATATTAACGGGAACCTGAAGTTACTGATTAAAATATTGAATATTAACGGAAACATGAAGTTACTGATCACACAATATTGAATATTAACAGGAACCTGAAGTTACTGATTCAAATATTGAATATTAACGGGAACATGAAGTTACTGATCACAATATTGAATATTAACAGGAACCAAAAGTTACTGATTAAAATATTGAATATTAACGGGAACATGAAGTTACTGATTAAAATATTGAATATTAACGGAAACATGAAGTTCCTGATCAAAATGTTAATTACTTTTAATATACATTTTTTCTATTAAAAATATACATCTGAAACAAATGCGCGTCCCGTACCAGAACTCGTGCGAACGCACGAGTTTGTTACTAGTTTTTATATATATATATATAGTTAAATCTTATAAGTGAATTAATGTAAGGTTTTGAGATTGACGTCCCAACATAGGACGTGGCTTACACGATCATTACACATGCGTCTAAGATTCATTCAACAAGTAGCCTTCCTCTTTCAAACACACTTCACTTATCACCTAATTATCTCTCTCTCTCTCTAATAAAAGACGAGCTGGATTCTCCGAAGAACCCAGAAGATGGATAATATCCTATGCGATGAACTCTTGCAAGAAATCTTCCTAAAACTCCCATCTTCTTCTTCCTCTTCAATCTCCCTTGTTTCAAAGCGATGGCTTCATCTCTACCGTTCATCTAAACTCACCCTTTCCCTTCGTTTCAACAACCCTCATCATCATCATCACTTTTTCTCTTTCATCTCTCTCCTCAATCAACACCCTTCTCTCTCTTCTCTCTCTCTCCTCCTTCTTTCATCTTCCACCACCACCACCCCAACAACAACAACAACAACAACAACAACATCCCTTCTTCTCTCTGCTATTTCCTCTTGTTCTTCTTCCTCCAAACTCCTCTCTCTCAATTTCTCGCCTGCTCCTGTTCCTCTCTCCTCCATCGTTTCTCTCTCAAACTCTTGTACCCGATTGAGGTCTCTTTCTATTACTCTTTCAAAACCTATTTTTCTCGATTGGGTTTTGTTTTTTCCTTGTTTAAAACAACTCTCAATTGTTTTCTCTTATGACGACGATCATCATGACGATCATGACGATGATGCCTGTTGTTCTGAGGAGGTGAATGGCCTTTTTGATAAGGAACTGAGTTTGGAAACTATTTGTTTCGAGGGTATCCGTAGAGATGAAATGGGAATTGGTTGGATTTGGAAGAGATGCAAAAGCCTTAAGAATCTGAAGCTTCTAAGTTGCCAAGGAATTGGTAGTTCTTACGCATCTTTTGTTCACTGTTTGCAGGGTATTCAACAAATTGAGCTTAAAACTTGTAGGACTGTGGTTGATGAAGTTCTCTCGGAAATTGCTAGACATTGTATCTCATTGGAATCACTTTTGGTTCATGATGGTGGTAGCAGACAGAGTTTGCTACAATTTTTTTCAAGTTGCACCTCTAATTATTTGCGTAAACTTGATTTTCGTTTGCCTATGGACCTTCAAAACAATCATCTTTTTGTTATGGCTATGAACTTCCGAGGCCTTTCGAGTCTTAGGCTTCAAAGTTGTTGTTTTGTTACTGGTGAAGGGCTAAAGGCTCTTGGTATGGCAGTGAGTAATGGTCTTGAAGAATTGGCACTCATAAACTGTGATGTGGTTGAAAGGGAGAAAGGATTGCTTGCAACTTTGGGTCAACATTTGAGGCAATTGAGGAAACTAGATTTGTCTCATAATGAACTGTTGTTTGATAAAGATTTCATTTCGATGTTGGTTTCTTGCATTCATTTGGTTGATTTGAAGGTGAGAGGCTGTAAAGGACTCACTAGTGTGGCTCTAGTTTCTATGCTTAGGAGCTGCAAGAGACTTGAAAATGTTGATATTATGCTCTGTTTGGGGATACAATCCGATGCTATTGAACTATTTGTGAAGAATTGTTCAAGTTTGACAAGATTGGAAGTTGAGGGTAGTAAGCTCTCTGATGCTGCAAAAATCTGGGCATCGGATAAATTTATTGAAATTGTGTAAAACAAATTTGTTGTATCATTTGTATTTATGTTCCAAGTATACCATCGAAACTGTGGTTAATAATGCTGCTGCGAAGACGTATAAATGGTTTAGGTTGCTGACCCAATGTGTATGTTAATTCTGATATTTGAAATAAAGAGGTATACATTTCAATCTCATTGGTGTAATTTATTCTTGGATTATCAAGTTATTATGTTCACTCAATATTCAATTAAGTTATTAGGTATTACTCTCACCTTATTTATAATTAAAAAAGACAATATATATTATAAGTAGTTGAAAGGTCCATCACATATAAATCAAATTTCAAACCATAATCTATCATATAAAATAAGTATACTATAAGAAAAGTATATGCCCTTGAAATATCATAATTGTCCTGCTTTGCTCACCAATGCGGATGTCTTCGTAAATTTTTATTAGTTTCTAGCTTGGGAAATACTATTTGTTTGGAATAAGAGAAATATTATTCTTACACCCAACATTTACACCAATACTTACACCAAACACTGTTCACTGTATTTATACGGTGAACAATATTTTTTAAAATAAAATAATAATGTTTATAAAAGTATTTTTTATTTTTAAAATTACGGACGACACTGTTCATGTATAGACGTGCATTAACGAACTTCATTAGTGCATTAATCAAGTTTTTACACTATATTAACCAAGTTTGATGACTGCTAAAAATTATTTTTAATACCTGAATGTTGCATTAACCAACTTCATTACTGCATTAACCAAGTTTGGTGACTGCTAAAAATTATTTTTAATACCTGGATGTTGCAATAACCAACTTCATTACTGCATTAACCAAGTTTTTACACTGCATTAACCAAATTTGAGTAATGCTATTCTTACACCCATGAACAGTACTTTACAGTAGTCATCAAATTTGGTTAATGCAGTGTAAAAACTTGGTTAATGCAATAATGAAGTTTGTTAATGCAATATTCAAGTATTAATAATAATTTTTAGCAGTCATCAAACTTGGTTAATGCAGTGTAAAAACTTAGTTAATGCAGTAATGAAGTTGGTTAATGCACGTCCGTACATGAACAGTGTCGTCCTTAATTTTAAAAATAAAAATAAATATTATTATTTTATTTTTAAAAACATTGTTCATCGTATAAATACGGTGAACAGTGTTTGGTGTAAGTATTGGTGTAAGTGTTGGGTGTAAGAATAACATTACTCATTAAATATTTGCATTGGTTTAGAAAATTTGTTTATTATTATAATATTTTTCTTCCATCGCGCTTTTGATTTAATGCAGTTGTATTTTTCTTTGTTCACAATCACTACCCATCTCTTCAACTTTTTTCTCTCTTTCTCTACTCCTTGATTTTTCTTCTTCTTCTTTCATACAACCTTATTGAAAAAAAATTCTTTTAAACCTTTTTACACATGTTTTATAAAAAAACTAGTAGGATACTCGTGCGTTCGCACGGGTACTGGTTTGGGCTGGACCGCGTAAAAGAAAAATACAGAGTAGATTAAACTTGCGACGAGGTCGAGCCACGATTAGGGCATCTTTTTTTATTGTGCCTCACCTGACGACAAATGTTGCATTTTCTTTCCAATTTGTCGTGGACGTCCATTTCGGTTCTAATCCGCGTACTATTGGGGCGACCCTTTTTCTTTCGCCGCATTGCGCCGTTATGCCAAACTACCTCCCCATCATACTCAAGCCATTAATCCTCCTTGGCTACAACTAGAAACGCAGCACTGTAAACTCGGAGTAATGTCTGAGCCTTGTAAATTGGAGACAGTAGTGATTTTGTGTCGCAGTGCGCAAACGCACATGCAACTATGACATGTGAGCAAGACATACGAAAAGCTTGAAACCTTCCACAGTCGCACCAATCTTCGTCTAGCAGAACCCTATATTGTTGTATTGGCAAACCCTTATTGTGGTTAATTGTTTCGCACACACTGAACATGCGGTTGAATCGGTCGAAAGAAGTTACTTGATGAGTGTTTGCTTTTGCCGATTGCTGTTGCATAAATTTCATGCAACTATCACTTAACAGTTGACCAGATTGTCTAACATCACCCCATTTCCTGCCTCTCGTTGAGAATAGCGAAGTCATCCTAAAGTAGGTTGCCTCCGCTAGTGCTGTGATAGGAAGGTTAAGAATGCCTTTGAAAACTCCATTCATGGATTCCACCAGATTTGTCGTCATATGACCCCATCGCACGCCTTTGTCATAAGCCCTTGTCCATTTCTCCCTAGAAAGGTTATCTATCCAACTTCCTACATCTGGATTTGTCATTACAATCTCACTCCGATAATGCTGGAATGTGGGTTGGGTTAATGCATAACCAGCATTGACCAGGGCCTTCCTGAGATGTCTGTCCTTGATCTCCCGCATGAAGTTTTGGGCGATGTGGCAAATACAATAGACGTGTTTTGATGGCGGGTCATGTCATCCGTTTGCTGGATTATTATAAGCACTTTCAATGGAAGCGTGCCTATCAGAGATTAAACAGATGTTAGGCTGAGGAGCAACATGTTCTCAGAGGTTCCTTAGAAAGAAACTCCAAGCCGCGGCAGTTTCACCTTCGACAATTGCGAACGCCACTGGAAATATGTTGTTGTTCCCGTCCTGTGCAACCGCCATAAGCATGGTTCCTTTGTATTTGCCGTATAACCATGTTCCATCAATTTGAAGTATGGGTTTACAATGTGCAAACCCTCGTACGCAAGGTTTGAACGCCCAAAAAAGCCGATGGAATATTCCATTTCCTTGGACAGGGTTTCCATCCGGGGCATGCGCAGGAAGTGTCTCTAAAATAGTAACAGTGCCAGGTGCGTAACTTTGTAGCGCAGTAAGGTAGCGGGGAAGAATTTTGTATGACTCCTCCCAGTTGCCGTAGACTATCTCAATTGCCTTTGTTTTTGCAACCCACGCCTTTCTGTAAGATGGAGTGTAGTTGAAGGTTGTAACGATATGCGAGATAATATTTTTGACCTTCAAAGACGGATCAGAGCTTATTAGAGGCAAGATCTCCTGACAGATGAGATCGCCACTGAGTTTCGTATGATCCTGGGAAGTGTTAGGGTTGACACATGTGTGTTGTTGCGTAATCGACCCTATTTTCCATGCATTACTTCTCTTCCTATAAGAAGCCAACAGTCTGAAGCCACACTCTGGATTTTTACAAGTGATTACATACCGTTCCAGGTTTGAACGATCTACTTCAAAATCAACGTTGTGCGCCATGTGCCATTTTTTATTGTTCTAAGACATGCCTCCTTAGAAGGAAACTTGTCTCCTTCCTTTAACTCATCGTCATTTTGGATGTACGGTGTGAAGAAGATGTCGGATGATGGTTCGTCACCTTGCAGGTTCAAGTTACTCATATGTGCTGGAGGTGCGTACACATGGGCTGGAAGCACCGGCATGTGTTGCTCGTCGTCGGATTCCTCGTTGACCATGTCTTCAAAATTAGTTTCCAGATCTTCTTCTTCCTCGTCTATGACATCAACCTCTTCTTGCTCGTTGACTGGTGGGTCTATAACTTGCGACTGGACAACATGAGTTTCTTGTGTCTCAACCTGTATAGTAACGTACAGCTCGATGGAATCCAAGCCAGAGTATTCGTGGGTAGCAAACATATCTTGGAGGTATTCGTCATTTGAAATCTCCATCTCATAAAACTTGACGGTGTTGTTGTCACTGAAAGAGGGACATTGGTAAAAAATGTTTGCAATAGGACCCATTGCAATCTTAGCGTGTAGTCGCTGAATGAAGGATGTAAAGGTGGCTCTTTTGCTTAACAAAAATGGCACAACTTGAGTGTTTCTCATCACAAAACCGGCTATTTCATGTGAGTAAGTCTCACCGTTTAGATGGGCATGTACAAGGTATTGGGGAGATGAAGCCATTTTTTCGGGTTAGTGTTTGGGTGTTGTAATATCAGGTCAGAGTAGGCAATATTGTTTGTGTGTGTTGTAATGTTTAGAAAATATTGGTTGTCTTATATAGGGTAATAGTTACAGCTTTGCATTGACTCAAGACAGACGCACGTTGATCTAGGTCTGTCACAGGATTCCAAATTGACGAGACTAGACAGACGCACGCTGATCTAGGTCTGTCCCAAGATTCCAAATTGACGAGACTAGATAGACGCACGCTGATCTAGGTCTGTCACAATATTCCAACATGAAGAGACTAGACAGACGCACGCTGATCTATGTCTGTCACAGGATTCCAACATGAAGAGACTAGACAGGCGCACGCTGATCTATGTCTGTCACAGGATTCCAAATTGAATGTAAAAGACAGACGCACGCTGATCTATGTGTATATACAGTTTTTATGGGGGTATTAATGTAATTATAAAATATATAATTTTTTCTTTAATTTCTTAGCTTTCTTTCTCCTAATATATTTCGCCGAATACGTCATGAATTAAGGGGTAGAATGAGATATCCTCTTAATAATCTATAATTATTTATAAAAAATTAAAACTGAAATAAAATCATTTTTTTCTTCTCAACCCTTCAATACGACACACAATGGTGAGTTTTTTTTATTCTTGTTCATAAATGATTTTCCTATCAACGATGTTCTGTTTTTTTTTCTCTTTCTTTCTAAGTGAATTTTTAGATTATTATTTTTCTTTTACTATCTTTTGTTGAAATAGATTGATTTTTTTCTTCTCTTGGTACCGTTAAAAATAACAATGTGGTAACCCGGCCGATGATATACAAATGAAGATGCTTATTTAAAATGTTGAAGAAAGAATTTTTAGGTTTGGACTTGTTATGATCGTAGTGATAAAGTGAACATACTCCAGCATTTTTAGTTGAATCTAATTAAACACGATATTACATTGCAAAAAAGAAAATAACACAAAACAACTGGTAGTACACGAAATTACATTGCAACAAATAAAACAACACTTAATCTAAACTACTCAAGTATCACTGCAAGAACAAGTGGATTTTCAACGCCTCGGTTAACTTCTCCACTGTGTGTCCAAAACATTAGATCCACGTCCACATCGTCTTTCACACGATCCCAATAATACATGTACGTGCCTTCTGGGTTATTATCCGTCAACGTAATGTATGGACAACAATAATCTGTCTATTTAACTTTCCTGGTTGGACCATCCAGTTGACGAAACCCAGTGTTGATGGCTCTAACAATTCTCTTGAAATGCCAATGCGGGTTCAGGAAAACCCGCATGTGACTACCTTCCTCAAAAAAGACTACAGCCCAAACTGAATTCATTTTTAAGTGTTTGCAGTAAGAAGAAAAAAAGAGTTAATACTTCAACTCCACACACACACACCTCTATTTTTAGAAGAGAGGACCACTTGTAGCAACTTTTGTTTTAGCGGGTAAATATGGCGGGAAATATTTTTGTTAATTATTTATAACTTAAATACTCATTGGCAACTTTGTAACGATAAAATATCATTTCATTGAAATATGCTAAGAGCATTTGATTGAACGGTACAGAAGTTACAGAAATGATAAAGCAACTGCGGCATCTAGGATATTACAACGGTTAAAACAATGTCTTCTCTGTCCTCCATCATCCGAGTGCATTGGATGTCGTCTTCCATAGTCTCCCACCAACGTTGTCTTTCAAGAAAAACACCACCCCTTGTTCTAAGCCTCTTGATAGATCTGATTTCTTCGTCGGGACTGTACTCCCCGTCCAAAAACCTCAGGATGGTTCTCTTAAGTTGGTCCATGGAATGGATATTCCAAAACATAACCTGCATGGGAGATTTGACGGGAGAGAAAATGACGTACCCGTTCCTTCGACGATAGTCCGGTTGATAGTCGAACCGCCTCACAGGTGGTGGAGGCTCAAAGCTCCGGTGCGTGCTATCTGGCCTTATTCGAGATCTCATTTTTTCCGTGTGTGTAGTCTTATGCACACAAGAAACCCTAATTTATAGAGGGACGGACGCCTGGCTTACGGTCTATAGCACAACTAGGGTTTCCAGTACAAGAAAAAACATAAACCCTAATTTTCAAAAAAAAAAAGGGTTTGTACTAATGCGCCAAAAGGGTTCAAAAAAAAAACAACAACGGCAACAACAACGGCAACAACTACAACAACGACAACTACAGCAGCAACAACTACTACGAGAACCAGAACAAAATCAGTACACCGAACAACAACAAAATCTGTTCCTTACTCCGTCCCGTTCTGCCCGCAACTACCGGCAACCAAATCTGTTCCAATCACAGTCTCAACCTTTTCAAGAAGCTGACGACCAACACCATTCCGCTAGCCAATATCAGACCCAATCACAACCATTTGGGTTTTCAGCGTTTGTAGGGTCCGCAAGGTTGTTCGGCCAAAACCTTACGCTCGGTTCGTCAAGTCTACATCTAAGTCCCGACGATGGTCCTCAAGATGAATCCTCTCACCGTGGCACCCCTTCTGGCTATGCAACACCGTCAAACCAATTTGGCTTTAATCAAGGTAGTTCTAGTGTTGCTGGGTGCTACCAACCTGAAGTCGTTCCCCTACCCACTCCCCCACCACAATTTAACACTTATGAGGGCTTGGGTAACCGACTTTACAACAGTCGGTTTCCGGAAAATTATGGTGGCGTGGACGAATTCATAGACAGCGACCAACAAAACAACCCACTTCCAGGCCCAGTGACACAGACCCAGCAAGAAGCACGGAGGGGTAGGGGTAGGGGTGGTGCTAGGCTTCGCGGCGGCATCAACGATCGCGGTAGACGTGTGATAACAAGACCGTCGTGCGGAACAGATGGCTATCTTGGTGATGAACGCCATTAAGCATTTTGTTGTGTTTTCTTTAGTCAATTGTTGTCGATGTATCGTTTCTTTAATCACTTGTAACCGATGTATTGTTACTTCCGGTTTTTATATATAAGTCGTTGTTTCGTTTTCGATTACCAAATGCCAATTTACGTTTTCTACATTAAATTATAAAAACTAAAAAAAATTTAAAAAAAAATTATATATAAGCACTTACCTAATAAAAAAATTGAAAAAAAAATTAAAAAAAAATTAAAAAAAAAAAACCCTAAGACTAATGCGTTAAATGGTTTGGCAATTAGGAAAATATCATGACCTAATGCGCCATTCCATTTGGCGCCAACTCTTTGAAATTTAGGGTTAGCCAAATGGTTTGGCGCATGCACCCTATTTCAATACCTATGCGCCATTTCATTTGGCGCATCCACTTATCTGAGGTCCCAAACCTAGAAATTTTGGTAAATACCCCGAAAATATGGTTTTTTTTATAATTTTTTTATTAAACCTGGTTATTTAAATTTTTTTTTCGGGGTTTACTGCCTTTTTTGTCTGAATCTTTGTTTTAAGATATTCTCTCAAAGAAAATTTAGAACAGTCCTCACCATTTATTACTGAACACTTAAGTCATTCTTTACAAATTAATTTTATTTAAAATATTTGAATTTTATCAACTACGTATATAATTTAATTAATAATATTACTATTATTTATATTTGGGTGTTTCTTATGTTTCAGTCTCGTATGATAGATTTCTAGAAGCATTCTAAACACATAACAAATGCAAAAAATCAATTACAAAAATAATTAGATATATTAGAAATAAAACAAGAGAAAAAAAGATATGTACTGACTATGTAAAATAATTTTACACTGTCAATCAATGACGATCATGTTAAGTGCCAAGTCACACTGTTATTTTTAAAAAAACTATGTGACATGACTGATTAATGAATTTCAATGGGATGACACTGTAAAATCAATGTACTACCTTTAATCTCATAAAATAATATATTTAGGTTTTGAAAAAACCACATTTCTTATTGTGTTTGTTGGAGTTGGATAGTTCACAAAAGAATTTATTTACAATAAGCATGAGTATTTATTGTTGGGAATAAATTAAACATTACTCCAACAAGGTATAGTTTTCTTGATCATAACCATAATCATAATGTGGAGAAGGAGCATAAAAGATGCCACCCCATTGAGGGAAGTAGATTAAGGTAACAGGAAGAGTACATAATATCATCATTAAGCCCATTAGTGATATGCTTGTTTGCTTTGATAAGTTGTCGCCTGAGAATAGCAGCATTTGAGTTACAACGGCTCCTATTGTTCCACCACTCCCTGTCATTCCCGATATTACCCCTAGTGAACTACAATTTCCAATGCATACAAACATTTATATATAACTAGTAGTATTGATTAAATGTGTAAATATTGACATTATTCAAGATCTCCATATACAATTATCACATTCAAATATATTCAAGGCTTAATTGCAACTTTAGTCCTCCTATTTTGTTTTTTTTTTATTTTAGTCCCCTCCATATGCTCCATATACGTTAATGTTAGTTAAATTAACAAAAATCATTACTCCCTCCTTATCATAATAAGTGTCGTTTTTCCATTTTTATTTGTCTCAAATTATTTGTCCATTTAAAATATCAATGTGATATTTATTATTTGTTTCCACTAATTTACTCTTATTTATTGTATTTTAATTTATTTAAATACTCTACTATCTATTATTATTAAGGTTATTTTAGTAAATGAAATTCATTTTATCATTAAAATTAATATAATTAATTATTTTTTAAAAAAATGTGAAAATCTCAAAAAGAATACCTATTATAAGACGGAGGAAAGACCGGAGTATTATTAGGTGGAATTTCGAATCCTAGTTTTGTGATTGTGTAAATTTATAATGGTTCTTACAATTTTATTTACCAATTATACTAAGACATAGGGCTGGACATCGGTCGGTTTGGGTTGGATTCGGGCCCAAAATTACAAACCGTTTGAATCCATGGATGCATATCCAAGGCCCAATTCCGACTGAACTTTTAATCGGTTTGTTCGGATTCGGTTTAATCGGTTTATCGGTTAAGATGGGTCGGTTTGTTCGGTTAGTTGATCTTTAATTTTGATCACATATCTTTAAGTAAAATACTATATTAATCTGCAAAAAGAAATACAACAGAAAATGAGATACAATTTAAATTGAAAGGATTGATTAGAGTTGCCATTACAGAAACATGATTATAATCAATAAGCTAAGCAGTATTGTTTTTTTGTTTTTTCATGATAGTTGTTTTTGATAAATTGTATTTTACTTACGTTTTTTAGGATTGTTATAATAGCAAACAAACTTCAAAAAATGGATTAAATATATTCTAAATCTCAATTAAATTTAAAATTTTTAAATTCGTATATTCACATTACAATCCCAAAAAAAAACGAAATTGAATTTTTTAATTTCTGTTTAGAGATTAAAACGAATATTTTTAAATTTTGAAACTTGCATCGGTTTCAAAAGATTCGTATATGAAACTAAAACATATATTCACTAAAATGTTTTTCTAAGATTGAGAGATTGAGAGAAAATAAATTTCTGAGATTGAGAAAAGGAGAAATAGAACAAGGATGAGTGAATATAACTTACATTCTATGGTGGTGGCTTAATTGTGCATGGCGGTGACGTAAGCTTGAGCTCAAGGCCGATGAGGAGAAACGGCTGCGTTGTTTGTGTTGGAGGAAGAATGCTGAGAGATGAATGAAACCCTAGTAGTAAGAGAACACTGGAATTGGGTTTGGGTTGGGTTTTTAGCTTGGGTCAAGCCTATGGAAATAATACGTACCCAGTCTCCAAACTACTAACAAAAGTAATAATAAAGCCATTGGGTCGGTCGGATCTGGTTTTCCCTGGGCCTAAAAGTAACATCCGGAACCGACCAACACAAGCCAACTGAACCCAATAACTCTCAACCCGGTGACCCGAAAAACCGGACCACCCGAACCGTGCCTTCACGGGCCATATGGATTGGTCGGTTTGGGCTGGTTGTGCAAATTCTGTCCAGCCCTACTAAGACATGTCAATGAATTCTAAGATTTTACTTTATCGATGATTCTCGAAAATCTAAAAAAAATATAGAATTTGACTCTCCAATAAAATCTCAAGAGACATCAATTTGGAAAAATATAGTATATATTTTAAAATAAGGAATCAGGGTACTATAATTTGAGCGTCTCTTAAAAAGTATAATTTATTCAAGAAAATTTAATTTTTTCTATATGCATCAATTTGAGAGAACTAAGAAGTGAAAACAATTTATAAGATAACATTGCTAAAACTAGGGTGACAAAACGGGTCGTGGTCTGCCCGTGCATCCGTCAAAAATTAACGTGTTGAATTGAGATTTTGGGCTCACCGTCCACCATAACCTGTCCTGTCAGAATCCGCCGCCCACCAAAGTCCGTTGTCCGCCAAAACCCATCTCGGCTATTCATTAAGTCCGTCTCATCTTAAGTTCGTCAAATTTTTTTTGTTAATTATAGTAATTTTAATTTTTAATAGTTTTAATTTATACATTTATTTGTAAATATATGTATTATTTTTTAAGTAAAATTTGTTTAAAATATACTTTTATAAAAAATTATTTTAAAAAATACGTGAAAAATTTAATTTAAAGTAAAAGAAGCATATTAATATATTAAAAAAATGAAAAAATATATAAATAAAAAATAGGCGGGAAAATCTGTCGTCCGCCAACCCGCCATCTTGGCGGGACGGACGTGATTTTTATGTCATTTTATTTGATAGGCTTGCTCGTCCCGCTCGTTTTTTGGCGGGCTTTAAAGGGGACGGGGCTGACGACCCGTTTTGTCACCCTCGACTAAAACAATGTTCCAGTCATGTAATATTTTGGGGTATGTGTTGGAAAGAAACAATATCCTCTTTATTAGGAAGGTAGTAAATGTGAGGGAGGTGGGTTGACAATATTTTAAAGGGATGATAGTTATTTTGCCCCGACCTATGGGTGAGGTTTGAAAAATTTCTCTGTAAAAAAAATTGGATTCGTCCCTAACATAGGAAAGATTCTCCTATTTTGCCCCTTCAAGAAATCCAATCATCAGATTTTTAATGTGTCAACTTTTTTTTAATTTTTTTTATTATTATTCAGAATTATTGACGTGGCAACTTTTTTTTATTATTTTTTTAATGACATGGTTAACTTAGGTGGCATTTTTATTATTTTTTATATATTTTAATTCTATGTGGAAATTTTTATTATTATTTTAGTGTTAATTTTTAAATTTCAAAACTTAAAAAATTGGCATGTATTAAGAAGTGTCTTACCACTAGACTACATGATGGTTTTGTTAAATAATTTCCTTAGTTAAGATATAATAGTTACTATTAATCAATTATTGTTAATTTTATTAGTCAATATATTAGTTAATTAAATTATAAAATATATTAATTAATGGTTAATATTTATATTATTAATTAATATTAATGTTATTAGTTAATAATTATTAGTTATAGTTAGTATTTATTAGTTAATAGTTAACATTATAAGTTATTAGTTATTATTCGTTAAATTATAAAGTAATAATTAATATTTATTTTTATATTCAAGTTAATTAAATTATTAAATATAAACTAAATTAAACTAAACTAAATTAATATAAACTAAAATTATTATAAATTAAATTAATGTAGTTTTAATTTAAATTAGTTTAATTAGTTTTAACATAATTAGACTAACTAAATTAGTTTTAAATTAATTAATATAGTTTTAATATAATTTATTTATTTTAGTTTTAATTTAGTTTTAATTTGGTTTATTTTTAATTACATAAAAATGTTAATATTAACTGAACCAAATAAAAAAAGTTTATGTTTAATATAAGAATTAATAATTTAACATCAATATACTGTAACAATTTAGTGTTAAAAATATTAAAATTATTTCATAATTAAATGAATGGTTTATATAAATACTATATATATATATATATATATATATATATATATATATATATATATATATATATATATATATATATATATATATATATATATATATATATATATATATATATATATATATATATATATATATATATATATATATATATATATGTATAAAATGATGTAATTTAAAAAATACTGTAGCTATTATCCCATTAATATTTTCTTAATATTAACATTATTTTTAAATAGTAATTTAAATACTAAAGTTATTTAAATATTAACATTTTTAAATATAAACAGTATTTAATATTTTTTAAATATTTATGTTAGAATAGTTTAAATATTATCGTGAAATATATTTTTTATATTTTTTAATAATTAAATAAATATATTATATTAGATAACATATATTAAAAAATGTAAGTAGTAAATATATATGGGATAATAGCTATATATGGAATAAATATTTAGTAAATATGTTTTTCCGATATTATTATAATATATATACTTAATGCAAGACTTTAAACAACAGAAGCAAGTAGCTTAGTGGTAGGTGTCTCTCCTTGCAACTATTAGGTCTTGTGTTTAATATTCATGGAAGACAAAAGAATTTTCTTTAAGAAAAAAAAGGGTTAAATATGTTTTTAGTCCCTATAAAAAAAATATTGATTAAAATTGAAATATTTATAGGAACTAAAAACATATTTAACCAAAAAAATTTGTTTTTTAACTTGCTATAAGGCCGTAAGTGTCATTTGCAATGTCTTCAAATTATATAATTTTATCTTTTTTTAATGAGTTTTGAATATCTCTTATATTTTAATCAATAAACTTTGCTTATAAAAATATAAGCTGATAAAAATATAATTTTTTAACTTTTAATCCTCAATTGAGACCATTAATCTCCCTAGATCAAAGATTACAAATGTGTCAAATTTAGTAACATAACATCTCTGATAACTCTTTACGTAAATTCGTATGATAAAATTCACAGTTGAGTTGAAAGCTAACATCATATAGATCATGTACATAAAATTTAACATCAATCAGAATCATTTGATATGTCAACGGGATGCATAAAAACTAATGTCTTACAAAACTTCAACAAAATCGTTAATTTTGATCGTTCTCTTTAACATATCAAAAAATATATCATTATGTTAAATTTTATGAACATGATCTATATAATCTTAGCTTTCAATTCAACGGTCGATTTTGTTATACAGATATGCGGTAAAGAGTTATCGGATGTGTTATATTATTAAGTTTGACATCTTGATGTCATTTGATCATGTCCATATATATATATATATATATATATATATATATATATATATATATATATATATATATATATATATATATATATATATATATATATATATATATATATATATATATATATATATATAGTATGATGTTACATTAATTTATTATTTGATGTATATTAATTTTTTAATATTATTTATTAGTTTATTTTTATTTATTTATTTTTATTATTTCAACTAAATTTGTCTATTTTTATTTTATAATATTGACTTTTAATATATTATATCAAGCTTATGATTTATTATTATTTTATAATATTAATAAAAATATAATTCATAATTTGGATATCTAAAAAATCGATCTGAATTAATCTGCATTAAATCGGATAAGATCGGATTGAATTTTTTAATATATCATCTAAAATAGAACTGAACTATAAGTTAATTTATTTTTGAATTGAATAAATTTTTGCCTCAAAACCAGTCCAAACCGAACCGCGAACACCCTAGATGTATAATGTCGGCGAATACATTTTTTTATATTTATTTGTTTAATGTAACGTTTATACCTAACTAGTGCCCTCAGGGCAATGGTTAAAACTTTAAAATAGTGATTTTATCTCGGTAATCTGCGTATTTAATGCATTGAAAATTGAAATATTAAAATTTTTATAAAATATTTTCTTTTTTATGAATGCTTAACCATTGCCCTGAGGGCACTGGTTAGCAGGACCCTTTAAATTATATGGATGTATTTGTGTAGAATATATATATATATATATATATATATATATATATATATATATATATATATATATATATATATATATATATATATATATATATATATATATATATATAATGTGTAATATATATATTCGTGCATAGATAGCGGTAAAACTAATCAAAGAGTAATGCTTATCATTCATTAAAGAAATGGTGAGTAGAGGATGATGTTGATTCATGTGTAGTGCTCAACTTTTGAATCTTAAGATCTGGGGAGTCGTATCAATGAGAGAATGTCACTTATCTTGAAGTGTAATTGCATATTCAATGTTTGTTGTTAGTTTGTTTTGGGTCGTGTGTTGGGCTTTAGTTAGTTGACCTAATATGAGTTTAGTATAAATTGTATCTTTGCTTTATAATGGTATAAAGTATAATCATTTATGGTAAATGTTTTCCAATTGAGTAAAAGTTAGTTACAATTTCTCTTTTTTCATCCGAACTACAAGGTATGTCGAGTGGATAGCAAATATTGTACCGGTTATTAAAAGGAACAGATCCTTAAGGGTTTGCATAGATTTTCGTGACTTAAATTCTGCAACCCCTAAGGACGAATATCCAATGGCTATGGCAGAGATGCTAATTGATTCAGTCGCAGGCTTCGAGTATCTTAGCATGCTCGATGGTTATTCAAGATATAATCAAATATTCATTATTGAGGAAGATGTTCCCAGAACGGCATTTCGATGTCCTGGGGCATTAGGGACATACAAATGAGATGTCATGCCTTTCGAATTAAAAAACGTTAGGGCAACTTACTAAAGGGAAATGAACTCTATTTTTTCATGATTATATTGAGACATTTATGTAGGTGTGTATAGACGACATAGTGGTAAAATATATCTTAGATAAAAGCCATTTGGACCATCTTCGCCAATCATTCGAAAGAATGATGAAACATGGTTTTAAGATGAATCCCCTTAAGTGTGCCTTCTTTATGCAGGCATGTTATTTTTTGGGCTTTATAGTCCATAAGAAGGGAATATCAATCAAAATAAAATGAAGGGCATCATGGAAACAAAGGCGCCTTCGACAAAGAAAGAGCTGCAATCACTACATGGGAAGATAAACTTCTAGCGTAGGTTTATTTCAAATCTAAGTGGACGCACTCAATACTTCTCTCCCCTTCTGCATTAGAAACAAGTAGGATTTGAATGGGGGCAAGAGCACCAAGAGGCATTCGACAAGATTAAACAATACTTGGCTCAACCTTCAATATTGTCCCCCTTACAGAAATAAGTGTATGAGATTACACATATCTGCATCAGATTTAACCATAGGAAGTATGCTCGCTTAAGAGAATGAGAATGGCTTCGAAAAAGCCATTTATTACCTCAGTTGAGTTCTTAATGATGCATAAACTAGGTATAGTATAGTAGAAAACCTGTGTCTTTGTTTGTACTTATCATGTACAAAGTTGAAATACTATATTAAACCAGTTGACATAAATGTTTCTTCGTACTTTGACATTATTAAGCATATGTTTTCGAAAACAATTCTACATAGTCGAATTGGTAAATTGGAACTTGCCCCAACTGATTATTCCTTGACTTTCATGCCTCTTAAAGCGATGAAAGGACAAGTAGTCTCAGATTTTATATTTGACCATGCAATGGTCGAAGTTCCTCATAATTATGTGGAACTAAAGCCTTGGAAGTTATTCTTCAACGGTTCTACTCACAAAGATGGAACTGGTGTTGGGGTTTTGATTATTTCTCCTAACAAAATTCCAACAAAGTTCAAGTATAAAATCGAAGGTCCCCCTTGCTCAAATAATGAAGCGGGGTAAGAAGCATTGATAGCGAGACTCGAAGCTTTGTTGGAATTGGGGGCAACTAGAGTCGAAATAAGATGTGATTCAGAGATGGTGATCAAACAAATAACCTAAGAATACAAGTGCATAAAAGAAAACCTGATATTCTATTTTGTCATAGCAAACAGGTTACTTTGAAAATTAAAATACGTAGACATTGAGCACATTCTTAGATTGAAGAATCAAGAAGCCAATGGTTTGGCTCAAATAGCTTTAGGGTATAAAGTTTTAAAAGAAAAATTCGAAGAATTAATTGAGATTCGAGGAAAGGTGTTGTCTACCAAACTATCCCCTTCAGATCTGCTTAATTCAAGCCTTATGAATTACCAATTAATTTCAATCGAATTGTATTATCTTTTATCAGTTTTTACTTATCTTTAGTAAAGTTTTTTTAAAAAATTTTCTTTACCCTTTCGAGTTAAAATACCTTTAACATTCCTGCACTTTATTTTATACCTTTTTAATATATTTTCCTTTACTTACAAATTTTACACAATACAAACATCAAAATCTCAAAACTTAGACCATGTTCTAGGATCAATCTAGTCGATCCTAAAAGCAACCAGAATAATAATCATTCTGGAGGACTTGCGCTTGTTTAAGAATTTCCACTGTAAACAAAGTGCTGATGATAAGTTCCTTCTAGAATCAAAGTGAAAAATGGTAAAACTATTCTGATCAAAGATGTTTGGTATGTTCCGGACATGAAGAGAAATTTAATAAGTGTAGGTTAGCTAATTGAGAAAGGTTTCTTAGTTACTATGAAGGACAATATCTTGAAGTTGTATGATTATGATCAGAAGCTGATTATGCAATCTAAAAAGGGAAGCAACAGAACATTCAAGGTGAATATGGAGACATCCGAAACTAAATGCCTTAGTGTAGAAGGCGCTGAAGGTGACAGTGAGGTGTGGCATAAGAGATTGAGGCATATGAACTTCAGAAGCTTAAGGCATCTGAGTTCTAAGAAGCTGGTACATAGAATTCCAAATATTATGAAGTCCAATAAGTCATGTGAGATATCCATGAAAGGTAAGCAACCTAGATTGCTATTCGCACTAGAATTGGTTCCAAGAGCAAAGCATGCTTTGGGAGTTGTGCACTTTGATGTGTATGGGCCATTCCCATAACTTTCACTTGGAGGAAACAAATATTTTGTGTCATTTGTGGATGAGTTCACAAGACTAGCATGGGCAGAACTCATCAAGTTTAAGCATGAGGTGTTTATTGAGTTTCAGAAGTTCAAGGTTAAGATAGAAACACAGAGTGTCCAGAAGCTGAAGATTCTCAGGACTCATGGTAGAGGTGAGTATAACTCTACAAGTTTCAAACAGTTCTGTGAAGAAAATAAAGTTGATCATGGAGTGACTGATCCGTATACTCCACAACACAATGGTCTTGCTGAAAGAAGAAATTGTACTTTGCTTGATATGACAAGGAGCATGATGAAGGAGAAGAAACTACCTCACTTGTTATAGGGAGAAGTTGTTGCCACTGCAACATATGTGCTCAATAGGTGTCCGACTAAGAAGCTGAAGGAAGTTGTTCCTTTTGAGAAGTGGACTGGAGATTAGCAAAGTGTGAGTCACCTTAGGGTATTTGGTTTTGTTTTCTTAGGATATTTGGTTCTGTTTTCTATAAACATGTTCCAGGTGCTACTAGAAAGAAGCTGGATGATAGAAGAAAAATGATGTTATTGGTAGGGTACCACAATACAGGTTCTTGTAAGCTTTATTGCCAAATCTCTAAGAATGTGGAATTCAGCAGAGATGTCATGTTGAAAGATTCAGAAACTTGAGATTGGAACACATTTAATCCTGCCTCAAGACGATTCAGAGTCTGAAGATAACTCTGAAGCTGAAAATGATTCTAATTCTGAAGGTGAATATAAGTCTGAAGGCGACTCTGAAAGTGACTCTGACAGAGACACCGAAAGTGATCCAAACTTTGAAAAAAGTGATCCAGATTTTGATGATGATTCAGGTTCAGGTGAAAGTCATGCTTCTGGAAGTAATCATTCTTTTGAAGGTCGTGTTTCTGAAGGTGGTAATTCTGAAGATGGTGTTTCTAGAGGTGGTCCAGAAGCTTAAACTATTTTAGGTTCTGTAGAAGATTCAGAACAAGTTCAGATACCATAAAGAATGAGATAAATACCTAAAAGGCTTCTAGAGGTTGACATGTTACATGATACTGAAATAGACTATGAAGGCATCATTCGATATGCCATCTTAGTAGACTCCGAATATGTGAATACAAAATAAGAACTCAAGGAGAAAGTTTGGTTGAAGGTCATGAAAAAAGAACTCGAGGCTATAGAAAGAAATAAGACTTAGGAGTTGACTGAGCTTCCAAAGGAGAAGAAATCCATCAACGTCAGATGGGTTTTCAAGGTGAAGTTGAAGCCAGATGGATCAATTGGAAAACACAAAGCAAGGTTAGTAGCTAGAGGTTTTCTCCAGAAACCCGAGCTAGATTACTTTGAGGTGTTTGCACCTGTAGCTAGACATGAAACAATCAGGTTGGTGATTGCTATAATTGTTAATAGGAATTGGCATATGATACATCTGAATGTTAAATCTGCATTCTGAATGGTCCTTTACAAGAAGAAGTGTATGTGTTATAACCTCGTGGATGTGTGAAAAAGAATCAGGAAGGGATGATGTACAAGTTGCATAAAGCCTTGTATGGATTGAAGCAAGCTCTCAGAGCTTGGAATTTGAAGATTGATTCATTTTTCAAGAAGCAGGGGTTTCAGAAATGTGAGATGGAATATAGTGTTTATGTTCAGCATACTTGTAAAGGAAATATGATTCTGGTTCGCCTCTATGTTGATGACATATTACTGACTAGAAATTATTTTGATGAGATAGTGAAGTTCAAGAAGGTGTTGATGAATGAGTTTGAGATGACTGTTTTGCGAAATATGGTATATTTTCTAGGGATGGAGATTTTTTTACTTTGAGAAGGGTATTATTTTGCATCAGCTAAAGTATGAACTTGAACTTCCGAAGAGATTTGAGTTAACAAATTGCAAGTCTGCAACCACACCTGCTGAGGCGAATCACAAGTTGGATTCTGATGCTGAGGGTGATGATGTAGATGTTACAAATTTTAAACAGTTGGTTGGCTCATTGAGATATCTCTATAATACCAGACCTGACATTTTCTATGCAGTTGGAATGGTGAGTAGGTTTATGAACAAACCAAAGTGGCCACATTACCAAACTGTAGTTAGGACTCTGTGGTGTATTAAAGGGACTCTGAAATTTAGAGTTTTGTTCCCTTCTGATGCTGAATGTGAATCAGAACTGATGTGGTATTCATACTCTGAGTGCTGTGGTGATCGAGTTGACATAAGAAGTACTTCTAAATATTTTTTTAAGATATTTGGGAAGTCCAATTTCTTGGTGCTCCAAGAAGCAACCTGTGGTTGCCTTGTCAACATGTGAGGCTGGATATATTATTGGTGCCCTGACTGCTTGTCAAGCTGTTTGGTTGGTGAACTTGTTGCAAGATCTAAAGATTAGGGTGAGCAAGCACGCAAAGCTAATGATTGATAACAAGTCAGTTATAAGACTTGCCAAGAACCTAGTGTTGTATGGGAGAAGCAAGCACATTAACACAAAGTTTCACTATCCGAGGAATCAAGTTCAAAATGGAGTGCTAGAAGTTGTGCACTATATCACCCATATGCAATTTGCAGATGTGATGACTAAAGTCGTCAATATTGAACACTTCATCAATTTGAGAAATAAAATTGGTGTTATTGAATTTTAGCTCTAAATATGAATTAAGGGATGGTGTTCAAGTTTAATTGCACATTCAGTATTTGTAGTTAGTTTGTTTTAGACCATGTGTTGGGCTTTAGTTAGTTGGCCTAATATGGGTTTAGTATAGCTTTGTCTGTGTGTGTGAGTCTAAAGTTTTACATCAAATATCAACCATTAATAAGAATGAATGAAATGATTTTTTTAAAAAAGAATTGACAACTTTTTAGGGAGAAAAATACATTATAGTTTTTAGTTTTTTAATTTAATTTTATATAACAGTTTGATTCATTTCAATAAACGGTTGAGATTTGGTGTAAAAATTTTATATTTATATTTAGTGTAAATGAATCTTGGCTATATATACATATAATATATTTATTATATGATAAATCATATTTTAACCTATATGTTATTAATATATAATAAAAAAATTATATTATTATTATTTTATTATTTCATATTTGATACACACTTAGTGATATGATAAAATAAATATTAAATTTTAATAAATTAATTATTAATTATTAATTATTTATGTTTTAAATTTTTTGTTAATTTTTTTTATTTGTATCATATTAAATTTTATTGAAATAAATCAATAATTTCTTTTTATTATATACTATTGATTTCTAACTCAACTTAAATTTAAAATAATGTTTTTTGTCAAATACTCCCTCCGTTCCTTTTTAAGTGTCATTTTAGCAAAAAGCTCTTCAACCAAGATAGTGGATTATTAGAGTTACTTTTCCTATCATATCCTTATTTATTTTTCTCTTTCCAAATAAATTCATTCATACACTCTCTTTTTCCAATAACTAATTGAAAAATGTGAGGTAGATTTATTGAGAAAATAAGGGTATAATTGACAAGTTATAACATTAAATTATTAAACGACACTTAAATAGGAACAAAAAAATTCTTCTAAAACGACACTTAAAAAGGAACGGAGGGAGTACTAAATTGTAGTGTTTTAGAAATTGGACCAAACCGGTCGGTCGAACTTGTTGTACTGGGATTTGGAGATGTTATCAATATGATCTGATTTTTGGATCGGGTAAATGCTTGCTTTTTTCTCTGATACAACAATGCATTTTGATAATTTTTTTTACAATTAAAATTAAAATTAAAATATATTTTATTTAAAACTTGTTTGAAACCATTCTTCCAATTTAAAATTAAATTTAATAGGCATTGTATTTATTTTATTATTCAATTTATATTACAATTAAACTTTGTTAACATTTTATTGAATTTATACTATTTTGTTGTGTGATAAATATGTTTAAAATTTTAATTTAAATAATAAATTTTGTAAAATTATGATATTTTAAAATTTTAAAATTATTTTAGATGTCATAATTTTTTTAGAGACATGGTCATTTAATTCAATTGGTTTAATAACTTTATTATAGAAATTAATTTATTCAACTAAATTATTTGATTTAATTCAATTTTATCATGTAGTTCGACAAGTGATCTAATAGTTTGACCAATAAATCATCGATCTAAATTGAAATATAATATAATATTTTTATCGAATATTAAACATTTCTTTCAATATTTTTATTCTTGAAACATGGCCAATTAGCAGCCTTTTATAGACATCTTCGTTCAATGAACAACGACATCATTCTATGTCATAGGTCGGGGTGTTCATGGGTGCGAATCGACCCACGAACCCGTTAATCCAAAGCAAACCAATATATAACTTACCTGAATATCCATTTATTTACGGGTATATCTAGCCCAACCCGCAACAACTCATATAGTTTTGGTTAGGATATCGAATTTGAGTTTTGCAACCCGTGGGTCCATTGTCCCAACCCATTGATATTACATTAGAAATTTCTTATTTTTTATTATTATTTTAAATAAAAATATAAAATTATTATCTCAGTAGTAACCATATTTTTTTCAAAAATGCTTTATTTTCCACCAATAATACTACTAAATCAATGAATTTACATAATTCTAAGACTAATTTTTTTTTTGTATCATTTCCAACTTATGTATTTTATGAACATAATGTGTCTTGTGGAATTTTATATTATTATCTATTATGTTATGTTAATGAATATTATTATATATTATATGATGTACTTCATCCATTTTGTGTGTTAGAAATGAGTATAAATGTATTGAATTGTGTTACAATATTTTTAAATTTGAAACACAACCCATGAACTTAACTCAACCTAACCCATAAATGAACAGGTCGGTTCGGGTTGATTTTGATAATGAAATTGCGGATTATACAATGAACCAAACCCATTTAAGTTTGAACTGATTTAATAACGGATTAGGTCAAACCCAAACTCAATACAATCCAATCCAACCCATATACATCCCTATAGTCATAGGCTACCTTTTATACATGATACTATTTATTTGGTGAGAAAGTTTGGCTATGCTATTTGATGCCAACATAAAACACCATTCCAACTGGGATTAGATATTTTTTATTTATTTATTTATTTGATAACTATTAAAATTATAATTAAATTACTGTTAATAATTATTTTTAACAAGAAACTATTAATAGTTATTTTAAAAAAACATACATAGATGTTGGAAGAAGCCTTATTTACACTCCCAACTTGCTTATTTAACTTAATATTATAACAAAATTTTAGAAAATTAACATTATTTTATAATGTGATGTTTATTTAAGAATATTTTATAAAAAATTATAAATAAAAACAATTATATAAAAAATATATGTTAAATATTTGTTAAAATAATAAATACACGGTTTGTAAAAAGAATATTTCTTTTGCTTCTTGAAACAATACCTTAAAAATGCTTATTAATACTTTTCTTATTTTAATAAAATCTTCAAAGTTCATATTATTTATTATTCGGGCTTTTTACTACTGGTTGAAACTAAACCTATACTCTTTCTCTCTTAAATTATAAATAAATTTTATCTTTTAAAATTTATTAAATAATTAAAATATCTAACCTATAGATTAGATACATTAATTATTCAATAAATTTAAAAAATAAAATTGACCAACGGAAAAAGCTTATTTATTATTTATTAAATTTGAACGTCGGTTCATGTTTCAATTTAATTTTTAAAATATAAATTCTATTAGACATGCAAATATTCTTTTCAAATTATATATATAGTATAAATTCTATTAGACGTTTATATATTGTTTAATTATTAATTATTTTGTATTTTTTTATAGAAATAGAATATCACAATTGGTAATCAGTATGATTGTTCGAGTTAAATAGGACCGCAATGAATAATAAAAAAATTTTAAAATATTTTTTCGAATCGAAACCAAATCCATGACCTTGGATTAAATTGGTAGACATTTTTTACCATTTCATTTGAATGCTCTCCGTATCATTAACCATTTTATTGGCTAAATACACGGAATTGTTGGTAAGAGATCCAATTCCTAAATATACTCAGGGCCGTCTTTGAGGGCGTGCAAAGCGGGCTACCGCACAGGGCCTCAAAATTTCTAAGGTTAAACTATAGCTAAATAGGGCCTCATAAAATATTTGGTAGGTTAAAACATGAGTACATAAGGCCTCTATTAGTTTTTATGGTTAAACAGTGACTATTCTACACAGGGCCTCCAAAAACTTGAGACGGCCTTGAATATACTCATATATTCATGAAAAGTGAGTTGTAAAAGACAAATAATTCTAGGTTGTGAATCCTAAAAGAAATTACACGCTCAATATATTTTTCTTCTAAAAGAAATATCGAACTACCTCTTTAATGCTTAACTAGATATTTTATGCAGCAACAAATTCATTCATTCCTGACCTCACAATCACAATATAATATTTTTATAAATAAAAAATCACTATATAAATTGAATTAAATAATAATAAGATTTATGTAATGACAACAATTACCCAAAAATTTATATATTTAGAAATATAGTCTTTTTTGACATAGACAGAAAGCCTTTATTGATAATGCACTTTATATTTAAAAATTTACCGTATTAATTGAAAAATGAATGAATTAAATTTATATATTTAGCATATAATTGGGAGAGCCTAAAAAGCAATTAATAGCAATAGCATAGCTAAATAGATTGATAGCGCAAGATATAGAGAAAATGAGTGAAGTTTAAAACTGAACTAACCTTTTAGAAACAAAGGGAACCACACCAAACGTGAGGCCAGAAGCAGCTTGAACAAAAACAGAGAAACAACACATGATAACAATAGAACTCCACAAGGAGTCAAGTCGTCCAAGCATCACACAAAGCAAACCCGCAACCGTTTGAACAATCCACAAACCCCACAATCTCCCTCTCATACCAAACCTCTTCCCCATTTTGTCTGAAACCATCCCTCCCATTGGTCTTGAAAACAAATTCGTGATTCCAAAACATGCTGCAATAATTCCTGCTGTTTCTAGGTTCACCCCAAATCTGTCATAAAAATATTGCGCTATTATGTTATCCGTTGTCATTTCAACCCCAAACGAGAATCCATATAGTAACCCCAGTATCCATCCTCTGTAATCCCTTAACCCACCAAATATCACTTTCAATGTATTCTCCTTTGGTTCTGATGGAATTTTGTTTGCCTCATGGCCGAATGCTAAAACTAACACACCTGTAACCGTTTGGAAAACGGCGGGAACTATAAATGATACCCGCCAAGCGGTGGAGGATGGAAGATACGTGACGAGAGAGGAGTAAATTAAAGGCATCACAAGTTGAGTGACGCCGGAACCGGTGTTTGCCCAGCCAGCGGAGAAAGCGTTGGCTGACCCAACAACGGATTCGTCAAACATAGAGCTCATCCAGAACTGATTTGCGACGAAATTGGCGAGGGAGAAGCCTACGAGGAAACGAACTAGGATGAATTCGCCAGGAGTAGAGGCAATGGAGGTGAGGAGGATGATGGGAGCGGTTATGAGAGAAAGAATACCCGAGGCTCTACGGGGACCCACGAGGTCGCAGATTGGGCCCATCAGTAGGCGGGAGAGGATGGAGCCGGCGAAAGAAGCGGAACCTGCTCTGCCTATGTCACCGGCTGTGAGGTTGAGGTCGTGGCGGATGACTGGGAGGAGAGGAGGGATGGAGAAGGTGGTGAAGAAACAGGAGAAGAGGTTGAACCATGATAGGTGAAATGTACGCATATGAGGTGTTACCACCGAGAATGGTCGAAACTCGGTTGCTTTCTCGTGGCTCATGGGATGCTGTTTTTCCATGGTGGATGACTAGATTCTCTTTTCTTTCTTTGTTTTGTTGATTGAAATAAATTAACAGTTTGTATTACATGTATGTAAGGAATTGAGCACGACAAAACTATAGAGTTTCACCCAACCCCTGATAGTGATATGGGGGATGTCCATATTTCTACATATGGAATGCTTTTTAGTATAAACCAGTGTTGTGGAATTTATGAATGTTTTTCTCTCAAGAATATCAATCATGTGAATGGCGCTTGTTTTCGTGTCATAATGAGTCCACTTTTTTAATTCATTAAATAAATTTTTTATTTTTAAAATAGAATTTAAGATATTTTTGACAATTTTATTGTACTCAAATAGTTTTATTAGACACTAAGAGAGAAGGTCTACGATTACACGATGCCAGCCAATTGCCTAAGGATTAGGTGGACTTGCAACACGCTATAAGAGACAATCTATAATAGGAAAGAAATCATCCAATAATCTAGTGATAGATCGTCCTATTAGCATTGGTCTTTTTGAGGCGACCCATTCACTCACCATGTGTGGCGGATGAGGTGTTCAATCACTAACTGACTCTGGGAATGAGTCAAAATAAAAAGCTATTTCCCCACTATCTGAGTAAGAGCCAAATATTCTCACATTCCTACAATGTTGACTGAAAAGATACGGAAAATGCCCCTTCTAATCATCGAGCTCATACCCAAGAAGCCTTATATATACACTTAAATTTTAGAGTGGGGAAGGAGACTTCCGAATCTCCATAAATTCAATAGAGAAAATTCTCTCAGAGACACAAATAAGAGTTATCTGCCACCCTTACATGGGCGACCACTTAATACACTCCAAACCCTAAACCCTCAAACAACCTTATACAATAAGAGGTTGTTCTTCATTATACTTATTTAGCAAGTACAACTGACATCCACCCCATATATACCTACGGTGACACTAAATTGACTCGGGACTCAAGTTCAACCTAACACTACTACGGAATATACCTTCGGTGACACTAAATTACCACAGCCATATATCCACCGTAGTCATATCACATTTTCTACGCGCATGTTTTTTTTATTAAGAAATTGTTCATCAAGGATCCTATAAAGAACTGTTGTCATATAAATTGGGTGACAAGCTTTGAATCCCAACATCTACATTTTTCTACTTTTACAGTAAAAATAAGCACTTGTCTCTTAACATTTTTTATTTAAAAATTGAAAGTATAACAACTACGGTTGTTTTATTCAATCGTGGTTATAAGTTTCATATATCACTACGGTTGAAGCTCGTAACCATTGTGAAATTTTTTCCTACAAAATTAAAATGTAGCAGGTACTTTATTTCGTTCATAACACATAGGGAACGAGACAACTGCGATAGAGAAACCTTCACCATCCTCTTCGAATATCATTTCTGGAAGCGGAATCTTCCACATCCTATTCGAATATAATTTCTGGAAGGAAAATCTTCACCATCCTCTTCGAATATCATTTTTGGTGCGTCACCATTCTCTCTCTCTCTCTCTCTCTCTCTCTCTCTCTCTCTCTCTCTCTCTCTCTCTCTCTCTCTCTCTCTCTCTCTCTGACGGTTATGAATGTTTATGGTTACCGCATTTGTTTATATTCTTATGAATGTGTATTGTTCATGTTTTAGATTTTGTGACAGTCACATTTCCTTTATTTTCGTTTTGTTGCAACTGTGTTTTGGTTTTATTCAGATTCATTCTCTCTCTTTGCCTCTTATGAATGTTTAGGGTTACCGCATCTATTTATGTTCTTATGAATGTGTATTGTTCATGTTTTAGACTTTGTAACATTCACATTTCCTTTATTTTTTGTTTTGTTGCAACTGAGTTTTGGTTTTATTCAGATTTTGTAGCATATAACCATAGGATGAAAGCTGATAGATTATTGTGTATGAGAAAGGATTTCTTGAATTCCTTGAAACCATGGGATGAAAGCCCTAGATTAGTGTGTACGTCAAAATAAGCTGATAGATTAGTTGTAACCTTAAGTTGGCAGATAAGAAACGTTTATAAAATTTCTTGAATACAACCTTCATTAAATAAACCTTAAGCTGAAAACTTACAAAAAGGTTAGTCATTTTTTTTAATTATATATAAATGCTCTAACTGAGAGAAATTTTGACCAAGTATAATTTGCTTCATCATCATCATAATCGATGATGAATGGCCTTTTCACCCTTCTTCTTCTTCTTCTTATTGATCTCCTCTTCCTGAAAGCTCTCCTGGGTCTCAAAGGTTCGGTGCAACCACAACAACTTTCAACAACTTGGACCTCTTCTTGATTTGAGGAGGGTTTTGTACAGGAGCTTTGGCCTCTACAGCCATATCAGCTTATGTTCTCTCAGCATTGTTATAAGTTTCACCATAAGTACTCATTTTTATTCTTCCTCTTCTTAATTTCTTTGGATGAAGTTCTTTTTGTGTTTTGGTTCAAGGAGGAATTCCGCTTTTATATTAGTTCTTCTGATTCTTCCTATTCTATGAATTTTAAAAATTTAAAAGCCAAAAGATTTCACGCATGTCAAGTTTGCTCATTATTGCTTCTTTAATTCTTTACGTTTTATATTCTTGGAAGTTGGAAACCTTGAGTTGTTGAATGATTACTCTTTACCGTGAAAATTGGTAAACAATAGAAAGTCTTCCAAAATATTAATATTTTGGTTACTCACAAGTGTCGCACGCTCGCAAAAAATGATACAGAATAATAGAGTCGCCACTGAATTTTATTTATCCCATAAGGGAAGGGAAAATATCGAGAAAATCCGGAAGAAAGAAAGGATAAGAAAAGGTCTTGCGACCAGAGATCAGGTAAGGAATTCGGTTACGCAGGAGGAAAGTATCAGCACCCCTCACGTCTGTGGTACTCCACAAGATCCACTCAAGCTTTCTCCTAATTTAAGGGTGTATTATCTAATGCTTACTCGCTAAAGGAAAACTGAAAAAAGAAGAGAAAGAGAAAAGAAAATACGGTAAAAAGAATGAATATTTAAAAAATTGTGCTCGCTTAGGCCCCGCGACCTAATGCTTACGTATCCCTTATGAGGAATCAGAGTGCAATAGTTCAGCTCAATATTTTTGGTTTGTTTGTGTTTTTTAGTAGACGAAGTTACATTTGCATTCTAGCATTAGGATAGCTGCTCGCTGAGTGGAGTCTTACGCGTTACTTGTCTGCAATCGGAAGGAAGTAATATGTCTGTTTAAGGGAAATAAAGCCCTGAAGGTAAGAGAGAAGAGAACCGTTTGTTAAGTGTTTTTGTTGTAGATAATGATAAGTGGATCACACTGCAAGGACACTCATCACCTCTCCACTTTTGATTAAGTTTAGGACTTGAACCATACCAAAGACTATGGATGAAAGAAACGCGAGGTAGGGACTGCACCCGCCCACCCTTTTTCATCGCTTAAAGCTCGTGGAAGTATGGTTCTCATCAACCTCTATTAGGTGTCTTGAATGAGTTTTGCTGGGTATTTTTTATGGGAAAATTTATGACACTAATCGCACAAAAGACTGTGAACGAAAGAAGAATAAGGTAGGGACTACACCCGCCCACTGTTTTCCATTGCTTAAGACTCGTGGTAGTGCGATTCTAATAGTTATTAGTAAGATGTTTTAAAAGTTGAAAAAGAAAAAGAAATCTAATTGTATTAAACGGGGGAATTCTAGATCCTAATATTGTGTACAATTCTACCTAATATTTTTGGAGTTTTTAATATATAAGAGAAAATAAAAGTCTAATTAAAAAACATATTTTTGTATTTTTAAAATATAAATAAAAATAAAAATATTTTTGTATTATTTTAGAAATTATGAACTAATTCTAAAAACATTAAAAACTAGTTAAAATCTAATAACATTTTTTATTTTGTTAGATAATAATAGAAATTAAAGACAACAATAAAAAACTATAATAAAAACAAGAATAATAATGGACTAAAAATAATAAAAGGAAAAGGGTGGTGCAAATATTAATTGAATGCCTTGTGAAGTCATGAAGACAAAATGATAAACAAATGAATGCATAAAGAATGGAAAAAGCTTCAACTTCAATTGTAACATCAAGTGATCAAGACTCATCATTATGAAAGCTAGCAACAAACATATCAAGAATTCCACTTTGAAGACTAACGTTGATCTTAATGAATAGAGGTACAAGCATGCAAATAATATTGATTTCTTAGTGCTCAAAATATTTTTTATCCTTCATTTCAAAATTTATTTTTCATGTTTGAACTATGTTAAATCATTTTCAAATATAATATTTTATGTTTGAATCATGTTAAATCATTTTCAAATATAATATTTTTCATCTTTGAACCATGTTAAATCACATTCAAATATAATCTATTGACTTGGATAAATCAATAGATGTTACATAAAATTGGTTCAAATATTTAGCAATTTTTAAAATTTTTCAATTTTTACAAACATTCAGATTTTGGTAAATTGTGGAATTTTGACCTGTCATAACAACATAAAAACCGCCACAATTTAGAACGTTCTGAAATAGTATTTTTAAATTTTAAATTTTAAAATTGTTGTGAACTTGTTAAGTCAGGTGACCGTTTTAACTGACTTAACAAGTCCTGTACGAATTTGAAAAAACAACAATTTTGTTAACACCTTTTCATGCACTTCTTCATGAAACCTTTTCATTTTAACATGACATTTGTTCATTATATTTTTTCATGACTTCACCATGATTCATAAAGGTGTTATGCTCTTATAAATACATGAAATTTCAAATTACATATCACCTCTTTAATAGAAATTTAACATCATTATTATCATTCAAATTTCAAAACAAGTGTTTGTGTTCTTGAACTTTTACAAAGAATTTTTCTGCATGCATTTTCATATTAGTCCTGAAAAACTCATATAATATTTAAAAACACTTGAGCACTATATTATATCATTATAAGTTCGTTGTTTGAAAGGAAGATTAATTATATTGATACATCACTCAAAGTGATAATTATTCTACAAATTTCATACTCTTAAAAATCTTGTTGTATTCATATCTTATTTTCCAGGATTGTTGGAATTGAGATTATTTGGTTGTACCTTGCTATCTAAGATTGTTGGAAGCAAGAGGTTGAAAGTGAGAGGATTGTTCTCATTTCAACTTGGTTGATTCAAGAGGATTGTTCTTGGTGGTTTTGTTGTTAGAAGATTGTAGGAGAAGTCCTGGGTTTAGGCTTGTACAAATATCTAACAATAGTGATATCTCTTTCATGTTGAAAAGGGACTGGAGTACTCTTAAACTATAAGGGAAACCATTATACATCCTTGTGTTCTTTACTTTTTTGCATTTACCGCTTTCATCACAAATAAAAACCCAGAAAATAAAGAAACACATGTATAAACTCTTGCACTAAACGAGAAAAATAAGAACAAGTATTCTAAAGCTGGATAAATTTTCAAAGTCCTAATTCACTACCCCCTCTTAGGTGCACTCTCAAACTTACACGCATGGCCCAAATAAACTAAGGTAAACCCAGGGGGGTGCAGCTCGCTAACAAGAGTGCATACATGAACCTGGTGGGCTTAGATTGACTAAAATTATTAAGTCTGCCAGGACAAGGGTTATGTAAACCATGGAGAGGTTCATACAAGAAAATGGATAAGGCCTGGGCTTAAGCCCAAAACGAATTTTGAAGAAAACACCTAGATGACATCCAAGAGGAGTCCACCCCTCTTCCTCTTACGGTCCCCACTCAGTCTATCCCCTTATTCAATTTTCACGTTAAAAGAAATCTTCTTCTCCCTTGTTCTCTAGTTTCACCCATAGTCTCTCTCTTTACTGATTTCCAGAATCTAAAACAGCAAAAACCAAATCAATAATATCACTCAAAACTACTCCTGTTTTTCGCCCTTCTCTCAGTTTCTTGATCTCTCATATTTCTCTCACTCTACTTTCACGCTCCTGTAATCTCAAGCTTCTCCATAATTACATGAAGCATTTGTTTTGATGAAGTCAACATATATCAAAAAGATGAGCAAAAGAACTATGATGGCATTTGGATCATTTGCAACTTTTGTGATTGATCTTCAAATATTTGGGTAAAAGCTAAAACTTAAACATTGATATTTTAGTGCTCAAAATAGTTCACCTTTTCATACATATGCATTACCTTATCAAGAAATATCTTTGTTTTTGTTTCCAAGCCATTTCCACATATTTTTCACCTTTTAGCTTCAGAGTAACAGGTTACCAGAAATCAAGTAATTAGTTACGTCAACTTTGCAGCGCCACTGTTTCCTTGTTTTTGGAAGATTTTAGGTGATGTAACCGGTTACCTCAACCAATTAACCGGTTACCTGGGTAATATCTTCAAATTCTAGAAAGTAACGTTACATGGTGACCGGTTACCTCATTTCAAGTAATCGGTTACCACTGCACCAATGAGACTTTTTCAGCCTGTTTTAAATCCAAACGAAATTATATTTCAAACATTTAACCATTTCATTGTTCCATCAAAATGCAACCATTCTAAAGGGTGTAGAGTCATCTATAAATACCATGTATATCATATTTCAAAAACTCACCTCTTTCATACAATTTACAAACTTTATTCTCACAAATTTCCAAACAAAGTGTTCATTATTCATAAACTTTCATTGAGAAATTTTCTGCATTGTTACATACATATTTCAGAAAAACATTCTCATGTATTCATATACCTTGAGCACTAATATATCCTTGTGAATTGTTTTACTTGAAAGAGAAGATAAATCAAGTGATTGATACATTGTTCTACTATTCAAACTCTTATACAAAGATCAAATACTTGTTGTATTCTTGTTATCAAGGATTTTTGGAAACAAGTTAGGCCCTTTGAGAGGATTGTTCTCATAAGTGGTCTTAGTGAAAAATCTAAGAGGATTGTTCTTGGTCCAAGAGGATTGTTCTTGGTGTTGTTGTTGTGTGTTGTACAAGTTATCAACAATAGTGAAAATCTCTTACTGCATACGGGGACTGGGGTACTCTCGGATTGTGAGGGGAACCAAGATATATCCTTGTGTCATTTATTTTTCTGCATTTCACTCTTTCCATAACTTCACCATAAACCAGAAAAATAATCCACACATCACCAAAAACCGATAAAAAATTTAAGAACCAAATTCACCCCCCTCTTAGGCGCACTTCGTACTTACAGCTCCAACGTTGTTTTTCCATGACCTTTCTTCTCATCTCTCAAAATCCAACTCTCTCTCTCTCCATCTAAACTTCCTTTATTTCAACCTCTGCAACCTTTAAACTTCTAATTTCTTCTCAAATCAGATTAATCAAAAGATACACACACTAATGTGATTTAACAGTAATACACAACACATTCAATAAAAGTGAAATGAAAAAGGAGTGCCAAATGGAGAAAACGGGTTTCCAACTCTGATTCAGATGCGCACATGTTCGAGTAACGATTCTCTCCCTTACAATTCTCAACTTTTTCTTTATTCTCGCTTTGAAATTTGGGTCATGCGGAATTGTGGCTCGCAGATGACTGATGTAATGAGCCGAACATTACATCGCGATTGGGTGTGATTTGCAGTTTGCAAAAAAATTTGTGCGTTGATGCAATTCGATTCGGGGTTTGATTGTTGCGTTCTCGTTTCTACCTCATCTACACCGATTAGATTTGTTGTTATCGCTTGGAAGCATTTTTGTTGCGGATATTGCAAGGTGATGAGGTTGCGTCTTTGCGTTTGTGATTGCGAATTCGGTGTTATAATGCAACGAGCGGTTGCGTTGAAGAAGATTCAATTGACTTGTTGAAGTTGATGATGAACGGTTATTGTTGTATGATTTGTGTGATGAATATTGATGGATTGCATTCGGTAGTTGAGAATTGTAACGCCTATTTATTTATTCAATTACTTAATTATTTGGTTGTCAATTATTAAATAGAATTGAGATTTATTTATAGAGTTGTGTGTTGGAGGGGTGTATGTCTAAAAGCGTTGAAACATGGGGGTGTAGCTAAATATTAGTGTTCATGCTATTTTATTAGAAGTTAAATAATAATAATAATAATAATAATAATAATAATAATAATAATAATAATAATATAATAAATGATTATATAATTAGTTGGGCCTTTTTTTTGTTAGCATGAGAAATAGTGGGGGTGTTCTTGTTAAGCCCATTAGTGAGATAGAAGTTAGTAAGGGGTTAACTAAAAATAAGAGAGAAAAGAGAATTGGGAAGAAAAGTTAGAGAACATGAAAAGAGAAGTTATCGTAGAAGAGGAGAAGAGGCACAAAGAGGCTAGGGTAAGGAATCCATTGCAAGAGTAGAGAATCATTAATCCAAGGTAAGGGTGAGGTTCTAACTCTATAAGGTTGGGTATGATGATTAGTAGATAGGAATGGAGTTTTGGTTCTATATTGATATTCTTAAGTTTTGAATAGGAATTCTATGAAATTGATGATTGATGTATGTTTAATAAAAATTTATTGTTGCTATGCGTGGTATATATGCTGTATTGCTTCTAATTCATGAAATTTGGACTTGTTGTTGGTTTTTGCAAAGTTTCATGTTTTGACCGTAAATTCAGTGTCAAAAGTGACGTCGTAGAATTGCGCTTTTATGATCCCAATAGATGTCATATGAATATAGGAACATGAATATATTATTCTTTCGTAAAACTGGACTGCTTAAAATGGATTTTTGGTGGAAAAAGTGGCTTGGGAAGTAGCTGGCTGTAGCCGAATTTTTCTGCATAATTGATAGTCCACTTAGCAAGCCCTGGAAGAAAATGTTTATATTTTAAAAAAACTAAATCATGTCTTGGGCAATAGTGATTTATCATGAGTTTTAGTGAATTTTCCGTATTTTACTGGAATCATTTGAATGGCCTTTGATCTGAGTTTTGATAAAAACTGAATACTTGAATTTTCAAAGTATTTGGAATTATTTGGATGATTGTTTGAGAAAGACATTTTTACCTTGTCTGCTAATTTTTGTTTGTAATTGTATGATGTGGCTGTATGATTCGATGAGGTGATGGCCTATATTGGCCTTTGTAGAAGGCTTATGCCTTGTGGTTGCATAATTGTATTGTTGCATGTAGATTTCCCATATATTACATTGTTTAGGGCTTATGCTCTATTGTTAGCCTGGATTGACGAATCGTTGAAGGCTTATGCCTTGTTGCTGCCTCAATTTATTGGCATTATGTTAAGGGCTTATACCCTGTTGGTACCACATGCATTTTAGTAGGTGTTAGTCTCATTGCATTTTATAACCAATGATGTGATTATGTATCATACCCCAAAATTTTCCCATCATATTTTAAAATATTTTTGGCTCAAGCACTGAGAAACGAGTTTTACTTATCTCCTAAGCAATCAACCCACAACTAGGG
This sequence comes from Vicia villosa, assembly GCF_029867415.1. Lineage (NCBI taxonomy): Eukaryota > Viridiplantae > Streptophyta > Magnoliopsida > Fabales > Fabaceae > Vicia > Vicia villosa. The sequence continues at coordinate 29,608,865 of NC_081185.1, forward strand.
TTTTGCTTCTCTCAAGATCAAATCAAGTTCTAAGACCTCAAATGGATCCCATGGCCTCTCATATACTTCAAATAATCCCTATGCCAAGTTTCAAATCCTGATTCATGAGATGGCTCAGTCAACAGTTCAAGTGGTCAACAGTCGACTAGTTTGACCTAAAAAAGTCAACTACGGTCAAATTACAGTCAAAACTTCTGATTTTTGGTCAACATCAAGATTCTAATTTTAGATTCATCATTTGATCAAAAGTTGATCATGATCCATCAAGAAAAGATTAAAAATCCACAAAGGACAAGTTGCTAAATTAGGGTTTTAAGGAGAAAGTCAACCTAACTTTGACTGGTCATATCTCTTTCATACTTTCTCAGAAATTCCCCAACCAAAGCTCATTCTCAAGGAAATTCAATTCTCTACAACTTTGATGTTGGGCCCAAGGTCAAGAAATGCTTTCTCATAAGAGATATAAGCCAAAACATTACAGGTCCTTCTAGAAGCTCGCAAAAAGCTATTTTTTCTCAGAAGCCATATCATCGAGATAAAATCCTCAAATGGAAAAAAGGTTCCAAAGTGTCTTAAAGAGGACATCTTAAGCTTTCCAGAAAGTACTAGATCATCTCCATATGATAAAAATTGACCGAGTTATGGCTTGCGCAAGTTGGTCAATTTTCAAGAAAAGTACAAAACCCTAATTGCATAGTTTTATGTTTTTGGATTAATAGGCCTAGGTTTTGGATCCAAAACATGCTTGTGACCCAGGAAAGGACCTATAATTTTGTCTTTATATTTTTATGACTTTTGGTTGATTTATTTGGAATTTTATTCACTAAAAAGACAAATAAATTAAGTAAAATTATAAAAATAATAAGGATAAATTGTATGGATCAGGTTTTAATCATCCAATGGCCCAAATACTCACATAAAGGATCCAAATTCGTTGGTGTATGGTTATTAGAGGAATGGTCCAAATAACATGGATCCAAGCCCATTCTTGTTGACCTATTTCCACCCTTATATATATAGAAACATGCTGCAAGGGGAGGAGAACGGAAAATTGGTTGAAAAAAATAGGGTTTCAAGGTAGTGAAATCATCAAGAAACTAGGGCTTATTCAAACTTGGTTCTCCAACCTTTCTCAGTCCATTCTGAAGATCAATTCATGCTCCAGAGGTCTCCAGATATTGATCCAAGCCTTTAAAACGAATTAATTCACGCTCAGAACCTCTCTCACGAAGGTACACCATTAGTAGAACTTCTTGAATCTCAAAAATACGTTATATGTTATATTAATGTTGTTAATCCATATATTCCTGTTCGTACTAATGTGTGTGTTTGTTTTGAGCCCTTGCACGAGAGTTTTGGCGCAGCTATCACGTTTGCCATGTTTAGGGCACAAGGAAAGAACACCTTCGGTTTCTATGGTACAAGCATTTACAGGATCAAAGAACCACACCATCGAGTTCGTAATACGCTAATTAGTAGGTCTGGGTACGATTTATCCTTGTTCCATGCGTATTCCGTGAGTTTTGGTGGTTGCAGGAACTCGAAGGTTTTTCCGCAAGAGAATTCGCAGCAAAACGCGAAGCTGAATCCGCAGGTAATATGAATGAAGAAAAAGAAGATAGTGGGCCACACGTGCTGCTGTGTGATTGGCTAGTCAGCCCTCCCAATTCCTCTCTCTGCGCGTGGCCAATTCTAGGTGGCTGGTCAAAAATCAATTCTCTCTCTCACCAATTTTGATTCGCTGACACAGGATAAATGGGGCCTAGTCTGAGTGTGTCTTTGAATTTTGCCATTAATAGTTTTGTTTTGCATATAATTGATTCTGGATATATTATTTACAACTAACAATGTGTAGCATGATTGGCAAGGAAGATTAATGCGTTCCCATAAGGCCCTGGGTTCGATACCCAAGAATGACAATATTATTTTTACAAATTGTATGTTCACTGAATCCAACGCATACAGCCACACGCAACTACAGTGCACCATCATCCACCAGCCTTTAGATCTCACACATCCTCAAATCAAAAGGTCATGGAACGCTGGCTCATGGTATACTTTCAGGAAGCTCTCACACCTAATCAATGCCCGGGTTTCTATATTTCTTTATTATTTATTTACCACTTTTGTTTTTTCTCCTTCCTTTTTTATTTTCTTTTCTTAATATCTTTTTAGTTTTATTTTAGATAATAATTTAGATTAGTTTATAACTTTAGGATTCAACAATTATATTTAATTAGGCTTTAATTTTTATATAATTAGATTAACTAATTTTAGGTTAAATAAATTAGGATAAATTAATTTAGGTCAATTAAAAATAAATTAGGGTTCAGAAAATTATTTTAATCAGATTAGCCGATTTTAAAATTAAAACCAATAATTAATTAAGGGCTTTGATCAACATAAATTTTTACATTAACCTTAGTCCAGGTTTTAAAACCTGTTTCTTTTTATTAACCATGGTTAACTTTTCCCCGTTCGGGGTTTGCCTCTTGCCTTGTTTATTTTTCTGTTTACCTTGTGCCTTGTATATTTTCAATTTCAATTTATAATGTATCTACCCCAAAGCCATGTACAAAAAGTTTTCTACCTTTCTTTCTGCCTTTTACTTTCTGTTACCCTTCAAGGGTTTTATTGTAATAGTAATTAGGTTTATTTTTTTGCCTTTAATTTTCTCGCATCAATAGGTGTTTATTGTAATAGCGTAGGACTATTAAACTGTTCATTATAACTGCTATGGTTAGTAATCCTAGGGAGTGATACACCCTAAATTGAACATATAATCACTAATTTTTACAAGATAAAATTATTTGAATATTAACCACTTGATTGTGCACTCACACACCTTTAGGGTAACCTTTCTTATGCTGTCTGTTGCCTTTTAATTACGATTCTAAAATAGTCAAGTCCCTCGATTCCAAGGATTCCTAAAGCAAATGTTGCCCTCAGTTCATAAATCATCATAAGATCATATGTCCCTTCGAAGTTGACTTAACAAAAATGATCTTGTCCCTCGATGTTGCCTCGGTTTAAATGATGATTGTCCCAATTGCTAAGGTATCATCTCATGTTTCCTAAATGACTATTCTATCCTTCCCTAAGACTACCTGCCCTCTTTATGGTAGGGACAGTCTGTGGCAAACGATAATCTCGATGACCCTTTATATCCAATGAAAAGACTACCTACCCTCCTTATGGTATGGATAGCCCTTTCAAACGAAAAATCTTAAAGAGCAGAAAGACATTAAACTTATGATAGGTGCTTTTAACTGCTTACTCACTATTCAAACTCAAATTACTTTTCACACCCTTTTTTCAAATCAACTCAAAAGGCTACGCTTATTTACAAGCTAAAGTCCTTATTCAAATCTTTTCAATTCACACACGACACTCTTTCAAACAATTCAAACAAACAAGTGAGCTAAGCAATTAAGAGCCCATGGATAACCATGGATACAAAGGGTGCTTACACCTTCCCTTTGTATAACTTACCCCCCGAAGTCAAAGTCTTTTAAAAGGGTTTTTTTCTGTTCTTTTAGCCTTTCTATATATTGGATAAAATAAAAGTCGGTGGCGACTCTTGCTTACCGCAACATTTCAAAAAGTCAGTTCTCCCACCGTATTATAGAACTGGCGACTCTGCTAGGGATATACTTAAAAAAAGAGGGGTTACCTTAAAGTTTAGGATTCACTTAAATGTTTTCAATTGTTTGTTTTGATTGCTTTATTTTAAAGGTTGCTTGGGAATTAAATGAAGGACGAATCCTATACCCGGATTCAAGTACACTTAAGATAGGAGTGGCATAGTCATGGCGACCTCTTTCACATGTGTGGGAGATGAGTCAATATGAATTTCACACTTAAGTTAGGACTCCATAGATATATACACACTTTGCTCAAATGAGGGAGGTCTATGTATATACCTTTGGGTGCGCCGGAGCTTAAGGACCTTTAGTTACCCATTAACCCATCTTGGCCTTTAGGACGTAGTGAGGGGGCTACTCTTGACAAATGTTTAGGGCCTAGTCGCTACCCGATACTACAACTCAGATAGGTTCTTTCTTAAAGTATCATTAGGGTGCTTTAGAGGGGCTGACAATTATGAGTAACTGGTAGAACCCTGTTACTAAATTCACTCTATCCATAGAAGTACCTTTGGGAAGGGTAGTTACCTGGTCAGACTCCATGCAAGCCTTTAAACCTAAGGACACTTGTGTGGCTTGCTTGTGTGTACTGCTAACCCTTTGATTTCCTTGCAGGTTTTGTTGTAGGACTTGTTTGTGCTAACTATCTTACGCTTTTCCTGATGCATTTCATTTGCATAACATCATGACATCATGACATAACATATTAACTAACCCTTTCAAGGATCTTAGGGATTTAGGGCGCACAATTTCAGGTGCTTTTATGAAGGACTGAATTCCTAATCAAGGGGCAAGAGGATTTACTTTCCTCTGGCCATTTGTCTTCCGAATCAGAGACATTGTATCTATCAAGAGGCAAGAGGATTTATTTTCCTCTAGCCATGTACCTTCAAATTCAGAAGTATCCCGAATCAGAGGCTATGACCCACTAGATATGGTGAGCTTGATTCCCCTAGAAGAACATCCAAGAATCAGAGTTCTTCGAACAAAGATGCGACCAAATCATTCTCCAATGTTGCTAACTAAATTTCCTATAGATCCTTGAAAATATTGCATTTGCATTCATAACATCGCATAGCAGGTTTCTTACAACAGGTCTCTCATCCTTCCTCGCAGTTTATTTCAGCATCATGGATCTCGAGTAATCAGTCAAAAATCTTCAGGCTCAGATGATCCTTAACCTGACCAAGGGGCAAGAAGAATTAAAGGCACTTCTAATCAAGAAGGAGCAGGATCAGCATAGGCAGCAAGGTAGTCAAGATAATTGGAAATCCAAACCTAAGCGATCATTTACTCCGTTACTCATGCAGCTGTCTCAAGTTCTGCAACAACTACTCAATTAGAACTTGATAACTACATTACCTCCATATTCAGTTCCAGCCAATCCCGCTCCTGGGTACCAGTATAATGCAAGATGTGTTTATCATTCGAGCAACCCTGGTTATGATACTGAAGATTGTGGACCATTGAAGCATAGGATTCAAGACTTAATTGACGACAAGATTATTGACTTCAACTCACCTGAGAAGCCTCGTATGGCTAATGCTATATACAACCAGAAAGGTCGTAATGAACGCAACCTATCTGTTGGGGCAGTTTTGATCTTTACACCGGCACTATAATAACGACGAAAGCCAGATGTACCTAAAATTCAATTCACCAAGATCAATATGTCGCCGGCTCAAGCATTACAACATCTGTTGAAGATCGAATTGAATATTTTGAGGGATCCTCTTAACAATCCTAACACCTTCGCTCCTGGCTATAAACCCAATGCGAGGTACGCGTACCATTCCAACAGTCCTGGACATGACACTAACAATTGCTGGACATTTGATCGGTCACCATTTTACACTTAATTTCATCATGAATTCGACACACGATCGTCATGTTTGGTAACACTTTGTGTTTGTTTTCAAATGTTTTCTTTAAATTTATCTAGTTGTAGTTTATTTGCTTGCAATTTGTTTTTGTGCCATTTTCATTGTCAATTAGGTGCTTTTGATCTCGTTTGGTAATGGTTTCAGGTTAGCTTAGGATTGATGAAAGATTGCATGTCCAAGAGGTGCGCAAAAAGGAAGCAAGAAGCAAAAATGAGTAAAAAGGCAAAGGCGGACACGGTCTGACCGTGTCACCTGACACGGCCGTGTCAGGCCTCCTGAAGAACTTCCTCCTAAGACCAGAAGCTGACACGGTCTGCCCGTGTCAAGTGACACGGCCGTGTCAGCTGTGCGGACAAAAATTCTGAATTTTACGTTTTTACAAATTTTTAGTCCCAGGGGCAATTTTGGTATTCTGGCTGGTATCTGAAAACCTAGAGGGATTAAAAGTGACTTGAGAGACATGGAGAAGGCACTTTTGGATCGTACGATAGAATTCCAGAGAAGAGAAAGATAGCTTCATCAAGGTTTTGGAAGACGAAGAGATTCAACGGTGGACACCATTGAAGATCAGAGTTCTCCTAATCTTTGTAATGTCTAAACTTTTCAATTTTGGTTTCTTGAATATTATGAGAGGCTAAACCCCCCAATGCTAGGGGGTGTCCCTGATTTGAATTGTAATGACTATGATCTTCGTATTTCTTTAATCAAGTATTCATATTTTGCAATTTGATTGTTTAATGTTTTTATGCTTTCTTTGTCGGCAAAACAAGGATTGATCTACGGTTAACAATCTGTAGGACTACAATTGTTAAGGTTTTTAAACAATTAAATCTTATATTTATCACCTAGGACTAGGGATACCGTAAAGTTATTTGAACATTCTTGATTATTTACATCTTTGGTTTACAAACCTTTGTTTCTAAGGACTTAGGCAATAGGATTGCAAACTAAAAGGTTTTCACTAAGGACTTAGGAAAACACCCTTAAGAACAAATAGTTGCAGCATATGAACTTGTTAAAGAGGTCTTCTTACAGAGTCATTATAAGGCAAATCATACACCTACCTTGGCATTACCCTAAATTTATATATAAAAGTTCAACTTTGATTTCAGCTTATTTTTATTTTTTTCATCATTTTAGCTTATTGCGTTGATCATTTAAAACAACACCCCTATGCTCTTATGTTTAATTGACTTAGTATAATAACTTGTGTTTCCTACGCAATCCTCGTGATCGATACTTGGGGTAAAACCCATTATAACTACACCGGTGAAAATAGTACACTTGCTATTTTTCCGATCAACGTTGAAGAATAAGATTCAAGACATGATCGATGATGGGGAAATTAAATTCAACCCTCCTAAGATCCCTATGGTGATCATTGCTCTCATGCCTAATCATGACAAGACTGATTAATGTCTAGAAGGATGGATTGTTGGGTCATTAGCTTTGCTTTCATTTGCAATTTTCTTTCCTGCTTGTTTAAACATTCGGCTCATGATAGACATTATTTGTTTTAATAATCATCATCAATGCATTGCATATGTTTTTCTTGAATAAATTATTTCGCTATCACTCATTTTAAACTGGATCTTTACTTTGCATATGTTTTGTGATATTCAACTCGTGCTAAGTTGTAAGCCTTTTGAGGGAGGATGACGAAAAATATACCGCAACCTCATACAGTATGCTTTTGAACAGACTATGCTGACGATGTACATACATTGTTTCAATTCCTAAACAGTGGAGATATAAGGATGTTAATCCCTCGTCAACCCCTTTGAGCCTAAGAAGTAGAAGTTTTCTTTCTCATACAGATTAAAACCCTTAATCATAACCTGGGGCAGGGTAGTTACTCAGTTAACTCAGTTATGCCAGCATTCCTTCTACACAATTAGTGATGGGTTCCCGTAACCATTAAGTCAGGCAGTCAATATCCACCAAAAAAAAAGAAAAAACTGTTAAGTCAAAACCTATGAAGGAGACTTATCAAAAATCAAAACATCTTGCTGACTGTAATCTCAAAATAAATAGTTTAGGCAAAAGTTAAGGATAACAAAGTTAAAAAAGAGGTCACTACAAATCCTCAACAAAAGAAAACATTACAAAAAAGATGACTGTCTGTCCAAATAAACTTCCGGTACTTTAACCATCATCAAATGACAATGTTACAACTTCAAGCTCTGCTAGGACTTAAACGAAAGGTTAAATAAGCATAGGATCGAAGAACATCGCGAAGATTGGGATGGGTACAAACAAACTTTGAGCCATTGTCCTTTGTTTCTTAAATCGTGAACCAAGCCACGTTACAACCCTTGAAAGTCCTAACTGAAGCATGGTTAGTTCGAAAGCATACTGTCACCAAAAAGGTATCCTGACTCCTTAAGGTTTGCCAAAAATGCTGAGTTGATATTTCGTTTTTACAAACATCACATTTTTACAAATATCACGCTTTTACATCCCCTGTTTTAATATTTTTCAAAAAAACTCAAGACAGACATATGCATTGCATCTCATGAATTCATTATTAAACATATTTTGCTACATAGTTTCAAATGTTAGCAACAAGAAGAATCTGCACAGGGTACGACTAATGACTAACAGTTATCCCGACAGACAAGATCACTCCAGAAGCAATGTATACAAGGGGCATGACATGCCTTGTCCAATCAATCTGGGGCATTTAAGTCAAGATTCCAAGAATCTCTCAAGAATGCCAAACAATCAGGGGCATGCACCCAAGTGGGTCTGAAGCTACTTCCCGATCAGTCAGGGGTACCATACTAAGTTTATGGCTACTAGGGGAAAGTCACCCATAGTACATATATCGTAAGGTCCTCACGAGGCGAGTCTCTTCAAATTCCCTACTAGCAGGGGCAAAGCTGTTCAAGGTAGGTTGGACACTTTGACCAACACACATTGGTGTGTCCCAATCAACACAAGCCCAGGAATGGCAGTTACTACAACCACTGGGGGCAATGTTCGAGGCATCCACATCCTCTCACAGAGCCGATGTCACAGGATCATATCCCCACAAAGTAATCTTCAAGTAGCTATTTCCAATCCCTCCTCCAACAGGCTCTATTCATCTCTCTTATCCCTAGTCAGGGTGCATCAAAGATCAACCATTCAAATTGCTTTCATCCCCAAGCAGAAGTAAAAAATCCCCAGCTGATCATCCTCGAGCATGAAGCGGAGTTCCTACTAAAACAAAAGACCTGTACTCTGTATACTCTACAACAGTTAGGGATTGATTTTCCATGCCAGACGCTGCTACAATCTACTATCATCATTAACAACACTTTGCATTCATACATCATACGCCTCATGGCACACACATAACATACATACGCCTCATGGCGTATGCATAACACTCTCATTCATTTCAAAAAAATAAACACTACAATACATGCATCACGACATTGCATAGAACTAACTAATGTTGCTTTTTCAGTCTATTCCTACAAATCGAGTGAACATTATATTCTAGAAATAGTGCAGAGATAATCAAGTCAATGATTTAATTCTGACACTCATTCAAGACAAAGATTTAATTCTGATACTTAGTTCTGGGTATTCTCCAGAGATAGTTCAGAGATAATCAAGACAAAGATTTAGTTCTGATACTTAGTTCCGGGTATTCTCCAGAGATAGTTCAGAGATAATCAAGACAAAGATTTAATTCTGATACTTAGTTCCAGGTATTCTCCAGAGATAGTTCAGAGATAATCAAAACCAAGATTTAGTTCTGATACTTAATTCCGGGTATTCTCCAGAGATAGTTCAGAGATAATCAAGACAAAGATTTAATTCGGATACTTAGTTCCGGGTATTCTCCAGAGATAGTTCAGAGATAATCAAGACCAAGATTTAATTCTGATACTTAGTGCGGGGTATTCTCCAGAGATAGTTCAGAGATAATCATTTTCTTAAGATCTAAATTGGTTACCCCACAAGGTGTCGAGACGATCAACAATTCAAGATCTAAATTCATCAATACAAACGGTGGAGACGATCAATCCAAGATCTAAATTCATTAATACAAATGGTGGAGACGATCAATCCAAGATCTAAATTCATCAATACAAACGATGGAGACGATCATTCCAAGATCTAAATTGGTTACCCCACAAGGTGCTGAGACGATCATCATTCTGAGATCTAAATCAGTTACTATACACATTACTGAGACGATCGACGATCCAAGATCTAATTCTATCATCACAAACGATGTAGACACGATCATCCTTCCAAGTCCTAATTTAGTTACTACGAACAATGCTGACATAACCAACATTCAAAGATCTAATTCTATCACCACGAAAGGTATAGACACGATCATCTTTCCAAGATCTAATTCAGTTACTACAAACGGTGCTGACACGATCAACCTCCAACAAACACTTCTCAATACATTTAAACTCAGATATAGCCTAACGTACGGCTCATTCTGGTACTTCTCAATACAAAGGATCCAGTCTAACGTACGACTCATCCTAGGATACAACCTGACGTATGGTGTATCCTGACAACTATCAACATAGGGAAATTGGTCTAACGTGCGACCTATCCTACAGCCTAACGTCGGCCTTCCATACATTTAACAATGCAAACTTGACCCAGTCTAGCGTATGACTCGTCCTAAAAGTATAGCCTAACGTACGACTTACTTTGACACTTATCAATACAGTGGATTCATTCTAACGTACGACTCATCCTAAGTATATCCTTCACGTACGACGTATTCTGATTCTCAAGTCTATCAAGCTAGATGGCATCTTTAAGCCCATCTCAATCAAGTCTCAACATTCAGATGGCATCTTTTAAGCCCATCTCAATCAATTCACTTATATGATCCCGACGCTCAGGGCAATCGAGCTAACAATTTAATTCTGACACCACATATACAGTCTAATGTACAACTCATTCTAACACATGTCAATACATCAATTGATGGCATCTTTAAGCCCATCTCTAGAAAAGGTCCCTACATCAGCAAGGGCAAATTTCTTGATATTCTAGTGTTCAATCCTTTTCCACCTTCAGATTCCGACAGGAACACAGGCCAATCTATATCTTCAGGTCTAAGAAGATTGAACAGGGGCAGCTGTCATACCCCAAAATTTGCCCATCATATTTTAAAATATTTTTGGCTCAAGCACTGAGAAACGAGTTTTACTTATCTCCTAAGCAATCAACCCACAACTAGGGTTTTGCTTCTCTCAAGATCAAATCAAGTTCTAAGACCTCAAATGGATCCCATGGCCTCTCATATACTTCAAAGAATCCCTATGCCAAGTTTCAAACCCTGATTCATGAGATGGCTCAGTCAACAGTTCAAGTGGTCAACAGTCGACCAGTTTGACCTAAAAAAGTCAACTACGGTCAAATTACAGTCAAAACTTCTGATTTTTGGTCAACATCATTATTCTAATGATAGATTCTTCATTTGATAAAAATTTGATCATGATCCATCAAGAAAAGATCAAAAATCCACAAAGGACAAGTTGCTAAATTAGGGTTTTAAGGAGAACGTCAACCTAACTTTGACTGGCCATATCTCTTTCATACTTTCTCAGAAATTCCCCAACCAAATCTCATTCTCAAGGAAATTCAATTCTCTACAACTTTGATGTTGGGTCCAAGGTCAAGAAATGCTTTCGCATAAGAGATATAAGCCAAAACATTACAGGTCCTTCTAGAAGCTCGCAAAAAGCTGTTTTTTCTCAGAAGCCATATCATCGAGATAAAATCCTCAAATGGAAAAAAGGTTCCAAAGTGTCTTAAAGAGGACATCTTGAGCTTTCCAGAAAGTACTAGATCATCTCCATATGATAAAAATTGACCGAGTTATGGCTTGCGCAAGTTGGTCAATTTTCAAGAAAAGTACAAAACCCTAATTGCATAGTTTTATGTTTTTGGATTAATAGGCCTAGGTTTTGGATCCTAAACATGCTTGTGACCCAGGAAAGGACCTATAATTTTGTCTTTATATTTTTATGACTTTTGGTTGATTTATTTGGAATTTTATTCACTAAAAAGACAAATAAATTAAGTAAAATTATAAAAATAATAAGGATAAATTGTATGGATCAGGTTTTAATCATCCAATGGCCCAAATACTCACATGTAAGGATCCAAATTTGTTGGTGCATGGTTATGAAAGGAATGGTCCAAAAATAGAAGGAAAAATCACATAATTTTCAATAAAATTTTATTTTCCAAATAACATGGATCCAAGCCCATTCTTGTTGACCTATTTCCACCCTTATATATATAGAAACATGCTGCAAGGGGAGGAGGACGAAAAATTGGTTGAAAAAAATAGGGTTTCAAGGTAGTGAAATTATTAAGAAACTAAGGCTTATTCAAACTTGGTTCTCCAACCGTTCTCAGTCCATTCTGAAGATCAATTCATGCTCCAGAGGTCCCCAGATATTGATCAAAGACTTTAAAACGAATTAATTCACGCTCAGAACCTCTCTCGCGAAGGTACACCATTAGTATAACTTCTTGAATCTCAAACATGTGTTATATGTTATATTAATGCTGTTAATCCATATATTCCTGTTCGTACTAATGTGTGCGTTTGTTTTGAGCCTACGCACGAGAGTTTTGGCGCAGCTATCACGTTTTTCCATGTTTAGGGCACAAGGAAGGAACACCTTCGGTTTCTATGGTACAAGCGTTTACAGGATCAAAGAACCACACCATCGAGTTCGTAATACGCTAATTAGTAGGTATGGGTACGATTTATCCTTGTTCACTGCTTATTGCGTGAGTTTCGGTGGTTGCAGGAACTCGAAGGTTTTTCCGCAAGAGAATTCGCAGCAAAACGCGAAGCTGAATCCGCAGGTAATATGAATGAAGAAGAAGAAGATAGTGGGTCACATGTGCTGCTGTGTGATTGGCTGGTCAGCCCTCCCAATTCCTCTCTCCGCGCGTGGCCAATTCTGGGTGGCTAGTCAAAAATCAATTCTCTCTCACCAATTTTGATTCGCTGACAAAGGATAAATGGGGCCCAGTCTGAGTGTGTCTTTGACTTTTGCCATTAATAGTTTTGTTTTGCATATAATTGATTCTGGATATATTATTTACAACTAACAATGTGTAGCATGATTGGCAAGGAAGAGTAATGCGTTCCCATAAGGCCCTGGGTTCGATACCCAGGAATGACAATATAATTTTTACAAATTGTTTGTTCACTGACTCCAACGCATACAATCACACGCAGCTACAGTGCACCATCATCCACCAGCCTTTAGATCTTACGCATCCTCAAATCAAAAGGTCATGGAACGTTGGCTCATGGTATACTTTCAGGAAGCTCTCACACTTAATCAATGCCCAGGTTTCTATATTTCTTTATTATTTATTTACTACTTTTGTTTTTTCTCCTTCCTTTTTTATTTTCTTTTCTTAATTTCTTTTTAGTTTTATTTTAGATAATAATTTAGATTAGTTTATAACTTTAGGATTTAACAATTATATTTAATTGGGTTTTAATTTTTATATAATTAGATTAACTAATTTTAGGTTAAATAAATTAGGATAAATTAATTTAGGTCAATTAAAAATAAATTTGGGTTCAAAAAATTATTTTAATCAGATTAGCCGATTTTAAAATTAAAACCAATAATTAAGTAAGGGCTTTGATCAACATAAATTTTTACATTAACCTTAGTCCAGGTTTTAAAACCTGTTTCTTTTTATTAACCATGGTTAACTTTTCCCCGTTCGGGGTTTGCCTCTTGCCTTGTTTATTTTTCTGTTTACCTTGTGCCTTGTATATTTTCAATTTCAATTTATAATGTATCTGCCCCAAAGTACAAAAAGTTTTCTACCTTTCTTTCTGCCTTTTATTTTCTATTACCCTTCAAGGGTTTTATTGTAATAGTAATTAGGTTTATATTTTTGCCTTTAATTTTCCCGCATCAACAGATGTTTATTGTAATAGCGTAGGACTATTAAACTGTTCATTATAACTGCTATGGTTAGTAATCCTAGGGAGTGATAAACCCTGAATTGAACATAGAATCACTAATTTTTACAAGATAAAATTATTTGAATATTAACCACTTGATTGTGCACCCAGACACCTTTAGGGTAACCTTTCTTATGCTGCCTGTTGCCTTTTAAAGATTCTAAAATAGTCAAGTCCCACGATTCCGAGGATGCCTAAAGCAAATGTTGCCCTCAGTTCATAAATCATCATAAGATCATATGTCCCTTCGAAGTTGCCTTAACAAAAATGATCTTGTCCCTCGATGTTGCCTCGGTTTAAATGATGATTGTCCCAATTGCTAAGGTATCCTCGCATGTTGCCTAAATGACTATTTTATCCTTCCCTAAGACTACCTGCCCTCTTTATGGTAGGGACAGTCTGTGGCGAACGATAATCTCGATGACCCTTTACATCCAATGAAAAGACTACCTACCCTCATCATGGTATGGATAGCCCTTTCAAACGAAAAATCTTAAAGAACAGAAAGACATTAAACTTAGGGTAGGTGCTTTTAACTGCTTACTCACTATTCAAACTCAAATTACTTTTCACACTCCTTTTTCAAATCAACTCAAAAGGCTACGCTTATTTACAAGCTAAAGTCCTTATTCAAAGCTTTTCAATTCACACATGACACTCTTTCAAACAATTCAAACAAACAAGTGAGCTAAGCAATTAAGAGCCCATGGATAACCATGGATACAAAGGGTGCTTACACCTTCCCTTTGTATAACTTACCCCCCGAACTCAAAGTCTTTTAAATGGGTTTTTTCTGTTCTTTTAGCCTTTCTATATATTGGATAAAATAAAAGTCGGTGGCGACTCTTGCTTACTGCAACATTTCAAAAAGTCAGTTCTCCCACTGTATTACATGATGCATTGTTTGTTGTTAAATACTTATATATTACTGGTTGATGGATGATGATGATGATTGTGTGAAGTTGGTGAAATGTATATGACTTAATTCTTCATATACTTATTATCATACATTTCTTTATATTGTTATGATATCCCACCCTTTTTGTTTGAAAATTACCCTTATGTGTGTAACGTGCAGGTGATCAGGAGTGAGTGATATTTATCTTCAGTTAGTTCGAGTTGGCGTTGTTGCTCTGATACGTAACACTAAGGGGGATGAACGCTTAATTGTTTTCTTTGTTGGATTTTAAATAAATGTTAAGGCCTTCTCAAATATTGATGTTGGCAATTGTGGAATTAAGTTGTCATGTTGGTTCTTAATTGAATTATGAATATTTTCTATTGTGTAATAAAAAATGTTTTGAAGATTATGTTGTTTTGATCGGTTCATCCGACTTAAATGTGTTATGTATCCGTTAATAATTACGAGCAAATGTTTATGTTTTTGAAGAATGTGACATCCTAGTTTTGTGATGAATACTTTGAATGAAACTTTGCAATATGATTTTATTATTATTCGTCGGGGTAAATTAGGGTTTACATTAATGGTATCAGAGCAGGTCGGTCTGTCCGCCCAAGTTGTCGAGTCAGTAGTGTTGTTTGACAATTGAGCTTTCTAACCGTTGTTGTACAGTGTGAAGCAGAAGATGGCTGAAAGGAATGATGCTATGATTATTGCTGCCTTGAAAGCGATGGCTCAGGCTATGCAAAATTAGCCTAACGCTGGTGCTAATGATGAATCCCGTAGTCTGGCGACTTTCTAGAGGGAGAATCCTCATACCTTCAAGGGCAAGTATGATCCTGATGGGGCGCTAGCTTGGCTCAAGGCGATAGAAAGGATTTTCTGAGTGATGAACTGCTCTGTAGCACAAAAGGTGCGATATGATACCCATATGTTGGCAGTTGAAGCTGATGGCTAGTGGCTAGAGACTCGTCAGAGGTTGAAGTCTGCAGGTGAAGTTATCACTTGGGCTGTGTTCCGTAGGGAGTTTCTGAGGAGGTATTATCCTAAGGATGTCCGCGAGAAGAAGGATATAGAATTTCTCGAACTAAAGCAGGGAAATTTGTCGGTTACGGAGTATGCTGCTAGTTTTGTGGAATTGGCAAAGTTCTATCCTCATTATAACGAGGCTACTGGTGAGTTTTCCAAGTGTATCAAATTAGAGAACGGCTTACTCCCAGAGATCAAGAAGGCAATTGGATACCAGAAGATTCGTAATTTTCTGGATTTGGTGGATAGTTATAGAATTTATGAGGAGAAAAATAATGCTCATTATAAGTTTATAAATGAGAACAGGCGTAAGCACCAACAGAATCATGGGAAGCCTTATGATGCTCCAGCTGGTAAGGGCAAATAGAAAGTTGTTGAGGGTAAAAGGACTAGTGGGGGAGACGCTCTGATAAGTGCTTTATTCATGCTAAAATGACTTATTATAACATAGCACTTATCTTACTTATTTAACATATTTCTCAGATAAAAACCCTCAACTATTGAATAAAGTATCATTGTGCAAAATTACTTGGTTTAGTTTGCATTTGTGCAGGTTATAGTATTAACGCAAAAACAGAAAACAGGACTTTCGCTGCAGCGAACTATATTTCGCTGTAGCGAACCCCAGGCACTCAAAGGAAAAAATCCAGAAAACAGGGCATTCGCTGCAGCGAAAGGTAGCGAAGGCCCGATTCGCTGCAGCGAACCATATTTCGCTGTAGCGAACGAAGTCAGAATCAAACCTTCCAATTTCGCTAGCAGCAAGTAGTAGCGAGGTACATTCGCTGCAGCGAACCATATTTCGCTGTAGCGAACTTTGGCGGTTTCTAGAAGATTTGAATTTCTTAAAGCTGAAGAAAACATTCGCTACAGCGAAATATCCTTCGCGTAGCGAACTCTGGCGGTCAGAACTGCTATAAAAGGAGCAGAACTCATTTCAGAAAGGATTCATTCACTTTTATCTTGTATTACTGATATAATAGAAGTAGGAATAGAGGCTTTTAGGTAGAGAGAGGTGGATACACATCAAGAGTCGGGAAATCTTTGTTGATGTCATTCCAACTCGAATCTTCCATTGTTCATCAAGCTACCATGAGTAGCTAAATCCCTCTCTTGTTGGGATTGGTCGTAGTTCATCGAAACAGTATGTATTTTCTTTAATCATGGTGTTATATATAATTTATGTTTAAATCATTATCGTTGTTATCTTCGTTTTACCGTTTATTTCATGGATTGAATTGATATTGACAAATACGATTTTAATCTCGATCCAAGATAACAACTATTAAACTCTAAATGCTAGACATAGATTTAGGTTTGATATTCACTTCAAGTATTGAATCTTAATGCTACCGTATTGTTTAATAGGCTGAGAAATCGTCAATTAAACCATAAGGTAAGAAATCTCAACAAACGTTTAGACATGAACTTTGTTGTGAGCAATACGTGATGATAATGAAACAAGCATAGATTGTGTATAACTGATCCAAGATTTGCATATTGAATCGGTGGATGAAAACCAATTCCCAACAAGTCTAGTCTATTGAAACTTATCTTTCGTTATTTACGCACTTTTACTTTCCGTAACTTTAAACCAAACAAACTTGAAACTCTATGCTTAGAACTATAGAAATCGTTGAACGGTTTTGATATCGCTCCAATCTCTGTGGATACGATAATAGAAAATACTTACATTTGACTTGTACTTTCTACAACATCAAATTGGCGCCGTTGCCGGGGATTGGCGTTTAAGATATTAAAACATCGCAATCGTTTCTATACTTTTAAGCTTTGTGCATTTATTTATATTATTGTATATATTTTTCTGTTTGTTGCAACGTTTGCTCAAGTGTTTGGATAGGTGGAAAAATTTCTGTTTATGCTTCGAGGCAAAAGTTCAAAGGAGCAACTTCTTTTTGATCCCGAGATCGAAAGAACAATCCGAAAGAACAAAAGGCAAACGAAGAAACAAAAATCCAAACAGAAAAAGAAAGGAGCATCTACATCAACTTCCTCATCAAATTCATCAAAAGAAACAATGGCTGAAGTTGTTAATGGTCCTTGTGAAAGTAGCCCAAGGAGGTTCGCCCATCTCACCAACAATCCAGCCGCAAGACGAGCTGAGATGAAAACAGGACTGCTGCAAATTATTTATGCTAATCCTTTTGCAGGTTTGGATCATGAAGATCCATACACTCACCTCACCCGATTCTACGAAATAGCTGGTACATTAGGTGCACCAGAGGCTGAAGAGGAAGCTGTCTTCATGAGGTTATTTCCAAACTCTTTGATCGGAAAAGCAAAAGATTGGTACCTCGATCAATCAACAGAAACCATGACCAATTGGAATGTGTTAGAGAGAAACTTTCTCAGCAGATTCTTTTCTCACAACCGATTCATGGATGCAAAGACAGCTATCGCCACATTCACCCAATTTTCAAATGAAACTTTGTGTGAAGCCTGGGAACACTATAAATCCATGCTACGGAAGTGTCCAAACCACGGTTTCGATGACATGTCACAAATTCACATTTTCCGTAATGGTTTATTACCTCAACCGAAGCTTTTACTTGACGCAACAGCTGGAGGTTCCTTGATAGCAAAAAGTGCAGCAGAAGCAATTTCAATCATTGATAGGATGGCTCTCACAGATCACCAAGTTCAACATAATCGAGGTACCATACAAAAGAAGCCTGGAGTTTTGGAATTGGGTACAAATGATGCAATCCTAGCACAAAACAAACTGCTCACTCAAACCGTAGAGGAATTGACAAAACAGCTGTCCAAGCTTCCTCAACAACTCAAAGATGTGCACGGTTCGTCAAACGCATCACAACAAGTAGCTTTTTGTGAACTTTGTACAGGTGATCATCCAACTGGTTTCTGTCCCCCGATCAACGAAGAGGTAAAATATATGGGAAATCAACAACAAAGGCAAGTTCCGTACAATCAAGGTTATCCACACAACAACAACGCAAGCTATGGCCAAAACCGACCGAATCAGTACCAAAGTTACACGCAGCCAGATAAGCTTTCAAAGATCGAGGATACCTTAAATCAATTCATGCAATTGTCCATGGCAAACCAGAAAAACACTGATGCGTCAATTAGAAATCTTGAAACGCAAGTTGGGCAAATTGCGAAGCAACTAAGTGAGCAACAAAGAGGTACGTTTTCTGCCACCACTCAAGTTAATCCCAAGGAAACTTGTAACGCAATCACAACAAAAGGTAGTGACATTGTTCAAGACAAAGTTGGGGAGAATTCAAAAGGTATAGTTGTGGAGAAAAATCAAGAAAAAGGAAAACATATGGAGGAGGAAGAAAACAATGTTGATCCTGGAAGCGTAACAGTTCCAGTCACCATAAAAAATCTCAAGTTTAAAGCTTTGATTGATCTTGGTTCAAGCACAAATCTTCTTCCGTTATCCGTTTTTCAAGAGATTGACACTCTTGATATGGAACCTACAAAAATGATGTTGCAACTTGCTGACAAATCTATCACAAAACCAATTGGCATAGTGAAAGACGTTATGGTGGAAATTGAGAACTTCCTATTCCAAACAGATTTTATGGTGATGGATATTGACAAAATAGACGAAACACCTCTGATCCTGGGCCGTCCCTTCATAAAGGCAGCCCGAATGATGATTGACGTGGATGAAGGGAAGATGAAAGTAAGATACAAAGACGAAGAAGTGAACTTCACAGTGTTTCAACACAAGGAGGATGATTATTCCAAAGATAAAGCTCCTGATGAAATAGGCCTGGAAGCATTAAAATAAATGGACAAGAAAGAAAGGCCAAAGGATGGTGGCAAGAACATTTTGACGAATTCATGCAAACCACCATAATGCTTACTCGAAATAGGCGTCGAGCTAATGACGTTAAACAAGCACTTATTGGGAGGTAACCCAACTTTTCATTGCTTTCATTTCCTTTATGCATAATTAATAGATTAGTAGGAAGAAAATGGCATGACATAGCACAAAGAAAATTCTGCAGAAAACAGAATTATGCAGAGTTCGCTACGCGAAGCCCTGTTTCGCTGCAGCGAACGCAAAAAGTTCAGAAAAAAAATCTTTTCCAATCATGCCATCTTCTTCATTTTGATTTCTGTGTGTTTCCACTTTTGAGCTATAGATGACTTATGACCAATTCATGATGCTTGTTGTCCTCTAACAATGAATTGAAAGAAGAAGCATAGAGTGGAAAATCAATTTCACATAAACCAAAAGAACAAGGTTAAGGACATGAGTTGAAAAGATTGCACTATCCAAGGTACATGTTTAATGCTTTCTTAGAATTTAGCATATACATGACATGAGTAGGCTGCACAAAACCAGTTCATACAAACCTATGCCATGACATGTTTTCATATGAATCACTTAGTTCTAAAACAAGAAAGTGAGGTAACCTTCCATTGTTCACTATATGCTAAGGAGACTGACAAATTCTTGTTTTAACTTGTTTGATTCATGCTTAAATCTTGCATTTATGTTGGTAATCGCAAAGACATAGAAGGGATCAAGGCAATTCTTTGAAATTGAGCATAACCACTAAACCAAATATAGCCTCATTGTCCCTTGTGAGTGAGTGATCTTTTGCAACCCCTTTTGAGCCCTATGACAATAAATCTATCATTAATGAACTGAACAATACATTAAGTAAACCACTTAGTGGATATTGTTCTATATCTTTGAAAATCATAAAAAGTTCACATATGATAGATTCCATTTTTCCTTGAAATATAACCTTGAAACCATGATATCTTTTGAAAAATCTCAATGAGCATTCAAAGCAAGTAAGGTATTGTTCAAGTTGGGGAGAAAAGAGAAAAAGACTTTCTTCAAAAGAAAAGAAAAAGATTTGAGAATCAAAAGAAAAAAATTAGAAAATGAGAAAAGAAAAAGAAAAGGATATAATAAGTAAGAATGTTTTCAAAAGGAAGAAATAAGAAGTATTGGATAAAAGAGTCAAATCTTTGAATGCTCTTCTAAAAAGAAAAATCAACAACCTTTTTTCCATTATCCATAGAAATGACACTTCCTTGGTACCTTGGCCACATTACAACCATGAAAGACCTTAGTGATCTATGTTCTTGCTTATCTACATATCTTGTTTGGATGAAAGTATGAATTGATCTAGATATTAGCAAATTTGTCATATGAGAGATCAACATACCTCATCATTTTCACTTATACAAAAAGTGTGGTAGGTGTGATTCATGATTAACATGTTCATTGCTTTGGATTGCTTGACATGAAATTTATGTGGAAGACTTGTTTCATGAATATGTCTAAATGCTAAAGAAGGTAGAAATGCTTCAACTTTTGGATGTGTAATTTCAAGATACCATGCGCCTTGATTTCTTCATTGCAATATTTGGTTGATCATGTGAAAGGTGGTATAGAAACTCTTGCTTTTGTTTTTACTTTGATTGAGGACAAGCAAAGATTCAAGTTGGGGAGAGTTTGATAAGTGCTTTATTCATGCTAAAATGACTTATTATAACATAGCACTTATCTTACTTATTTAACATATTTCTCACATAAAAACCCTCAACTATTGAATAAAGTATCATTGTGCAAAATTACTTGGTTTAGTTTGCATTTGTGCAGGTTATAGTATTAAAGCAAAAACCAGAAAACAGGACTTTCGCTGCAGCGAACCCCAGGCACTCAAAGGCAAAAATCCAGAAAACAGGGCATTCGCTGCAGCGAAAGGTAGCGAATGGTAGCGAAGGCCCGATTCGCTGCAGCGAACCATATTTCGCTGTAGCGAACGATGTCAGAATCAAACCTTCCAGTTTCGCTAGCAGCAAGTAGTAGCGAGGTACATTCGCTGCAGCGAACCATATTTTGCTGTAGCGAACTTTGGCGGTTTCTAGAAGATTTGAATTTCTTAAAGCTGAAGAAAACATTCGCTGCAGCGAAATATCCTTCGCGTAGCGAACTCTGGCGGTCAGAACAAAGACTTAACAATGAAGCAAGGCGTTCGCTGTAGCGAACTTCCTTTCGCGTAGCGAACTCAGGCGGCCAGAACTGCTATAAAAGGAGCAGAACTCATTTCAGAAAGGATTCATTCACTTTTATCTTGTATTACTGATATAATAGAAGTAGGAATAGAGGCTTTTAGGTAGAGAGAGGTGGATACACATCAAGAGTCGGGAAATCTTCGTTGATTTCATTCCAACTCGAATCTTCCATTGTTCATCAAGCTACCATGAGTAGCTAAATCCCTCTCTTGTTGGGATTGGTCGTAGTTCATCGAAACAGTATGTATTTTCTTTAATCATGGTGTTATATATAATTTATGTTTAAATCATTATCGTTGTTATCTTCGTTTTACCGTTTATTTCATGGATTGAATTGATATTGACAAATACGATTTTAATCTCGATCCAAGATAACAACTATTAAACTCTAAATGCTAGACATAGATTTAGGTTTGATATTCACTTCAAGTATTGAATCTTAATGCTACCGTATTGTTTAATAGGCTGAGAAATCGTCAATTAAACCATAAGGTAAGAAATCTCAACAAACGTTTAGACATGAACTTTGTTGTGAGCAATACGTGATGATAATGAAACAAGCATAGATTGTGTATAACTGATCCAAGATTTGCATATTGAATCGGTGGATGAAAACCAATTCCCAACAAGTCTAGTCTATTGAAACTTATCTTTCGTTATTTACGCACTTTTACTTTCCGTAACTTTCAACCAAACAAACTTGAAACTCTATGCTTAGAACTATAGAAATCGTTGAACGGTTTTGATATCGCTCCAATCTCTGTGGATACGATAATACAAAATACTTACATTTGACTTGTACTTTCTACAACATCACGCTCCAGGTGGTATTATATGTTTCAAATATGGGAAACCAGGTCATAAAAGTAATGCATGTACTGAAGACATAAAGAGGTGTTTCCGTTGTGGTAAAGTCAGACATGAATTAGCTGATTGTAAGCACAAAGAGGTTATTTGCTTCAACTGTGGTGAAGAAGGACATATTAGTACTCAGTACCTGAAGCCGAATAAAGCACCGTCTGGTGGGAAGGTGTTTGCTTTAGCAGGAACTCAAATAGCTAGCAAAGACACACTGATCCGAGGTACATGTTTCATTAATAGTACTCCCTTAATTACTATTATTGATACTGGTGCTACTCATTGTTTTATTATTGCTGAAGGTATGAAAAAGTTGGGTCTTGTGTTGTGTTCTTTGAATGGAGAGATGGTCGTCGATATTCCAGCTAAAGGATCGGTGACTACTTCTCTAGCGTGTTTTAAGTGTCCCTTGTCGATCTTCGACAGAGACTTTGTTGTTGATTTGGTTTGTTTTCTGCTGAGTGGATTGGATGTGATCTTAGGTATGAACCAGTTGGAATGTAACTATGTTCATATTAATTGTTATAGCAAATCTATGCGGTTTTCTACTCTTGTCGAGGAGGAGGAAATTGATTTATTATCTGCTAGACAATTACGTGAATTGGTGTAAGATGAAGCTCGGGTGTTTTCATTGATGGTGTTGTTATCTGTTGAGAATTAGGTTACAATTGATGACTTACAGGTGGTACGTGAATTTCTTGAAGTTTTCCCGATGAGATTCCCGATGTACCGCCAGAAAGAGAAGTTGAATTTGCTATGGATCTTGTCCCTGGTACCAGGACTGTTTCCAAGGAACCATACAGGATGTCAGCATCTGAGTTGGAAGATTTGAAGAAGCAACTAGAGGATTTACTTAAGAAGAAGTTTGTGAGACCAAGTGTATCGCCTTTGGGAGCTCCGGTGTTGCTAATGAAATAGAAAAATGAAAGTATTAGGTCGTCTGTTAATTATAGATAATTAAATAAAGTAATAATCAAGAACAAGTATCTACTTCCAAGGATAGATGACTTGATAGATCAATTGGTGGGTGCACGTGTGTTTAGCAAGATTGACTTGAGATCAGGTTATCACCATATCAGAGTGAAAGATGGAGATATTCAGAAAACGGATTTTAGAACCCGATACAGGCATTATGAGTACTTGGTGATGCCTTTCAATGTTACTAACACGCCGGAAGTATTTATGGAATATATGAATGGCATCTTTCATACTTATTTAGATCGTTTTATGGTGGTATTTATTGATGATATTCTGATCTATTCTAAGTTGGAAGAAGACCATGCCGAACATTTGAGGATAGTATTGCAAGTTTTGAAAGAAAATAAGTTATACGCAAAGCTGTCCAAATGTGAGTTTTGGTTAGAGAAGGTTAGTTTTCTTGGTCATATCATTCCAGGTAGTGGCATTGCTGTGGATCCATTCAAAGTAGATGCAATGTTCCAGTGGGAAGTTCCAAAATCGTTCATGAAGATTAGAAGCTTTTTGATTTTGGCTGGTTATTATAAGAGATTTATCGAAGGTTTTTCAGAATTAGCCCTTCCATTAACGCGACTGACTTGCAAAGGTAAAGCGTTTGTGTGAGATGTTCAATGTGAATAGAGTTTTACAGAGTTGAAGAAGAGGTTGATGATGGCTTCGATTTTGATATTACCTAATCCTTAAGAATCTTATGTTGTGTATTGTGATGCTTATAAATTGGGATTAGGTGGTAAGGTAGTAGCTTATGCATCGATACAGTTGAGGATTCATGAAAGGAATTATCCTACGCATGATTTGGAACTAGCCGCAGTTGTATCCGTGTTGAAAATTTGGAGGCATTATCTTTATGGTTATAGATTTGAAGTATTCAACGACCATAAGAGTTTGAAATATTTGTTTGATCATAAGAAGTTGAATATGAGGCAACCCAAGTGGTTAAAATTGTTAAAAGACTATGACTTTGGCCTAAGTTATCATCCGGGTAAAGCTAATGTTGTAGCCGATGCTTTGAGTCGAAAGACATTGCATATGTTAACAATGATGGTTAAGGAATTTGAACTAATTAAAGAGTTCAGAGACTTGAGTTTAGTTTGTGAGAGAACACCGTAGAGTGTTATGTTGAGAATGTTGAACATTAATAGTGATTTCTTAACTAGAACCAAAGAAGCCCAAAAGTTGGATTTGAAGTTAGTAGATATGATGGTTGGAGGTGTAGTGGTGAAATTTGTGAGACTAAAGCCATTCAATTGACTTAGCTCATATGTTTTAACAGATTTGCCACCGCGCTTTATTGTTTCCAATGGAAATGGGAGAAAGAGCGAAATAAAACTCACAAAAATTTTTAAAATCAAAACTAATAAAATTATCAGATATTTGGGTAAAGAGGGTTTGTTATGCAAGGGGAAGGTTTTAAGCACCCCTCACATCTATGGTACTCCATAGGAACCTCTTTGAAAATATTATTATTGTTGCTGTTATAAAATGCCTTTTTGTGTTTTTGTTTAAATAGAGTGGGAGTATGAGAAAAGAAGGTTTTAAAAGTGACCTCGGTAAGACATTGCGTCTCAGGCCTACATACCCCTTAAGTGCAGTAGGGAAGTCAGAGCTTTTGTAGTTCCTCTTAAAAGGAAAATAAAAGAGTCAAGTGTCCAAAATCTTTTTTGGTGTTGAGCTTTAACAATATTCAACGGGGTTTTTAAAATATTAAGCTTTAACAATACTTAACAAGTTTTAATAAAAAAGAGCCAAGTTTTAACAATACAAGGCTAGGGTTTTAAAAACGAGATTGGTTGAGATTTGACAATACAAAAATAAGAGTTGATTTAAAAAGGTTGAGCTTTAACAATACAAAACTATTTTCAAAAAAAGTGGGTGCAAAGCTTTAACAATACTAATCACAAAGTAAAAGAGTTTGGAAAAGAGATTGAGTACCTTGACAATTTTAATCAATACCATTCTCATTCCTTTTTATATTTTAGCAACAACTTAAGCAATAAATCATTAATACCTCAAGTGGTGTGTGTTATAACATGCGTATAATTAGGATAAATAAGTGAATTTAACAAAGAGATCAATGTATAATACTCAAATGTAAATGATGGATAAGAAGATATTTATACCTTTGAATCATTTCATGTATGAATGAAGATGATGGATGATGGACGGATATCTCATGCATGTGGTTAGTAAAAAAATGTATATACAATGATAATACCATAAATAAACCATAAATGTACAAGGATAAAATTATCCATAAGTATGTACAAGTATAGGCAAAGAGATCAAAGCAACAAGTTATATCAACATGATGAAGCTAAAGATCAAAAGATTTCAAATTAAGATTTTAAATATTAGGGTTTTGAAATTCCTAAACCTAATTGATTTTAAAGTTGATTAAAAGAGAAAACCCTAAAGGAGAGTTGGTTTAAAGGAGCATGGTATCATCAAGATGAATGCTAACCTATCCCTATTTGATCCACATAAAATATGTACAAGACTTTGATGAAAATATTTAGAAGGAAATTGATTTTAAAAAGGTTTTAAATGAATAAAAGACTTGTTTTTTGAATTAATTTTAAAATGATCAAATAATAAATATTTTTGGATTTTTTAAAAATATATTCATAAAATAAACAAGTTAAATAAGGAGTGTGCAAAAAATCACATTAAAATAAATATTTTTGCTATTTTTAATAATTTATCAAAGTTAAATAAAATGTAAATAAAACAAGTGATAAAAAATATAGGTTTTGGTCCCTATAGGAATTGAACCCATGCCCATCACGTTACAAGCCAAAAGCATAGCCACTGGGCTACGCGCTTTTGGTGATCATAAGGCCCATTCCACTCATAAAATAGTAAAACAACTCACAAGTGGTTTAAAAATAAAATAAAACTCAAAAGTGCAAAAGGGGGGATCGAACCCATGCCCTTATACATGAACGCCTTAAACACACACACGCTTGCTAGTTGAGCCAATCAATTTAGTCAGTTATGAAATGACAACCAATAAACATAAAATAAACAAATTTTTGAAAATCATATTTTCCATTTCATATTTAACCTCACGTTCTACATTTTCAGAAAATCAATCAACATTTTCAAAAATGTAAAAGGGGAACATGTTCAGAATTCAACCACGATTCATAAAATTTGTATCATTTAAGAATTAATTCAAACCATAGCTCTTGAATTTCTGGAAAAAAGAGTATGAACCCTAAAACGTCAAAATAAAATTAAATGGTTTACATGAAGAATAATTGAGTGAAACCAGAGGGCTTTTGATCCTCACATGATTCTAAACACAATGTTATTGAACTTTGTTAAAAATGGTACCTAAATGAATGAGTTCAAGTTTGAATAGTTTACCTCTAAGACGGAAATTAAATTCTTTGTTAGAGGTGTTACAGAGCTGATTTGTTGATTTGGATAGCTTCCTGGAACCTTATAGAAGCTAAATGGATGCTTACTTGGATTTGAACACCTCTGGAATGAGCTACTCGATTGTACTTGCAAACAACAAAAGTTTGAAATGGAAATATATGTTCCAGGTGTTACAGAAGTTAATCAATGATCTGGATAGCTTCTATATGATATATGGAAGGTATCTGAGGTGAAAGTTTGGACAATGCTTGAGCCAAGTGTGAGTTTGGTGTTTAAGGTTCAGGGATGCTTAACTATGGAGGTTTAATGGTTATTTTGAGTTTGGGGTGTTTATAAAGGTGATTAATATGATAGACAGCTTCTAAATGATGTTTAGAATAAGCTACCTCAAAGGTTGTTTGACACCAAGAATGCTTAGAACTCAAAATGATTGTGCTTATGTACATGACAAATTTTTGGACTTTCAAGAGGGAGAATTAGAGAATTATGGTGTGTTGGATTTCAGAGGCAATGCTCTCTATTTAAAGGCTAAAATTAGGGTTTGTGGGTGAAAGAATCATATCATTTGGTTGCTTCAAAAAAAAGTTCTATGACTTAGCTTCATGGTGAAGGAATATTGAAGTTATGGTTCCCGTAGTACTTGCAATGCTTTAAACATGAACTTAGGGTGACTTCTCTGCAGCTTAGATGGTTGCTTATTGGACTTGAGTCACTTTTGTTGCAGAGCAAATAAGTTGGAAGCTCCAAGCAAGAGTTGTTGGTGATTAAAGTAGCTTTTCCAAAATGGAAGTTATGACTTTATGCTTAAAATGGTATTATGCATTGGTTAAGACTTGAATCACTTGGTCCATAGCTCAAAAGCAAGTGAAATCATCTGATTATGGTGCCTAGAACAAGCAAGAGGGTCTGCAAGCAATGTTTATGCAGATTTGAATTGCATTTGCCCACTTGGTTCTTCATGTTTATGGCTTGAATTCAAGTGTTATGGTGCCCTATTCACAAATTCATATCTCTTAGCTCAAACATTGAAATCTTGTGCTAATGGTCCCTATTAAGTGTGACTTAATTGTGAGACCTCATTAAACATAAGGACGTTATTCTTAAAGTATCTGTAATCAAGCTTTACTTTCAAATAGGACAACAGTAATGCATAAAGACTATTACGTGAGTAGACTTATGACTGTATCTCACGGGTCATGGATATGAGATATCAAGTCTTCACATATGTATAAATATTAGGAGTAATATTTATACTGGATTGATCCACCATGAGAATACTACATAGTTTGTTATGTAAGTGTCATAAGTAATTCTCATAGTGATAGTGGTGTATACCACCCTTCGACCTGAAACCATTATGGACCCTAGATGTGGATTCGAGTACTTTATTGCCAATCAAACATTGTCCGTAACAGGATGACCATAAAGATGGTTGGTGGGTACTTTACAAATCATGTTGAGGGACATGAGTGACCTAGATGAGATTTTCCCCTCCTACATATACGAGAGTAATATCTACGGGCCCCTTGATAGAGTATGATTGTAAAATGCCCCTTGATAGAGTATCATATATTGGGCTCATTTGTTTTTATCAAGTATACTCGGGGATCAAGGAATAAAATATTGGACTATACAAAGGTGACACATTCTATGTCTTGTGTTCAATATAGATATAAGGGTAAAAGGGTAATTGTACACATGATCATTATCACATGAAGGTTATGTCAGATCACACGACATTCTCGTCACTAGGGTAGCAGTGATGTGTTGCTAGATATTGCTCACTGTTTATAATATTAAATAGGTGATTAAATATTATTTCCAATGTTACGAGAACCTACAAGGTCACACGCATAGAGTATTTACAGTGGAATGGATAATTAAATGTAATTTAATTTAAATATTTGTTAATGATATTTAAATTGTTTAATAATTATCTCTCTCTCTCACACACACACACACACACACACACACACACACACACACATATATATATATATATATATATATATATATATATATATATATATATATATATATATATATAATTTATTTGATTAAATATGGTTTAATTAAATAAATGAGGATTGACATTTAGTTAAATTAAATAGTATTTAATTTAACTTAAAGAGTTTGATTGAATATAAATAATATTTATTTAATTAAATAGTTTAATTAAATAAGATTGGGCTTATTTTGGAGAAGCCCAAAATAAGAGCATTAGGGCTATAGAAGTTCTCTATAAATAGAAGAGCTCTTTCCCCTACCAATGCTAATTGTCAATTTTCTCAAAACAAGAACGGCTAGCACCACCTTCCACTTTGCACTCGCGTGGACTACGTAGAGACACTGGTATCTTCTGTCGTTCGTGATCAAAAGATAAAGCACGCTTCAAGAGGTAATTCTTGAACCCTTATTGGTATTTGGTTTATGATTAATGATTTAATCAAGATCTGTTCATTGTATTAGATTCGTTCATCGGATTAGATCCATTCATCGGAATTGTTCCGCTAAGAGGATAAAAAATTTGAAAAACCCCTTTTAAAATTCTAACAGTGGTATCAGAGCTTTGGTTCTAATTAAATCATTAAATCCAATCATATTTTATACTACCTCCGTTTTTTATTATATGTCGTTTTGAAACAAAAATTGTATTTAAATATAAGTCGTTTTGTAATTTCAATGTAGAATTAATTTTTCTCTTCCAAAAATGCCCTTAAACTCTCTTTTTTCTACAATTTTCATATTTCAGTTAATGTGGTATTATAATGCATTCATCGGATTAAATTCGTTCATCATATTAGATTCGTTCATCGGGATTGTTCCGCTAAGAGGATAAAAAATTTGAAAAATACCTTCCGTCCCACACTCTTTACGCGAATGACATTCTTGTTTTCTGCAAGGGTTCCAAAAAGAATGTTCGGGCTCTTTTTCGATCTTTTTTCTTCGTATGCTAGTGCTTTTGGGCAGGTGTTTAATCCCTCCAAGTCCTCCCTCTTTACTGGTGGCATGAGTAGTAGTAAAGCTCAAAAGTTATTGGACTTTACTTATTTTTCTAAAGGATCACTTCCTTTTCACTATCGCGGGGCGCCCATTTTCAAAGGTAGAATTAAAGTGGGTCATTTAAATCCTATTGCGGATAGAATTATATCTAAATTTTTGACTTGGAAAGGTTCCTCTCTTTCCATAGCGGGTAGAACGGTGCTTGTTCAATCTGTCATCAACTCTATGCTTACTCACACTATGGGAACTTATTCTTGGCCTTCATCTCTTCTTAAGAGCACTGAGCGTGTGTTTCGCAATTTCATTTGGAGTGGGAATATTAATAATCGTAAGATAATCATGGTCGCTTTGAATAAAATTTGTCAGCCTAGAGCTAATGGAGGTCTAAATGTTCACTCCTGGTTTTGTTTAAATGAAGTGACTAGTCTAAAGATTTGTTGGGAGTTTTTTAACTCATTTGAGGATTGGGCTGTGATTCTTCGTGGAAGGGTTTTGAGAAATTATGGGCAGATCAATCATCATATTTCCTCTTCTATTTGGCTCAATATAAAACCGCATATTTCTGTTGTTTTGGAGAATTCTTATTGGTCTTTGGGTAATGGAAATCAGATTAAGTTCTAGAAATATTTGTGGGTTGGTACGCCATTTATTCAAAACCTTAATGAGAAAACAACTTTGGACCTCAACATTAACCTTAACATGCGGGTTTCGGAGATTTTCGACAATAACAATTGGAATATTCCGCTAGCTTGGTACGATTTCTTTCCTTTCTTATAAGAAAGACTAATATTTTTGTTCTTTGTTGATAGTTCGAAAGATGACATGCTTTGTTGGAAACACTCCACTAATGGATTTTGGATTCAAAAGAGGCGCTCCGTTTTATTTCAAAATAGTTTGTTACTCTTCCTTGGGCAGCTTCGCTATGGAGTTGGTTTATTCCTCCTTCTAACTCTTTGCTTGTGTGGAGGCTGCATCATAAGAAAGTCCCTACTGATAGCAATTACGGATTCGAGGTTTTAAAATGGTCTATAAATGTTCAATTTGCAACTGTCATGCTGAAGATATGGAACACCTGTTTTTTAATTGTGTGTTTGCTTGCAATTTTTGGAACTGGATTTGTCATCTTTTAAACCTGCAGGTTATGCTTACGGCAAATAATTTTTTGGAAGCTCTCCGACAAAGCATCCTCTCCACAGGGTGTGTTTGCGATTAATGTCGCAATTATTTTTGGGCTAAATGCGATTTGGGCCGCTAGAAATTCTATTCGTTAGATTTAGATACTTGTGAATGAGTTTTGGTTAGAATTGTTTCTCTTTAGCTTTAGATACTTGTGAATGGCTTTCCTCCCCACTTTTTGTATATCAATCTTTTTTAATACATATTATCTTTATAAAAATAATATTAAGGATGTAAGCCAACTTTCCAAATATATATGAAATCATGTATAAATAAATGTCATATTCATGAATAAAATGGTGTGATTAAGTAAATTCAATTACCTTTTTTTTTTGTGTGTTTTCTCTTCGGTATGTGTTCATCGATTGAATAATAATAAGTGGTATATGAAGTTTCAAATTCCTGGTCCAAAACTTCAAGATTTTTTACATTGGTTTTTGAAATGTAGGTTTAACATATTTGATTTTGACTTTAATAAATTTAGTAAGAGTAATAAAATTGAAATAGTTCATTGGATAGCTATTTTGTTTTTAATCTCAAAGAATAAACCAAAAAAGAGAATAACATAGAGAATGCGACCAAAACAAAATTTCGCAAAATCTCAAATTTGGCTTGATAATTAGTAATAAAATCATATTGTGGCAAAGTTTGAACAATTCTATTTGTTGGTTAACGTAACTTGAAGGATCAAAACATAAATATAATATCTTTGTGAATGAAACCCCAATTAGTAATTGATTTTGATACATCAATTTAAATCATATTAAAAGAGCATTTTTCATATATATATATATATATATATATATATATATATATATATATATATATATATACATATATATATATATATATATATATATATATATATATATATATATATATATATATATATATATATATATATATATATATATATATATGTATATATATTGATGCCATTTTCAGATGTAATCGTGAAAAATAAGTGTATATGTTAAAATTAGAGGGGTAATAAAGATGAATGTAATTTACTTAATATACCATAGTTTCTTAACAATTAAGAATATATTGAAACATATAGAAACAAAATGTAGAGTTATATATTATTGACTAAGTTATGTAATTTTATTACTCCCTCTCTATTTGGTCCTTATTTTAATTTTTTGATGTTTTAAATACTTATTCAAATACATTCATTTTTTGTCATCAATTATTCTATACATTAATCAGTTAATATGATTTTAAAAATTAATTATTATTTTTAATGATGATTTAGTGCATGTTTAGTTTGGTTTTTGGAATGGCCAAAAGCAATTTTAAAGGTGTAGAATTGATTCTAGGTGATTTTAAGATGTTTGATTAGGAAAAAGTACAATTGATTTTGTTCAACTCACTTTTATATAAATGTATCCAAACATAAATCAATTATGCTGAACTCAATTCTGATAAAGTTAATTCTACCAAATTCAATTATGTTAGAATCAATTATATCCACCGCCAATCCAAACACCT
Organism: Vicia villosa; assembly: GCF_029867415.1. Taxonomy (NCBI): domain Eukaryota; kingdom Viridiplantae; phylum Streptophyta; class Magnoliopsida; order Fabales; family Fabaceae; genus Vicia; species Vicia villosa. The sequence continues at coordinate 29,641,232 of NC_081185.1, forward strand.
TTATAGCGGAATCCATTTCTTCTATATGAATCATATATTCTTATAACAACAAAGTAGGAGGTAATGATATACATATCTCTAGGTAAAAAAATAAATAAGCAATTAAATATTTTCCCTTAGTCTACAAATCATTTGGAAAAAAGCAATGCTTGATCGGAACGACCTCCAAGGTAGGTAGCTCAAATAAACCCCTTACGGCATCCCTGAACACCTTCAATTGATTTACCGACATCAAGTGCATGGTCGTTGTCAACTTTCTTTTCAGTGGTTGTTGTTAGTAACATGTCGACCGCAAGTCCACACAGTATAGGTAGACCATAAGGTATTTGAATTTCTTGTGACATCCAATATTTCGTTAGTTAAAATAAACGACGATAGAATAATAAGATTTTACTTAACTCCAAACTAGATAGACAAATGCACTTCTCTAACAACTACATATCATACAATTGTAGAAAAGATTTTGTTTTCCTCATTGTCTATTTGTATTTGGGTCACCTAAAGATAGTTTAGAATATACATTCGTCTTGAAGACATATCAGATTAATGTTTATAAGAGTAATCCTAGCTTAGCTTAATTCATTTGAATAATTAATATGTAACTAATTGTGTTTAGGGGTGTTCATTGGTCCGGGCAAATCCGAACCAAACCGGAATCCAAACCAAACCAATATGTTCGGGTTGGGCATTTTTTCAGTTCGGGCAAAAACCGAACCGAACTAATGAAATCCGATGTTAATTGGTTCGGGCAACGAATTTCTAATTTACTACCCGTAAGTCCAACCCAAACCAATTAAAATTAAATTAATTAATTAATTAATATATTAATATATTTATTAATTTTTATAGAATGAATAATGTTATTAGCACTTGGCAAGGCAAATTGTAAAAAACGTATCAATTTAATGCCATGGCCAATGAGTGAGTCTTAATAGTTACTATCATGTACCAAGTATCAACAATATATAATGAAAAAAAATCCAGAGTCTGCGTCTTAACATTTTTCAATAAAAGAAGAAACGACAGTCGGCAGAGATTATCAATACCAACGTTATCATTATTATCAATCAAAACCACAATCAATGATGAAACATAGAGAAACCAAACATCACATTAGAACCGTTATAAATCGAAATCAGTCTCACAAATTGCATCTCAAGCATCTGGAATTCCTCAAATCTCAACCTTGTTTTCGAATCGCAAAACTGCAAATCCCAAATCGGTATCAGCAAATCGTAAATCACGTATCTGAAATTGTATATTGCATATCTGAAATTGAAAATCTGCAAATCCTAAATCCCAAATCCCAAATACCGAATCGCAAATCCGCAAGGTATGATTTAACAATACAAATTCTTTTATCAGATACAAACTCTTTTTTATGTTTCTCATATAAACTCTTGTTTTTCCTCAAATTATTTAAATTTGTTTATGTGAAAGATATTTCCTGAAAGATGAAATGTTTTACTTTTAACTCTTGAACTCTATTTTATGTTACTTATAATATTTTGTGAAAGATGCTGTTTTAATTTTAACACTCCAAAATGTGAGATTTTGTATCGAACTCTAGTATGGCCGAAGGGTAGCTTCTTGGTTCGACAGGGTTAAGCATGAAGTCGAAGGTTGTTCACATGCTTGTGTCGAAGATGCTAGGGTTATTAGCATGTTAAATTAGGTTTTAGTATTTAAACCCTAATTTGTTAAGTTAGCTTGTTTATTAAGTTGGCTTGTGTAATGGGCCTTGCTGAAAAAGCCCATTAGTTAGTATGTTAGGTTTTATTATAAATAGCATACTAGTCTCTCATCATTGCCAAGCTGCAAATCCTAATTTAGGGTGAGAGAGGTTATTTGTTATTCTTGTAAACTTGTAATCTTGTTTTAAGAGAAAGTAAAAGAATAGCAGTTATAACCAATTCTTGTGTTCTTATTCTCTTCCCTAATTCCCTATTATACTTTGTTATTGGTATCGTTTTTCACAACAAATTGGTGCGGTGAGCGTGGAGAAGATGCCGTCAACAAAGTATGAGATTGAAAAGTTCACCGGAGTGAATGATTTCGGTCTGTGGCGCTTGAAGATGAAAGCCCTACTGGTTCAGCAGGGTTGTTTGGAAGCGTTGAAGGGAGAGGCAGCCATGAATGCTGCATTAACGGCAGCGGAGAAGACGACTATGATTGAGAAGGCACACAGCGCAATTTTGTTGAGCCTTGGTGATAAGGTTCTCAGGCAGGTATCAAAGGAGACGACGGCATCAGGGTTATGGGTGAAACTTGAAAGTTTGTATATGACCAAATCGCTGGTAAATCGACTCTACCTGAAGCAAGCTTTGTATTCATTCAAGATGATTGAAGACAAAGTATTGGCTGAGCAGTTGGATATGTTCAACAAGCTGATTCTTGATCTTGAAAATATTGATGTGAAGATCGATGATGAAGATCAAGCGCTGTTACTATTGTGTTCTTTGCCTCGATCACATGCTCACTTCAAAGAAACTCTCTTGTATGGAAGGGAGTCCCTGACGTTTGAAGAAGTTCAATCAGCCTTGTACTCTAAGGACTTGAATGAACGAAAGGAGCATAAACCTTCGACTGTTGGCGAAGGTTTGGCCGTTAAAGGAAAACTCTTACGAAAGGATGGTAAGTTCGACAAGAAGAAAGGCAAAAGCCAGTCGAAGTCTTACAGTGGCGAAGCATCTGGCATTCGATGCTATCATTGTAAGAAGGAGGGTCACACAAGAAAGGTGTGCCCTGAACGCCTGAAAGATCATGGAGGTAAGGATAATGGCAATGCAGCCATTGTTCAAGATGATTTTGAATCATCTGATGTTCTTGTAGTTTCAAGCAGTGACTCGAGAAGAGAGTGGATTATGGATTCAGGGTGCACTTGGCACATGACTCCAAACAAAGACTTGTTCGAGGAATTATGTGATCAAGATGGTGGATCAGTATTGCTGGGAAACAACAAGGCTTGCAAGATTGCAGGTATTGGATCTATTAGATTCAAGCTCCATGATGAGTCAATAAGGTTGTTGACTGAAGTCAGGTTTGTTCCTGATTTGAAGAGAAATCTGCTTTCTCTTGGTGAATTCGACAAGAAAGGATATGTTTTCCAAGGAGAGAAAAGTATCCTAAGAGTCATGAAGGGTTCGAAGGAAGTCTTGAGAGGCGTGAAGAAACAAGGCTTGTATACCCTTGAGGCTGAAGTTGTAAGTGGTTCGACAAATGTTGTATCCACGAAACCTTTGTCGAAGACAGAAATCTGGCACATGAGATTGGGCCATGTCAGTGAAAGGGGTCTGGTCGAATTAGGGAAACAAAATTTGCTTGGTGGAGACAAAGTCGAAAAGCTGAAGTTTTGTGAACCCTGTGTACTTGGAAAATCTTGCAGAATGAAGTTCAACAAAGGCAAACAAAGAACACATGGATCCCTTGATTACATCCATGCTGATCTTTGGGGGCCTGCAAGGTGTGCATCACATTCAGGAGCAAGGTATTTTCTATCCATAGTAGATGATTATTCCAGAAAATTATGGGTATTCATCCAGAAGACTAAGGATGAAACTTTTGAGAATTTCAAAAGTTGGAAGACTCTGGTTGAAAATCAGACTGGCAGGAAGGTCAAGAGGTTGAGAACCGACAATGGCCTTGAATTTTGCAATGAGGCATTCGACAGCTTTTGTGCTGCCTTTGGTATTGCAAGGCACAGAACTACTGCAGGTACTCCACAGCAAAATGGTTTGGCTGAAAGATTTAATCGAACTATTTTGGAGAGAGTCAGATGCATGCTGACTAGTGCGGGGTTAAAGAATGTGTTCTGGGCTGAGGCTGTTTCGACAGCAACATATCTGATAAACAGATGTCCTTCGACAGCGTTAGATATGAAGACACCTGAAGAAGTTTGGTCGGGACATCCACCAGATCTCAACAAACTGAGAGTATTTGGCTGTGTAGCCTATGCTCACATTAGGCAAGACAAGGTCGAACCTAGAGCTCTGAAATGCATGTTCATGGGATACCCTGAAGGAGTCAAAGCTTATAGGCTATGGTGCCTAGAGCCAGGTCACAGGAGGTGTATCACCAGTCGAGATGTAGTTTTCAATGAAGCTGAAATGGCTTTTAAGAAAACTGATGATGTTGGTCGAAGTACAGAAACATCTGACGAAGAGCTGGAACAGGTAGAAATTCCTGTTGAGGTGGAGCATGTTGATGCTGAATTGCATATCCCAGATGAAGTCGAAGAAGAAGCAGAAGATGCTGAAGTTGAGGAAACTGACGATGACTACCTATTGTCGAGAGATAGGTCGAGAAGAGTCATCAAGCCACCTCAGAGACTTGGATATGCAGATCTTATAGCTTATGCCTTAATCTCTGCAAGTGAGGTTCTAGACGAAGAACCTAGAGACTATAAGGAAGTTATGAGGAGTCAAAATAAGACTGAATGGCTGAAGGCCGTGGATGATGAGATGAAATCTCTTCATGATAATCATACTTGGGAACTGATCAAGAAACCTGTTGGGGCAAGGTTAGTCAGCTGTAAATGGATTTTCAAAGTTAAGGAAGGAATTGAAGGAGTGACGTCGAAAAGATACAAGGCAAGGTTAGTTGCAAGGGGTTTCACTCAGAAAGAAGGTGTCGACTTCAATGATGTGTTTTCTCCTGTTGTGAAGCATAGGTCCATTCGAATGTTGCTTGCCATGGTGGCACAGTTCGATCTTGAACTGGAACAGATGGATGTGAAGACTGCGTTCTTGTATGGTGATCTAGATGAAACGATCCTGATGAGGCAACCTGAAGGGTATGTCGAAAAGGGGAAGGAAGATTATGTGTGCAAGTTAAAGAGATCTTTGTATGGTCTGAAACAATCTCCTCGACAGTGGAATAGGAGATTCGACAAGTTCATGGCACGCATAAGTTTCATTAGAAGTCAATTCGACCACTGCGTTTACTTCAGATTTCGACCTGGTAATTCATTTGTTATTTTGTTGCTTTATGTGGATGATATTCTCATAGCAAGCAACAGTGTCGAAGATGTGATGAGGGTGAAGGCTGAACTCAATAAGGAGTTCGATATGAAGGATCTGGGAGCTGCTTCCAGGATTCTTGGAATTGACATTCGAAGAGATAGAAAGAAGTCGAAGTTATGCCTATCTCAAGAGGCATATCTACGGAAGATTCTTGAAAAGTTTGGTATGTCGAATTCGAAGCCAGTTGTGACTCCAACAAACCCTCAATTCAAGCTGAGTATTGATCAGTGTCCCAGTACTGATGTCGAAAGAGCCTATATGAATAGCATCCCATATGCTAATATAGTTGGTTCTTTGATGTATGCTATGGTTTGTACTAGACCCGACATAGCATACGCAGTAAGTCTTGTAAGCAGGTACATGGCGAATCCTGGAAAGGCTCACTGGCAAGCATTGAAGTGGATTTTAAGGTACATAAATGGGTCTCTGAATAGAGTCCTAATTTATGGTGGAGCCTTGGGTGAAGATAGTAAAGCAGTAATCGAAGGATATGTCGACTCTGATTATGCAGGTTGTATGGATTCCAGGAAATCTATTTCTGGATATGTTTTCACTATGTTTGGCACAGCAATTAGTTGGAAAGCAACACTTCAGAAGGTTGTTGCTCTATCAACCACTGAAGCGGAGTACATTGCATTAACTGAAGCTGTGAAAGAAGCATTGTGGCTTGAAGGTTTTGCGAAGGAGCTGAAACTTCAAGGTCGAGGTATCACTGTTAAATGTGATAGTCAAAGTGCAATACACCTGTCGAAGAATTCAGCCTATCATGAGCGAACTAAGCACATTGATGTGAGGCTGCATTTCGTCAGAGGAGTAATCGAGCATGGAGAAGTCCAAGTGCTGAAGGTTTCGACTGAAGACAATGCTGCTGATATGATCACCAAGACATTGCCGAGTTGCAAGTTTTTCCACTGTATGCAGCTGATAAAGCTGCATGAAGAAAGCTAGTTTGTTCCCTTGATGTTGTAGAGTTAGATCCAAGGTGGAGATTTGTGAGATTTTGTATCGAACTCTAGTATGGCCGAAGGGTAGCTTCTTGGTTCGACAGGGTTAAGCATGAAGTCGAAGGTTGTTCACATGCTTGTGTCGAAGATGCTAGGGTTATTAGCATGTTAAATTAGGTTTTAGTATTTAAACCCTAATTTGTTAAGTTAGCTTGTTTATTAAGTTGGCTTGTGTAATGGGCCTTGCTGAAAAAGCCCATTAGTTAGTATGTTAGGTTTTATTATAAATAGCATACTAGTCTCTCATCATTGCCAAGCTGCAAATCCTAATTTAGGGTGAGAGAGGTTATTTGTTATTCTTGTAAACTTGTAATCTTGTTTTAAGAGAAAGTAAAAGAATAGCAGTTATAACCAATTCTTGTGTTCTTATTCTCTTCCCTAATTCCCTATTATACTTTGTTATTGGTATCGTTTTTCATTTAACTCTTGAACTCTATTTTATGTTACTTATAATATTTTGTGAAAGATGCTGTTTTAATTTTAACACTCCAAAAATTCAAAGAACCTGTCCAAAATAATGATTTGTTATCATACAATAGAAAAAAGGCAAAATAGTCTTTTTGGTCGCATATGTTAACTTCGGGTTCATTTTGCTCCCTTAACTTCAAAACGTTTCGTATTGGTCCCTTAACTATTCAAATGGTGTCATTTTAGTTTTTTTGTCATATTAGCAACTGATTTAGCGACCAATTTTTGAGTTTTTTCGTCGCTAATATGACAAAAATGACTAAAATGACACCTTTTGAAGATTTAAGGGACCAATATGAAACTTTTTAAAGTTAAAGGACCAAAATGAACCCCTAGATTAACATACGGGACCAAAAAGAGTATTTTGCCTAGAAAAAAAGCAAAATGAGTATTTTGGCAAGTTTGCCAAGTGTCACTCCCTTATGCATTCTAATAATTTCTTTCCATTCTATTTATAGTAACTTCTACTCCCTCCGGTCCCATTTATAAGAAAATATTCTCTTTTTAGATACATTGAATAAATAATGTATCTGGACAACATGTTGTCCAGATACATTATTTATTCAATGTATCTAAAAAGAAATTTTTTTCTTATAAATGGGACCGGAGGTAGTATTACTTTTTTATTTGTTTTTTTATTTAATTTATTTAATTATTTGGTTATATTTACTTAATTATTTATATAACATGAATTGTTTGAAAACGTGAAGTTGTTATTGATTTCACTATACTTTCACGTGAAATGAGGAGTGGTTGGACCATTGGGAAGATTGATCATTCAATAATGTTATTTGCAACTTCCCAATCTTATCTTAGGTTCTGTTTGATTCTCACGTTTGTAATTTATTGGGCCAAAAATCAATCAATGCACTGCCCCAAATTCACTCATTCCTCACACTATAAAACCATACCTTCACTTCCTTCAAGTCATCTACCATTCTCATAACAAACCTCTGCCAAAATCCTACATCATCCTCTCCACGCCCAAATCCAAAATTCTCTCCTCCAATCCTAATCCGCTCAACCATTCACCATAAACCCTCTTTTTTTTAGGAAACCTCACCACAACACCGTCAAACTGCATCCGCACAGTAAGTGTAAAATCACAAAAACACCGAGAGTCCAAATAAACCCTCTTTTTTTAGGAAACCTCACCACAACACCGTCAAACTGCATCCGCACAGTAAGTGTAAAATCACAAAAACACCAAGGAGAGTCCAAATCTGAAAAATGAGAGACTTAGGCTTTGCTATTAATTTTCATTTTTATTTCAAGTATAGTATTTAATGAAAGGAAAGATGCACTTCTTTCCCCTTTTGTAGGATATTTTTGTTTTTATTTTATTTATTTGTTATTCATTTAATTTGATTTTGTTAATCTATTTAATAGAATAATGCAAGACGACTTCTTTGGCAAGTTTGCCACTTGACACTCTCTCATACATTCTCCTATATTTTATTGTTGATATAAAAAGAAAATATGTATTACTTTAATTATATTAATTGTTTTAAATTAAATAAAGTTGTATAACTATTTTAAATTAAATAATTAAATAAATTTGTATAATACCAAAATTAATAGCATTTGATTGATATTTATTAACTTCCGGCAGATTTCACCCTGAGCAGTATAAAACTTGCATCCAAACCATTACTTATGTATTTTACATTTCTTAATGCTCACTAATAATTGCAAAGCACCCATTTTCCACGTAATATACACAACAATCTAATTGCCTTGAAAAAAACCTGAATTTCTCTCATGTTTCCATCATGCTCCATTCTCAACCAATAGATCTAAAATTTTCTCTCTCTTTAGTACTATCATTTTTAACAACATGAGAGGGTCCAAGTCCATATTATTACCACTAACTTTTCTTATTCCAACAATCTACAAATAATATTTGTAACAAAATAATATTTGTAACAAAAATATTTATTAATTGTAATATTAAATTACTTTAATGGCTAATGTAGTCTCACAATTTTTTTTAGTGAATGAAATAATATATTTTTATCCATAAATCAACTATTATTACATATTAATATTACTATTATTACATATTATTATTTATAATAAAATATAGTTAAAAAATCAAACTCAAAAGAAAAAGATTTTAAAAATAACGTGGAGATTTTATGGTGCATGGTTCGTCTAAAATGGTAACATTTATACTAAAAATTAATATAATATTGTTTTAACAACAAATGTAAGATAATTATGATGTATAGAAATCACAACTTTCTTATAAGAAAAACAAAATGGATAATTATATATTTAATTTATTTTATTATGTATTAAATATTTATAAGAAAGATGAATAAATATAAATGTATAATATATGAATTTTATATTCATATGATATTTTTGTTAATGTAAATTCATATTATATGAATCTTATGTATCTTTGTAAAAAAACAATTTCTTAATTTTAAAACTTGAGTCAATAAATACAAATTACTTTTAATAATTGAAAAATTCTATTTTAAAAGTCAATATTTTCAGAAAATAAATAAATTATCAAATATTTTTTATTGAATCGTTTGAAATGAGAGAAAATATTTTTATTATGTATATAATTCTGTTGAATCCTTTTATCCCATGCCTCGCACGGAGAGACGATCCAAAACCGTGAGTATATCCTAAATCATTATATAGTTATTTTGAATTTCATTATAGTCATATTGATCGGAATCAATCATACTAAATTTAAACCCGTGCCTCGCACGGGTATACACACTAGTTTATATTATTTTAACTTTGTTTATGTTATTTGTAATGTTTTGTAGACATGGAAAGCATTACCGATGGTGTTATATCTCCTCAAATTCAAATGTCAGATGCTCAAAATCAACAAAATATTGAAGTTGTTTCTGCTGTGCAAACAGGAGTTGAAGTTGTTGATTTGGTTCATGAACAAGGGCTTGAAACTCCATCACCATCACCAACCAAGGTAAAGAAAAGAAAACCTTCTAGACCTCCTTCTAGTGCTTGGAGACATTTTGCAAAGAAGAAAGATTTTGCATTTTGTAACTATTGTTTCACATTTTATGCTACAAATAGCTCTAACCATGGAACTAGTAACATGCTGAAACATTTGAAGGTTTGTCTAAAAACCCCATATAGGAAAATTAGTAGTTCACAAAAGACACTTGCACTAGGAAAAGGTAGTGATGAAGATGACCTTAACAGTGTTAGCTTTAAGCTTGTTGATTTTAATCAAGAGAACTCTAGATTGGCGCTTGCAAAAATGATCATTATAGATGAACTTCCTTTTAAGTTTGTTGAAAATGAAGGGTTTAAGAAGTTTATTAATGAGGTACAACCTAGGTTAAAAATTCCTTCCCGTGTCACTATTGCAAGAGATTGTATCCAAGTCTATAATGCTGAAAAAGAGTTGTTGAAATGCGTTTTGTCTTCAAATAACCAGATGGTTTCACTTACTACTGACACATGGACTTCAATACAAAACAGGAATTATATGTGTGTTACTGGTCATTATATTGATGATGGGTGGGCTTTATAAAAGAAAATATTGCATTTTGGCTTGATTTCTGACCACAAAGGTGAGTCCATTGGGATTGCTCTAGAGAATTGCATGAAAGAATGGGGGATTAAAAAAATTTGTTGTGTGACAGTTGATAATGCAAGTTCTAATAGTGTTGCTATTTCATATCTAAGTAGAGGCATGTGTGTTTGGAATGGGAAAACATTGCTGAAAACAGAGTACATGCATTTGCGTTGTTGTGCTCATATCCTAAACTTAATTGTTAGTGAAGGATTGAAATACATTGATGTTTCAATTGCTAAAATTAGGGCTGCTTGTAAGTTTGTTAAGTCTTCTCCTTCTAGATTGGCTTCTTTTAAGAGGTGTGCACAAGATCTAAATGTAGAAACTAAGGCAAGAGTAATACTTGATGTACCAACTAGGTGGAATTCCACTTATTTGATGTTAGATGTGGTTGAAAAATATGAACAAGTGTTATATCGATTGGAATATGTTGAGGCTGCATATAAGATTTCTCTTGAGAGTGATTTTGGAAGCTGTCCTAACCAAGATGATTGGAACCGTGCTCGTGTATTCACTAAATTTTTGAAGGTCTTTTATGATGCAACACTTTCTTTTTCCGCGTCATTGCATGCTACTGCCAACACTTTCTTCAAGAAGTTGATTGAGATTCAAAAGTCACTGAATATGTGGGTGAATAGTGATGATGATACATTGAAGAAGATGACAACAAAAATGCAAGAAAAGTTTAACAAATATTGGGATAGTGGTGAGATAAACTTTTTACTATTTGTGGCTATTTTTCTTGATCCCCGTTATAAGTATGATTACATTGAGTTTTGTTTTAAAAAGATGTATGGGGTTGACAAGTCTAAGGAGATGATGACAAAGTTATATGATCTTGTGAAAAAGTTGTTTGAACAATACACGGTAGAGTATCCTATTTCTATTGAAACATGTGGGTCTAGTATGATATCTTCAAATGTTGCTGCCCCTGAAGCTAATGGTGGGAATGTTGAGGAGGAGGATTGGGAAAACCAATTTAGATTTAATGTAAGGATAAAACAAGGTAAAGTCCAAAGAAATGAGTTGGAAAGATATGTAGAAGATGGTATTGAGGAAAGTGTGGCTGATTTTGACATTTTGAAATGGTGGAAAGTGAAAGCAAATAAGTATCATGTTCTTTCACGCATTGCTAGGGATGTTTTTGCAATTCCAATCTCTACGGTATCCTCCGAGTCTGCATTCAGTAGTGGTGGTCGAGTGCTTGACGCATTTCGTAGTTCTTTAAGTCCCTCCACAATTCAAGCTTTGATATGTCTCCAAAGATAATAGATTTTCAAGCTGAACTGGATGAAGAAGAAAAATTGAATTTGGTATGTTTTTTTATTTATAACTTTTCAGCATTTTAATTTTTTTACTTTTAATTGTTGAAAATTCTGAACTAATTTACTTTGTTAATAATTTTAGAGTTGTCCCAACTAGCTTTAGATAATAATGGGGCTGCAACTGGTGTTGGTCGTAACACATGAAGGTAATTTATTAATTCTTTTAGGGTTGACATAATTTAAAATATTTGTTATAACTTTGTTGTTGTTAACTTGTTACTAATATATTATTATTGTTATTTTACAGTTTTGGTATTTATTCCTTGTTTTTGGATGTTGTCTAGTGCTGCTTTGGTATTTATTTGCTGCTGTTGGATACTTGTTTGCTCCTATTTTGTTGTTTATTTGTTGCTGGTGAATGTTGTCTACTGCTGTTTGGTGCTGTTGAATGATGCATGCTGCTGTTTGTTGCTGTTGGATGCTGTTAAATGATGGTTGTTGCTGAATGCTGGTTGGTGCTGTTTGTTGCTGTTTTTTTTGTTGTTTTGGTGTTATGTCCTGTTGTTTAATTGTTTTCTCATGCTATTTTGGCATGGTTTTTTAATACTTTATAAGCATTATGATGCTAGTTTAAATATATTTGAAGTTTATGTGGACAAATTATGAATTTTGTATGCATTTTGCTCTTGCTTATTATAAAATCCTATTTTAATTTGACTTATGGTGATTCTCTATTAGATTGTTTTTAGCTTGTATCAAAGCTATAATGGGTGAAGTAAGAATATACTTGTGTGTAAATAAATTATGTTTTAAAAATATTTTTGTATATTTATTTTTAATATACCCGATCAATCCAATCCAAACCAATCCATTGTTTTTCGAATCAGTTTGGTTTGGGTTTTATGAGAAAAATATTAAAATCCAAACCAAACCAATCCATTTTTTTTCCATTGGTTTGGGTATCTAATTCTCTCAAAACCGAACCAAACCGGCCCGCGAACACCCCTAATTGTGTTGATGAGCCTTATAAGTACTTAGTTCTAGACTAAGATGTAACTAACTTTCATAAGGAAAATTCTCAAATCTAATTAGATCTAAATCCTCTTTTCTCTCTCTTCTATCTTTCTTATGTATTCTCTCACTTTCCATTATTGTTAAAATACTTGCTTCAGCATATTCAATATTGCAACTTTTCTGATTTAGCTAGTTGTTAACAATTTGTTATGCACTTTTACTGTTTAGGGAAAGTTGGTTACAAGTGGTTAGAAATTTTGTTAGGTGCAAGTCGTATGATGACAAAAGAAACAATCTGGTTATGGCAAGAAGTCGAGTGGAGGAGGGCCTGTTATGTTGGTTATGAAGAAGGAATATTCTATGAGACTTTGTGTTCATTATAGACAATTGAACAAAGTGACGATTAAGAACAAGTATCCACTTCCGAGGATTGATGATTTGATGAATCAGTTGGTGGATGCTCGTGTATTCAGTAAGATTGATTTGAGATATGGGTATCATCAGATTCGTGTGAAAGCAAAGGATATCCAAAATACTACTTATAGAACGAGGTATGGATATTATGAGTATTCAGTGATGTTGTTTGGTGTGACTAATGCACCTGGTGTATTCATGGAGTATATGAATAGGATTTTTCATGATTATCTGGATAAGTTTTTTGTTGTGTTCATCGATGATATATTGATCTATTCTAAGAGTGAAGATGATCATGCTGAGCATCTAAGGATTGTGTTATCGGTGTTGAAAGAAAAGCAATTGTATGCGAAACTTTCTAAGTGTGAGTTATGGTTGAAGGAAGTAAGTTTTCTTGGCCATTTGATTTCAAGTGGAGTTATTCCTGTTGATCCATCGAATATTGAGGTTGTATCTCAATGGGAAGCTCTTAAGTCTATTTTTGAGATTAGAAGTTTTCTTGGTTTGGCTGGTTATTACAGAAAGTTCATTGAGGGATTTTCTAAGTTATCTTTGCCGTTGACGCAATTGACTAGGAAAGGTCAAGCTTTTATTTAGACTTCGTAATGTGGAGCTAATTTTCAAGAGCTTAAGAGAAGGTTGACTACTGCTCCTATTTTGATTTTGCCAGATCCGTGTGAACCGTTTGTTGTGTATTGTGATGCTTCTTTGATGGGTTTGGGAGGTGTTTTGATGCAAAAAAGGCAAGTGGTAGCTTATGCTTCAAGGCAACTTAAAGTTCATGAGAGGAATTATTCGACACATGATTTATAGTTGGTCGTCGTTGTATTTGTTTTGAAACTTTGGAGGAATTATTTGTTTGGGTCTAGATTCGATGTGTATAGTGACCACAAGAGTTTGAGGTATTTGTTTGATCAGAAAGAGTTGAATATGAGGCAAAAAAGATGGTTAGAATTCTTGAAAGATTATGGTTTTAGTTTGAACTACCATACTGGAAAAGCGAATGTTGTAGCCGACGCATTAAGTAGGAAATCATTGCATATGTCGATGTTGATGATGCGAGAGATGGAACAAGATTTGAGTTTGGTTTGTGAAGCGACGACTTCATGTGTTAAGCTTGGTATGTTGAAGCTTACTTGTGGTATTCTTGATGAGATTCGAGAAGGTCAGAAATCGGATTTGAAATTGGTTGACATAATGACATTGATTAGTCAAGGTAAAGGTGGTGACTTTCGGGTTGATGAGAATGGTGTCATGAGATGTCGTGATAGAGTTTGTATTCCAGATGTTGCAGATTTGAGAAAGAGAATTTTGGATGAAGGGCATCGAAGTGGTTTGAGTATTCATCCTAGGGATACTAAGATGTATTAGGATTTGAGGAAATTATTTTGGTGGCAAGGTATGAAGAAAGAAATAGCGGAATTTGTTTATTCATATTTGACTTGTCAGAAGTCAAAGATTGGACATCAAAAACCGTCTGATTTGATGTAACCATTGTCTATTCCCGAGTGGAAGTGGGATAGCATTTCTATGGATTTTGTTTCGGGTTTACCAAGAACGTTGAGTAATTGTGAAGCGATTTGGGTCATTATGGATAGATTGAATAAATCTGCTCATTTTATTCCGATGAGGATGGATTATACAATGGAGAGGCTTGCGAAGCTATACATCAAAAGGATTGTTTGTTTGCACGGTATTCCGTCGAGTATTATTTAGGATAGAGATCCGAGGTTTACTTCAAGATTTTGGGAAGGTTTGCAAAGTGCTTTGGGTACTAAGTTGCGTTTGAGTCCGGCGTATCACCTGCAAATTGATGGTCAAACGGAGAGGACGATTAAGTCGCTTGAAGATCTTTTGAGGTCTTGTGTTTTAGAACAAGGAGGAACTTGGGATAGTTTATAGCCTTTGATTGAGTTCACTTATAACAACAATTTCCATTCTAGTATTAGAATGGCACCTTTTGAAGCTTTGTATGGTCGAAGGTGTAGAACTCCTTTGTGTTGGTATGAATATGGAGAGAGCGTTGTGGTTGGACCCGAGTTAGTTCAACAGACTATGAATAAGATTAAGATGATTCAAGAGAAGATGAAGGCTTCTCAAAGTCGTCAAAAGAGTTACCGTGATAAGAGAAGGAAATCACTTGAGTTCGAGAAGGATGAACATGTGTTTCTTCGAGTTACGCCAGTAACGAGTGTTGCTAGGGCTTCGAAATCGCGTAAGTTGACGCCGCGTTTTATTGGTCCTTATCAGATTTCCGAAATGATAGGTGAAGTGGCATATCGGATTGCATTGCCGCCGTCACTTGCTAATCTTCATGATGTGTTCCATGTGTCTCAATTGAGGAGGTACATTGCGGATCCATCGCATGTTGTTCAATCAGATGATGTTCAAGTAAGGGATAACTTGACGGTTGATACATCACCTATGCGAATTGAAGATCGAGAGCTGAAGAGACTTCGTGGCAAGGAAATTGCTTTAGTGAAAGTAATTTGGGGTGGAGTGGTCGATGACAACATTACTTGGGAACTCGTGGATAAGATGAAGGAAGTGTATCCGGAGTTGTTTGTTTGAGGTAATTTTCGAGGACGAAAATCTTTTAAGTGGGAGAGAGTTGTAACATCTCAATTTTATTAGCTATTTTATTAATTAGCTTATTTGGTTTTTTATTAATTGTTTATTTTATTTAATTACGTGGTATGATATTTATTTAATTTGAGCTTTGTGTTAATTTGATTAATTGGACTATTAGTAAATATTATGAGATAATATGTTATTCGGCCTAAGTGGTAGAAATATAACATTAGGAGAATTAGTGGGTTAAGCCCAAATTAGAGAAAAGAGATAGTAGGAAAGAGTTAGGTCATTATTTCATTTTCATAACTCTGGTAAGAAGAATAGAAGAGAGAAGAGAAGAGGATTGTGAGATTCTTGAATATAGAAGGAGATTAACTTGAGGTAAGGGTTAGAATCCAAATTAATATAGATTTATATGATTGGGTAATGTTGTGTGTATGATTTGTGTATAGTCTCTATTCTTTCAATTTCATAGATTTGGAAATGTTAGGGTTTATGTTGAAATCATGAAATTTGTACTATTAAACATGTCTTTAGTATAGATTGTTGGTGATATATGCTAAATACTAGTTGTGAGTGCTATTTCTAGTAGTATGAGAGTAGTTTAGAGTGGTAGAGACACTCATTTGCAGAACTGAGTTCTCTGTAGTTTTTCTGCATTATCGCAAGTCCGCTAAGCGAGCTCAGGCCGCTAAGCGAAGTCTGGGAGAAAATTCAGAAAATCGCGAGTCCGCTAAGCGAACTTAACCCGCTAAGCGAGATTGTGAAAGTGCAACGTTTCTGTTTTACGTCTGGGAAAGCACGCTGGGAGGCCGCTAAGCGAACACTGTTATTTAAAATTTTACGAAACTTCTAAATGTCATAACTTTTGATCCGTAACTCCGTTTTATGCACCGTTCAAAGCATTAGGAAGCCAATGTAATTATCTATGTGATAAGATAGGTTTAGTTGGCACTTATTGAATTAATTATGATGTTGTTGTGTGAATAACATGTAATAATGTATATGTGAGTTATGAACCGATGAATTGTGAATGACATTTGTCAGTATGTATGAGATATGATATCCATGATATGTGGGATTGAATTGTTAAGTGCTAATTAATGCTTTGATGATTGGTTTGAAGTCATGTGGTGTAATGTGTGTAGCAACCTGCCTAAAAATTAAAGATTAGAGTCGCCACCTATTCTACCAAGGCGAATAGGAAACCTTGCGTAGTTAAGAGATCAGGGTAAGATACTATATTCAGGTCGAGGGAAGGTGTTAGGCACCCTCAACCCTTTCCTATGGTTCGCATTATAGGGTTAATATAAAGAAAGATGACAGAAAGTTACAAGGTAAAATGGCAAAGATTATCATAATTAAAGGTTTGTAATTCAAAGAAATAAAAATCGGGACAAAATGAGATTTATGGGGGAGGGGACTCACCTTGTTGCCAAGTGCCTACGTACCTCCTTATGGAGGATCAGAGTCAACGTAGTTCGGGGAAGGGTTGTACGCCTTAGGATTTGAATTTGATCTGATATGGTTGAAAGTTGCTTCAAAGGCTTTTGAAATAGCTTATGATAGTTTAGGAATTTGAAAAGGTTTTTTTCTTGGTAATTGTTTTAGGTTTCGGGCGTACAACCCTGATTTTTTTATTTGTACTATTAACCGCAATGATCGATATATTCGATCACCATAGTTAAAAGATTAGTAGTTGCATCATTACCAATTTTAATTGATTGATTCAATTATCACTAATAACGAATAAAGGTATTTTTTCTTTTAGGAATTTTCGTAATTTAATTTGTACCATTATCCCTCGTAATCGATTGATTCGATTAAAAAGAATAATGAATTGAAGCGAGGAAAAATAAATAAGTTAATCATCGCAACTAATAAAATAGTTGAAACCGTTTAACTAAATAAAAATTAATTATATTTTAATTAAATAAACATTTTAATTAAAATTATTATTGCCCATCACGATTAATCGATTTAATCGGAACGAACAACAAATTGGATTTTTAATATCAATATCATATATTAATTTATTTATAAAAAATTATTATTATTATATAAATAAATATATTAAAAAGAATTAATTAAATCAAATAAATTAATTAAAATTATCTTAGTTCATTAGGGTTTTAATTCAGTACGGCAGGCTTGAGGGTCTATGGTACAGGGGTCGAATCCTAGGCACTAGATCTACAGGGGTTAGTGAATCTGAGGTTCAGATTGAGGGTACATGATGAGCTACCAGACTGCAGGCGCATAGAATCAAGAAGCATGGTTATTCAATAAAAATAATGTGGGAGACGGGGTTCGAACCCACGCCCTCTCCCTTGACAGCACTTACCCTTACCAACCCAGCCAAATTCAACGCGCGTTAAGAAAACACGCTCATCAAAATATATAAAAAAACATAAGAAAATACATTAAAATGCATGCGAGATTTCAAATGGGCTAATTAGATGAGGACACCTCATCATCTTCCTCAAAAAGACCTGTACCTTCTGCAAATTTAGCTATGATTTAGCTAGGGATTGCGTCGTAGCAAACCAAACCCAGAAAAATAGCGAATAGCCCCCCTCTTCACATAAACGTTTCGCGACCTATGCAATCCCTTCGTCTACCTCATGCGAATTCGACCCAGCACCTGTTTTGATCCAATTTTACCCCTATCTAAAAGCCCTAATTTAAACCCTAAAAACCTTGTTCGGCCTTCAATGGTCGATCACGTATTAGACATACAAACTTCAATTGGTTTATCCAGAAATGATCACAACAACCACACAAAGCATAATACACAAACAATTCAACATATAAATGCCACAATGATGTTAATCGATCAAAAGTTTAGAACGACCTACCTTGGCTAATTGGAGAACATTCTGGGGGTGCTGAAGCAGAGAAACGATCCAGACACGTTCAGAATCACTTGAGGAAGCTTTTGCAGCCTTTAAATCACTTTGAAAGTCTCAAACTCTTTGAAACAGAATTCAAGTTCTTGGGTGACTTTTGGAATTCTTACAAGTTCACTTCTGCCCAAAATTTCGTCCCCTAATCCTATGCCTTGTGTTCAATACTTATAGGGGAATGAATTAGGTCAAAAATAAAGGCCCAAAGATCTTTGAATCCAATCTTGCAAGTTTTTGGAAATTTGATTTTATTCTTTTATCAAAACCTTCTATTTTTGTCCAGTCTTGTGCCAATCTTTTTCCAATCATTTGGTCACGAAATTATATTGTATTTTGGCATAAATGCTGATTTAATTTGATCAATACTCACCCCTTAACAACATATTTGATTTTTCCCTTTAATTAAATCATTTTAAATGAAATAAAAATTATATAAAATCAAATAATAAGCTTAATTTCGTGGCACATGGTTTGGATAACCTAAATGACTTGTGGACCAAGTTTAAATCATAAAAGTATAGGCCCATTTGCAAAAAAAAATCCAATTTGAACCTCCTTTATTTCACATTTTGTCCTCTAAAATTGCCCAACTTTGACCAAGCATATCTCACTCAATTTTTAAGATATGAAGGAGTTCTAGGACTTTTTGGAAACCTCAAGACGTCCTCTATAAGCCACTTTGGAACATATTTTTCATTTGGGGCTTTTATCTTGATCATATCCTCTTTGACAAAAAACTGCTTTTGAATGATGTTTGAAAAGGACCTGTAATCTTTTGCATCATAGCTCCCAAATGAAGCATTTCTGGCCTTGGCTTGTGATAGGCAAAGTTGTAGAGAACCCAATTTCCTTCCAAATAGGCTTTGAGTGGGGAATTTTGGATGTCCCATGTGAAAGTTATGGCCAGTCAAAGTTGAGTTGACTTTCTCCTGAAGAAACCCTAATTTGAACCTTTTTGCATTTATTCATCTCTGAGTTTCTATTGATGGATCATGATCAACCTTTGATCAAATGATGGATATAACCTCCCATACTTAATGCTTGACAAAAAATCAGAGGTTTGGACTATGCTTTGATTATGGTTGACTTTCAGGTCAAACCAGTTGACTGTGAATCTTTGAGTTGTTTGAGCAGGTAACTTTTTGAATTGGGTCTTGACTTTTGCCATGGAGTTGTCTTAGATCATCATGGACCATGGAGGGCTTGATTAAGAATCTTACCTTGTTGATTTCCTCAAGAGAAGCTCAAACCCTAGCTTTAGGAGGCTCTTGACTAGGGGAGTGTGGTTTGGATAGAACCTTAATCTTTGAGTCATTGTAGATGAAATGAAGGAGGCAAATTTTGGGGTATGACAATGTGATTCAATTTTGGAAAGATTTGATTATGTAGTTTAAGAGGTTAAGAATCATCTTATTTGCATAAGTCTTGTTTGTTGCACACTTACATTAGCATGAGTCTTTGAAATATGCAATGTCGGGTAATCTCATGGAGATTATTTGCTTGTCCCAAACCTAACGAGTATGGGGTTTGAAAGCTTAACGAGTATGGGGCTTTGACGTGGTTATCTAGTTCGAGAGATGGACAATCGGCTTGCTGGAAATGATAACGGAGGGATCCACATGCACATTGCATAAAGTCACACTTGAGTCGCACGTGTCGGTGTGAATTGTTGTTATGTGTGATCATGTGATATGAATGTGTGGATACGAGTTTTGGCTGTTATGCATATATGTAGACTTGGTGAATCATTTGACATGAATTGTTGAAAGCATTGTGGATGTGATATATGTGATTGAAACATGTGTGATTGTAGACGTGAATATATATGTATTAGTGATATATGTATATATGTGGATGTTTGTGATTTGATATTGTATACTTGATGGTATTTCATTGTTGGATTACAATTGTTGGTGTTGGTAATTGAATATGATTACTCGAATAATAGAACTTAGTCGAATGAACTAGACATGTTAACCTTGATATATGGTATATGAATGCATGTTTTGAGAAGAGTGATGAATTTGTGAAATGTATTCTTGTTGTGTTTTGCATTTCTCATTATTATGTTTATCTATAATAATTTGAATTCTCACCCTTCTGTTTGAATGATGTTCATCGTGACATCGTGCAGGTTCCGACGAGTAGTGAGCTTATCCGAGGATTTAGCCGAGGAGCTTTGGTCTATATTTTGATTAGGTAGAGAGTCAAATGCTCTGATCATGTAACACTTGGGAGAGTTTATTTGAACTCATGTTTTGGTTATTTGGATATTGTTATCTTTTTCGTATTTGACATGTTATTCAGATATGTTGTTAAAGGCTATGTTGCCTCGATATTGGATTTCATATAGCATAGAGATTATTTTATTTTGAATTGGTAGATGAATATAGTATGGGATATATTCATTGAAATTGTTTGAATGATATTTATTCTTCCGCGTACGATATGCATTATATATGAAAGCATGAAGTGTCAAATTATGTTACAATATGATTAGTGCATGTTTTGAATGTTTGTTCTAGGTTTTCATTACGGTGAAAATAACATGTGACTCCCTTTTTATCATATGCATATTATACTCTATGAATAATTGTTATAATTTGGGGTTAGAAAATGGGTGTTACATGCGGGCCGGTCCGACGGGCCATCGCCCGTTTTGCCACCCCTAATCCTACCGTCAACTAGGATGGGCCCGTTTAAAGCCAGAGCAGAATTCTGTATGAACTGGCCCAATACAAGGATTGTTAGCACCTAGTAGGATTCGTACTCAGGACCTTGAGAGGAGCACACTCTCAAAACCCAAGTCTCCACCACTAAATCAACCCTTGGGGGTTAAGAATAAGTATCTTTTAGCTTGAATTTGGCGAATTCGCAAGTAAAATACGGTTGCACAAGCATGAACATATGGTTTGTATTTTATACTACGACGGGAAATAAAGTGTTACTTTAGTCAAAGAATGGTGAAGATATACATTAATGATGGCGCATCTTTGCGAAATTATGTTTTAGTATATTACAATTTACATCTATTGTTGTAAAAAGGTGAGTTGTGCTATTTGTAACTATTTTAAGAACTCATTTGAACTTATTTTAAACAATGGGTGTCAATCCTTTCCCCTGCGCGGGTGGGAGGAACATCACCTTTTTCTAAACTCATAGAAATTAGGCTGCAGTGTTGTCGAAGGAACCTATGTATTACCGAAGAAACTAAAATAAAAAAATACACATTATGGTTAAAGGAAACTAGAATGTCCTTCCAGAATAGCTCTTGCTTAAAGCGTTTCATCTTGTTCTCCAAGCCTCGCGCTTGGGGGGTTATATAGGCATCCTAGTTAGGAAGATTATGAAAGACAAAGTAGACTTATCTTATAGGGAAAAAATATCTTAAAATTATTACTAACTAATTGAATTATGTTAGTTGTCTACCAGTTTTGCAGGAAAGGAGCCGCGATCAAGCCAGAATACCATATCTGAGTTAAGTCTCAGTCGGCTGCACTCTCCAGCCTCCAGATTGAGTTACACTCTCCCTCCAGGGATCAAGTACTTTACTGGATCATGGTTAAGTCATTGCCGGCTTCTCTCCCCAATCCACCCCAGGTTGAGTTACACTCTCCCTCCGAGGATCGAGTATTTTGCTAAATGAGGGTTAAGCCATTGTCGGCTGTACTCTTCGGCCTCCAGATTGAGTTGACAATGTCCCTTTAGGGATCGAGTACTTTACTAGATCCGAGTTAAGTCTCAGCCGATTTCGCTCCATAATCCAACCCGATCGAGTTACACTCTCCCTTCGGGAATCGAGTACTTTATCTAATGGGGGTTAAGTTCCTGCTGGATGCACTCCCCAATCCAACCCGGGTTGAGTTGACACTCCTCCTTCGGGATTGGAGTACTACAGCGTCACCCCGCAATGGGCTTTGACGTCGGTCACGCCCTCGCGCCTCTGAACCTACTTTTAATTCAACCCGCAAGGGACTCTGAACATCGGTCATGTTCAATAAGAAACCTCTTAACAAATTAGAAAAAGACTTACAAATGCATCCTTGAAGGATGCCCAAGACAATGAATACCGATTGAGTAACCTTTTATCCAAGCTAAGTTACTCCTTTACCCAATCATCATAGGAGAACAAACCATTTTAACTAGTCGGGATAACTCTTGCTTAAAGCGCTTCATCCTGTTCTACAAGCCTCACGCTTGGGGGATTATATAGATATCCCAGTTAGGAGCATAATGCAAATTTTATTTGCAAGACGAAAAAACCAAAATGCATACATAATTGTAATATATAAAAGCCTCAAAAGGGGCTCAAAACACTGTGCAGAGCCACAAGGGACTTAAGTCATGATCGTTGATAAAATAGTTTGAGCCAATGAATTATGACTATATAACCACACTAATGGTTCTCCGGGGTCATAAGGAAAATAAATACTACGCAGGAGCTATCGTTTTAGGAGTGTCTAAAGTCTTCCATGACTCGGCTGAAAATAAAATGCAAATTAATAATGAGTTGAATTCTCACTAGAGCACTACTATGTCCCTAGTCGGGAATATAACCGAGTTATACAAAACGATAATGGATCTAGATCCCACTAGGGCTCTCCGACTTCTCTAAGTCAAAAACTCATCGAGTTCTGCAATGACTGGGGAACTAAGGACACACTAGGAAGCTCTCTGATTAACTTAGCAGTTATGCTAAACAAATACCTTTGGCCCAGTCATGATCAAGAAACACCTCTGACCGAGACCAGGTTACCGAAACCTCTAGCAAAATATTTAAAGTTAAGGAAAAGGCCCTCAACCGGTCAAGAGAAGACATGATTATGATAAACTTAACCTATGTGATCAGGTTAAGCCTCAAATATATACAAATCAGTAGAATATTATTAATATACACAATAAATAGCCATAAATGGCCAAAGATTATAGCCTAGACCTACTCGGGAATTTCTAAACTTATGGGCATCTAAAGCCTTCCATGATCTATTATGATCATAAAAAGGAAATGTCGGACATTGCGTTAAAATAAACATATTAACAAATGATTCGGAATCCCATTGGGGCTTTCCGAACTCTCCATATCTAGAAACTTACCGGGTTCTATGATTCCATTAAGACATGGCCTCATTGGGTCTTCCGGTCCTATCTATGTCAAGAACCTCCCAAAGTTCAAAGACTAAAACTAGTCAATACCCCACTGGGGCTCTTTGACTTCTGCAAGTCTAGAACCAACTGAGTTATGCAAAGACCAAAGGTCACAAACCTACTCGAAGTCTCTGACTTCTGCATAGATAACCCGCCTGGTTCTGATTACTTCAAATG
This sequence comes from Vicia villosa, assembly GCF_029867415.1. NCBI lineage: Eukaryota > Viridiplantae > Streptophyta > Magnoliopsida > Fabales > Fabaceae > Vicia > Vicia villosa. The sequence goes on from NC_081185.1 coordinate 29,664,791, forward strand.
AAACGAGAACCCACTAGGGCTTCTCTAAGGTCTCTACGACAACTGTAGGTCTAGAACTCATTGGGGGTCTTCGACTTATTTGTCACTAAAAATGTACCGATTTGTATGAATACAACTGGCCGAGATCTCACTGGGGCTTTTCTACTTCCCTAGATCTAGAACTTACCAAGTTCTACAATGACCACAAGTCGAAAACCTACTAGGGTTCTCCGATTTTCTTTTCAAACACCAAGATCCTTCGATTTTTCCCTTAAGAGTCGAACACCTTTCTCCGACTATGAAAAGGGAGATAGAAAGTATCATAAAGATATCACTGATCATTATTCTTAATAACCCATTATCACACACCATCAAGTCGTGGGAAGATACCTATATAAATCTCAACTGGGAAGAAGAGCAGAGAATTCTAGGATTCTTTGTCCGAACACTTCAACCCGATGGATCTCGAGATCGGGGGGCTTATGTACATACCATAATTCTTTCAGTCGGGTATTCAAGTCGGATGTGCCGAGCATTGCTAAAATGGTAGTAGCAGCCTAGCTGCTATTAAGGAAGAAAAATATCGGAAGTCGAGTTGATAAATCAGAGGAACATTATGAAAGACAGACTTAATAGACATGAAACCGCTGAAGGTACTTATGGGGATACATTACGAGTAGTTAATGGGTGGTTACGTTATCATGGCCATTAATCTTGACTATTCAACAAGGGCTAAGTCTGACATTATAAATAGGGCTCCCACCTGAGGGATAAGCAAGACCATCTCCTTGAGTGTATGCATACCATGATCGTACCACTCGAATCCCTTAAACTCTGCCATCCATCCTTCTCCTCAAAACTCTCCAAATACCAAATAATGTTGCAGCCTTGCTGGATTAGCTAGGTTATCCAAATATGTTCTGCTGGAACAGACGCTATTTCTGAGTCATTATGTGCACCTTTGTATTAGGAATCATAGAATCCACTTAGAACATGTTTGGAAAAAGTATCATGCATTAAAAATCAGTTTCATGCATTAAAATTCAAATTTTTCTCAAAACACAGGTATATGCATCGACACATACGTTGTATGAGTCGACACATGTGCTTCAACAATAAATCTGGTAGCTTTTGTTTCTACGTGTCAACACATGCAGCCTCTTAGGTCGACACATACTGAAACAATTACTTCTATGTGTCGATACATACGATTTATAGGTCGACACATCTATTGTAGTTTTAAAGCCCGTAGTTTCTATTCTTATGTATCGACACATAACTTTACACATATCGACACATGCTGTAGTTTGTTTTTTGAAAAATTGTATTATTTTTCAAACTTTTAGATTTTCCTTTTGCCTCAAACTTGCACACTTATAAATACTTCATACATGCATAAGTTTCAATTTGATGAAACTATAAACACATTCAAAGATTGCTCTTAATTTTCAACCTTCCATTTATGCATACACACAAACAAACTACTCATAATCATTTTTTGTTTGGGTGTCATCTAGACTAGGTTATTAACGTTCAATTTAGGTTGGTGTACTAGTGTATTGAGTTGAGAACATTTGGGGGTTCCATTGGAAAAACTGTGAGGGTTTATCCTCCAATATCATGATGTTGATTTGGGGGTTTTGACATGATCTACACATTTTGGATTCGATTGAGTGAAAGCTTTGAAGAACAAGAGGTTCTTGCAAAGGAGTGACCCGAGATGATGAATCAATTGATAATCTTGTGTGAGAACAATTTGCAATTTGGATTTGACCGAGTGAAAGCTTTGAAGAACATTGGTGTCTTGCAAAGGAGTAATGTGAGACGGTGAATCATATTGGTATTGTTGGGTGACTTGATCAAAATCATATCAAGGGAAGAGAACTGCTATGATCAACATCAAACATATGGTTTGTAAGGGTTGGATCGCTATATTTCTCTTGTAAACTACTTTTTGCAAAGTAAGATTGATATCTAAATTTCGATTGGAAGGGGGCAGACGTAGCCATAGCAAGGACGATTGGTGAACTGCCTAAACAAATCCCTGTGTCCTCTCTCTCATTTACTTTTCATAAGCAAATTGTTAAACTCATTGATTGAGTTATCGATTCGTAGAGATTTATCCTTTGCTTGTTAAACGTTAAATTGATTTGTTGATTACATTACATTCCATTTGATTGTAAGTGGTAATTGATATCAACAAACTCAAAAGCAAAATATAAAAAATCGATTGCACGCCTAGTGTTTGACAATTTGCTAGTTTACATTTTTCTCACTAATTTCATTGAAAATAGGTAACCGTAGTGATCCTATTAAAACGATTGTTTGATAACTAGGTGTATTAGTTGTTTATCATTGTTATACATTCCATAGGGTATTGCACATATCCGAGTTTCCAATAATCAGGTTCAGTTTAGACGACTTGTTCAATCTAGGCTAAATATTCAGCTTGCCAAAATTTTTGCACGTTTCAAAAACAGTTTTAAAATCAAATTTTAACTTAGGGATCTATTCACCCCCTCTAAATAAGTTGTCGTCATCTAACAATGTTTAACCTATAATATTTACATTTCACCTTACCTTAAAATGTCGGAAACCTCAAAAAATAGTTGTTGATTGTTCTTGCCCTTCGAACAACAACGTCTCCACACCGACAACAATGTTTCCATCGAAGATCAGAACATCTATAAACCTACAAATCAACACTTTGAACCCTCTTATTTTTCGCTGTTAAAGATGAACCATATCCATAACTCATGATTATGGCACCAATTGTTTCGATTTCGATTTTGTTTAGGGAATTGATGCCTAATTTCAAATTAGGGTCTGCTAATTGGTAGTGATTCAGAGTTTGCAGTGAAGAAGAAGGTGAAAAAGAAGCAATTCCACCTCAAATGCCACGTAAGACATATTTGGTCTGTTTATAGATTTTTGATGATAAAGACTTACGTGACTCTCTTTGAAAAGGCAAAAGATCAAAGTGGCCACTTAAAAAAAATCAAAATAGACCCAAAAATAGAGGTAGGAGACTTAAAAATGATATCTAACTTTGTAAAAACTACAACCTATACATAGTGGTCTACTCTAGAGAACAATATCACTTCCACATGGAAGACATAAGTTGGCATGTGCAATAACCATGTCATCCTCTTCCTCCATTTCAAATTCACTTCCTTACCCACACTCCAACATTCACAAATTCCATACCTTCACTTCCAACCACTACAAACCCCAATCCCGTTTTCTCTTCTCCTTCCCCGTATCCAAAATCAACAGCGTCAGGAGCCTTAAAACCCGTCGCGCTTCATATGATGCTTCTAGTTTCCATGGGGTCGAGTTCATTGTTTCCATTTTACCAGGAGGCGATTGGTGGTCATTACCGAAGCACCGGGATGACCCCGCAGAACTGACGGAGGCTAAGCTTGCTCTCCGACGAATGTTGGAGCTAGTTTCCGATGAGCGGTGGGTTGCAGTCGTCGCATTTGTGTCCCTTGTCATTGCTGCTGTGAGTTTTTCAAAAATTCAAACAGTCAAAAGTTTAAGATTCAATGTTATTTTCAATCTTTGAAATACATATTTAATTGTCTGGTTATTGCAATTTGGGAAACAATTGTTTTTCTATACACTAACTTTGTCTATGAAATGCTGTATATTCTCGGCTTGTGTTTCAAAGGAAATCAATCTATGTAACTATTAGAATCAAAAAAATCTAATTCTAATATTTATTTTTAGGATTATAATTAGTAAATCGTAGCAATCAATATTTATTGTATTTATTTTGTATTTCTATTATAAATAAATAGAGGCGAGTGTACTCTGATTTAGACACATAATCATAAACTCAACATGGTATTAGAGCTTGGTCGGATCCTCTTTGAACCGCCCCGCCACTTTTTCTTTGCAGAGTTTTCAAATGGTTGGGAATATAATACTCCCTCCGTCTCAAATTATTTATCACAATGGCACACATCACACATATTAAGAAACAGTAATAAATGAAAGAGAGAATGGTGATTTTACCAAATTATCCTCATTAATTATTGGTGTATCCGAAATAATATTAATATTAAATGAGAAAACAATAAATTAAGAGTATTTATTAGAGGGTATAATTGAAGGATTAAATATAAAATTGTATTGATAATGTAAAGTGACAAGTATTTTGGGACAATTTTTTTTCTTTCAAATGTGACATTTATTTTGGGACAGAAGGAGTACTAGTTTTCTCTTTTCACATCAAGGTTCAAAATCCAAGTCCATTGTCCTTGGGTCAGCCACCGTCAAGGCTAAACCTGGTTTATTTTTCCTAGTTTGGTTGCTGGGTGCCAACACCGGGGTCATATTGGCCATTCACTGAAGCGCCATCATCATTCGCTGTCCCATGCACACTCACAACACTCCAACAACCTCCTCATTTTCACTCACATGCCATTGTCAATTGTCACGAATGTGCGTACGTTCTGTTGTCTTACGATGAAGTTTTTTGATCTAATCGTTTTTCTGTCGTGGTTCTGGATCTACTATCAGTTTTTAAATTTGGGCATGTGTTCAAACATCTTTGTTTTCGAGTTGATTAATGTCAGCACTGTTTTGGTACTTGGATCTCTCTGTGTTAGATACGTTTACACCTTGTTTACTTTTTACTCATTTTTTGTCCATTCTAGAGACTGCAAGTGTTCTGCATGTTTATTTGGTGCAGTATTAATGTCATGTTAGTGCGCATTTCTTTCTGGTCCGATTTCGCACATATTTTTATTCAAGTTTGTTAGTCGATAATTTGTTTAAGACACTCTTGTCACAATCTGCTCTGTGCCTTGTCTCAATAGTCATTGATCTCATCACACTACCTGTCATAGGTGACATGTCCCACTTAAGTTAAGTTAGTTTTCCTTTTTAGTAGTCTTGTTGATCAACTATCGTCAATGTTGAGTCACCAACCCCGATCACACAATTAAATTGGTTGTTTCAAGCAAAGGACAACACCTGACCAAATATCTTTGCAACCTTGTTGGAAGGAGCTTGTGAAAGTTCATCATGGTACTTAAAGTAGTTGGTTTGATTTTCTCTTGCAAAGAGTATACCTTTGCAACTTTGTTGGAAGCAGCATGTGAAAGTTCACCGTGGTTCTAATAGTAGTTGGTTTGATTTTCTCTTGCAAAGAGAAATCTTGGTGTACCCTTTTACTTCTTTAAATAGGCAACAGCTTTACATGCCTTATCAAATTTAGAAGAAATAATATTCTTGTGTATTCTGTTATGAGGTCACTGGACCTATATATATATATACATCAGCCTGCAGGCTATTTTAGGAAATATGGACAACTAGTTCTAAGGAAACAAATCCTTGTGATTATGAGATTGATCCTAAATAAATAAACCTAGTAATTAGCAAGATACAGCTGTTACAGAATTACTACAAATATAAACCTTCCTAAAATACACAAAGACAATCACTGTTTTGACACTCCCCCTCAAGCTGGTGAATAGGTGTTTTCCATTCCCAACTTGGATATAATTCTTTCAAAGTTAATACAGTTCAGCCCCTTGGTGAGTATGTCTGCAAGCTGATTCTGAGTGGATACATATGGTGTGCAAATCATGCCACTGTCAAGTTTTTCTTTGATAAAGTGTCTGTCAACCTCGATATGTTTAGTTCTATCATGCTGCACCGGGTTGTGGGCTATACTAATTGCAGATTTGTGGTCACAATATAACCTCATAGGTTCATCCCATCTTATCTTCAAGTCTTCCAATATAATCTTCAGCCATAGAAGTTCACATATTCCTTGGGCCATTGCTCGAAATTCTGCTTCGGCGCTCGATCTAGCTACTACACTCTGCTTTTTGCTCTTCCAAGTCACGAGGTTTCCACCAAGGAAGGTGCAGTATCCAGTAGTTGATCTTCTATCTACCACTGACCCCGCATAGTCCGCATCCGTATATGCTTCAAGACTTACACTCTTGTTTCGTTTGAACAAAATCCCTCTTCCTGGGGTCCCTTTCAAATACTGGACAATTCTAAGAGCAGCTTGTAAATGTGCTTCCTTTGGTTGGTGCATAAACTGGCTGACTAGACTTACAACAAAAGCAATGTCTGGTCTAGTGTGAGATAAGTAAATAAGTCTGCCCACAAGTCTTTGATACATTTCCTTGTCCACGGCAATATCCTCCTCCGCACTTCCCAACTTTATATTTGGGTCAACTGGGGTACTTGCTGGTCTGCAGGCTGTCTTACCTGTTTCTTTAAGCAAGTCTGTGATATACTTTTGTTGAGATATGAAGATTCCTTTCTTGGAATGAGCCACTTCAATTCCCAAAAAATATTTAAGTCTCCCTAATGTCTTGATCTCAAATTCCTTGGCAAGGCATTCACTTAACACTTGCTGCTCCTTTTTGTCATCCCCACTTACTATAATATCATCTACATACACCAATAAAATTGTTACCCCCCTGAAACTGAATGTTTGATAAATAATGTATGATCCCCTTGGCTCTGTTTGTAGCCCAGACCTGTCATAACTTTGGTGAACCTTCCAAACCACGCTCTTGGGGATTGTTTCAGCCCATATAGAGCCTTTCTTAACTTACAAACAGTTCCAGCAACCACCTGACCATTGTAACCAGGGGGCAACTCCATGTATATTTCTTCTTCAAGGTCTCCATGTAAAAAAGCATTCTTCACATCAAACTGCTGCAGGTCCCAATCATGATTTGCTGCTAATGACAATATTACTCTGACCGTGTTCATCTTAGCAACCAAGGAAAATGTCTCCAAGTAATCAATTCCATAGGTTTGAGTGAAGCCTTTGGCCACTAATCTTGCCTTGTAACGTTCAATGGTCCCATCAGCCCTGTACTTTACTGTATATACCCACTTGCATCCTATTGGTTTTTTTCCAGTGGGTAGGGTGACAAGTTCCCAGGTCCTATTCTTGCTTAACGCCTCCATTTCCATATCCATGGCTTGTTTCCATTTCCTGTCAGATAATGCTTCAGATACAGAGGAAGGTGTGTGTGTGGAGTTGAGGTTTGTGAGGAAGGTTTTATGGGTAGGTGAGAATTTATCAAAGGATAAGAAATTTGATAGTGGGTAAAGTGGTTGTTGGGTGCATGTTCTAGTTCCCTTTCTAAGGGCAATGGGTAGGTCTAGATTTTGGTCCATCTGTGCTTCTAAATTTTCAAAATTTTCAGAAACAAACTCATTAGAATCATTGGAGTTTATAGGATTCGAAAGTGTTACCTCATGCAGTGATGATGGGCTGGACTCTTGGACATTGCCAGATTCTAGAATGGCCTTTTCTCTCCTTGAATATACCAGATTTTTCCCAAATTTCCCACCATTAGGTGCAGGTTCAGGTGTAGGTTCTGGTGCAGGTCTTGCTGTTGGTTCTGCTGTTGTTTCAAGTGCAGGTCCTGCTGTTGATTCAAGTGCAGGTCCTGCTGTTGGTTCAATTTCAGGGACAGCAGTGCCATTTGTCTCAATTTCTGGTCCAAATGCCATATTTGGAAGCATGAGGGTCTCATCTTCCTCTTTTACATTCTCCCCCTGAAGATGAGGCTGCTTGAAGTAGCTCTCTCGTTCGTTGAAGGTAACATCTCTTGACACATAGAATTTTTTTGATTGGGGTTGAAAACATTTGTATCCCTTTTGTGTGGTAGAGTACCCTAAGAACACACATTTGACAGCCCTAGGGTCCAATTTTCTCCTTTCATTACTATGAACATGTACAAAGGATACACACCCAAATATTCTAGGTTGGAGTTTATTTGTGGGATCTAAGTGTGGGTAGAATGAGGTTAGGACTTCCATGGGACTTTTTGAGTCTAAGATTTTAGTGGGTAACCTATTGATTAGATAGTTGGCAGTAAGAAGGGCTTCCCCCCAAAATCTCTTATGAACATGGTTTTGAAAAAGTAGAGCTCTAGTTTGATCTAATAGGTGCCCATTTTTTCTTTCTGCAATCCCATTCTGTTGGGGTGTGTTCACACATGAGGACTCATGGATTATCCCTTCCTTTTGGAAAAAGGAATTTAGTTCTAGGTTAAAATAATCCTTGGCATTATCAGACCTAATTCTTTTGATACCGACCCCAAATTGATTTTTAATCATTGAGACAAACTGGAAAAACACAGAGGTAACTTCAGATTTTTGTTTTAATAGAAAAACCCAAGTCACCCGGGTACAATCATCTATAAAGGTTAAAAACCATTTAGCACCTGAGATATTAGGAACGTGAGCAGGACCCCATACATCAGTGTGAACAAGAAAAAAAGGGAAAGGACTCACTTTATTGCTAATGGGAAAAGGTACACGCTTGTGTTTAGCAAGCTCACACACATCGCAATGGAGACTCTCCACATTTAAATTTTTAAACAAGAAAGGAAAAAGCACTTTTACAACTCGAAATGAAGGGTGTCCTAGCCAACAATGGTATAGTTGAACTTTCTCTTTGTTGGTCATGGTGGATTCAGATATGAGAGAGCAGCTCTTGGTAGGCAGATTAGGATCTTCCATGAAGTATAGGCCATTCCATTCTAGCATGTCCAATCGTCCTCCCCGAGTTCTTGTCCTGCAGTATACAAGAGTTGTTATGAAAAACAGCATTACATGAGAGATCTTTTGTGAGTTTTTGTATAGAAATCAGATTGGTGGACAATTTAGGGACATGAAGGACATTTTTTAATGTTATGGATGGGTTTATTTGGACCTCTCCTTGTCCTGCTGCAGTCATAAGGGTTCCATCTGCTGTGGAAATTTTCTTATTGCTAGGACATGGGGAATATGTGGAGAAATATTTGGGTAGAGGGGTCATATGGTCAGTGGCTCCAGAGTCTAATATCCAGTAATGTGTAAATGGTGTATCTAAAACATTAAATCCAAAAGAAAGTGGAAACTTACCAGAATATGTTAAGGAGCATGTACCTGTGGGCTTCTCCAATTTACTAAGGAAGGATCTTACCCGTTCTATCTCTTCATGATTCAGCTGGCCAGATCCTTCACTCTGTCCATGACTGATGTGTGCTTGCCCTTGCCCTCCTTTTTTGGGAGGGCCTCCTTTCGGCCCCCATTCCCGGCTTGGGGGTTTCCCATGTAATTTCCAGCACTTCTCCCATGTGTGACGCGGCTTGTTACAGTGGGTACACCAGATATGCTCGTGTATTTTCTCCATATCGGGAACCCCGCTTCTCCTTTGGTTAGCAACCATGATTGTTCCTTCTTCAGCTATCGTTGCAGAGCTTTCAGTTATTGAGGTCTCCAGCATCAGTCCTCTCCTGCTTTCTTCACTCCGGACAATGGCTACCACTTCATTAAGCCCTGGGACTTTCTCTTTTCCCAAGATTTGGATTCGGACCTGGTCATATTCAGTATTCAACCCTACCAAAAAATCATAGACTCTATCTTGTTCAATATACTCCTTAAGGATTGCCGAGTCTTCTGAACATTTTGCTTTTATAACTCGATAGTGGTCCAATTCCATCCATAGAGACTTGAGTTGATTAGCATATTCTGTAACGGATCTGTTTCCCTGTTTGGCAGCCACAGTTTTCACCTTTACATCATAAATTTAAGCAGCATCCTTGGCCTTAGAATACGTTTGTTCTACTGCCTCCCAAATTTCCTTTGCTGATTTAAGGAACATACAGGTATCACTAATTTCTGGGACCATTGAATTCCACAGCCACGCCATGATCATGGAGTCTTCTTCATCCCATGATTTGAACTTGGGATCTGTTTCAGCAGGTGCACTATCAGTCAGGTGACTGACCTTTCCTTTTCCTTTCAAGATGGTCCTAATGAGTTGAGACCATTTGAGATAATTCTTCCCATTTAACCGATAAGCAGAATGAACATTCTGCAATTCTCCAGCAGGCTGGGGTCTGTCCCCAGTTTCCAGACTAGGATTCACGATCTCAGCCATGACTAGGTGCGATCAAGGTAGAGAAGGCTGCGCTGCAATGAAGGCTGCGACAAAGGTTAAAGGTAGCGCAGCAATGAAGGCTGCAACTTAGGGTTTACACGGTCAGAGGCTCCCAAGGATCAGGAGCTCTGATACCATATCAAATTTAGAAGAAATAATATTCTTGTGTATTCTGTTATGAGGTCACTGGACCTATATATATATATATACACATCAACCTGCAGGCTATTTTAGGAAATATGGACAGCTAGTTCTAAGAAAACAAATCCTTGTGATTATGGGATTGATCCTAAATAAATAAACCTAGTAATTAGCAAGATACAGCTGTTACAGAATTACTACAAATATAAACCTTCCTAAAATACACAAAGACAATCACTGTTTTGACATGCCTTAATGGTTGCCAACGAGCCAATGTTTTTATACAGGAAAACAAATGTATAATTAATAGATGTATTAAAATGATGTAATTTAAAACCAACAACAATAACGATAATACTGTATTATTTACTTTTACATAAGACTTACATGTTAAAGCGAAAATATTTTTGATGGCCTAAATCATCACCTTTTTTAGCTTAATGGGTTTTTCAAAAGGTTTAAAATGCCTTAGCCTAGTCACTTAAGTAATTAGGCTTGGTCATAAGCTCTGACAAGTCACCAGTTCGATTTTCATTTGATCGATCATAAGTGAATTCTCTAAGTTGCTTCACAGTTATATTCTAAATCTAATCTTGTTTTTAATCTTTGGTTACAAAGATGTAAGACCGGTGTATTCTGTTATGAGGTCACTGGACCTATATATATATATATATATATATATATATATATATATATATATATATATATATATATATATATATATATATATATACATCAACCTGCAGGCTATTTTAGGAAATATGGACAGCTAGTTCTAAGGAAACAAATCCTTGTGATTATGGGATTGATCCTAAATAAATAAACCTAGTAATTAGCAAGATACAGCTGTTACAGAATTACTACAAATATAAACCTTCCTAAAATACACAAAGACAATCACTGTTTTGACATGCCTTAATGGTTGCCAACGAGCCAATGTTTTTATACAGGAAAACAAATGTATAATTAATAGATGTATTAAAATGATGTAATTTAAAACCAACAACAATAACGATAATACTGTATTATTTACTTTTACATAAGACTTACATGTTAAAGCGAAAATATTTTTGATGGCCTAAATCATCACCTTTTTTAGCTTAATGGGTTTTTCAAAAGGTTTAAAATGCCTTAGCCTAGTCACTTAAGTAATTAGGCTTGGTCATAAGCTCTGACAAGTCACCAGTTCGATTTTCATTTGATCGATCATAAGTGAATTCTCTAAGTTGCTTCACAGTTATATTCTAAATCTAATCTTGTTTTTAATCTTTGGTTACAAAGATGTAAGACCGGTGTGAAGGAATACGCTAAAGTTCATGCAAAGCTCTGCTTTGCATGAACTTTAACCTAGGAACTTCATATGGCTCTAAGAATGGCGCTTCAATGATAATTTCAGTGACAGATGCGGCATAATATATGTCTAACACTGTAGCTTCATCATCTCTCTTATGTTCTGTTCAATTGTATTAATATCAACATTTATTGCTTACCATTTTTTATATCTGCTGCTGCAGCTTTCAGAGATCACCATGCCAAGTATTCTGGCAGCATCAATATTTTCGGCACAAAGTGGCAAGACTGCGGCATTCTCTAGGAATGCAATGTTTTTGGTTCTTCTATGTTTCACTTCAGGGATATGCAGGTAATTCTTATAGAGCTTAATCTCTCTGTCTAACATAAATTTTAGTCACTTTTTGGAAAGCTATATAATGGGATATCCAAGGCACAAAACCAAACCGCACTCTAGACTATACAAGGATCTTGTCTTAAATAAAGGAGCTTGTCCTTAAGTAACCAGACCCCTTAATAGTGGAAAAGTAAGAGAGGCTAATAATCTCCGGATTCTTAATACACACAACCCATATGCTAGGTGATAAACCCATATGCTTACACTCAACAAGCTTTGGAAGAAGCGCATCGGAGATAGTAGAAAGAAGCCAGGTGCAGATGAGAGCATCCTGTTGCTCCCACTCAAGAAACGCACCGTGAGATGCAGGATCTGAAGGGGACGGTGGTGGAATCACCGGAACGGTAACAAACCGTTGAAGACGATGACCACGAACGACACCATCGATTTGCTGCTTCCATTGTTTGAAATTCTTGTCATCAAGCTTAACAGAAATAAGGTGAGATAGCTTCACCTGAGAAGAAGGAAAAAGAGACTCCATGGATCGAAAAAAAAAATTAAGCTCTGATACCATGATAGAGTTTGGTAAAATAGAGAGAATTGAAGTAAGGGAAGAAACTCGCATTGTATTGAATGAATAACAATGATACAAGGGGCTTGCTATATATAGCAAAGCAAGCCTAACAAACCAGCAGATTCTGTTGTAACAAACTGACAGCTCAGTATAACAGAATAGAAAGATAATACAAAGGCATATATATAATGAACTACTCTATTAAACTATTATTCAAACAAGGAATGCTTGCCTCAAAATTAATTTCCTTTTGATGTGGTCTATTTGTCAGTATATATTTAGTATTCAGATTGAGTGGGTGGTTATTTGGTTCTCTCATTTGAATTTCAGTGGTTTGCGAAGTGGCTGCTTTGGAATTTTGAATGTAACCTTGGTGAGTGGTTTTTGATCTCAACTAATTTCAATTAATGTTTTGGATGTGTCAACTTTGTATGCTAGAGTTTTTTATCCCACCTATGCCATTGCTTTGTATCTTTGTGAATTTTATGCTGGAAGATATAGTCAATGAGTCATCGGATCAATAAGGGGCTGTTTTTTTTTTTTTCATAATATAAAATCTCCCAAAGTGAGGGAATTAAAAAATTGTTGAGATAAATTCTTCAACTCTAATATATGTTATAATACTTTTAAAATTAAAAATATATTAATCATAAATATTCATTTATCATTCTAGACAAATAGACACTCTTAAAAATGTGAAAGATTTCTCTATTGTTTCCTCTACTTCCCTCCCTTAAAAGCCCTTCCCTCCTCTAAACTCCGAACAAAGCATAAGATGATTTCAGACTAGTGTTTTACCACAAATAGAGGATGTTTTGAGCATTTTTATCCAAAGTTATTTTTCTATATTCTATGACTTATATTTTAGTTTTTACTTTTATTGTAGAGTGTATTCCTTGTTTATAACTTGGAGATATTTTATAAGATGACCCTCCTCTAAACTCCAATACTGATTGCTGCTTTTTCTATCAAGTACTATTATTGGTGTTACTTGAAACTGAATTTCTTGTCAGTATTGCTGCTAAAAATCTGCTAAAACTTCTCCATAAAAATAGATCTTCAATCATTAGTTTCCTAAATAATCTCCTTATTTAAAAACTATGAATACATCTGGAAAGACAGATAAAATCTTTTATCGCGTCATATTGGATTGCATAAGAAAGAAATGATTAAATCAGCACAATAATATCCTAACGGATAGTAATTAGAATTATAATATCAGTGTTATCTAGTTCAGAGCACATCATCCCATTCTCCCTGTCATGTTTCAGGTAAAGCGTCTCCGAGAAAACTTGTATACAGCCATTCTTTTTCAGGTATATGTTTTACGAAACAAAAATATACTGGGCTAGCAAAGATGTTCTTTAGCTTTTTTTCTTTATTTATTTACTTGTATCGCCTCTCTGCTTTTCTTATGGTTACTGTTAGACCCAGCAGAGACAAAAAGAAGCCCATTTGGTTTAAAGACTATAAAATAGAATAGATGATGCAAACTTTTAATTTAAGTCCATGTTATGTTTTAATGAAGTGGCCCATGGCCCAAATCATTAGGGTAGATAGAAACCCTAGTAGTATTTATATGCTGTGTATGTCATTGAATGAGGTAAGAGAAAAGTTGTTATTTATGTTTTAGTCTTCTTTTGCATTCTAGATCTGAAATTAGTTATAGAGTAGATTCTATCATTGGTGCTTTCTTCCCTTGATTCAACCCTCCCATGGCTCCACCAAAGCCAACCAACACAGCCAACAAAGAGGTCATAGATGAAGCTATTGCTACTGCAGTTCAGACCTCCCGTATGCATCTCGATGCTGCTCTAAATGAAACGCAACAGCAGCTTGATGAGCGCTTCTTCAGCACACATGAAGAGCTGCGGGAGCTCAAATCCAGATTGGACAACGAATCTCAAATAGAGACTCAGCGGTATGATTCGATTGTCTCTCTTCTCCAAACGCTGCAGCTGCAACGTGAGCTTCCTCAACCTGTTGGAAGCGCAACTTTCCAAACTTCAGGTATGACACAATCCATTCCTCCTTCCCCAAATATCCCCACTATCCCAATACCCATGGTTTCTACACCTCTTCACACTCCTGCTCAGCATGCCACTACCCAGCCCTTTATCCCCACTCACACTGCTATCAATACCCCACACCAGTATGCCAACACAGCCCAACCACCACCACCATACCCACACACTAATTTCTCACCGAACCAGTCCCAACAGGCCAGCTTTAACACCCACACACAAATTCCGAACCTATCACAAATCCCACTTTTACCCACTTTTCGTTCCCCAAAACTTGAGCTGGCTCTTTTTGATGGATCTAATCCCCTTGAATGGCTATTTCAAGCTGACCAATATTTTAGTTTTTACAATCTTCCACCAGAAAATCGTTTGTCAATGATTTCATTTTATATGAAGGGTGATGCTTTAGGCTGGTTTAAGTGGATGCATCATAATCAATTGTTAACTGATTGGTATTCTTTTACAAAAGCCCTCGAATTACGTTTTGGTCCTTCCACTTTTGAAAATCATCAAGCTGAGCTTTTTAAATTAAGACAAGATGGTAGTGTGGTTGATTACCAAACTAGATTTGAGAAACTTGGCAACCAGGTTGTAGGACTACCCCCATCAGCAATTTTAAATTGTTTTATTTCCGGTTTAAATTCAGATATTCATCATGAGCTTGCTATCTTGAAACCGAGTAACATATCTCAAGCAATTGGACTAGCAAAATTAATAGAGTCCAAAATCATGGAGTCTCGACCCAAATTCTCAAAACCCTTTGCTCCATCCTATGGCAAACCCACCTATCCCTCCACCCAAAAACAACCAAACAGCAACCCGTTATCCCTTAACCCCATCGTCAAACAACCACCTTCTACTTTGCCCTCAAAACTACCTATCCGAAAGTTATCCCAAACCCAATTACAAGAAAGAAGAGCCCAAGGTTTATGCTTCAATTGTGATGAAAAATTTGTTGTGGGTCACAAATGCTCTACTTCAAGATTTCTGTTACTGCTAGCTGATGATGACAACCTAGATATACCAATGGAAACCGAATCTGCTGACAATGAGAATGAGTCAGCCTTGGTTGACACATATTTTCAATTGTCCACTCATGCTCTCACAGGGCAATTTTCACCCCAAACACTTAAATTTAAAGGAAAAATTGGTGGACTTTCCGTTATGGTCCTAGTGGATACTGGCAGCACACACAACATTTTACAACCAAGGATCGCTCAACACCTAAATCTTCCAACCACTCCGATATCTCAATTTTCCGTTATGGTTGGTAATGGATCACATTTACAATGTCAAGGTATTTGTGAGGATGTTCAGATTCTGCTACAAAACAAACCTTTCACCCTCCCATTTTACTTACTTCCTATTGAAGGGGCAGATGTTGTCTTGGGCATGGCGTGGCTAAGAACCTTAGGAACTATTCAGGCTGATTTCTCCATTCCATCCATCACTTTTACCCATTTCGAAAAGCCTATCACACTAAAAGGTGATCCAACACAAAGTCCCACCCAATCCACTTTACACCAATTCCGACACTTTCTCCATACCGATTCAGTTGCCTCGCTACACTTAATGTTTTGTCAACCTATTCTTTCCCAAAACCAAACCACTTTACCAAATGACTCACCCTTGTCCTTACTCCCAACAGACTTACATCCTGACATCACCAAACTCATACAAACTTATGAACCCATTTTTCACATTCCCACATCCCTACCACCAAACAGACCCCATGATCATCACATCACTTTATTACCCAACACAACTCCCATAAACGTGAAACCTTATCGCTACCCTCACTCCCAAAAGGATGCTATGGCTGCCCTCATAGAAGAAATGTTACAAAGCGGAACCATTGTACCTAGCACTAGCCCTTTTTCTTCCCCAGTAATCCTTGTCAAAAAAAAAGATGGAACGTGGCGATTTTGTGTTGACTACCGGGCTCTAAATGCGGTAACAGTAAAAGACAAATTTCCCATCCCCACTATTGATGAATTGCTTGATGAACTAGGGTCAGCTACCATTTTCTCCAAGATAGATCTACGCTCTGGATATCACCAGATCCGGGTTGCAAAAGAGGACACACATAAAACAGCTTTTCGCACCTTCGACGGGCATTATGAATTCCTTGTAATGCCCTTCGGACTCACTAACGCACCATCAACTTTTCAATCTGCTATGAACGACCTACTCCGTCCCTATTTGCGACAGTTCGTTTTAGTATTTTTTGATGATATACTTATTTACAGCAATAATTTCACAGATCATTTACATCATTTGCAGGTTGTTTTCCAGTTACTTTACCAGAATTCTTTCTTTGCGAAAATTTCTAAATGTGTTTTTGCAGCTCAGAGCATTGATTATCTGGGTCACATTATTTCAAAAGAAGGCGTAGCACCTGACCCAGAAAAGGTGAGAGCCATTTTGGAATGGCCCCCTCCACGTTCTCTCACGACTCTCAGAGGTTTTTTAGGGCTCACCGGTTTTTATAGAAGATTTGTAAGAAATTACGCCACTCTCGCCGCTCCTCTCACCGACCTGTTACGTTCCACTAAATTTTCTTGGAGTTCAGAGGCACAGAGGGCCTTTACAGAGCTTAAAAACAAGATGACCGACATGCCGGTCCTTGTTTTACCAGACTTTACAAAAATTTTCGTAATTGAAACTGATGCTTCCGGAGTTGCCATTGGAGCAGTGCTGTCCCAGGAGTCCCATCCGATTGCCTTCTTTAGTAAGAAAATGTGTGGGCGCATGCAATCCGCTTCAGTTTACGTTAGGGAGATGTTTGCCGTGACAGAAGCTGTAAAGAAATGGAGGCAATATCTTATTGGTCAGAAGTTCCATATTTATACAGACCAAAAAAGTCTTAAAAATTTGCTGTTACAAAAGATTCAAACGCCGGAACAACAGAAATGGGCCTCCAAATTACAGGGATTTAACTTTGAAATCTTTTACAAACCTGGTAGATCCAATGTAGTTGCCGACGCCTTGAGCAGACAGTTCCACGAAGCTACCTTCCTTCTGCTTTCTTTATCATCACCAGTCCCTAATCTTCTTGACACACTCCGCCAGTTTTATGCAAAAGATACAGTGGGTCAGAATATTGTTCAACATCATTTGGAAAACTCTTCAGAAGGACACTTATACAAATTTTCACAAGGGCTTCTATTTTACAAAGACAGCATCTACTTACCAGATATTCAACAGCTGCGAACGGAAATACTCCGAGAATATCATGCCACCCCCACAGCTGGCCACTCCGGCGTCAAAGCTACACTGGCACGACTGAAAACCTCCTTCTCTTGGCCGGGAATGAACCTTGCAGTGAAAGAATGGGTTAAAAAGTGCGATATTTGTCAACATAATAAATATCTAACTCAGAAAAAAAAGGGCTTTATCCAACCTTTACCTGTCCCACATAGAGTTTGGGATGAACTCACGATGGACTTCATCACACATCTCCCTCCCTCTTACGGACATACAGTGGTTTGGGTGATCTGTGACAGACTTACAAAATACGTCCACTTCCTCGCATTACCGTCAAAGTACACCGCCAAAGATCTAGCTGCACGTTTCGCAGTTGAGATATTCCGCCTACATGGAATCCCCAAATCCATCATCTCAGACCGTGATCCACTGTTCCTAAGCCAATTCTGGAAAGAATTTTTCAAAATTCAAGGAACAACATTAAAATATAGCTCTTCCTACCATCCGGAAACAGATGGCCAAACAGAAGTTGTGAACAGGTCGTTAGAAACATACCTCCGTTGCTTGGTGAACGATCATCCTCGTCGTTGGTATAAATTTCTTCACCTAGCCGAATACTGGTACAATACATCTTTCCACACGGCCATCAAGATGTCTCCCTTCAAAGCTCTGTACGGTAGAGATCCACCTTCCATTCCGGAATACACCACGCGATCGGCTCCCAACGATACCTTGCATGAGACCCTGCATCTAAGGCAAGAAATTTTAACACAGTTAAAAACCAACTTTCAGAAGAGCAAGATACAGATGGAGAAACAGGTCAACCCAAAAAGGATGGACATTACCTTTAACGTGGGGGATCTGGTTCTTTTGAAACTTCAACCATACCGCCAAACCACCGTCTCTAAGAGAATTTCCCAAAAACTTTCTAAAAGATTCTTTGGCCCATACAAAATCATCAGGAGAGTGGGTAACGTTGCATATCTCCTAGATCTACCTTCGTCCTCGCGTATTCATCCGGTAGTTCATGTCTCTTTACTCCGGCCATATTATGGTGGCTCATCCACATCTGGTTCCCCACCGTTACCTGTACCACACACAGAATCTTTCTTTCTAAACCCTGAGGAGTGTTTGGAAGAAAAAGAGGAAAAGGCAATGGACTCGGAAAGATCAAAGAAGGAGAAGAATGGTTCAGAAAGTTTAGAAGATGAAATATTCAGAGAACAACAAACAACTGAGAAGGAAGAAAAGGTACTTGTGAAAAAGAAACTACTACCCATCTCACTAAGTACGTCTTCAGATTCAACTCACTTTCCCAAAAGCACCTCTCATTCTCCAGCCAACACGTCAACCCTTAAGATACCATCCTCACCGTCCAAAGTTCCTTCCAGCTGTAACCCATTGCCTTTTGACCAGATATCCACGCCTGCCCACGTGACTCCCTCGTTTACGGTACCACACAAGGCTCGAGGAGCTTTTGCCCTAGATTCCCGCCGAACCTCATCTACTTATCCCATATCTCAACCACACATCCAGATTTTCCCCATCCTCAACAAGACAACACACCCTCACCACTTCCCAATCCAACATAATTCTGCCACACGTCCCTTGCCATTTCCCAAAGACAGAGCCACACACCCAACGGTAACTTTCCCCAACTCACAGCATTTTGGGCCTGTTACAACTTGGGCCGGTACAACTACACAGAACCTTGAGGACAAGGTTCTCATTGGGCCCGGGAGTATTGTTAGACCCAGCAGAGACAAAAAGAAGCCCATTTGGTTTAAAGACTATAAAATAGAATAGATGATGCAAACTTTTAATTTAAGTCCATGTTATGTTTTAATGAAGTGGCCCATGGCCCAAATCATTAGGGTAGATAGAAACCCTAGTAGTATTTATATGCTGTGTATGTCATTGAATGAGGTAAGAGAAAAGTTGTTATTTATGTTTTAGTCTTCTTTTGCATTCTAGATCTGAAATTAGTTATAGAGTAGATTCTATCAGTTACCCTAGGCATGTATAATGTATTATGTAGGACATATCCTATTTTGATAAAGAAAAAGTTGGCACCTTGACAAGCAGGCTTGCAGCAGATTGTCAACAGCTTTCACATGTTATAGGAAATGATCTTCAGTTAATATTACGCAACTCTTTGCAGGTCTCAATATTTTCATATTAATTTTCTGGTTAAATTTTATGGCATTATTTTCCGTGTATTACCTGTTATTTCTTTGATATCCAGGGAACAGGAGCAATAATTAATTTACTGGTTTTATCTTGGCCTCTAGCATTATCTGCACTGATGATTTGTTCCGTATTATCTGCAATTTTCCTGGTTTATGGCAGGTAAGCGTTGGTAGCTTTTTTGACTTTATTTTAAGGGGCTCGACAATTTTGCTTTGGGTCTGTTTGTTTCTCTCTTTTTGTATTGTCTTCTTGTTAAGAGGATAACTTGGCCTCTATTCTAGTTGTGTTCATCTTGTTTTTTTTATCTTGATAATTCTTCTTTTTTCCTTAGCTGTAAACAATGTTTTATATGTTTTAGCCAGTCATTCATGTCTCTGGCCTAACTAATGGCAATGCTGACTTTCTAAAGAATGTATTTGTTGTTTTAATAGGTATCAAAGAAAAGCAGCAAAGTTAACCCAAGATTTCTCTGCTTGTGCTAATGATGTATACATACTTACTTGTAGATACTATTTCTCAAATATTGACCATAATCTTATTTTAACTATTATTGTATTTTCTATCACAGGTAGCTCAGGAAACACTTTCTTTGATAAGAACTGTTCGAGTGTATGGGACCAAAAAAGAAGAATTTGAAAGGTGATTTATTTTGTTTATTCTCTTATTATATATTCTTGCTGAAAATCTATATTTTGGCATGTAATTTGATAACACTTCGTTACTTCTTTGTATTAATAAAGCTTTTAAGCTATACTGTTCTCTCCGATTCTGTCCTCAAATTGATACTTTGTGCATCATTCGCAAGGTCATTATACTCCACTATACATTTATAGGATAACAATTGATAAGGATAATTTTCTAATCTTTTATTTATTTACACGTCCAAAAAATATCAAATCAATTGGACTCGACTTGTCTATGCTTATTTTCCATATTTCCTCTTATGTGTTGAACTATTTTCCTTAATTCTTGTGCTTGAACTTCCCCTAATATTAGTTCTAGCATAGTAATGAATATAATTTATTTGCATCGTTCAAACATAGGATACTTACATATTCTCTTTACAAGCAGGTATGATAGCTCCCGAGCTGTGAGACATTGCTTTTCCATTTAAAACCTGGCCTTGCAAATATAAGCTATAAGGAGCCAACTGAAAACCTAGCTTGTGGTAGCTAATTACATGATTGAAATTTACATAATTTACCTAATTTTCAACAAAAAAAAGTCTTATTGAAAAATTACTCAGTTATTTTGGAACTTTTTCCCATTTTCAAGGCATGTTACATAATCTATATCCATATATAATTTTTTTTGTTTGTTAAATCAAAACTTGCAGATATATGCAATGATGTTAGCAACAATTTTTTTTTGAAATCGTCTACCATTCCGAGTGTGATAATAGATTTTTTACATAAGTTGATCATAAATTTTGGCAAATAATTGTGTCAATGATACTCTTAATTTCTATACATCTAATCAGGTACAACCATTGGTTACAGAAATTAGCATTTATTAGCAGTCGAGACAGCGTGGGTAATGGTTTGTGGAACCTGAGCTTTAACACCCTTTACCGTTCAACTCAGGTTTGTCTGAGTAAATTATTTTCTCACGTTATAAACATTGAAAGGTACATAAAATATATACATCATTCCTATACTAATTAAGGAAGTAGTAATTATTTTGTTCTAATTACATATCCCTAGAATTAAAGAGATTTTCCTAATCATATCAATATGTACATAAATAAGAAAGATACTACAAACTCCCTAAATCAATTTCTTTAAATACTGTGAGATTTTCCACACTCCCCCTCAAGCTGGTGAATAGGTGTTATCCATTCCCTGTTTGGCCAATGTTAAGAGTCTCATAATATATAACCTAAAAATAAGTGGAGACAATCATCACCTTACAAGCTAGTTTTGTAGGGTTGAATTAGATCCAACCACAATTAAAAAAAAAAAATAGATGTGATATTGGGAAGGAGTTCTTCAATCATGTCATTATTCCTTTTTGTGAAAAAGAATGACTCTTGTGTGAAAACACCACAAAAATGGAATTCTAGAAAGAAAAAATGGTCATCTTCTTGATTAATCTGGAGCGTTGTTGTTCTAAAATAATGTTCCAAAGTATCTTTGGGGAGAAGCTATACTTACAGCAACATAGATCATTTACCGACTATCTTCTAGAGTGTTGGAATTAAGGAGTCCTATGGACATTCTTCTGTCCTTCCATTCAAATTTGACCACTAATAATGTTGTCTCACGGGTCTTTGGGTGTCTCATTTGTTCATATCCACAGTCAATGTAGGGGAAAGCTAGAGCTCTAAAATGTGTTTTTGTTGGTACTCTCCTGCTAAAAAAGGATATCAATATTACCACCCTCTGTCAAAACAATTATTTGTCTCGAGATGTTACATTCCATGAAAGAGAAACCTACTTCACACAACCTAGCGAGGGGGGTCTTAGTTATTCTTCCAAATCTTGACCAAATTCCAGTGAGCTCAAATTCAGTTCAAGAAGAGAAATGGCAGGAAATGAATTTGAAAATGAGGCATTGGTCGAAGATGGATCTGGACGTGAATTTGAGGATGAAGTAGTTGCTGAAAATAGACTTGAGAATGAAGAGTGGTTGAAAACAGAGCCTGGAAATGATAAGTTTGGAAAGATAATGATAATATACTCTTGAAACTCTTATTCTTCCAAATCTTGACCAAATTCCCATGAGCTCAATTCAAGAAGAGAAGTGGCTGGAAATGAATTTGAGAATGAGGCATTGGTTGAAGATGGATCTGGACGTGAATCTGGGGATGAAGTAGTGGCTGAAAATAGACTTGAGAATGAAGCAGTGGTTGAAAACAGAGCTGAAAATGATAAGTTTGGAAAGATAAAGTAATTGTTGGAATTATTCCAATTATTGGAATTATTGGAAATATAATTTAAGTGCCTATTCATGTATCTAGGGGTCTAGGAATCTATGCCTTGTAAATTACATACGTGTACCTAGGAAATAGCTTCAATCTTAATCATGTAATTACTCTCTTGATTGTATATAATCAGATCACTTGAGTGCTTTGTAACTCAAGCATTTCCCTAATAAGGTGTGTCGATTAAGGAAAGCCCTATATGGACTAAAACTGTCTCCTAGGGCATGGTTTGGACGATTCACAAAAGCAATGGTATACTTAGGTTACAAGCAGAGCCAAGGAGATCACACTCTTTTTTTCAAGCACTCACAAAAAGGAAAATTAACTATCCTCCTTGTCTATGTTGATGATATTATTATTACAGGAGATGACTTGATAGAGAGACGATTGTTACCGGAAAAACTATCGGTAGAATTTGAAATGAAGGACCTTGGACAACTCAAATACTTCTTGGGAATTGAGGTTGCCTACTCGAATCAAGGCATTTTCATTTCTCAGAGGAAGTATGTACTCGATCTCTTGCAGGAAACAGGGAAATTAGGATGCAAACCTTCAAGTGTTCCTATAGAGCAAAACCACAAGTTGAGCCTTGAAGAAGAGAGTCCCAAAGTTGACAAAATCCAATATCAAAGATTGGTTGGAAAGTTGATTTACCTGGCACATCCTAGACCTAACTTGGCGTATGCAGTCAGTGTGGTGAGCCAATTTATACATGACTCGAGGATGCGACACTTACAAGCGGTTGATTGCATTTTACAATACCTCAAAACTACTCCCGGAAGAGGACTATTATTCAAAAGAGGCGGAAACTTAACTATAGAAGCCTACACCGAAGCTGACTATGCAGGATCGATAAGTGATAGAAGATCCACTTCGGGATTTTGCACCCTCTTGTGTGGAAATCTTGTCACATGGAGAAGTAAGAAACAAAATGTAGTGGCTCGATCAAGTGCTGAAGCAGAATTTCGGGCTTTGGCACAAGGAATCTGTGAATTACTCTGGATAAAGATTATTCTAAATGATCTGAAAATACAATGTGAAGGGCCTATGAAGATGTTCTGTGATGACAAGTCAGCAATCAGTATTGCTCATAATCCTGTTCAGCATGACAGGACAAAACATATAGAGATTGACCGCCATTTCATTAAGGAAAAACTAGATAGTGGTTTAATAGCTACATCCTATATTCCTTCTGGACATCAACTAGCAGATGTGTGGACAAAGGGATTGCCACCTGATCGTTTCAATCAATTGACTTGCAAGTTGGGAATGATTGATATCCATTCACCAACTTGAGGGGGAGTGTTGGAATTAGTGGAATTATTCCAATTATTGGAATTATTGGAAATATAATTTAAGTGCCTATTCATGTATCTAGGGGTCTAGGAATCTATGCCTTGTAAATTACATACGTGTACCTAGGAAATAGCTTCAATCTTAATCATGTAATTACTCTCTTGATTGTATATAATCAGATCACTTGAGTGCTTTGTAACTCAAGCATTTCCCTAATATCCATTTCTTTCTACAGTAATACTCTTGAAACTTCTTCCAAATCTTGAAAATATGTTTATAAGTGGAGGGTAATCCTCAAATTAGAAGTTGTTTTTGTAAGGTTGAGTTAGGTTCAATCACACATTAAGACTTACTCCCTCTGTCCCAAATTATAAGACGTTTTGCAAAAAAAATTTGTCCCAAATTATAAGTCACTTTACAATTCCAATGCAATATTTATAATTCTTTCCTAATATACCCTCAAGTATTTATTATTATTCCTTTTTTCAACTTTTTTAATTTCTCTTGGTAATTCTGAGGGGCATTACTGTAAATTCATACATAATTTGTCTTTCCCATAAAGTAACAATTAAATTTCTTAATTCGTGTGAAATACTCAAAACGTCTTATAATTTGGGATAGAGAGAGTAGTATATAAGTCGTTTAGTTGACTCATTTTTCTAATATCATCAATACTATTGATTCTTAAGCCTTTCTATCTTATTTCCATTGATTTTCTGTTTCGTATTAAGTACATTTGAAACTAACGTAAAGATAT
Organism: Vicia villosa; assembly: GCF_029867415.1. Taxonomy (NCBI): domain Eukaryota; kingdom Viridiplantae; phylum Streptophyta; class Magnoliopsida; order Fabales; family Fabaceae; genus Vicia; species Vicia villosa. The sequence continues at coordinate 29,689,428 of NC_081185.1, forward strand.
AAGGACTTAAATGCTAATTGTCCTATTTTTGGTTCTTTCGTAAGTCTTCTATTATTATCAAATTAAAACTCTTCCACTGTATTCTTCATGACCATCAGATCAGAATCCAACGGTTCTGTAGCGCTTTATAGACCGTTATAATGAAGATGAGGGCAATAGTGTAATAACCATAATAGGTGGCCCACCGGATCTTAAGCGATGCTCTTCATACCATGTTAAGAAATGTGGTTGGGCCCAACTCACTCTACAAAACCGGTTGGTAGGGTGAGGATTGCCCCCACTTATAAGCATATGTTTAGGCCATATATTATCCGATGTGGGACTCTTAACATGGATTATTTCCTTTTATTATAAAATATGATATTGATGCTTTAGGTCAATATCATTTCTCTCTTCACTCAAATTTAGCAAACGGTGGAACCTAAGTTACTGTTCTCTCATTGCAAATTTGCTTCTTCCACTTTCTTCTCAACCTAAAAATCAGCAACGACTAAAACTCAGCTTCACTTAAATTCAGCAAACGGTGGAACCTAAGTTACCGCTCTCTCTCTAATGCAATAAAAATCTTTACAAAAAATAGATAAAGAAATTTCTCTAGAAGGTTTTATATTTAGGGACGAAGTTAGTAGTTATTTAATTGTTTTTTTATTAAATTGCAACTTGCAGATATTTGCAGTTCTTTTAGGAGGAATGTCTGCTCCCAGCTGTTGTGTAACTGTTGAGCAACTTACTAAGTATGTATTATACTGTGAGTGGTTGATTTTTGCCACTTGGAGGGTGACAAACAGTTTATCATCATTAATGCAGTCCATCGGAGCATCTGAACAAATTTTCGAAATGATGAACCGATTGCCCTGTGACCAATTCTTAGTCCAAGGCAAGTAATTATTAGAGTTCCTTGCTCTTGTATAAGATATCGAATTATATATTGCTTTAATTATGCTTCCCACTTTTAACAGGAATTAAGTTGCAGAGGCTAATGGGCCATATTCAGTTTGTTGATGTATCATTTCATTATCCTGCAAGGAGTATGGTATGTATTTTTGTTCTATTAAGTGTTTTTCACTACGCTGGTTACAATAAGCATATTTTTAAGTTACTCATTTCTGCTCAAAGTTAAAACGCATATGCCTGTATGATGCACTCATTTCATCTTTCCTGACTTTTGAACAGATCCCGGTTCTAGAACACTTAAACTTCTCTGTAAAAGCAAATGAAGTCATTGCCATTGTAAGATTTGTCCCTTTTACTGTACCATTGATGTTGGTGATTCCCAAAGACTAACTCGATATTTCTACCTTGCCAAGGTTGGTCTGAGTGGCAGTGGAAAGAGCACGTTAATCAACCTTTTACTTCGCCTGTATGAGCCTTGTAGTGGTCAGGTAAATTATTTATATCTTTCAGTCCTGGTAAATTGAAGTCATGATCTCGGTTAGTTATTGCTCCCGAAGTTGAAAGACTAAAAATATAGTGTTAAATTAAGTAAAAAAGGTGGGAAAAATCAGTTTACCCTTCTAAAAATATTTGGGTTTATGAATTTTTTCCTAAATTGAGAATAGTGGCAATCAAACCGCTAGGCACTGCTATTGCGCCGCTACGAAACCATTATTCGCGGCCGCTACAACCACTACCATCAATAGCGCTTCCCAGGTCAATTGTGTAGTGGTGAGGGGCTGTGCCGTCATGCTAAGTTGCTATAGCTGTGCTATGGTGCGTTATTGACAACCTAGAGTCCACTACTGCCTAAACATGACACATCTCCTTGCTCACAGTTATGACATTGTTTTCACACAAATAGATGGTTGAACTTGAATGTCCCGTATTTTACTAGTTTGAAGTTTTGTTCGATCCATGTACTCTATGTGTGATACTATATACTTATGTGTGATTTGGCCCATAGTTCACTGTTTTGTTGTTTTAATCTTATTAGAAAAGCAGAATGAAAATCTGTTTTGTTGTTTTAATCTTATTAGAAAAGCAGAATGAAAATAAAACTTGGTGAAGATGATAAATCCTCCCAAAAGGTTGATGGTGATACAAATGAAAAGTGGATATATAATACAATTATGCTATTCAATGTTTTTGTTCTTGATACAACTATGAGTAAAATAGCAAAGAGACGACACCACTATCTAAGAGCTCGTATGTTTATATTCAGCTATGAGTAAAATAGCAAAGAGACGACACTGCTATCTCGGAGCTTGTGTGTTTATATACATCATTATTCATGGTTATAATATCTTAAGTCTGTAGGATTATTTTCACAGGTATGTATTGATGGTTTCCCTCTCAAGGAGTTGGACATTAGATGGCTGAGGCAGAACATTGGATATGTTGCGCAGGTTAAGTTACTGAAACAATATTTTATAAATACGGTACTAAATTGGATTTTTGACCGTACTACCACCCCCATGAAAAAAATTTCTGGAAATGTCAGCCCCCAAAATTTAAGTCACAAAATGCCACCCTTTTTGCACTTTTTTAAAATTTTTCAGAGTTGGCAGAGGGTGACCGTCGTTTGAAATGGAGGGCATGCATTGACATTCATAGGGCCGCCGTTTCAAACGGAGGGGACTATATATATATATATATATATATATATATATATATATATATATATATATATATATATATATATATATATATATATATATATATATATATATATATATATATATATATATATATATATATATATATATATATATATATCATTTTTGTATTTTTTAGATTTTTTAATGTTTTTTAAATATTTGTTATTTTAAGTAATTATTAAATAATTATAATTTAATTATTTAATTTATTAAAAAATTAAAAAATAAATTTTGTAAATAAAAATAAATTTTTTTAATAAATAAAATTATTTTATTAATTTTATATTTAATAACAATATAATTATAATACATAAAATTATCTTATTAATTTATATTTAAGAACAATATAATAACAATAACAATATAATTATAATTTAAAAGTAAAAAATTATTTTATTAATTTTTATTTAACAATATTACATCATGATAATGCGATGGTTGGTCGTATATGTTAGACGAGGAGGGTTGTGCGAATCGTTGAGTTTGTTCTTGGTTAAATGTGTTGTGGGTTGGTGAATGTTTGTGGTTGGGTAGGTGGCATTTGGGATGAGGAAGGTTGAGTGCGTGATCAACAAGCCATTGATTTACAGAAGCGTACATATACGGTAATGATCCTATACCAAGTCATATAGTCGTGAGTTGGCATAGACTGTGGGTCAACCATAGGTCCAGACAATATCTGGCCACATTTCTCCATTTTTGTTGCTCTGTGCGGTACAATTGAGTATACGGTGTTTTCCATGATTCTTTCATCGTCATCTCATGGTTGAATTTTATCGGGCATTAGGGATAAGCCAATTAAGAGCAGATTAAAAATTCTAGTGTATGTTAAGTGTACCACAGTTGAATTTTCATCTACCGGATTATTAGCTTATAGTGATTTAAGCCAAGAAATTAGAATCATTCGACTTTTTAAAGCTGTACGTGTTGGTTGAAAGCCCAAAAATTCTTCCCACATGTCCAAGTCTATTTCGGTAGGACGGTTACAGCCTTACCATTGACACCTAGACCCAGTAACATACTTACATCTTCCAACGTTATGGTACACTCACCAGTTAGAAAATGAAATGTATGTGATTCGGGCCTCCATCTTTCGAGTAAGGTCATTATGAAACTTGTGTCTGTATGGATATGTGGTATCCTTACTATGCTTGCAAAACCGAATCTCTACAAGTAAGGTAGAATAACAACATGAGAATCTAATTTTTTATGGGTCCTTGTTCTAAAATGATCCAGATCAGCAAACTGTAATAAAATTTATATAAATATAAATATAAACATAAATGTAATTTAAATATCAACATAAATATAAATATAAATATAAACATAAATATAAATATAAACATAAATATAAATATATACATAAACATTAATATAAACATAAATATAAATATATTTAAACAAGTACCGCAGCATGTTCGGGTGTTCCCCTATGTTTATCACCAAACTAAAAGAAAGACAATTTATATGGAGAATGAACTAACTATAGAGTATGAATTTCAAGGAAGGAGATAAGTGATGAGAGTGATGGAAGTGAAATGATGAAAATGAAGTATGAACTATCTATTTATAGAAGAAATTAGTAGGTTGTTGTGAAGTTATAATATTTAATAGTATGGTTACATATTTATTGCAGTTGGTTGGATGCATTAATTAAGATTTTTACACCATGATAAAATTTCTTCAACTGTTCTTAAGTAAAGTGGAGTGTGTGTTTGCTATTGCTTAATATCACATCAAACACTCTTGATTATGATGTTTATAAGTTTGATTCTAAAAGATATATAGTCAAGTATTCCAATGAAGATTGAACGTTCAGATGTAGAGGTTCTTTGGGGAAAAAAAGTGGTACGTGGATAATTACCAAGGTAAGTGGAACGCACACATGCACTTCGGTTGCAATTACTCGGGACCATCGGAAATTAGACTCAAACATCATCAGTGACAACATCAAACGTCTCATTCAAGAGGATGCCTCGTTGAAGGTTAAACACATTATTGCTCATATTTGTGAGAAATTCAACTACACGATTTCTTACAAAAAGAAAACATGGATTTCGAAGAACAAGGCAATAGCATCTATCTATGGTAATTGGGAGACTTCCAATTCATTGTGGAAGGTCGTTGTAGGAAGTCTCCCAATTACTATAGGTAGATGCTATTGTTTTGTTCTTCGCAATTCATATATATATATTTTTTTTTTTGTAAGAAATCGTGTAGTTGAATTTCTCACAAATATGAGCAATAGTGTTTAACCTTCAACGAGGCATTCTCTTGAATGAGACGTTTGATGCCGTCACTGATGATGTTTGAGTCTAGTTTCCGATGGTCCCGAGTAATTGCAACCGAAGTGCATGTGTGCGGTCCACTTACCTTGGTAATCATCCACGTACCACTTTTTTTCCCAAAGAACCTCTACATCTGAACGTGCAATCCTCGTTGGAACACTTGACTATATATCTTTTAAAATCAGACTTATAAACATCATAATTAAGAGAGTGTTTGATGTGATACTCAGCAATAGCAAACACACACTCCACTTTATTTGAGAGCAGTTGAAGAAATTTTACCATGGTGAAAAATCTTAATTAATGTATCCAACCAACTGCAATATATATATGTAACCATACTATTAAATATTATAACTTCACAACAACCTACCAATTTCTTCTATAAATAGGTAGTTCATACTTCATTTTCATCATCTCACTCTCATCACTTATCTCCTTCCTTGAAATTCGTACTCTCTTGTTAGTTCATTCTCCATATAAAATGTCTTTCTTCTGGTTTGGTGATAAACATAGGGGAACACCCGAACATGCTGCGAGACTTGTTTAAATATATTTATATTTATGTTTATATTAATGTTTATGTATATATTTATATTTATGTTTATATTTTTATTTATATTAATGTTGATATTTAAATTACATTTATGTTTATATTTATATAAATTTTATTACAGTTTGCTGATCCTGATCATTTTAAAACAAGAACCCATAAAAAATTAGATCCTCATGTTGTTATTCTACCTTACTTGTAGAGATTTGGTTTTGCAAGCATAGCAAGGATACCACATATCCATACAGACACAAGTTTCATAATGGCCTTACTCGAAAGATGGAGGCCCGAATCACATACATTTCATTTTCCAACTGGTGAGTGTACCATAACGTTGGAAGATGTAAGTATGTTACTGGGTCTACGTGTCAATGGTAAGGCTGTAACCGGTCCTACCGAAGTAGACTTGGACATGTGGGAAGAATTTTTGGGCTTTCGACCACCACGTACAACTTTAAAAGTTCGAATGATTCTAATCTCTTGGCTTAAATCACTATTAGCCAATAATCCGGTAGATGAAAATTCAACTGTGGGACACTAAACATACACTAGAATTTTTGATCTGCTCTTAATTGGCTTATCCCTAATGCCTGATAAAATTCAACCATGAGATGACGATGAAAGAATCATGGAAAATACCGTATACTCAATTGTAACGCACAGAGCAACAAAAATGGAGAAATGTGGCCAGATATTGCCTGACTAGACCTATGGTTGACCCACAGTCTATGCCAACTCACGACTATATGACTTGGTAAAGATCATTACCGTATATGTACGTTTCTGGAAATCAATGGCTTGTTGATCCACGCACTCAACCTTCCTCATCCCAAATGCCACCTACCCAATCACAAACATTCACCAACCCACCAAGTCACAACACATTTAACAAAGAACAAACTCAACCATTCGCACAACCCTCCTCGTCCAACATATACAACCATCGCATTATCATGGTGTAATATTGTTAAATAAAAATTATAATTATATTGTTATTGTTATTAATAAGAAAATTTTATGGATTGTTATTAAATATAAAATTAATAAAATGATTTTATGTATTAAATAAATTAATTTTTATTTACAAAATTTATTTTTAATTTTTTAATAATTTAAATAATTAAATAATAATTACTTAAAATAACAAATATTTAAAAAATATTAAAAAAATAAAAAATACAAAAAACGAAAAAAAATATATATATATATGAAGGCCAATGCATGCCTTCTGTTTCAAACGGCGGTCACCCCCTGCCAACTCTGAAAAATTCTAAAAAAGTGCAAAAAGGGTGGCATTTTGGGACTTAAATTCGGGGGTGGCGTTTCAAGAATTTTTTTTCATGGGGTGGTAGTACGGTCAAAAATATATTCATTTTCTGAATTTTATTTTTCAAATAGGAACCGCATATCTTTCATATGGACATAAAGTCGAACATAGAGTATGGTTGCCCTAAGAACTTAAATGAAGAAGATATTATAAAGGCAGCAAAACTGGCTTATGCCCATGACTTTATTTCCTCTCTTCCTAATGGCTACGACACCGTTGATGGCAATGCACTTAGTGGTGGACAAAAGCAGCGAATTGCCATTGCCAGGTCCATTATCAGAGACCCAGTTATTATGATTCTGGACGAACCAACCAGTGCCTTGGATTCTGAAAGTGAGCATTATATCAAGGTATATCTGTCAAATTTTAACCAAATTTTAATATGTAGTCCCCATCCGTAATTGCAGTCACAATATATCGGTTTGGGGTCTTCGCAACTGCAAATGCAATTGCATCAGTCATAGTTAGTTGCCTCTTACCATAATGCAAGTTTTTGCATCATAATTGCAACCACAATTTAAAACCATAGTTCTGACTTTTCAAAATTATAATTTCCAACTTTGTGTTCAATCAATGTATTTTGCTTATCCAAATAAAACTTTGACATGCACTTGTTTATGTGTTCTGTACTTATTTTAGGAGGTGTTGTATACATTGAGAAATGAAAATAAATCAAGAACCATCATTATCATAGCACATAGGTAAATTCTTAAATACCTCCCTTTGTTTCAGTTTACTTATAATAAGAAAAGTATCATTGAAAGTACCATCATTACAGGCTTTCTACTGTAAAAGCTGCTGACCGAATCATTGTCATGGATAGTGGTCGAATTATTGAGGTGATTTCCGGTTGAACTTAACTATTTTATCATAATACTTAAGCCCCAAAAATGTGTTTCTTGTGGTTTAGACCTGACACAGTTGTGCAATTATATGTTAGTTGCAAATTTTTTTTGACACTACTCATTCAGTTTGTTTGTTTTTTAACAGAAGAAAAATGCATAAACAATGTGATTTTTGTTTTGCAGATGGGTAACCATGAAGAGCTTCTGGTCAAAGATGGGCTCTATGCCAAGTTAAATAAAATTCAAGCAGATGTATTTTAATTTGATTCAATTTTGTTTTGGCAAGGGCAAGAAATTAACTTGTTAAGAATTCTCTATTGCTTATTGCAATAGTAATTATTGATATCATGGTAGATATTTGAATTGAATGACAGTAACAATTTAACATTTAAAATTTGAGTAGGATTAAAATTCTAGACATTTTGCAATAGCAAGAAAAAAAAATCCGTTTTTTTGCCAAAACTTATTTATTTAATAAGGTGGGAAACTAGAGATGTTCCATGGACCTCATATTTCATTAATGAAACTGAAAAAACTGTAGAGAGAAGATTTCATGAGAAAATTAAGCAATAGATAGGAAGATGCATACTCCTGAAGATGGTGAGAAAATTAAGCAATAGATAGGAAGATTTCTGGTTCGTACCGGATATTTGATAGGTGTAGAAAAGAATCTACCAAATGGAACAAAGGACCCCATCAAACTGCAAGTTTATCATGAGCATGAAACTGGGAAAATCAATTAAAGGATTTGTTGCGTTGAGCATTGTAGCACTCCAGAATCATCTTTATATAAATGAATTGCATTGTACCTGAGTAACATGCTTCTCATGTGACCTAAGTTATAGATGAATCCACTATTTTAATCATAGAAGCTTCTATAACTTGAATTTTTGTAGCTTGAGCATATTGATTAAAAAAAACAAATTTCTTTGTTATCCTAGTACTTTTTGATTCTGTAAAAAATATAATATAAGTTTATATTCCAATTCCAAACATTCATTATGTATAGATAATAACATACAAACATTATTTAACCTATTAGATTTGGATTTGATAATTTCTCTTTTACACCCTTATACAATGGGCACACCTGTGAAAATTGAGGGGCAAGTTCTAAGAGTATTTCAAATCATTGTCCCATTTGAATTCAAAGCAACATGTAGAATTGGAGTCTAAAATCTTTTAAAATTTCAAATGTTGGTTCTTTCTTTCGTGGAGGGGGTTTGGAACTTTGTGGCTTTTAGAGGAAAACCTGAATTTGTCTTGAAAGATAACATGCTCTTGTTGAAGAATAAACTTAGAGCATCTCCAATGGAGGTTGCTTAATCTACACTAGGATTTATAAGTTTCGGAATTTAACATTTTTGTCATTGGAGTAGATACATGTGGTGTTCCCGTTGCTTAAATATTTGTGTAAGTTACATTATGAAGCAATCCAAAAAGTAAGTTGCTTAGCATTAAATAATATTAATCTTGATAATTGGTGAGGCAAAACATAAATTGATTGGACCACATATATATTGCTTATACAAATTACCATTGGAGTGAAATTGGTTTAAATTGCTTAGATATTGCTTAAATACAATATGACAATTGGTCCCATAAAAAATAGCTCAAGCAATCAAAAATATGTTCTCCCATTGGAGATGCTCTTAGAGATTTGAGTAAGGAAGTGTTTGGGATGGTTGATTTTGAGGTTAATAATGTTGTTACTAACCTCAATTCTTTGGATGCTTTAGTGGCTAATACGGAAGGGGGGTTTGAGGAGGTGTTGGAGGATAATAGGAAGATTGCTTCTAAAACCATTTGGGAGGTTGTGCTTAATCGAGAATGTATTCTTAAGCAAAAATCTAGGTATTTTCATAATTTTATGAAAACTAGATATTGGCATAATGCTATTTTAGGGCTTTGTACGGAGAGGGGTAGAGTGGAAGATGTGGGGGAAATTAAAAGGGAATCAAGTCTGATTTTGCTAAGAGAATTTATGAACCGGTGTTTGTTAGACCGAATTTAGATGGACTTCTTTTTAACTGTTTAACCGAGGAGGAGAAATTGTTCTCGGAAGCTCCTTTTTCGATTGATGAAATTAAGGAAGTGGTGTGGCAAAGTGATTGCGATAAAAGTCCAGGTCCGGATTTGTTTCCTCTTGGTTTTCTTAAGAAGTGTTGGAGCTTTGTTTCACACGAGGTGATGCTTTTTGTTAAAGACTTTCATGCTCCTGGCAAGCTTCCCAAGAATATTTTAACCCGATATGTTTAGTTGGTTGTTTGTATCGGTTGATTTTTAAATTCTAGGAAGATGCTTATCTTGAAGAAGCTTATTGGAAAATTGATTTCTTCTAATCAATCAACATTTATTGAAGGGGGAGAGATGTTGGATGATGTTTTGATTCTTAACGAAGTGGTTGATTTTGCTAAGAGAAATAAGAAGGAATATATGATTATGAAGGTAGACTTTTAAAAAGCGTATGATTGTGTTTCATGGGGGTTTCTTAGATACCTTTTTCATCACTTTGAATTTGGTCATAAATGGTTAACTTGGACGGAAGGTACGGTGTTTACTAGTTCTTTATCAGCGTTGGTCAATGGTAGTCCAACTAGGGACTTTATTGCTTCTAGAGGGCTTAAACAAGATGATTTGTTATCCATTTTTCTTTTCTTGTTGATTGCGGAGGGTCTGGTGGGTCTTATGAGGAATGAGGTCTCTTATGGTGGTTTTCAGGGATTTTATTTCACGTAGTCTATTCATTTTAAGTTGCTCCAATTTGTAGATTATACAGTCATTATAGGTGATGATTCTTGGGAGAACTTATGGTGTACTAAGGCGTAATTGAGGGGGTTTGAGGTTGTTTCTGGTCTTTGAATCAACTTTAAATAAAGTAAGCTCTTTAGTATTCACATTAGTGAGGCCTTTTTGAATGCTGCATCAACTTTATTGCCTTGTGACATTTGTATAGTTCCTTTCTTGTTGCTTGGTATTCTGGTGGGTTCCAATCATAGACAGAGAGAGACTTGGAATTCGATCATTGCTAAGCTTATTAAATGATTTTCCACTTGGCATGGCAAGAATCTTTCATTAGATGGTAAATAACCCTTTTGAACGCTGTGTGGAATAACATTCCTATTTACATGATATCCTTCATTAAGGTGCCTATAATTGTGCGGGACGAAATTATCAAAATCCAAAAACAGTTTTATGGGAGAAAGGGGATGGCAATAGAAAAATGTGTTGGGTTAGTTGGAACAAAGTCTGTTTAGGTAAAGAGGATGGTGGATTGGGTATTAGGAATTTAGGACTCTTCAATTAGGCCTTGGTTAGTAAATGTGGATGGAGATGTCTTTTTAAGCATACGACGGTGTGGTCTGATTTGTTGAAATTCAGGTATGGTGATGGACATAAGAATTTTCAGGGAGGTTTGTAGGCTCAAGGTGAATGGTCTTTCATGGTTCACCAATTCTTTTTTTTTGAAAATTGTTTGTTGTAGTCAGACGTACAAATCGTTTCCAACAACTTTTTGGATTCTGAAGGCGCCTAAGGCGATGTGGGGAAATCACTATTATAGTCGAGCGCTCGATCTGTATCTAACAACAACCCTGAATGATGGAGTTGTACTTCCCTAAACGTGAAAAAGAAACTAGCAGGCGAAGTATAATAGAGAATGTTTCTTATTAAAAATATTAGTTAGCTTCATATAGATGAGGTATATGCAATCAAGGCTTTTCATACTCATTATTTAACTATATTACAATTTAAGTTTAACGGCGTTCCACGTTCTTAGTATCAGCTCTCCTTCTAGGGAATCCAAGCGGTAAGCTCATTGACCCATACCTTTTTTTAATCTAAAAGGCCATTCCCAATTTGTTGCTAATTTTCCATCCCAGACATTCTTGACCCCGATGTCAGCTCTCCTTAATACCAGATACCCAAGATGAAATTCCATATACCTTACGTGGCGGTTGTATATAGTCTTCGTGGCCCATTGGAAGATTGCCCTCGTAAGAGCGGATTTTAGTATTTTTTCTTCTAATAGATATGTATCTTCCCATAGGGCGACATTTCTCGCTACCTTGGAAAGTGAATTAGTTGTTCTCCATGTGAATTCTTTGATTTTTACCGGGATGACTGTCTCTACCCCATATTTTAGTTGATATAGAGTCTTCCACTTCAAGGATTAGGCAGTCATGAGACATGCCCACAACACATGTGGTAGTTCATCTGCCTGATTTCCATTGGCCTTTTCAAGTATATTCTTCAATCGATTAAGAAACACCTGGTTGGCGGCCTTCGCTTGGCCGTTGGTTTAGATTTTTCAATCGAAAAAAAGTGTCTCTTGATCCTCAATTCTTCCATAAATCTTTAGAACTTCCCGTCTAGGAATTGTGTTCCATTATCGGCAACAATTGATTCAGGAACTCCAAACTGTGCCAACATAAGAGAACAATAACACCTTTAATTGATTGTTTTGTGAAAAAAAATATTTGTAGAGAGATATATATATATAACATTATAGAGTTACCATAATCTTAATAATATTCTTTCATATTAATCTTAAAGATAGAATCGCATAACATAAGAGAAGAATAACATGAAGTCTAAACAAAGAGAAGAGACATAGATAAAATGTTTTATTTATGATGTGAATTCATTATAGAAACACATATTATATTACAATTATATATAAGATGATACAGTTACCATAAACTTAATAATATGTTTTCATATTATTCTTAAAGACATATTACATTACTATTAAATTTTTTTATATTAATTAATTATTATCATTTGCGGAGGCAATGGTGGAAGCAGTAGAGGGAGAAATGGTGGAAGCAGCAACAAAATCTTCTATGGTGGTGGTAGAATCTTTTAAGGTGGCGGTGGTGCTGGTAAATCCCTCACAATGTGGGGGATGAGGACACACACGTGCTCCTTGAAAAACAGACAACAATGAAAAAAATACAACAATCAGGATAAAAACACTTTTCATTTTTTTTAGCTATAAACAAATTTTGAATGATTAAGTGGTAAATAGGAGGAGGGTATCTATAGGTAAATGGGTAAATAGGAGGTGGTGCTGGTAATTCCAATTTTTGACCCTAAGACCATACATCATTCGCATTAGGGATGGCAATGGGCAGGGTACTATAGTACCCGTCCCCATACCCGCAGTTTAAAAAGATCCCCGTAGAGTCCAAACCCGCGTGGGTATCAATATTCATGCCCGTACCCGTACCCTATGGGTACCTCAATGCCCATACCCGTACCCGTTTACCCGCATTTATAGTAAAATTAAATCGTTTAATTACAAAATATCATATAATTTAAGTCTTTTTAACCATATTAAAAAAATTATGTATGTCATTGTTGAGTTAAGAAACAAATAAACACTTTTATTAAAATGTGTAATGATTTAATAGCGATATATTTAAAAAAAATTAGAATCATGCATTTTTATATAATAATATAAATGACATTATAGAAATATGTAGTGTGGGTATGGGGCGGGTTGGGTAGTAAGGTACCCGTGCCCGCACCCATACCCGCATATTTTAATGGGTAATTACCCGTGCCTGTGCCCATACCCATTTTTATGGGTATTTACCCTACCCGATATGGGATTTTTTGTGGGTACCCACTGGGGATGGGCCAAATTGCCATCCCTAATTCGCATCTCAATCATCAATCAAGAGCTTCATCTTAAAGCTTTGTTTTTGGTCTAATGCTCACTTCATCTCTGAGGGGAACCATCAAACACCAATGTTTGTTTAGCTTGTATATATGTTATACTAACTAAAATACCAAAAATATTGCTTTGTTCCTTTTGTAGGTTTGTGTTTTGTAGGTACCAAGCCAAGGCATCCATTAAACAAGGCATTTTCTACATTTCTGTCTGGTGAAATCGATTTCCATACTGCATTTTGCACCAAGATGATATTTTGAACATGAGTAAATCGATTTCCCTCTTGGTGAAATCAATTTCCATACTGCATTTTGCGCCAGATTCTCCTTTGGAACAAGGTGAATTCGATTTCCCTCTTGGGTAAATCGATTTCATGCAGCAAATTTGGTCAAAAATGAACAATTCTCAAGCTTAGTGATCTTTGCTACCATTTTTGGGAGAATATTATTGATCTCATAATTCCATGCCTTATCATGATTAAATCCTATCATACACCCTCATTTGATGACATGTGCACCATTTGATTATTAACACCAATTTCATTTACTTGATCCATTTTTATTCCCACCAATTTCTACCTCATTACCATAATTCCCTTCATTAACCTCACTTTAATCCCATTTTCTTACCAATTAAATTCAAATTACTCTCCAAGGGACAATTACCAATTTGCCACTACCTCCACTTCCAATTCTATAAATAGAGGCCTCCTCCTCTTCATTTCACAAGCTTGAAGAGCCAAAAGAACTCTTGCAATTTCTCTTCTCATCCTTTCCAAAACCACTCAAAGCTCTTCTTCCATAAAACGTTAGTCAGATTCACATTGAATCTCACTAATCTTTGAGTTAAACCTCCATTAAAACACTTTTTCTTCATCCATTCTTGGTAGATCAAGGCTTGTTGGTGTTTGTTCTTGAAGAAGTTGATTTCAATTTGGTAAATCTCTAGATACACTTTCATCCTTCAAGATGTGATCCTTTGTTGATTATGTGTGATACATCTATGGTGTTATCTTGGTGCTATTTGATGGTATTTTCGTGCACAATTGTATCCAAGATCACAAGGTGTTTGGTTTTATGTTTAAACAAGTTTTCTCCCTTTAAATGTTTATTTTGCTGAAAAATGCACTGATGAAATCGATTTCCCTCCTGATGAAATTGATTTCATGCTATTCATGCCCTGTTTTTTTGAAAACTGCAGCAATGAAATCGATTTCCCTCCTGATGAAATTGATTTTACGTTGACAGAATGTTGTTTTTTTTTGTTGCCTTTTTAAACTTGTTTTTGGTTCTTACTCTTCTCCTACTCCTTTTTTTTGTTGATATTTTCTTTGAATTGCAAGTTTAAAAGTCTAATTCCTCTTTAAATTCAATGGACTTAGGGTGTTGATGGGATGAAATCCTAATCCACAATATTAAGTGATTGGACTTAAAGATGGAAGGAACCTTTAATGTGATTCCATTTTTTTCTTCTCTTTTATTTTGGTCGACGAGAATCTTTGATATTATTGGAATTCTTTTGGATTCTTGATGAAGATGAGACTGCTACCTCTTTTCTTTTTGTGTGGTATTTCTTTTGGAGAACGATCTACATATCTTTTTTCTCGCATGCATTAGCACACAAATCGTTATTGACCGGCCTCGTTGTAGGGTGACTTCTATATATGTTACTTGACGATTGCTTTACATAGTGCTACATTACTTGTCCCAAATCGGAAAAAGATCAAATATGGCAGAGATTTTATGCGGTTGGTTTAAGACTTATGGAAGTTTATTGTGTAGTCGCTTTGATTTTATCAAGCTTCTGATGAACTTTCACTGAATTTAAACCCGAGATCATCATTCACTCACTATTGATCTTCATTTACTGACTACTAACAATTAACAATTAACAATTAACTTTACTTTCCGCTCTTTATTATATTGCTCTTTATCTTTTTTATGCTTTATGCTTTTATTTTCTCCTTTATCACTCATCATCTTTATGTTTATGCCATTTTCTCCTTTGTCCATTTGGACGATGTTTATGTTTCTGCTATCTTTCTTTTGTCCATTTGGACGTATGTTTATGTTTCTGCCATTTTCCTTTTGTCCATTTGGACCATATTTTTATTTTTATGCTAAAACAATAATAACCAACTTAAAATAATAAAAAGGATTTAAGGCTCTCTGTGGACTATTGGTTACTATCCCGAGCATTTTGGAGATCTGGACCTTTTGGACTTAGCACATTTGGACCTTGTTATCATACTGTTATTCTGTCTGAAAATCCTTGGAGTTTACTCCAAGGCATTGGGTTGTTTTCTGTTTGTGTATGCAGATATTTCCTCGAAAGCCATTGATGGTTAATTCCAAGGCATTGTGATAAGGAATTCATTTGTACACAGCCGTTACTCTGTCCGATTTTCATCAAGATTTTATGATGTATTCCAAAGGCTTGGTGCAAGTTGTGCTAATGATAATCAAGTTCATCTGGATCCCCAATTGGTATTATGTCGATTTAGTGATTGGTAGTCCAACGGATGAGAAATCTACATTGACTCTTAATGTCAAGTGTTGGCTTCTTATTTTGGTTAGATCGTTCTTTTCCTTAGCTTTTATTTTATACTTTAGGATAGTCCCTTCATCTTCTTCCCCTTCTTAAATTTTCAAAATCTTCTCCCTTTTTCCAAAACCTTCTTATGTTTGCAAACTCTTTCAAAAAAAATCTTTCTTTTAAAAACCTTTTGCCCTTGTTGGCATTTCTTTCAAAGTTTAGACACGATTAATTATTATAGTAAGTTGCGATACCCCATGATTTTGATATTGATTGATATGATGGAATATTTTCCACTTGAGAGAGCTAGTGGCATACTTGTTGATTTTATCCAAGTTGGAGCGGTTCTTTCATTTGTGATGCAAAGAATTCATCTGTTCTCATGTTTAAGACCAATGGCCGAGTATTCTCTCCTACGATGATAAAATGTTTATTCCTTTTAAAAAATCTTCCCTTTCAAGTGGAACTACATTAGCTCTGACTTCTCCATTGCACCGAGGAGGTATGTAGGCACAAGATGTAATGTCTTGCCGAACTTATTTTAAAAAAAATCAAACAAACCTTTTTTCTTTTGCACACAATATCTTTTAATAAACACAGATTTTAAAAAAGGTTCCTGTGGAGTACCACAGATATGAGGGGTGCTTAAAACCTCCCCCTTGTATAATCAACATCCGTACCTAAGATCTCTTTTTTGTTGTTTTTGTTTCAAAAACTTCTTTTTGGGTTTATTTCGCTCTTTTCCCATTTCCTTTGGAAACAATAAATCGCGGTGACGACTTTCACTGAAATAACGAGTCGAGTCAATCCAATGGCTTCAGTCTCAAAATTTTTCCTGCCGCTACAATAGTTTGTGCAATTGTTTCTTCTTTAAGGTAAACTAGTAAAAAAAATATGTGCGTGCGCACGAGTTATGTTCTGTTACGCTCATTTATTTACAAATTTAAAAAGTTATTATTTTTTAAGTTTCTATTTTCCTATTTATAAAAATATTTATATCAACAATATATATTTCCACATTTATAAAAATACGAGTATCAACAGTAGAATTTTTTCATTGATAAAAATATTTGTATCAACAATATAGTTTTTTTCCGTTTTTAAAATATTAGTATCAACAGTAAAAAAATTATATTTATAAAAATCTTTGTATCCAAAATACACTTTTTCTCATTAAAAAAATTAGCAAAAATAGAGATGAGAGAACATAAAAAATGAAGTAAAAATTAAATTATAAATGTTAGATTATTCAACCAACAAAAAAAAAAAATTATCATCTCAAAAATATGAATGAACAAATCAAATCAAAACAGAACAAAACAAAATAATATTTGAAACCCTAAAAATTAAAAATAACTAAATACTTAAATCTACAAAGTAAATTGTAATCCTTACCTTAAAAACAGTAAGATGAGAGGCCATAAAACATGAATCTGATACCGGAAAAAAACATAAACAAACTCAGTTAGAATACAAAAATCCCTAAACTCAGTTAGAATACAAAGATTCCTAAATTTGGTTGAACGAAAATTTTAAAAATCCCTAAACTCAAAAACATAAAATTCGAAAACTTTAAAGACAAAATTTAAAGATTATGAGAGTGGTGATGGTGTATAAACCTTCAGAAACTAAAACATGTGTTGGAATTGCCCCTATACCCGCATCATGAGCTTATTACTCACAAGAGGGACATGAAATGGTTGAAGAAGAAGAGGGAAGTGAAATGTGAGAAGTGAGAAAAGAGAGAAATGAAATGGTTGAAGAAGAAGAGGGAAGTGAAATGTGAAAAGTGGGAGAAGAGGAAAATGAATAGTGAGAAAAGTCGAATTTAAAAAATTAGAAATCACAAGTGAGAGAGAAAAGAGAAGATATGAGACATGAGAGAAAAGAGAGAAGGGAGAACAAAATGCTTGATGTGACATGTCTGAAAAGCCAAAAAAGAAGATTTTGTAAAAGTAAATCAGATTTTGTACCATTATGACAAATTGAAACATTATTGGTTGAATATCAACCATACAAAATTCAAACACAAGAAAAATAATAAACGATTTAACTTGATGCTATAATTGTAATTGGCGAGTCATCAAGTTATATTTGTGAAATTTTGGACACAATTTACCCTCGTTTTATATTGGTGGCAGAAAAAGAGAGAAGGGTAAAAGTGATATTTCCAAAACATCAAAATTTTTTATATTATATATAAGAATTTGTTGAAAGAATTTATTTAAATTTAATACATCTTCAATGCTTTTGGCCAAACTTAATACTCTCAATAATGCTTTGGCCTATTGTACTAAAAAACTACGTTTTAAAAGGGTAGAAAATATAAGAACTAGTAACTTGAAAATATTTTTTAAATATTAAAATGCATTTAAAATTTTGATATTGTCAAGACTTGAAAATAAAATATTTATAACATTTTAAAATACATTTAAATATTAGATGTTATCGAGACTTGACTATAAAAATATTTCCCCATACCAAACTATAACAATCTTTTATCATATATTTGCGGAGGCATTGGTGGAAGAAGTAGAGGGAGCAATGGTGGAAGCAAAAATAAAAAAAATCTTTTATGGTGGTAGTGGTGCTGGTAAATGCCTCACAATGTGGTGTATGAGGACACACATGTGCTCCTTGAAAAATCGACAACAATGAAAAAAGCAAAACAATAATGGCAAAAATGTTTTTTTTATTTTTTTTAACTTTAAACAAGTTTTAAATGATTAAGAGGTAAATAGGAGGAGGGTATTTATAGGTAAATTGGAAGGGGTATTCATGTAAGAAACCAACAAATCATATGCTAAAATTAATTCCCTCCTTCTTGTTGCTCAACACAAATAAAAAAAATTAAAAAAAAAGACGTCTAATAAAAGAAAACCTTGACCCACTAATCACATGGAAAGTTAATTGCCTTTCCTTCTTCTTCTTACTGCGTGCACACACACATGATCAATTTTTTAAAAAAAAGTACTTCTAATAAAAGAAAACTTGGACCCACGCCTATTTTTAATCACAATAGCAAAAAATTTATCAATTATTTTCTTCAACCCATCAAAACCATCAATTTTATTTAAGCATCCAAAAACCATAATTATATATTCTACGAAATGCCAATCAGTAGTTTAAAAAAAAAGTACAAACAATAGTTTCCATGAAACATAGAATTTACAATATTATGACATAGTTTAACAAAGTTTAAAATTAAAATTTATATTTTTTAAAATTAAAATTTATATTTTTTAAAATTTGTTGTGTTAAAGCAAGAGTCTTGTGTAGAATTAAAAATTAAAAGTTAGATTTTTTAAAAATTTGTTATGTTAAAACAAAAGTGTGGTGCTGAAGTTAACTTAATAATTATTTTCCATCTCTATAATGCTATCAAGGAGTGAAGCTCTCTTCATATATTTTCTTTCATCTCTTCAAACTATGACATAGTTCAAAAAACTAGGTGTAGGATCAGGGCTTGATTACTCTATTATGGATCTGGATCCTCTCCAACTTGACATCTCGTGTTCTTTATTCTGCTCAAATCCAAATCATTAAATTAATCTATAGACATGGGAGAGAAAAAGGTGAAAAAAAGGTAAGCCGTTAGATTTAAATGTAATGGCCAAATATGAGACAAGAGAGATGGCAGTACCAAAAATGCAGGAGAAGATTAGTTTCCCTTTATTACATGTTATTCGTTGTTTTAAAGAACTTTTGGACAACCTGATGCATTTCGAAAATCCTTTATTCAAAATTGATCCTTTATTCGTTGTTTTAAAGAATAGTTTCAAGTAAAGAAGTTTACGGTCACCTTGCTTAGACCCATAAATAAGTCAAGATTGGTTACCCATTTACCAGTTTTTAACCACTGTGATAATACTATTGAGCTAAGGACTACATAAATTGATCCATCTTCAAGGCGTAATGTCATTAGTTTTATTTGCAATTTTATTGCCATATAATTTGCAAATAATTCCGACTTCAATATATCACACTGTAACTGGGAAACACCACTCACAGATAATAGGACGGACCAACTATAGCGGTGAAAGTTGAGATCAAATTCATTGGTTGACTTGACTCATTATTTTAGTGAAAGTCACCAACACGTTTTATTGTTTCCAAAGAAAATGGAAAAAGAGCGAAATAAAACCCAAAGAAGTTTTACAAATCAAAAGTAACAAAAATAAACAGAGATCCAGAGTACGGGAGTTGATTATACAAGGGGAGTATGTTAGCACTCCTCACATCTGTGGTACTCCACAGAAACCTTTTTAAAAAAACCTGTGCAAAAAGAGTTGTGTGCAAAAGAAACTTTTTTATTTTTAAAATTATGCTCGAAAAAACATCGCATCTTATGCCTACATACCTCCTCAGTACAATGGAGAATTCAAAGCATTTGTAAGTCTGCTCAAAAGGAAAGCAAAGGTTTGTTTTTTAAAAAAAGAGACATTTTGTCATCTTAGAGGAGAAAACTCAGCTAACCATATTTGAACATGAGAATAAGTGGATTCTTTCTATCACAAGTGAAAGAAAGGCTTCAACTTGGATAGAAATCAACAAGTATGCCATTAACTCTTTCAAGTGGAAAAGAACCAACTATATCAACGAATATCAAGGGGATTACATCTCTACCATGATGATTAATCACGCCTAATCCTTAGAAACAAGGTTTTAAAAGAAAGCCTTAAAAGGCAAAAGATTTTAAAGAAAGTTTTACCAAAAGAGTTTAAAAGTTTGCAAACAAAAGAGATTTTTTAAAAAGAGGGAGAAAGTTTTGAAATTTTAAGAAGGAGGCAAGAGAGGAAGGGACTATCCTAAAACGTAAAGTAAAATGTAAGGACAAGAACGATCTAACCAATAAAGAAGCCAACACTTGACATAAATCCAACATAAGCATTCCTTTCTTTTGGATTCAACTCAAAATATTGAAAACAAAGTGTTAGAACAAGATTTGTTCTGATCAATTATCTTAGTTTTGATGATAACAATAATATGAATTTTGCTTAAGATAATATGGTACTCTAATCCAATGCAATTTCCTTTTCAGGAAATATATAAAGAGTATGCATAATTCAGCGCTCAGAAGCTTTGTCTCTCAAGGGTTCAGCATGCAACATCAGAACATGGTCTGGCAAGACATCAGAAGATGGTCGAAGCAGAATCAGAACATGGGTCTATGGAAGCATCAGAAGAACATGAGATCAGAAGCACTGAAGTTCTGATGGTATCACGCACAGAAGCACTTCAAGGTCAGAAGATCAGAAGATGCTTTGCACCAAGCTGTTTGACTCTGATGATATTCAAACGTTGTATTCACAAACATCAGATCAGAAGGAAGTACAAGTGGCAGGCTACGCTGACTGACAAAAGGAACGTTAGAAGCTATTAAAGGCAACGTCAGTAGACACAGCGTGAACAAGGCTCGAGGTAGTTGACAAAAGCGTATAACATTAAATGCGATGCTGTACGGAACACGCAAAGCATTAAATGCACTCAACGGTCATCTTCTCCAATGCCTATATATATGAAGTTCTGATGAGAAGCAAGGTTAACGATTCTGAACAAAACAACTCATATTAACTTGCTGAAACTCTGTTCTATTCAAAGCTCAGAATCTTCATCTTCATCAAAGCTCACTACATTGTTGTTGTAATATATTAGTGAGATTAAGCTTAAACGTTAAGAGAAATATCACAGTTTGTGATTATAGCTTTTAAGAAGCAATTGTAATACTCTTAGAATTGATTACATTAAGTTGTAAGGAACTAGAGTGATCGTGTGGATCAGAATACTCTAGGAAGTCTTAGAGGTTATCTAAGCAGGTTGTAACTAGAGTGATCGTGTGGATCAGAATACTCTAGGAAGTCTTAGAGGTTATCTAAGCAGGTTGTAACTAGAGTGATCGTGTGGATCAGAATACTCTAGAAAGTCTTAGAGGGTATCTATGCAGTTGTTCCCGGAGTGATCAGTGTGTGATCAGAAGACTCTGGAAGACTTAGTTGCTGACTAAGTGGAAAACCATTGTAATCCGTGCGATTAGTGGATTAAATCCTCAGTTGAGGTAAATCATCTCTGCGGGGGTGGACTGGAGTAGTTTAGTTAACAACGAACCAGGATAAAAATAACTGTGCAATTTATTTTTATCGGTCAAGTTTTTAAAGCTACACTTATTCAAACCCCCCCTTTCTAAGTGTTTTTCTATCCTTCAATTGGCATCAGAGCGCCGGTTCTAAGGTGCAAGCACTTAACCGTGTTTAGAAAAGATTCAGGAAGAGAAAAACGCTTCAGTAAAAGATGGCTGATGAAACTGCAAAGTCTACATCTACATCTGGCTCTGCTGAGCAACACAACGGTAACAATGGTTATACTAGACCGCCGGTATTTGATGGTGAAAACTTTGAATACTGGAAAGATAAACTGGAAAGTTACTTTCTTGGTCTAGATGGTGATCTATGGGATCTTCTGATGGATGGTTACAAACATCCGGTAAATGCCAGTGGCGTAAAGCTGACAAGGCAAGAAATGAGCGATGATCAGAAGAAGCTTTTCAGGAATCATCATAAATGCAGAACTGTTCTGCTGAATGCTATCTCTCATGCTGAGTATGAGAAGATATCTAACAGGGAAACGGCCTATGACATATATGAGTCCTTGAAAATGACTCATGAAGGAAATGCTCAAGTCAAGGAGACTAAAGCTCTCGCTTTAATCCAGAAGTATGAAGCCTTCAAGATGGAGGATGATGAAGACATTGAAAAGATGTTTTCAAGATTTCAAACTCTTACTGCTGGATTGAGAGTTCTTGACAAGGGATACACCAAGGCTGATCACGTAAAGAAGATCATCAGAAGCTTACCCAGAAGATGGGGTCCTATGGTGACTGCATTTAAGATTGCGAAGAATCTAAATGAAGTCTCTTTGGAAGAGCTGATCAGTGCCCTGAGGAGTCATGAAATTGAACTGGATGCAAACGAGCCTCAAAAGAAAGGTAAGTCTATTGCATTAAAATCCAATATCAAGAAATGCACTAACGCTTTTCAGGCTAGAGAAGAAGATCCTGAAGAATCAGAATCTGAAGAAGAAGATGAACTGTCCTTGATCTCCAGAAGGCTAAATCAACTCTGGAAGAACAAGCAAAGGAAGTTCAGAGGCATCAGAAGTTCAAAGAAATTTGAACGTGGAGAATCTTCTGATGACAGAAGATTTGACAAGAAGAAGGTCATGTGCTATGAATGCAATGAGCCTGGACACTTCAAGAATGAATGTCCAAAACTTCAGAAGGAAAATCCCAAGAAGAAGTTTCATAAGAAGAAAGGTCTTATGGCAACCTGGGATGAGTCAGAAGATGATTCAGACTCTGAAGATGAGCAGGCTAACTGTGCGCTGATGGCGACAGAAGATGACGGATCAGAATCTACATCAGAATCAGATTCTGAAGAGGTATTTTCTGAACTTACTAGAGATGAGTTAGTTTCCAGTCTAACAGAACTTCTGGAATTCAAGTCTCAGATTAGTCTCAAATACAAAAAGCTGAAAAAGCTATTTGAATTTGAAACGAAGAAGCTTGAGTTGGAAAATTCTGAATTAAAAGAAAAAGTTTTAAAATTATCCAATAATGTTGGATCTCCTTCCAATTCAGAAAAATCCACTCCTAGTCTAAACCATATTCTGAAAGAATATGATTTAAGTTTCAGGAAGTTCTTATCTAGAAGTATTGGCAGAAGTCAGCTAGCTTCTATGATATATGCTGTGTCTGGAAACAGTAGAGTTGGCATTGATTTTGAGGGTGAAACCCCATACAAACTTGAACCTGTTGATAAGATGAAAATCACATAGAAGCCATTGTATGATCAGTTCAAGTATGGCCACTCACATGATATTAGGCACACTTCACATGCTCAAAGTTTTCACATTACACACACTAAGAAGCATGTGACACAACCTAGGAAATATCATGAAACTCACATTAAGAATTATCATGCTGTTCCTCCTATTGCTTACAATGTTAAACCCAAGTTCAATCAGAACTTGAGAAAATCTAACAAGAAAGGACCCAAGAAAATGTGGGTACCTAAGGATAAGATTATTCCTATTGCAGATATCCTTGGCTGCAAAAAGGACAAAGCACAACATGTCGTGGTACCTGGACTCTGGATGCTCACGACACATGACAGGAAGAAGGTCTATGTTCCAAGACCTGGTGCTTAAGTCTGGAGGAGAAGTCAAGTTTGGAGGAGATCAGAAGGGCAAGATAATTGGCTCTGGAACTATAAAGTCTGGTAACTCTCCTTCCATTTCAAATGTACTTCTTGTAGAAGGATTAACACATAACCTCTTATCTATCAGTCAATTGAGTGACAATGGTTATGATATAATTTTTAATCAAAAGTCTTGCAAGGCTGTAAATCAGAAGGATGGCTCAATCCTATTTACCGGCAAGAGGAAGAACAACATTTATAAGACAGATCTGCAAGATCTTATGAGTCAGAAGGTGACTTGTCTTATGTCTGTTTCTGAAGAGCAATGGGTCTGGCACAGAAGATTAGGTCATGCTAGTTTGAGAAAGATTTCTCAGATTAACAAACTGGATCTTGTCAGAGGACTCCCTAATCTGAAATTCAAATCAGATGCTCTTTGTGAAGCGTGTCAGAAGGGCAAGTTCTCCAAACCTGCATTCAAGTCCAAGAATGTTGTTTCTACCTCAAGGCCATTAGAACTCTTGCACATTGATCTGTTTGGCCCAGTCAAAACAGCATCTGTCAGAGGGAAGAAATATGGATTAGTCATCGTAGATGATTATAGCCGCTGGACGTGGGTAAAATTCTTGAAACACAAGGATGAGTCTCATTCAGTGTTCTTTGATTTCTGCATTCAGATTCAATCTGAAAAAGAGTGTAAAATCATAAAGGTCAGAAGTGATCATGGTGGTGAATTTCAGAACAGATTCTTTGAAGAGTTCTTCAAAGAAAATGGTATTGCCCATGATTTCTCTTGTCCTAGAACTCCACAGCAAAATGGAGTTGTAGAACGAAAGAATAGGACTCTGCAAGAAATGGCCAGAACCATGATCTATGAAACCAATATGGCTAAGCATTTCTGGGCAGAAGCAATAAACACTGCATGCTATATTCAGAATAGAATCTCTATCAGACCTATTCTAAATAAGACTCCTTATGAATTGTGGAAGAATATAAAGCCCAACATTTCATATTTCCATCCTTTTGGATGTGTATGCTTTATTCTGAACACTAAAGATCATCTTGGTAAGTTTGATTCCAAAGCACAAAAATGTTTCCTTCTTGGATATTCTGAACGCTCAAAAGGCTACAGAGTATACAATACTGAAACATTGATTGTAGAAGAATCAATCAATATCAGGTTTGATGATAAGCTTGGTTCTGAAAAACCAAAGCAGTTTGATAATTTTGCAGATTGTGATATTGATATATCAGAAGTTGTTGAGCCAAGAAGCAATGCATCAGAAGCAGAGCTTCTCAGAAGCAAAGAATCTGAAGATCAAGTATCAGCTTCTCTGGAGAATCTAAGCATTTCTGAAGAACCATCTGTCAGAAGATCATCCAGACTCATCTCTGGTCATTCAGAAGATGTCATTCTTGGAAAGAAGGATGATCCAATCAGAACAAGAGCATTCCTTAAGAACAATGCAGACTGTCAATTAGGTCTTGTATCTTTGATCGAGCCAACTTCTGTTGATCATGCTCTAGAAGATCCAGACTGGATAATTGCTATGCAAGAAGAACTGAATCAGTTTACAAGGAATGATGTTTGGGATCTTGTTCCTAGACCAGATGGATTCAATATAATCGGTACAAAATGGGTCTTCAGAAACAAGCTCAGTGAGAAAGGTGAAGTGGTAAGGAACAAAGCCAGACTGGTGGCTCAGGGTTATAGTCAGCAAGAAGGGATTGACTATACAGAAACCTTTGCACCAGTGGCCAGGTTAGAATCTATTCGTCTATTAATTTCATTTGCCACTCAACATAACATCACTCTCTATCAGATGGATGTTAAGAGTGCCTTCTTAAATGGTTATATAGATGAAGAAGTTTATGTCCATCAACCTCCTGGTTTTGAAGACTCCATGTCTCCTAATCATGTTTTTAAACTAAAGAAATCGTTGTACGGATTGAAACAAGCTCCCAGAGCTTGGTATGAACGCTTAAGTTCTTTCCTTCTGGATAATGGTTTCACTAGAGGAAAAGTGGACACTACTCTCTTTTGTAAAACCTTTAAAAGGGATATTTTAATTTGTCAAATATATGTAGATGATATTATTTTTGGAACATCTAATGCTACACTTGGAAAGGAGTTTGCTGAGTCTATGCAGGCTGAGTTTGAAATGAGCATGATGGGAGAACTCAAGTATTTCCTTGGAATACAAATAAATCAAACATCAGAAGGAACGTATGTTCACCAAACCAAGTATGTGAAGGAACTTCTGAAGAAGTTTAATCTTCTAGACTGCAAAGAAGCCAAAACTCCTATGCATCCAACATGCATCCTAGGTAAGGATGAGGTAAGTAAGAAGGTAGATCAGAAGTTATACAGAGGTATGATTGGATCTCTTCTATATTTGACTGCTTCTAGACCTGACATTCTGTTCAGTGTTTGTTTGTGTGCTAGATTCCAATCAGATCCTAGAGAATCTCATTTAACTGCTGTTAAGAGAATTCTAAGGTATCTGAAAGGTACTACTAATGTTGGCTTAGTTTACAGAAAATCTAAAGAATACAACTTAGTAGGATTCTGCGATGCTGACTATGCTGGAGACAGAATTGAAAGAAAGAGTACTTCAGGAAGTTGCCAATTTCTTGGAAGTCATTTGATCTCCTGGTATAGCAAGAAGCAAGCAACTATTGCTCTATCAACAACAGAAGCAGAATATATCGCTGCTGCTGGTTGCAGTACACAGATGCTCTGGATGAAGAGTCAGCTAGAAGATTATCAGATATATGAGAGTAACATTCCTATATTCTGTGATAATACTTCTGCTATATGTTTATCTAAGAATCCTATTCTTCATTCAAAAGCTAAACATATTGAGATTAAACATCATTTCATAAGGGACTATGTTCAGAAGGGTGTTCTATCTTTAAACTTTGTGGATACAGACCATCAATGGGCTGATATCTTTACAAAACCCCTGGCTGAAGATAGGTTTAAGTTCATTCTGAAGAACATCAGTATGGATTTATGCCCAGAATGAGAAGATGAGAAGTTCTTATGTATGAGTATCTTCTGAAATGAAAGTGGATTATTTTTTTATCAGAAGTTCTGATTGAAATCTTTTAGAAATTATGATTCGGTTATTACTAACGTTTCATTGTCTAAGTTGATTCAGAACCTCTTGTAAAGCAAAACAGCTGTAACGTTTTATCTCGGATGGTAAACCTGTCTTTACTGTTCATGGATAAGCGCGCGTGCAGTTGAAGGGACGCCGACCATAGGTGTAACACCCCGATATCCGCTGCACGCATCAACCGTGTCGGCCAACCGAGCATGTTACCAGCTTAATCAATAATCCCCCTAGGTCCGCTTATCGGCTGCCCAGGAAATATTGTTTTTGCCTCCCGCAGGAATCGAACCATGTACCTAGGGGTTAAGTACATATTCATAGCAATTCCTGCTACCACTTGAGCTACTAGCTCAATTGGTAGCAGGAATTGCTATGAATATGTACTTAACCCCTAGGTACATGGTTCGATTCCTGCGGGAGGCAAAAACAATATTTCCTGGGTAGCCGGTAAGCGGACCTAGGGGGGATTATTGATTAAGCCGGTAACATGCTCGGTTGGCCGACACGGTTGATGCGTGCAGCGGATATCGGGGTGTTACATTAAAAAGGCGCCTTTTTAATGTAACACCCCGATATCCGCTGCACGCATCAACCGTGTCGGCCAACCGAGCATGTTACCCGGCTTAATCAATAATCCCCCCTAGGTCCGCTTACCGGCTACCCAGGAAATATTGTTTTTGCCTCCCGCAGGAATCGAACCATGTACCTAGGGGTTAAGTACATATTCATAGCAATTCCTGCTACCAATTGAGCTAGTAGCTCAAGTGGTAGCAGGAATTGCTATGAATATGTACTTAACCCCTAGGTACATGGTTCGATTCCTGCGGGAGGCAAAAACAATATTTCCTGGGTAGCCGGTAAGCGGACCTAGGGGGGATTATTGATTAAGCCGGTAACATGCTCGGTTGGCCGACACGGTTGATGCATGCAGCGGATATCGGGGTGTTACAATAGGTAACTGTGCTAGTCACCTCATTTGTCTTTATTATCTCTCCTCATGTCACGTAACATTAAATGCTATCCATCATTTGTTTCAGTTTATTTTCTTTTAAATACTCTTCAAACGCTTCTCCTTCCCTCTTATATTTTCTCTATTACACTCTGTCTCTGTTTTCTTTCTCTATCTCTTTGCATTCATATCAAACCCTAGCTGTTCATTATCTGCTAATCCATCATGAACTCTTCATCAAGCCCAGGAAACCATGAAAATGATCAAAACAAAAAGAGAAAAGCTGTTGAAACATCTTCTTCCAAACCCAAAAAGATAAAGATCACCTATGACCCTCTCAAGGTGAATCCATTCGAAGCAAAGTTGTCTGGAAACTATTCTAGACGTGTGTTTCAACCCCCTGGTGAAAGCCCTCCATCATCTCCATCTTCTTCCTCATCTTTTTACCTTCAAGACTCAACTTCCTCTTCATCTAACCTTTCCTCTCCCTCAACCCATTCCAAAGAAATCTCTTCATCTTCACCTGCTGAGAATGTTGTTTCTGATAGAGATTGTGGAAGATCTGCATCAGAATCAAGTCTCCCTGACCCCTCGCCTGGAAGCCCAAGAAGCAGTCAATGATGCGTTTCACTCCTTCATGGCAAGGAAAACTGCAAATTATGACAGGGTTCAAGACATGCTGGCGCAGATTTTGTCTTAGCTAGGGTCTTAGTCTTTGGTCTTAGTAGTTTTCTTTCCTTGTTGCATCTGCTTGTTAAACATCTTCTCATGTAATATCTTTTGATTATCAATGAAAAGTTTCTTTGTTTTGCATTTCATTGATTTTATTTGTCGTTTTATACATCTGAATCTTTTGAAATATTCTTTTTGATGTTATGACAAAAAGGGGGAGAAGATAAATGATAAATGATTTGATTAATCTATCAGTTGCTGGGTAAAGCTCCCACACATTCACTAACAAGAACTGCAAGTTCTATATGGTTTAAGTGTTTTGCAGGTATAAAGAAGTGAAGAAAATCTTCAAAGCAAACACAAGAAGCAAAACCATAAGAAGCGTTATTCTGTAAAAAGAATAAGCTCATGGAAACTGAAGCAAGCTGAGTGCTGTCAAGCTTCAGAATCAGAAGCACTGATAATAGAATTTGATCCATATTTGTCTATTTGCTCTGACAAAATTCTATTTGCTCTGATACATTATTTTAGCCTATATGGCTCTGATACATATCATGTGTTCTAATATACATTTTATGTTCTGACTCGTTCATGCTGACTTTTGTCGTTTAGTTTTGTTCTGTAACATTTCAGGATGTAGAGATGCTCTGATGATGCTCTGGTACATTCAACAATGTTCTGATACAAATCTAGCATGAAGTGATGTTGGTAGAAATTCAAAGCTCTGAAGCTATCCGAGGGAAGCAGAAATCAGAAGCTGTGAATGCTCTAAAGATCCAGAAAACTCAAGTTCTGAAGCTGTCCTAAATGGAAGCAGAAATCAGAAGCTGTGAATGTTCTGAAGATCAAAGAAATTCAAGTTCTGAAGCTGTCCTAGATGGAAGCAGGAATCAGAAGTTGTGAATGTTCTGATGATCAAAGAAATTCAAGTTCTGAAGCTGTCCTAAATGGAAGCAGGAATCAGAAGCTATGAGTGTTCTAGGGATCTAAAGAAATTCAAGTTCTGAAGCTGTCCAATGGAAGCAGAAGTCAGAAGCTATGAATTCTCTGAAGACAGAAGCTTATGTGATCGTCTCTACCGAAATAATCAGGGAAGTCTTTTATTAAAGTTCTTCGAGTATTTATTTCAGGGGGAGATTATTTATCTCAGGGGGAGATTGTTAATCTCAGGGGGAGACATATTCACATGCTTATGCTATAGCTGTGTAATTTGTCTTTTGCCGTCTGCTCTTTCTGATCGCAAATTCATATCATTTATATATGTTTTTGTCATCATCAAAAAGGGGGAGATTGTTAGAACAAGATTTGTTCTGATCAATTATCTTAGTTTTGATGATAACAATAATATGAATTTTGCTTAAGATAATATGGTACTCTAATCCAATGCAATTTCCTTTTCAGGAAATATATAAAGAGTATGCATAATTCAGCGCTCAGAAGCTTTGTCTCTCAAGGGTTCAGCATGCAACATCAGAACATGGTCTGGCAAGACATCAGAAGATGGTCGAAGCAGAATCAGAACATGGGTCTATGGAAGCATCAGAAGAACATGAGATCAGAAGCACTGAAGTTCTGATGGTATCACGCACAGAAGCACTTCAAGGTCAGAAGATCAGAAGATGCTTTGCACCAAGCTGTTTGACTCTGATGATATTCAAACGTTGTATTCACAAACATCAGATCAGAAGGAAGTACAAGTGGCAGGCTACGCTGACTGACAAAAGGAACGTTAGAAGCTATTAAAGGCAACGTCAGTAGACACAGCGTGAACAAGGCTCGAGGTAGTTGACAAAAGCGTATAACATTAAATGCGATGCTGTACGGAACACGCAAAGCATTAAATGCACTCAACGGTCATCTTCTCCAACGCCTATATATATGAAGTTTTGATGAGAAGCAAGGTTAACGATTCTGAACAAAACAACTCATATTAACTTGCTGAAACTCTGTTCTATTCAAAGCTCAGAATCTTCATCTTCATCAAAGCTCACTACATTGCTGTTGTAATATATTAGTGAGATTAAGCTTAAACGTTAAGAGAAATATCACAGTTTGTGATTATAGCTTTTAAGAAGCAATTGTAATACTCTTAGAATTGATTACATTAAGTTGTAAGGAACTAGAGTGATCGTGTGGATCAGAATACTCTAGGAAGTCTTAGAGGTTATCTAAGCAGGTTGTAACTAGAGTGATCGTGTGGATCAGAATACTCTAGGAAGTCTTAGAGGTTATCTAAGCAGGTGGTAACTAGAGTGATCGTGTGGATCAGAATACTCTAGAAAGTCTTAAAGGGTGTCTAAGCAGTTGTTCCTGGAGTGATCAGTGTGTGATCAGAAGACTCTGGAAGACTTAGTTGCTGACTAAGTGGAAAACCATTGTAATCCGTGCGATTAGTGGATTAAATCCTCAGTTGAGGTAAATCATCTCTGCGGGGGTGGACTGGAGTAGTTTAGTTAACAACGAACCAGGATAAAAATAACTGTGCAATTTATTTTTATCGGTCAAGTTTTTAAAGCTACACTTATTCAAACCCCCCCTTTCTAAGTGTTTTTCTATCCTTCACAAAGTACTTGAACCAGATAACCGAGCTCCAAGATAATAATCCCATTTAGAATTGCTTCAACAATCATGGTTCTTTTCCTCCGGTGAAATTGCCTAAGATAATCGTTCAAAGTTTTCATATTAAACAGAACACCGACACTCAGACAAAACAACCAATACAAACAAGCAAGCTAAAAGAAGTTCCAAAGCCTCAGACGAAATGGTTTGAGATGAATGGTTCCAAGGTCTAGATCCTGATTCTAAGTCCTGAGATCCAACTCCTTGATCAAAGGATAGTAACCATAGTCCAGAGTCCATCATTAAGTTTTTTATGGTTTTATCTAGGGGTGGCAAAACGGGCCCGGCCCGCGGGGAAAGCCCGTTTTACCCGCAATTTTTCGCGGGGCGGGACAAGGTTTTAGGACCGCTTTCTTTAATGTGTCCGCCCCGTCCCGCCCCGTTTTTTGTGGGCTTTTGCGGGCATTTATTTTTTCATAGAATTTTACTATTTTTAGGCTTAAAAAGCCGAATGCCCGCGGGCTTTTCCCGCCCCGCCCTCACTTTTTTGCGGGGTGGGGCAAGGTTTTAGACCCGCACTCTTAAAAAAGCCCGCCCCGCCCCATTATTTCGCGGGCTTTTGTGGGGAGGGCCTAAATGAGGCGGGCATGCCTGTTTGCCACCCCTAGTTTTATCTTTGTTAAGTGTTTTACACAAACAAACAAAATAAAAGGTCATGTGAGCAAAGAGAAAATAAGTGCTCAAGTGAGCAAAAGGAAAAGGGCGCATAATTAAAATGTAATGAATGATAAATGGAAATAAAATAAAGAGCGGAAAAATAAAGTGCAAAATAATAAATTGCATTTAAATAAATGTTAGTATAATCATATAGTCAATTATTAGTATTAGAGACGATAATCTGATTCGAGAAAAATTTAGCGCTATGTTAAACTGTCGTAAGTGAACTTATATAGAACTTGCAACTACCGTAGGCCGATCAATAACAATATATGTGTTTAAGAACAAGTTAGAGAAATTATATGAAAGATTATTCTCTTCAAACTTGCAATACATGTAAAACACACAAAATGATCAAGACAGAGTCAAAGATCTTACAAGATCATTACATCAATCAAAGCCTTCTTAGTACTTAGGATAATCTTATCATTATATAGTCCAAAGTACTTAAAATGATCTCATGATCATCTTAAAGTAGATTTGAAATGATGAAAGTTCATTAATACCAATCCAACCCTAATTGAACAAGGATGAATCCTTAAGTCAAATTGATCAAAAGAAAAATAAGAATGGGATTGAGATGAAGAGAGGAGGGAATGAATCAAACATAAAGCCACAAGTCCAGATTGATTTGCTTAGTCATTATGGGACATCATCTTGATGATTCATTAGAGGAATGGTTGAACCATAACCTCCACATAATGAATGCATCAACACTTGCACCTATTAGACAAGGGAAAAGAGATGAAGAGAAAGAGATAAATAGATCAATATATTTCACCAAATGAATCATCAAGCCTCAAGTTAAAAAAAATTAAAACAATTTTTAAATGGATTTTTAAAAGGAATAAGAACCAAAATTCAAACCAAACATCTAAACATCAAATAAATTTAAACCAAACATCACCATAGGTAAAGAACTATCATAGGATCATGTCCAAAAATTTTCCGTAATTTTAAGACACTTAAAAACATTTTTAAACTATTTAAAACACAAAGAAAAATAGAGAAATATTAAAAATATCAAATGACCAAAAAAAATATTAAAAAAGTTTCATAAAATCAGAAATAATTCAAAGTATTTTTGGTATTTTTTTCATAATTTTTGGAAATAAAATGAAAGAGTTATGAATTTTTAAAATTAGATGGAATAAAACAAAACCAGACAATGTATGAGGCGTTTGATTGAGAGCTCATTAACTGACCTGGCAGATCTAATGGCTCTAAGGCACATGCACATGATAAACCTCAATCAATGCACACACACAAAGTTGAATAAAGTCAAACAAATGGAAACATTTCACTTGGCTTTTTTTCATTGGTTAAAGATGACACATAGGTCATCTTCAACCTCCAGCCTAAAAAATCAATGGATATTTGTAGAAAAACGAAGATCCTTCAAATTGTAATCAAATCAAATGCTAGCGGTATCCTTGAAGTCGTCTCATCAAGCGATCTCAACCATATCCTCGCGAATGATTAATTCATCTGTTCTTCAAAATTGAGCATCCATAAAATATCACCAAGTTAAGCGCTACATTACGGTATTAAAAATGAAACAAAAAGGTGCCTCAAATTACCTGTTCGAAGTGTGGTGAAAGAGCTCTGAATTTTGACTTGGTATGAGTAAATTAGAAAAACGATTTTCTTTGGTTTTGATGTGGTTAGCTTCTGGGAAGATCAAGGAAGGTTTATAGATTGGAAATTTGGAATTGGAAGCTCTTGAAAGGTGAATTCAAATATGCAGAAAAGTGATTTGAGGAGAAAGTTTGTTAGGGTGTTTTTGGCTCTCAAAAGCTTGGGGAATGAGAGGAGAATGATCCTCTATTTATAGCTGAGCTCAAGGGATCTTCATATATGCCAAATGATTGTGAATTTCCTTAATTTGTGTGAAGTTGCAAAATGAGAAAAGTGTGACTTTAGTTACATCAAAACTCATCTAAATCATGCATTTAATGCACTAATCACCTAGGGGTGGCAAAACGGGCCGCCCGCCCCGACCATCCCGTCTTAAGCCCGCCAAAAAACGAGCGGGGCGGACATGCCTGCCAAGTGAAATGGGCATAAAAATCATGTCCGCCCCGTCAAGATAGCGGGTTGGTGGACGACGGGCTTGCCCGCCTATTTTTATTTATATTTTTTAATAGATTAATAGGTTTTTTTACCTTTTAATTAAATTTTTCACTTATTTTTTAAAACAATTTTTTATAAAAGCAAATTTTTAACAAATTTTACTTAAAAAAAAATTACATATATTTACAAATAAATATATAAAATAAACCATCAAGAATTGGAATGACTAAAATTAACTAAAAAAGAGAGAATTTTGGAGGAGGGGCAGGCTTTGGCGAGCGACGGACATTGGCGGGGCGGGCTATGGCGGGCGGCGGGTTTTGACGGGGCGGGATTTAGCGAGCGGCGGGCCTAAAATCCCAATCCAACCCGCCATATTTTGGCGGGTGCGCGGGCCGGCCCGGCAGACCACGGCCTGTTTTGCCACCCCTATAATCACCTTCGGGAAGATTGTTTAAACTAAAAAAATAACCTCAATTTTCTCAATTAACCAAGTTTTAAAGGAATTCGAAATCTGATGATGGTGGGAAATTCAGTTTCAAGGTGTCTTGTTCATCAAGACACAACTCACAAAGTAGGAGGCTTTTTGATGTCATTGTTTTTGCATTTGGAAGATTTTCCCTCAAGCTTTACAATGTGCAAAGAAAGTATTGATTTGGAGACTTGAGCACAAAGTTATGTTTCTTCAAAGTTTGAAAAAACACAATGATTTGTGTACTTAGAAAAATTTCAAAGAATAGAGCTTCAAAATGACCTATAATGTCTTGCATAACTCAAAGGTCTTCCTTAATGATTTGGCTTTTGATCCTTGAAGATTATTTAAAGAGCACATCAAGGAGATTTTATAGAAAAAAGAGGCAATAAAAATATGGAGAAATGCGAAAGTTATGATCTTTTGAAGTTGATGAAAATTTCTTGAAAACTCCATAGATGACCTAACATATTCTGCATTCCTTCATGACCTTCAATTGCAAATAAGCCCTTGAACATTGAAACAGATTTGAAGTAGAGTCACCCAAGATTATTTTGCAAAAAAGAGTGAGCTCAAAATAATAAACATTGATCAAGTTATGATCTTTTGAAATTGACACAAAATTTTTTGGGCTTTCAAGGAGGACCTATAATGTCTTCATATCTTTGATGGTTTTCTTCACAAAATTATCTTTTGACTTGTGAAGAGAAATTGTTAACGATGTCAAGGAGAAACATTTGCAAAAAGAGGCACTCGAAGATGTTGAAAATTGAGAGAGAGTTATGCCCTTTTGAGCATAGAATCAAAAACATGTCAAACTAAGTCAAACATCTTGAATCAACTATGAATCTTTTGAACTTTGCTTGCATTATAAGGCATGATGAAGTACATAAGACATTGAAATGATGTTATCTTGAAGCACATTTAATAGTAAGGCTCATACCTTGATGAAACTTGTTGAAGAAGGCATGGAAATAAATACATTAACTTATGGAGTTCCTTGATGAATCAAGCCACATGATCTTGAGATGAAATTGATCAAATAAAGCCAAGTTAAGACTTAAATGCATTTTTAGTCCCCTTATTTTGAGCGTTTTAAACTATTGACCCCCTATTATAAAACCCAGCTTTTTGGTCCCCTAATTTTACTTTTCTTGGTATTTTTTTTGCCCCTTCCAATTTTGCTTATGTGTCATATTTATATATGAGGTAGAAGTTTAACTATGGTGCCATGTCAGCAAGTCTGACTTTTTATTTTAAAAAATGATTATTTTAATTAAAAAACATTTAAAACTATTTTTATTTAACTTATCAATTTATATATGTTAATAAATTTGAAAAGTAAAAAACATCTCCTTGTTCACGTTTCCAATTTTAATTTTCCAGTTCAAGAATTCTAAGTCCCAAACCAGCCCCATTTCACCCTTTTCATTTAGAAATCCTGAACAATTCTTCACTTCCTCAAAGAGACCCACAAAGAAAACAATAGCATAAATAAGAGCCATGAGGATTATAATGATAATAGCCTTTTGTTATTTTGTATTCTTCCGATAGAAAAGATGTTTGGACACTAACTACAAAGTGAATAGCTTAGAAAGCAAGACACAAAATGCACATACATAAACATTAATCTGTGTGTAAGTGAGTTAAGTTAGATCCAACACAAACACAACTCAATATATGAAAGCTTAATACTTTCAACTTGTAAAAGAAATTTTAGTAATAATTTGTTCATTGGGGTTTAATGGGTCACTCTAATTTCGCATCCAAAAGTATTGTTAGGGTTCAGAAAAATTAAAGCTTGATTATTTCAATCTTTAAAAGATATTCAGTAAGTATGGTTTAGGTTCAGAAAAACTAATTGAAACTATCCTTAATGTAGTTTCATGTTGTGGTGAACCAAGGTTGTTTGTTTGACTCAAAACCATATTTCAATGGCACTAACAGTGAGGAAAATGGTGAATATTGATGTCTAATAATCTATCAATTAACCCACGTATTGTACCAGCCAGATCTAACCATTTTTAACAAAAACTAATTAACAAAAGAGTTGAATCTTCTTTCGTCTGTAAAATCTGAATTTTTAGGGTTCTTATGAGTGGAAGGAAGAACATGAACATTGGTTTGGAAGGAAGAAGATGAATATAAATTTGGAAGGAAGAAGATGAACTGGAAAATCTGGAAAAAAACACCCAACCATCATAATTAATTTATTTAAATGCCTAATGTAACACCCGTTTTTATTTTAACTATTTATTTCATTGTGTGTTGTGTGATTTATTTTATAATTGTGTGATTAGTTGGTTTTATGTTATCTTATTAGGAGTTAGTAGTAACGATTTAGTGAGATTAATAACATTGGGCATAACTTAGAGAGTTAGAGTTAGCAAGTGGGAGGTGTTAATTGAGCCCATTAGTAATAATGAGAAAGTTAGTAAGAATTAACAAAACAAGAGATAATTAGGGAAATAGAATTAGAAGTGTCTTATGGTGAAAGAGAAGAGAAGAGAGAAGAAGGAACTAGGGCAAAACCCCATTGAAGCTAGAGTTGTCTTCAATCCAAACCATGGTAAGGGTGAGATTCTTTCATGATAAGGGTTTGTATGATGATAGATTATGGTGGGGTTTGATTATATGCTTAGTATCCATGTTTATGTGAAAATTTTAATGTTAATGATGTTGATGAATATTGGAATTGATGAATGGTTGCTGAGTATTTGACAAAATTGTTAGAGATTAATATGAGTGGATGTTGTATGTTTGATTTGTGTTTAATCTTTCAATTTCATGATTTGGAATGTTAGGGTTTATGCTAGATTCTATGAATTTGTATTCTAAACATATTTTTGATATAGATTGTTGATGATAGATGTTAAATACTGGTTCTATATGTTGTTAATCGCTATATGAAAGTGGTTTTGAGTGGTGGAAGGGTGATTTCGCAGAACTGAGTTCTCTGTTATTTTTCTGCATAATCGCTCGTCCGCTAAGCGGGATCTGGTCCGCTAAGCGAAGTTTCAGAAGAATTTTGAAAATCGCGAGTCCGCTAAGCGGGATTGGTCCGCTAAGCAAAGCTGCGAAGATGGTTCGCTACCGTTTTTTAGTTGTAGTAAGCGCGCTTGAGGTCTGCTAAGCGAACCTTGCTGTGTGAAATTTTATGAAACTTCTACTTGTTGTATCTTTTGATCCGCAACTCCTTTATACGCACCATTTGAACCTTCGTAAATCTGAAATAAATCCCTACCTAATGAAATTGATTTGAATTATTTTTGATAACCTTGAATCGTATTTTCCGATATTGTGATGTATTGTGAAGTGGAATAATGTTGTATGATGATATGACATAATGACGTGATTGAGAAATGATGAATTACTATGATAGTAATGATATTGTTGTTGCCATTGAATCTTGGCATTGAGTTGATGTTGGTTAGCCGATGTTGTGATGTGTTGTGAATGTTGTGTTTTATGGATGTTGCATCATTGAGTCACATCCATTGCATAAAAGCGACGATGGCCTGAAAATGGCAAAAGCGACAATGGCCTTAAAATGGCAAAAGTGACGATGGCCCAAATGGCAATAATGACGATGGGATTTTTACTCCAAATGGTACCACATGCATGTGCATAGTAAAGAGTCGCATATTGAATTGCATTTTGATTGTTGTGATTACGAAATGGATGTTATTATGTGTTGATGACGTGATTACTAATTGGAATTTGTTGTTAAGATTGCTTGATATCATGATTGTTGTGAGGAAAGTGATTTGAGTTGAGAAGTGGTGAATTATGTATGATCTTATCTTTGCTATAAGTATTATCATGCGTTCCTTTATACTGTTTGATATCTCACCCCTTCTGTTTGAATGTTACCCTATGTTGGTAACGTGCAGGTAACTAAGATGAGTAGCCGTTAGCATTAGTAGTTCGAGTTGGTGTCATTTGCTCTGATACGTAGCACTCGGGGGGATTGGCATTTGTTTCCTTTTGTTATGTTTAAGTTTGAATTATGACATGTTTTTGAAGAAGTTGTTTAATAGTTTCATGGTAACAAAGATGCTATTATTGGAAGTTTATGATTATGAATTCCGCTGCATTGTACTAAAGTTGATTCAGTTATGAATTTTTCCTATTGATATGTGTTATGTATCCATTATAATGAGCTTATATGTGATTTTTTTAATGTGACACCTCATGTTGTTTGGAATTTTGCGCTATGATTTTACTATAAAATCGTTGAGGTAGATTTGGGGTGTTACATCTTAAATATATATTTGTAAAATAAATCAATTTATTTAATATAACAAAAGACAGAAATGCTTATTTGGTGCTATAGTGGCAGTGCCACCTATTAAATGAAGATGACAGATAAGCAAATCTGGAGGGGGACAACAAAATTCTAAGAAAAATATAATTAAGGGACCAAAAAGCTGAGTTTTGTATTAGGGGGGTCAATAGTTTAATATTTTAAAAATAAGGGGATCAAAAATGTATTTAAGCCTAAAGTTAAAATTTACTAAAGACATAACACTTTGATGATGTGAGTGTTACTTTGAAATTTACTAATGACCATTTGATCGAGAGCCGATCCTCAAAACTTTAATTT
This sequence comes from Vicia villosa, assembly GCF_029867415.1. Classification (NCBI taxonomy): domain Eukaryota; kingdom Viridiplantae; phylum Streptophyta; class Magnoliopsida; order Fabales; family Fabaceae; genus Vicia; species Vicia villosa. The sequence continues at coordinate 29,728,606 of NC_081185.1, forward strand.
AGGAGAAGAGATGAATGCATTTGGCTCAACACCTACAACTACAATATACAAAGCATTGAAAGACTAAATATATATTTTTTATATTTTGGTTAGAGATTAGCATAAAGGTAAATATTAACAACATTATCAAACAGGGGTGTTTGGTGATCGCTCAAAGGCAAGATGAGTCCAAAAGCAAGAGTCTCCTTCAAGATTGTGATCTTGATGTGTTGTATGAATGCAAAAATGATTGAGTGATCTTAGGGTTAAAAATTATGATATAACACCAACAAAAAGTAATTAAATCTCCATTGAAATCAATTTCACAAATAAAAAACATAAATTGTATTTCTACATTCAAGTTGAACAAACAAGTGTAGAAATACTAATACTATTATACCAATATATCAAACAGAAAGTGGAACATAACAAAGCTTTACCACAATACAACATGCACTATTGATAATCACTTTGCTTTTCTAGAGAAGTGAGATTGGTTTCTCACTCAGTGATTCATAGTACAAGATATAGTTGGAGAGGGTGGAGAAAGAAGAATCGTTGTGAAAGAAAAAATAAATTGTATAATGAATTTGGGAAAGGTTAGGATTCAATGTTGTAAAAATTATAAGAAATTAGAATTCTTAAAAATAAATGGGGAAGATGATGTTCCATCATTTATTTAAAAATCTAATGGTTCAGATTCATTCTTATATAACTTACCCATTCACATAATATACGTTTTATATATATATATATATATATATATATATATATATATATATATATATATATATATATATATATATATATATATATATATATATATATATATATATATATATAACAAAAAGAACATTAGCTTATTGGTCAACATGCCCACCAGGAAATTGGACAAAAATTAATTGTGACGGTGCCTCATCTTCATCTTCAAGTTTGTCGGCTTGCGGTGGTATTGTGAGAAATAGTGAGTGAATTTTTATGGGAGCCTTTGTTTCTTCTTTGGTAGTTTTCAACTCTCTCATGGCCGAACTCTCGGGAGCAATGATTGCTATTGAGTTCGCTTATGAGAATAATTGGAATTTCATTTGGTTAGAGACCGACTCTACGGCGGTGGTTAAAACGTTCAAGTCCCCTTTTATTGTGCCGTGGAATATTAGAAATAGATGGGTGAATTGTATAAATATAGTTGCTAATTAGAATTTTGTGGTTTCCCATATTTTTCGGGAAGGGAACACTTGTGCAAACAGTCTAGCTAACATAGGGCTTAGTCGTAATGGTACTACTTATTTTTCATCCGTCCCAATTTGTTTAAAGGCTGATTCTGTAAAGAATAGGCTTGGTATGTCTTTCTTTAGGTTCGTTCCCCATTTTGATTTATGTCCCCCTATCTTTTTTGTAGCAATCTTCTTTTATCTATTATTAACTTTCATTTAAGAATAAAAAAAAAAAGCCCACCAGGGATGTTAAGGTCATAGGGTTTTAAGGGCCTATTACTAGTTCGTACAATCCATGGAAATTATCAAATGCATAAACAGCTTACAACATGCAACATTATGTCTAGAAAGGCTGCATAATCTAATGTAACATATCATGAAATATACCGCTAGTTACGTAACAAAGTATGGATGGCTCATAGTTAAATTAAGTAATCCGCTTCATGACACATAGCCATGAGTAAAGAGAAGCAACATAGTCGGATTCAATGTAAAACAAATCAAATCACTAGGTGAAACACGGATTCGATTTTAGACATATCTTCTCACGAATTTGCTTTTCAGATTTATAGTAGATGAAACTTAAGCTACTAAATATTGGCTAAAAGAGCTGTTAACAATTTAAAAAAATATTTATGCACCTATGACTCAGGTTTGATTTACTCTCCATCTAACTTCCCATCAAATAAATTTCAAAAACTCATCATTGGAGTCCATGTAACAATTACATTATAGTCACAAAGACTAGATTGTAGTAGATATATTAAAATAGACCCACCACATAATCCTATTTTTCCACATCATTAAAAGTTTTACCACATCAAATCAAATATATTTTTAAGTGGTACTTTTAAAAACTCATCTTCACTTTTTCAAAAAATTTATTTCTCAATTAGATCTCATTGGTTCAACACCCAATAATTAAAGAATATATTATATATATTAAAACAGACCCAACATCTTATGCCGCATAATCCTGTTTTTGCCACATCATTAAAAAGTTACGTCACATCAAATAAATTTATATGTGGCCCCTCTAAAATCTCATCTTTCCTTTTCAAAAAATTTATTTCTCTATTAGATGTCACGGGTTCAACACACAATCACTACGAAAATTTATTATTTTAACAACTAATTACTAATAACTTCAATATAAAATTATTTTATAAAGTTTAAAAATAGTTTATATATTTTTCTTGCAATATTTTCATATATTTTGTAATTATTTAAGTCAATATAATACAAGTTTTGTTTTAAAAAAACAATACAATTAACTACATAATAAAATTTAGTTAGTGGATGAACATATAAAGTAAGACAAAAATAAACTATCAACCTTAAAATATTTACACTAAAATTTTACATTTGAACGACTCAGACTATATGTACCAATCATCACTGTCAAAATTAAGATCTAAGATAAATCTCTCTATTTTTTGAAGAATACAATTTTAATTTTGTATTTTATTCCTCAAATCATTAAGTTATATAATTAAATTTTATTAAGATGACATGAATAACCTTATTAAAATAGACAATCTTTTCTCTTTTAATCTTTACTGAATTTGTCTTTCATCCATAAAATGATGAAGATTTAACACTTTTCAAAATATTAGAGTAAAAAAAAGAAAAGGAAAAAAAATTATTGACAATTTTGACTATGCTGATTTTTTGCATAGAGTTCGAGTCACTCGAATCTAGAATTTCTCCCTTTGATAAAATGATGAAGTTTTCACATTTTAAAAATTTTTGGAAGAAAAGAAAGGAAATATATGAAACAAAATTATTGAATATTTTGACTATGATGATTGATTACATAGAGTCTGAGTCGTTCGAATGCAGAGTTTCTCTCATTCATAACATAATAAAGGTCTAACATATTTAAAAATATTGAAAAAAAAGATATATAAAATAAAATTATTGAGATTTTTTCTATTTATTTATCATTTTAAAATTTAAATAGCAGCATCTTATTCATCATTTTTATAATTCAAACATTTTTTTTCTTTTAAATTGTTCACTCTTTTATTCTCTTCATCTTATCGTCATTATTACAATTCATATTATATTAAATAGAATTAAAATAGATGGTTTCTCATCCCACCCCATGACCTTCTTACGCACCACCGAATTGATTAAACTGCTCTCGTGCTTCCGTAGATATACTTCCAGAAGCATCTTTTTTTTTTTGTTTAACGTTGTTTTATTCCGTAGATGCAACTACGGAAATGTTTGATGTTATAACTCGCGCCTGACCTTTCCCCTCCCTCATTCTCTTCATTTCAAACTTTTATCTCTCAAACTCTCTCAAAATCTCTAAACCCCAAATACTCTCAAACCCTCAAACACTCGGCCTACATTGTAAACATCAAGTATCAAGACATTCCATCAAATTCATAATTATTTGCCATCTCTTCCCTCAAGAGGCCCGTGTGATGGTATGCACCATAGGGACCGAGGCGGAGGAAAGGTGTATTAATCTATTTATAGAGTGACATGTCCAAAGAGGAGTTTTGTCTTAAGAAATGACTAGTTACTTTTATTAAAGAGTTAAGTCATGCTGAGGGTGTCACACCTCATGATAAGACTTCACATAAACGTCTAGAAAGAAGGGCATCTTGAAAGGCTCGCCACTTTAACCCTCAATTTCTGAATAGTCGAGAGGATAGTTCAAATGTTCATTGATTTGATCTTTAACAACAATATTTTTTTTCAAAACTATATAGCGCACATCACATACCTCTCGATTTTTGTCAATATTTAAACAAAAGAATGAAAAGATTGGAAGTTAACATTAAAAATCAAGAATATTTAAACAAAATAATAGATAGATAGAAAACTTTGAGAATTTTATCTAGAGATATAGTAGAAATGATTCTCATTATTGATTGAGATATTCTAAAGACTCTGCAGTGGTTGCTAGACATATATATGACTTTGTAGTGAATTCTCTTGAACATTAAATAAATTATTTAGCAACCATTACAGTAGTTTTGATCATAAAAGATCCAATTGTTCATATGTTCGTGTTAGAGAATGTTGGAAAAGTGAGATGGATAAAAGAAGAAATATACTATGTAAAGGGTGTTTTACAAAATTTGACGAGACTATTCGATTTAACGGGTATTGAAACATTTGAGTGATGATTTTTTCTTTAGCCACCTCCCTATGGGGTGACCCCCAGCGAAAAACCAAAACTACCCCGGCTTCGGAAATGAACTTCCGAAGCGCTTTTTTTTTTTTGTCTTCGGAAATGAACTTCCGAAGATGTCAAAACCGTTAATATTTTCGGAAGTTCATTTCCGAAAATATTTCTGCATATACAAATTTCCCTCCTTCACTATTTCATCATTTTTCTCCAACACTTTTCCAAACCCTCTACAAAACCCAATAAATCTCCATCCATTTTTCGTCCTAAAATCAAGTTTCAAACCGTTGATCACGTTAAAGGGAGCATAGAAAGCTACAATTTCAGGTAAACATCACTTATTTCATTCCCTATTTCACTACATTGATTCAACAAAATTCTGCTGAACACTGATGTAATTCGGAAGTTCATTTCCGAAATATGTTACCTAACATATTTCGGAAATGAACTTCCGAAAATAGGCCTGGCAGTAAAAAAAAAACAGTTTTGGCCAACTTTTGATAATTTATTCATTTGTTAGGTATGGTGCATCCGGACAACATTGTGCAAGACGATGGAGTATTAGTTCCAGAAATTGTCAACGATAATAACGATCCGGTTATTGACGTTACTCCTATGATCAATGCGGTCGATGTTCGACAACATTTTACAATTGATCGGAGCTTCGGCGATCGCGAACAATTGCTTGATTGGGTTCGGAAGGAAGCTAGCAAAAATGGATTTGCAATTGTTATTTTAAGGTCGGACAACGGAAATAGTAGGCGGAAAGCTTTCGTTGTTTTGAATTGCGAACGGGGTGGTAGTTATGTACAATCAAACCGGGTGCTAAAACACGAGGACACGGGGTCGAGAAAGTGCGGGTGTCCCTTTAAGTTGCGTGCCACTCGGAGGGTTGATGATTTGTGGCGGTTAACCGTAATTTGTGGAATGCATAATCATGCCTTGGATGTCAAGTTACACGGGCATCCAATGGCGTGTCGTTTGTCCCGCGAAGAGAGGAATGTGATATCGGACCTAACGATAGTCAAAGTGGCGCCTCGCAACATACTTGCCGATTTGAAGCGTAAGAAACCGGATAGCGTTTCAAATATCAAGCAAGTTTACAATGAACGGCACAATCTCAAGGTTTTAAATATGGGCCCTCGGTCGGAAATGCAACAACTTTTGAAACTTCTAGGCGATAACAATTATGTTTCAAGCTTCCGAACCTCCGAGGACAAAGTTACCGTGCGTGATATATTTTGGACTCATCCCGAAAGTATCAAATTATTCAACACATTTCCAACCGTTCTTGTGATGGATTCGACGTACAAGACCAACAAGTATAGGCTTCCGCTTCTAGAGATAGTCGGTGTTACCTCGACGGACAAGACTTATTCGGTGGGGTTTGCTTTTTTGGAGTGTGAAAAAGAAGACAACTTTACGTGGGCCTTGGGAATTTGCAAGTCTTTGTTAGTTGATCAAGCGGTTATGCCAAACGTCATTGTCACCGACCGGGACAATGCTTTGATGAATGCGATCGATACCGTCTTCCCGATATCTACCGCTTTACTTTGCCGGTATCACATAACTTGCAACGTGAGAAACAAGTTGAAACCCACGGTTGGGACAAAAGATAGGCCGGATGAAAACGGTAAAGTTGTTAAAGCCGGTGTTGTGGTTGATAGGATAATGGCGGCATGGAGGGAAATTTTGGATGCCTACTCCGAAGATGTGTATACCGAGAAATTGGTACACTTTAGGTCATTGTGTGGTTCCCTTAAGACTTTTTGTCATTATGTCGAATCCACCATTCTTGACAAAGTTAGAGAAAAAGTCGTGTGCGCTTGGACAAATCGAGTTAGACATCTTGGTTGCACCACGACTAACTGAGTTGAATCCGCACATGCGGTCTTCAAGAGGTGGTTGGGTGGTAGCAAGGGAGATTTGTGTCGGGGATGGGACACCGTGAACCAAATGCTTGGTAATCAACACAATGAAATTCAAACATCGTTTGGTCGGAGCAAGACGGTTATGGAACACCGGTTTAAAGGGCAAATTCTATTCTCCCAATTGATTTACAACATATCTCGAACGGGTTTGAATTTTTTGTTTCATGAAGCTAAGCGGTCGGAGACGACGGGGCCAGATAGTTCATTATGTGGGTGCACGATTAGAAAGACATACGGCCTACCATGTGCTTGTATACTTGCAAAAAAAAAAGAATTTGAATTCACCCATACGCATGGATGAGGTAGCCGACCATTGGAAGAAACTTCGTTTTGATGATTTTGACCCGCCGAAAGAAAATGACTCCAAAATCACCATCTCCGACGAGTTGGAAGTGATAATGGAGAAGTTTGCTAAAGCGGACGACACAACAAAAATGCACATAAAAGAACAATTGCGAAAGATCGCATTTCCGGAGACCACCGATTTGAAACCGCCATCTCAACCGGTTAAGACTAAAGGTGCACCGAAAAAGTCCAAAATTACACAAGATGACACATCAACAAAACAATCTCCTTCCTACTTTGAACATGTTGATGCATCGTTACCGGAAATTCATGAGACACCTAAGTCCAAGAGTAGTGGTAACAAAGGTGCCCGTATTTCGAAGCCACCTCGCACACCGCCGATAAAAAAATCACCCATTGTCTACATTGATGAGATGCCACTTTTTATGCACAAATATATCGATAACATCGTTGATGTTGGAGGAGACGGCAATTGTGGATATCGGGCCGTTGCGGGTTTGCTCGGTAAAGGGGAAAATAATCACACTTTAGTCCGACGGGAACTTCTTGCGGAGTTGACTTCGTATCGGGACATCTACGGCCAACTATATGAAAATCAAGAAAAGTTTGCAAAAATTCATGATGCACTTGTTCCACCACTTACCGGTATCGCTCCGGTCTCGAAGTGGATGTCATTCCCCGATATGGGTCATCTCATAGCAAGTGCATATGATATTGTATGCGTCGATTTGACGAGGTTTGGACTAAGTGAGACTTTCTTTCCACTTCATAGTCGACCGCCATTGGACTCGTCGGGCCGAATCATATGCATCGGGTATCTACGATCGCGGCACTTCGTCCAAGTGTTTTTGAAACCGGGGTGTCCTATACCGGCTACTTGTTGTCAATGGACCGCACATCGTTCAAATAAGGCGGAGACTTGGCCGGATCCTTTTGTTTCAAGAATGGCGGAGTTTGAAGAAATGATGAGCCAAGAGCGCGAGCAAAATAGAGAGCGGTCGAAGAATGAGCCTATTTTGGACTTAGGATCCACCGATTGGTTCGGTGAATTTTAGTTTGTTCCGGATCGTTTTTTGTATGTATTGTTGTTTATCATGTAAAATCGGACCGATTCAATACATGTATAATATAATTATGTTTTATGACTTGCTTGTCTAATTTATGGTTAATGTCAATTCCATATGTTCAATTTAGACAACACACTAAGCAATCAACAAAATGCAAAATTTATGTCTGTTTCTGCATAATTCGGAAATGAACTTCCGAAATATGCTAGTCTGCCTCCTATTTTCGGAAGTTCATTTCCGAAATGTCCCCTGAGGCAGGATAAGGTTTGTTAGGCCATCAATGCTCCAATAAGTCTATAAATACACACTCTTCTTCATCCTCTCCACACCACAAAACACAAATGACACAAACCTACCCCCACCTAGCATTCGTCTACTTTGAAACCGGCTACCCGATGCCGTTCCAATTTCGCTTCTCGCGCGACACACTAAGTGGGGTTCAAATATAATAAAATCTAGCATTCTGGTTTGGGGACCAATTTTATTAGAAAGTACACGTCGCTAGCTTTCCAACGATATAAAGTTTGCGCGAAACAAACTTACGACGCAAAAGTTACGAATTTCCGAAGTTTGCTGATTTTTTTTTTCCTCTGCGCCCAGGGTAACTGATTACCCAAACTCAGTAACCGATTACTGGCACTAAAAACAGTCCAAAATTGCATTTTTAACAGAGTAATCGGTTACCCAAAGACCCGTAACCGAATACCCTGTAGCAGAATCAATTTTCTGCGTTTTAGAAGCCCTAAACCAGTCCCAAACATCCCATGGTTGATCCCCTACACTTATAAAACAGTCCCAACGAAATTGCATCATACAAATACATTTAAGAACATCAGCATGCAAGGATTATAGCAGAACAACATAGTTAGCATCATTGATTCATGATTTGCTCACAATCCCTAAACCCCAATTGAATCCCCACATGCAAAACCCCATGGTTGCTAACTAGGGACTCACCTTAGAGTTGGAGAAGATGATGATGACAGAGCTGAAAGCAAGATGATGATGACAAGAGCAAGATTGAGACAGAACTGGTTGCATGCAAGGATGAAGCTTGGACTGAGTTTTGGGACTCTTCTTCCTCTTCCTCTCTTTCCACACTTCTCTCCCTTTTCTTCTCTAACCAAAAATTCTGGTTTTTTAGAAAGAAAGAAGATGAGCAACCAAACATGCCCCATTTCTATTTAAGGGTAAAATTACTAATATGCCCCTCTTATTGCTACTAATAGGTTAAGCTAGTCCCATAAACCAATTAGTAGAAATATATATACCATATTTATCCACCTTATTTCATACTAATCATATTAGCAAATATAAAGATTGAATAAATATAATATCGGGTATTACATTCTCCCCCCCTTAAATAGAATTCGTCCTCGAATTCAAAGGAAACTTACCAAAACAAGTGAGGATAAGATTCCCGCATCTCTGACTCAAGTTCCCAAGTAGCTTCCTCAGGACGCGTCTCATCCCACATCACTTTCACGATAGGTATCTCCTTACTCCGGAGGGACTTGCTAGCACGCTCCAAGATACATCAAGGTTGAGGATCATAGGAAAGATCTGGTTCTACCTCAACAGAATCCGGAAGGATAGGATGAAAGGTATCGGGCACGAACTTCCGGAGCTGAGATACGTGGAATACGTCATGTAGCCCAGATAGTGAAGGTGGTAATGCCAACTGATAAGCCACCTCACCTACCCGACTCATAATCTGATACGGTCCCACATATCTCGGACTGAGTTTACGCGTCTTGAACGGTCCTCCCAACCTCAATCTTGGAGTAACCTTCAAAAACACATGATCACCAACTTCAAATTCTAACGGTCTCCTCCGCTTGTCCGCATAATTCTTCTGTCGGTCTTGGGCTTTCTTGAGATTATCCTGGATCATCTTAACTTTCTTGGTAGTTTCTTGTATAATCTCTGGTCCAAGAATACTCTTCTTCCCTACTTCAGCCCAACACAATGGTGATCGACATTTTCTCCCGTATAGAGCTTCGTAGGGAGCCATACCCAAACTAGCATGGTAACTGTTGTTGTAAGCGAACTCTACCAACGGCAAATGATCTTTCCAACTCCCACCTTCTTCTAAAATGCAAGCTCTCAACATATCTTCAATTGTCTGGATTGTCCTCTCCGTCTGCCCATCAGACTGAGGATGGTTAGACGTGCTCATATCCAATCTAGTCCCTAATTCCTTATGAAACATCTTCCAAAATCTCGAAGTGAATTTTGGATCACGATCAGACACTATACTGGACGGCACTCCATGCAACCGTACAATCTCTGCTATGAAAAGCCTTGCAAGATGAATCACCCTGTGAGTGGTCTTTACAGGCAAAAAGTGAGCAGACTTAGTCAACCTGTCCACTATTACCCATATAGAATCATGTCCGCCTCGAGTACGAGGTAATCCCACAATGAAATCCATAGAGATAGAATCCCATTTCCACGTTGGTACCTCCAGTGGTTGCAACATTCCTCCTGGCCTCTGGTGTTCAATCTTAACCAGGGGTGGGCAAGAAGGTTGGGAGGTGGGTGAAGAAATTTTCTTGAGTGATAGTCCACTCTAAATGGCACCATTTTTTAATATTTTAGAGAAAAAAAATTTCAGATTTTTTTTTTTAATTTGGGAATAAAAATATTTTAGAAAAAGTATATTTTTCATAATAATTTTTTATTTTATTTTCTAGAATATAAAAAATTATTTTCTAAATATATATTTTGAAAAAAAAATTGGAACAAAATATATTTAATTTTTCAGAATAATTTTATTTATTTATTTAAAACCGGTTTATAAAATCAAACTGATTCTGAACAAGTTTTAAACTAAATTAAAATTGTTTAAATTATTCAGTTTGTCAAATATTTAAATGATTCAGTTTTTTTATGGTGTAATGTAATTCAGTTTAATAATACGATTTGATTAACCATATTTTTGCACACCTAATTCAAATAAGTGTCTAGCTTATGCACCTAGTTTACATCTCAAGGTTAGTATTTCAATTAATATTTTAAAAGGTTAAATATACAAAAACTCTTGTAATATTAGCGAGATTCGCTTTAAGCCCCTGTAAAAGATTTTTTTTTAAACCTCCCAGTGATTTTGACCGACTCTATAGGAAACAAGGATCCCACATAAGGATCAAGCGGTTTTAATCTCTTCTATGGGCGGCAAGGATCCCACATAAGGATCACTCGATTTTCATTGCCTCTATGTGGGGCCATCTTTTTTCTTGTAAAGTTCCTACTAAAAGGTTATAATATTTTACTAGAGAAGATTTGAATGACATTATACGAGCTATTGGACAGGTTTATTTTATTTTACTCTTCGAGTTCATATTTATGGTGCGTTTGGTTGCAAAACTAGTTAATAATATGTATAATATGCCAAACCAATTATGTAGATACTTTTAATATTCAATTTCAGCACCATGCAATTCATTCCAAAAGCTTCATAGAATAAACTGAATTTTAGAAGCTACGGGAAAATATCAACTTGAAATTCTAAGTGACTCGGCTACACATTGCTTTGAGCTGTGTAGAGAATTTATTAATTAATATCTTTTAGAATTATTTCATATTTTGATTATGTTACTAATTAATTATTCTACGACATTTGTTTTAAAATGAATGTTTGTCCATGTTTTATTTAGCAATTAACACTATTACAAAAACCCCTGACACAACAGTTGGAAAAAGGTACCATACCGTTGTTAAGTAGGGTGTGGTTGTAAGTTTACTGTTTTCACCACAGTCTGGAAACCGCTATTGTAAGGCAGGATGCGCGCCACATATCACAACGGTTATTATTATTTACCGTTGTGATATATACACGTAGGTACTGGGTTCGAAACTCAGCAGCAACAAATAATCTAAAGCATAAATTACTTTTGATCATGGTTACAATAGATAACCTCTGTTGAAAATACACATAACTTATTATATAATATGTAGATTGCTTGTTTTTCCAAAAACCTCACTAAAGAAATACAAGCATTCAAATTGATAAAGAAGTCTATAATCTGAAAATTAACTATTCTTGTAAACCAACTTAAACCAACCATTGATTTATATAAGTTGGTTTTCAAATACAACTTAAATTGCATATTATAATTATTATGTTAATTTAAATGAATGTGTTTTAAGTGAAGATTAATGAAACAAATAATCTACATAGAATATAATAAACTCAACCTAATCTTCTTGCGCAAAGAACATTAATCAACAATAACATACAAAAGCAATTATCAATAAAACAACATCATACAAAAGAACCAGATATTATAAAATATTTACAGGATGGACCTTTTATTGAAATTAATCATACATGAAACAAGAATCAATTATGAGGTTCATCTAGGTTGTGAACCTATGAAAATTAAATATAAGGAGTAAGGAGTTTACACAAAAGCTTCATAATTCTTATATTTCTTCTCATAGTTTCTCAAACTAGATGAAGTTTGTTGCTGTTGTTTCTTTATTTACTTTACTTGTGATTTAACAATGTATTGTTTTTGTTTTGAATCCTACAAACACCATAAAAGTTATCAAGATGTGAAACTGGAAACTTAATTTTCAACAATAAATACATGCAACAAAATACAAACACCAACATCATCAATGGATATACATGAAGTTGTGGAACTGTAACAAAGTATGAAGTTCATATTGTTTGTGTAGCTATGAAGAATAAGTACAAGGTGGATGAAGTTTTCAATATAGCTTCATACTTCTGGTACTTTATTTTTGTTAAGGTCGTGAAGACGAATCTTAAAAAAAAAAGAGAACATTCAACAAGATGCAACAAAAGAGACAATCAGGAACTATCTAGCAAGAAGATGGAAGAAGAATAATACCTTGTGTATGAAGAACAAGAATCACGACTAACGACGAAGAAAAATAGGAAAAATGGGTGCTAGGGTTTAAATTCGAAGGATACGGCGCTACTATCAAAAAGTGAGAGTTAATTTACTTATATATGGGTATACTATTTCCCAACGGTTAAAACTATCAACCATAGCGATATCCCTTTTATTATTTGTTTAAAAATAAATAAAAAAGAAAAAGGGGCCTCTTAACGTTAAAGGAATAAAATATTTGAGGGCAATGAGGTTCGAACCCATGAAAATTTCATTTTATCACCACGGTTAAACCATCCATCGTTATTATATGCTAATATTTTTTAATTAAAAAAATGTTAGCTCCTCCGTTTAGATATGTCACTAAGGTGTATTGATGAACCGTGGTGACTTTGGCATTGTCGTATGCGCGTTTTGTAGTAGTGTAAATTGAGTTTGTAATTTATTTAATTTTTTATAGTCTATAGATGATTCTAGTTCTCCCAATCAAAAAGATCCACCAAGTCCATACACTAACGAAGGGAAAATTAGAAGATGATTTTGTCTTGAACAAGTATTTTGTCATGTATTGTGTTCTATTCTGTTCTATTTGATTGAGTTTGGATGTTGCTACTATCTAGTTAAATTTGGTTGTAAGCCACGACAATTTATTGCTTGGAAGGGATGTCATGAACATGTTATTTTGGTGGTTGTTAGCTTTTAGATTTGTAGTTTTACGACGGATTAGAAGCAAATTGTGGTTTTCACCTTGTTTTCAAGTTTGTATCAATTTTGTTATACTTTAAATTATTTGGTACATCAACAATTTAGAGTGATTAATTTTGATGACAATATTTTTGTGTTTTAGACTAGTTGTTAATTTGAGATGTTTGTAAGACATATTTGTTTTTTTAATTCAATATAAATTTTCGTTTATATTTGTATTGGGCTACAAATTGGAAAGTTTATTTTTATTATTAAAAACATATATAAAAAAATATTGCCAAAGTTATACCAACAGACAAATGCGTGAGAAAGCTTATTTATTAAAGTGTCAAAATTCGTGGGTATAGGTATGAGACAAGTCCAACGACCTCAAAATTATGTAGCTATAGGTTACTGGAACAAAAAATTTCCATCCGTACAGGATAATCAAAGTATACGAAACAAAACGTCAGTCGATATAGGTTTTATGGCCTATACCCACGGTTTTATGACCTTTACCTACCAAATTATGTTGTCGCTACAGGTCGAATTTCTTGTAGCGATTATACACCAGATTTGTGAAAAATGATCGAGGAAAACTCATTATACCCTATATTTATGTGGATGACATTGTCTTTGATGGAATATCATATAATATGTTGGAGAATTTTGTTCAACAAATGCAGTCTAAATTGGAGATGAGTCTTGTTAGAGAACTTACCTACTTTCTTAGTCTTCAAGTAAAGAAATTCGAAGACAACATCTTTTTATCTCAAAGAAAGTATGTAAAGAATATAGTGACGAAAACTGGGCTTGAGAAGGCAAGTCATAAGAGAATACTGCAATACATGGGAAATTAACTAGAGATGGGAATGATGTTGATGTAGATCAAAAGATCTACATAAGCATGATTGACAGTTTACTATTTATCACGACAAGCCAACCTAACATCACATTTCCTATAGGTGTTTGTGTTAGATACCAAGCAAATCCTAAGGCCAGTTATCTCACCCAAGAAAAGAGAATCATGAAGTACAAAATTAAATGAGACTTATGAATATGGTATTCTTTATTATCATGATACCTGTTGTCATACCCCAAAATTTGCCCTCTTCATTTCATCTGCAATGATTCAAGGTTTAAGGGTCTATCCAAACTACACCCCCCTAGTCAAGAGCCTCCTAAAGCTAGGGTTTGAGGTTCTCTTAAGGAAATAAACAAGACAAGATCCCTAACCAAGCTCTCCATGGCCCATGATGATCCAAGATACTTCTATGTCAAAAGTCAAAGCCCAATTCCAAAGATTACTCATTCAAAAGCTCAGATGACCCACAGTCATCTGGTTTGACCTAAAAGTCAACCATAATCAAAGCACAGTCAAAACCTCTCAATTTTGATCAACATCAAGTATGTGAGGTTATATCCATAATTTGATCAAAGGTTGATCATGATCCATCAATGGAAACTCAGAAATGAACAAATGCAAAAAGATTCAAATTAGGGTTTCTTTAGGAGAAAGTCAACTCAACTTTGACTGGCCATAACTCTCACATGGAACATCAAAAATTACCCACTCAAAGCCTATTTTGAAGGAAATTGGATTCTCTACAACTTTGTCTCTCACAAGCCAAGTCTAGAAATGCTTCATTTGGAAGATATGATACAAAAGATTACAGGTCCTTTTCAAACACCATTCAAAAGCATTTTTTTTGTCAAAGAGGATATGATCAAGATAAAAGCTCCAAATGAAAAATATGTTCCAAAGTGGCTTATAGAGGACATCTTAAAGTTTCCAAAAAGTCCTAGAACTCCTTCATAGCTTAAAAATTGAGTGAGATATGTTTGGTCAAAGTTGGGTAATTTTAGAGGACAAAATGTGAAATAAAGGAGGTTCAAATTGGATTTCTTACAAATGGGCCTATACTTTTATGACTTAAACTTGGTCCACAAGTTATCCAAGCCTTCAAAATGATTTGCCACGAATTTTAGCTTTTATTTGATTTTTATATGATTTTTATTCATTCAAATAATGATTTAAAATTGTATAAATCAAAGATAATCAAATATTTGGAAAAAGGTCACATAATAACCAATTCCAATCAGAATTTATACCACAATATCATATAATTTTCGTGGATAAATAATTGGAAATAATTGGTGCAAAAATTGGATGAAAATAGAAAGTAAATAAAATCAAATTTCTCAAAATCTCAAGATTGGATTCAAAGGACTTTTGAAGATTGTTTTTAACCTAAATGAGTCCTCTATAAGTAGATAGGACAAGCCACACGAATAGGGGTTGGAAATTGGGAGCAGAAGCAATTGGCTAGAAAACTCAGAATCGGTTTCAGAGATTGGGAGTATTTCAAAAGGATTTGAGCATTGCTATACGTTCGTGGGATCACTCTGAAGCTACCTGGATACTTGCATATCATCAGCACCCCCAGAACACTCTCCATTTAACCAAGGTATGCCACTCTGAAACTTTGATCGATTAGAGTAATCCATGCATTTTCATTGAAGATTGATTGTGTATTTTGGTTAATGATGATGCTCTGAACATGTCTAGATTGTTTAATTGAGATTCAAGTGTGTAAATCGTGTTTGGCCATTGAAGACTGAGTTAGGTTTTTTAGGGTTCGAATTGGGGGTTTTTACTAGGGCTAAAATTAGATTAAAACAAGGTTAGCATTAGGTTCGTATGACTTAAACGGAGAGTTTTGATGTGTCGCGAAAGATTTATATGGATGCATATGTTAATCGCTATTTTCCAGGGGCTTTTGCTACGAATAGAATCGCAACAGATTCGTAGCCAATTCTACAGGTTTTTTGCAGGTGTGTTGGGGAAGATGATGAGTTGTCATCATCTGATTCGTTGGTTTGAATCTGCGCGCGTTTTTCATTGCATGTTTCTGATTTTATTATATAATATATTGAACGTGTGTTTTAATCAACTGAGCAACTTGGTTGGGGTGGTTAGTAGGCGCGTGTGTGAGTGGAGGGTCATAGGTTCGAGCCCTCCCTCCAACATTATTTTTTATGAAAAGCATGTCTTCCTAATTCCATGCGCACACAACCATAAGGTTCATCATACACCCTTAGATCTGAACCATACAATTGCCACTAACTTAGATCCAATGCCCCAGGCCTGTTTCCCTATACCATGTACCCTCAAGTCTGCCACACTGAATAAAAAAACCTAATTAACTTATATATTTTAATTAATTTAAAGATTTTAGTTAATTCTTTTAATATTTATTTATATAATAATAAAATATTTTCTTAAATAAATTAATATGTATTATAAATATTAAATTATAATTTATTGATTCGTTCCGATTAAATCCATTAATCGTGATGGGCAAGAATCGATTTTCTTAAAATATTTATTTTAAAATAATAAGTTTTATTTGGCTAAAAGGTTTCAACCATTTTTATTGGTTGCGATGATTAGCCTATTTTCCTCGCCTTTAATCATTATTATTTTTAATCGAATCAATCGATTACGAGGGTGATCGCGACTTTACGTGTCTATAAATATGATGACTGTAAGTGCACAGTCGTGTCGTGTAGTTTTAAAAGATATCGAATCCACAGGGACTATGAATCGATCTACCGTTATCTAAGGTTACTATGTAAAGCTAAGGCTACTAATATTTTTTTTGATTGTTTCTAAGGGAAAGTGATTGTGAATTCTAAGAAATATAATAATAGACGGATATCAGTATGTATTTCGTTTAACTTAGGTGATCCGAAGGTCCACTAGCTAATGCATTAATTCTATTAAAAATCTTTATTAATTCTATTGATTAAAAGTCCTCCTCTCAAACTCTCGCTCTGTTGATTTAGACTACTCTCCTAACTCTTAATGTACGCTCTCGCCATCCCATTAGATTTAGAAAATCTTTTTGGAAACAACATAGTTAATAAAATGCTTGTTTTATGAAGTCGTTATCTACTTAAATCTCCTAATCTCAAACTCTCGCTCTGTTGACTCGGATCATGCTAATATCCCTAACGTACGCTTTCGCCATCCCGTGTCGGGTTTAAAAACACTTTTTTGAAAATAAATAAGTTCTAATTAGTTTTAATACGCTTTCGCCATCCTTAAAACTAATGTCCTATGTCTACTATCCAGTTAAAGATCTCAAACTTTCGCTCTGCTGATTTCAACTTTTGACCGTCTTAAGACCTCAAACTTTCGCTCTATTTATTTTAAGACTCACTAATTAAATTAGACATACAAACCAAAAACAAGTGATATTTAATAAAACATAATTAAGCCAATTTATTTCGGATCCCACGGTTAACTTACTTTACATACCGATATCTTAATTAATTAGCCAGACATATTAATACGGTTAAACATGCATAAATTAATTTGGTTCATAATAAAAGGCATGTTAAATGGCATACAATATATCATGCAATAATAATAATAATTAAAGCGGTAAATAATAAACCTGAATTAAATAAATCTGAAATAAATTGAATCTTGAAGTACTCGAACTTCCACCACAGGTTGGCTGGATCGTTCTTCGGAAATTATTTGGCAGGAATTAAAACAAGGAAGGTAAAAATAAATCTAACGTAAGGCTAGATCTATAAAAGGCTCACAATAATTTCCGGTGTAGAAATTGTTGTGAGAAAATGAAAGCAGTTAAATGAAAGGCAGGAAAAATAAATGCTTGAAGAATAAATTCGGCAGCACTTCGTTAGCAGAAATTCGGACCCTTTACACTGAAGTATCAGCCTCCTTTTATAGGTGAGGCTTTGCCGTTACGATGCGTGAAAAGAGGGAGTTCTTGACATGGAATTGGAGACGTGCGTCTCCACTTTTTGGGGAAGACTTGTTGAACGACTTGAGACGTGCGTCTCAAGTGGAGAGTGTTAGAACAAGATTTGTTCTTATCAATTATCTTAGTTTTGATGATAACAATAATATGAATTTTGCTTAAGATAATATGGTACTCTAATCCAATGCAATTTCCCTTTCAGGAAATATATATAAAGAGTACGCATAACTCAGCGCTCAGAAGATGTGTCTCAAATGGTTCAGCATGCAACATCAGAACATGGTCTGGCAAGACATCAGAAGATGGTCGAAGCAGAATCAGAACATGGGTCTATGGAAGCATCAGAAGAACATGAGATCAGAAGCACCGAAGATCAGAAGATGGTATCACGCTCAGAAGCACTTCAAGGTCAGAAGATGCTGTGCACCAAGCTGTTTGACTCTGATGATATTCAAACGTCGTATTCACAAACATCAGATCAGAAGGAAGTACACGTGGCAGACTACGCTGACTGACAAAAGGAACGTTAAAGCTACTAAAGGCTACGTCAGTAGACACAGCGTGAACAAGGCTCGAGGTAGTTGACAAAAGCGTATAACATTAAATGCAAAGCTGTACGGAACACGCAAAGCATTAAATGCATTCAACGGTCATCTTCTCAACGCCTATAAATATGAAGTTCTGATGAGAAGCAAGGTTAACGATTTCGCACCAATACAATTCAAATTAACTTGCTGAAACGCTGTTCAAATCAAACTCAGAATCTTCATCTTCATCAAAGCTCACTACATTGCTGTTGTAATATCTTAGTGAGATTAAGCTTAAATTGTAAGAGAAATATCACAGTTGTGATTATCGCTTTTAAGAAGCATTTGTAAACTCTTGAATAGATTACATTAAGTTGTAAGGAACTAGAGTGATCAGTTGATCAGTATACTCTAGGAAGTCTTAGCAGTTAGCTGAGCAGGAAGTCTTGGCAGTTGGCTGAGCAGAAAGTCTTAGGAGTGAACTAAGCCTAGAGTGATCGTGTTGATCAGTAGACTCTAGAAAAGTCTTAGGAGTGAACTAAGCAGTTGTTCCTGGAGTGATCAGGTTGTGATCAGAAGACTCTGGAAGACTTAGTTGCGGCTAAGTGGAAAACCATTGTAATTTGTGCGATTAGTGGATTAAATCCTCAGTTGAGGTAAATCATCTCTGCGGGGGTGGACTGGAGTAGCTTCGTTAACAGCGAACCAGGATAAAAATAATTGTGCATTTTATTTTTATCGCTCAAGATTTTAAGTCACACTTATTCAATCCCCCCCTTTCTAAGTGTTTTTCTATCCTTCAATTGGCATCAGAGCGCCGGTTCTAAGGTGCAAGCACTTAACCGTGTTTAGAAAAGATTCAGGAAGAGAAAAACGCTTCATTTAAAAGATGGTTGATGAAAGTGAAAGGACTATACCTACACCTGCATCTACATCTGGCTCTGCTGAGCAATACAACGGTAACAATGGTTATACTAGACCGCCGGTATTTGATGGTGAAAACTTTGAATACTGGAAAGATAAACTGGAGAGTTATTTTCTGGGTCTAGATGGTGATCTATGGGATCTTCTGATGGATGGTTACAAACATCCAGTAAATGCCAGAGGCGTGAAGCTGTCAAGGCAAGAAATGAATGATGACCAAAAGAAGCTTTTCAGGAATCATCATAAATGTAGAACTGTTTTGCTGAATGCTATCTCTCATGCTGAGTATGAGAAGATATCTAACAGGGAAACGGCCTATGACATATATGAGTCCTTGAAAATGACTCATGAAGGAAATGCTCAAGTCAAGGAGACAAAAGCTCTTGCCTTAATCCAGAAGTATGAAGCCTTCAAGATGGAGGATGATGAAGACATTGAAAAGATGTTTTCGAGATTTCAAACTCTGACTGCTGGATTGAGAGTTCTTGACAAAGGATACACCAAGGCTGATCATGTAAAGAAGATCATCAGAAGCTTACCCAGAAGATGGGGTCCGATGGTGACTGCATTCAAGATTGCGAAGAATCTGAATGAAGTTTCTCTGGAAGAGCTTATCAGTGCCTTGAGAAGCCATGAGATTGAGCTGGACGCAAATGAGCCTCAAAAGAAAGGTAAGTCTATTGCATTAAAATCTAATATCAAGAAATGCACTAACGCTTTTCAGGCTAGAGAAGAAGATCCTGAAGAATCAGAATCTGAAGAAGAAGATGAACTGTCCATGATTTCCAGAAGGCTAAATCAACTCTGGAAGACCAAGCAAAGGAAGTTCAGAGGCTTCAGAAGTTCAAGGAAATTTGAACGTGGAGAATCTTCTGATGAAAGAAGATTTGACAAGAAGAAGGTCATGTGCTATGAATGCAATGAGCCTGGACACTACAAGAATGAATGTCCAAATCTTCAGAAGGAAAGTCCCAAGAAAAAGTTTCATAAGAAGAAAGGTCTTATGGCAACCTGGGATGAGTCAGAAGATGATTCAGAAGATGAGCAGGCCAACTGTGCGCTGATGGCGACAGAAGATGACGGATCAGAATCTACATCAGAATCAGATTCTGAAGAGGTATTTTCTGAACTTACTAGAGATGAGTTAGTTTCCGGTCTAACTGAACTTCTGGAACTCAAGTCTCAGATCAGTCTCAAATACAAAAAGCTGAAAAAGCAATTTGAATTTGAAACAAAGAAGCTTGAGTTGGAGAATTCTGAATTAAAAGAAAAACTTTTAAAACTATCCAATAATGTTGGATCTCCTTCTGATTCAGAAAAATCCACTCCCAGTCTGAACCATATTCTGAAAGAATATGATTTAAGTTTCAGGAAGTTCCTATCTAGAAGTATTGGCAGAAGTCAGCTAGCTTCTATGATATATGCTGTGTCTGGAAACAAAAAGTTGGCATTGGTTATGAGGGTGAAACCCCATACAAACTTGAACCTGTTGATGAAATGAAAATTACATACAAGCCATTGTATGATCAGTTCAAGTATGGCCACTCACATGATATTAGGCACACTTCACATGCACAAAGTTTTCACAGTACACACACTAAGAAGCATGTGACACAACCTAGGAAATATCATGAAACTCACATTAAGAATTATCATGCTGTTCCTCCTATTGCTTACAATGTTAAACCCAAGTTCAATCAGAACTTGAGAAAATCTAACAAGAAAGGACCCAAGAAGATGTGGGTACCAAAGAAAAAGATTATTTCTTTTGCAGATTCTCTTGATAACAAAGAAGACAACATTCAACATGACTTGACACCTGGATTCAAGTTGGTCTCAACACTTGAAAGGAAGAAAGATTGTCTTTCAAGTTCTGGTTCTTAAATCTGTTGAAGAAACTTTGTTTGTAGGAATTCAGAAAAGAAAGTTTATCAGTCTTGGAACCATTTGTTTTTGTCTGTCTCTGAAGCATTGATGTTTCATTCTTGATACTACAGAATATACAAAACATTGAAACATTAATTGTGGACAAATCAGTAAACATCTGTTTTGATGATAAACTTGTTTCTGATGAAACAAAGAGCTTAAGGATTTCTGCAGATACAGTTGTGTCCTATCAGAAGCTGCAGAACAAAGAAGTAAACCTCCAGAAGCTGTGTATATCAGAAGTAATGGATCAGAAGATCATTCAGTCTTATATCTGCACACTTCAGAAGGAGTATTTCCAGAAGTGAAACTTGATCAACTCAGAAGCAGTGATCAGAATCTGAAGGCGTAAAGTCTGTTCTTAATACAGCTGTCATCTATTATCTAATGATGAACACGTGTCTGTACGGTTTGTACAAAGCGTGCAGTTGAAAAGACGCCGACCTAGACTGCATCAATGGCTGCTTCTTCATCTCATTTTGCTGGTTCATCTACTCTTCTTCATATGCACGATGAAACACACCAGGAACTCACCCCTGTTGTTGCATGCTCCATCCCCAAAGATAAATTGGAAGTTTTGTGTGAACTCATGGTCGACTTTGATAACCTTGAAGAAAATCAATTTCATCTTAAAGAAGACATCATCTTTCAAGGATGGACCTCGTTGTTTGCTGAGTTCGTCGGCCCTGTTTATCCGGATCTTGTCAAAGAATTCTGGGTACATGCTGTGGTTGCTCCAAAAGCTATACTCTCCTTCGTCCATGGAAAGTCTGTTGTTGTTACTGAAAACATCCTAAGAGTGATGTTTGATCTGAAAAATCCTGAAGGGGTTTTTGAGTCTGATCAAAGAGAAGATGTGGATGATATTCTATCCACTCTCTATAAAAATGTCAAGAAAACTACACATGTTAAGAACTTGAGAGATATCTACAGAATCTGGACAAAAATCCTTCTCGGGTGTTTCTATCATAGAAAATCAACTCATGCCTCGGATTTCATCAGTAATGATCAAAGGTATGTTCTCTATTGCATTGCCACTCAGAAGAAGGTTGATGCGATCTACATTATCTTCAACCATATGTGGAAAGCAGTAAAGGATTCCAGGAATGCTTTCAGAAAGGAAAATGCTGGAACAACCATTCCTTTTGGTAGGATTATTACAAACCTTCTGATACATTCCAAGATTGTTGAAAGTCTGGAGTCTGAAGGTATCATCAAAGATCTTGCTGTCACCACTGGATCTTGTCTGAATGCCTTCTCTTTAAAGAAGATGAAAATCATTGACACCTTTCTCAAGGTTCCTGAACCTCTAGCTGGAACAAGAACCATAAGAGAACCAGTTCTGGATGACTTTGAAACCTTCTTCAATAGTGAGGTACCTGAAGTCAAAACTGTTTATCTAAAATCTCTTGAAGAAAATAAGAGCTTTAAAGATCAAGACAAAGGTGCCCCTTTCAAAGTAAATCGCAAGAGGGAAGAAAGGACTAAAAGAAAGCATGATTATCCTTCTGCTGTCTCTAAGAAACAAGAGGCTTCTAAAAAGGTGATTGCTAATGTTGTTAAGGCCGTATCTGATGACTTTGAGAAAGAGAAAAAGAAGAAGAAGTCAATCAAAAATGAGGAGATAGTTGAAGCTGTTGAAAAGAAGATAACCAAGAAGAGGAAGATGATTATTCAAAGCTCTGATGAAGACAATATCCCTCAAGAAGTTGAAAACCAACAAGAAGTTCAGGCTTATGTCAGAAGGAAAGAAATTTCTAGAGGCAAAGCAAAGATTATTCAAGAGCCAAAGAGTAAAAAGCTGAAGAAAATGGAGGATGTGACCAAAGCGCTTCTGAAGGGTTCAAAAGGAATATGCATTTCTGAACCTATTTCTGTTCCTGTTGTTTGTTCAGAAGCTACACCAATAAAGATTGTACCTACCCCTGAACCAGAAAAGGCCTCATCAGAATCACCCGTTGTTGTCCGTATTCTTACACCACCATCTTCCCCTATACCCATTCCTTCTTCACATGCAAACAAATCCAATTCTTCTCCTCCCTCACCTTTTCCCTTCACAAAATCTCCACCATCTCCTCAATCCATTCCGTCTCCCTCACCCTCCACTAATCTTGTCTCTGACCAAGCTGTTGACAATCTTGTTCTGAACGTACAACCCCTTCAAACTCTCTTTCCATCTCAACCTTCTCCCAATGCCACTCTTGAACATACTCCCTCCACCTCTCAAAACAATCCTTGTGATTCTCCTTTTCCAACCTCTGCATCACATGAGCAACTGCTCCGTGATTGCAACTACACTCCCAAGCCTCGTCCTGAAGCTGAAGTGGTAGTGTTAGATTCTGATACTGAAGCAGAATCTTCTTATAGGTTGGATAGAGAACCTCTTCCATACTTCATCTCCAACCCTGCTTTTTCAAAAACCCAAATAAAATCCAGCCCTGAACATTCTATTGGTGTAGTTTTTGAAAACATAAAGAAGAATCTCAGAAGTACCTTAGATTCTCTCAGAATTGCTGAAAGTTCTGGATTAAATGATGTTGCTATGCGGAACTTCTGGAGAATTTTTCGCAGAAAATCAGATGCTCTGTTTTTAGAACTTCAAGAAGCCTGTGTAGCTGCTGCTCCAAGGCCTCGTGGAATTCTGAGGAATTATGAAGACTTCTGGTTTGCTCGCCTCAAAGGAAGATATCTTTTGGAAGAGAAGCCCTTTGTGGATGAATTGGAAGTATTGAGACTGGCTGCTGCAATGGAAGCAAACCCATGCAGGGACATGGTTATCTGGATTCCTGAGTATCCTGTTCTGCTTGGAGACTTCAAGACCTTATTTGACTTTCTAAGGGAAAACCCTTCTAAGAAAGACCCTAGCTTGGTCATTCCAGAAGTTGTTGACCCACCAGAAGTGGAAGGTCCCTCTGCTCCAAGGAATTTAGCTGCCATTCTTCAGGCTCTAGAGAATGGAGACTCTGAAATTCCTGCTGCAGAGTATGGAGATGCTTCTATGCAAGAAGCAGATGCTGAAGATCATGTTGCTAAATCAGACCCTGTTGAGGATATCCCAGCAAATGATACTTCTATGGAAGCTGCAGATCAACATGTCATTCCTGTGGTTGAAAGCGGTGAAACTTCTCTTGATGAACCTTCTCGTCTTGCAAGGACTCTAGAAGCGATTCAGAGGAGACAGGATGAGCAAAGTTCACTCAATGAGAAGTATGATGCTTTCATTGAGAGGCAAGAAGAACACAACAATGATGTCAAACAGATGCTGGCCAAGATCTTGTCAAGACTAGGGCCATCTTAAATTGAGTCTATGTTGTTTCTTTCTTTTCTTTGCATCTGTTTTGTTTCTGTGCATCTGATTTTTTCATCTTGTACTTCTGTACCCATTGGTTGAACCTTAATGAAATCATTTTCTTCCTCCATGTGTTCTGTTTTATTCATCTGAATCTTTTCTATTCTTTTTGATGTTATGACAAAAAGGGGGAGAAAGATAAATGATAAATGATTTGATTAAATCTATCAGTTGCTGGGTAAAGGCTCCCACACATTCACTAACAAGAACTGCAAGTTCTATATGGTTTAAGTGTTTTGCAGGTACAAAGAAGTGAAGTGAATCTTCAAAGCAAAACCATTGAAACTGAAGCAAGCTGAGCGCTGTCAAGCTTCAGAGATCAGAAGCAAGAAAGAAGAATGAATCAGAAGCACTGATAATAGAATTTGAATATCATTGTCTATCCTGTTCTGACAAAATTCTATTTGCCCTGATACACATAATGTTATGGCTCTGATACATTATTTGCTCTGATACATGTTTTTAGCCGAAAATGCTCTGATACATTTGGCTCTGATACATATCATGTATTTTGAATATACATTTTATGTTCTAACTCGTTCATGCTGACTTTTGTCGTTTAGTTTTTGTTCTGTAACATTTCAGGATGTAGAGATGCTCAAATGATGCTCTGGTACATTCAACAATGTTCTGATACAAATCTAGCATGAAGTGATGTTAGTAGACATTCAAAGTTCTGAAGCTATCCGAGGGAAGCAGAAATCAGAAGATGTGAATGTTCTAAAAGATCCAGAAATTCAAGTTCTGAAGCTGTCCTGATTGGAAGCAGAAGTCAGAAGCTGTGAATGTTCTGAAGATCCAGAAATTCAAGTTCTGAAGCTGTCCTGAATGGAAGCAGAAGTCAGAAGCTGTGAATGTTCTGAAGATCAAAGAAATTCAAGTTCTGAAGCTGTCCAATGGAAGCAGAAGTCAGAAGCTATGGATTCTCTGAAGGCAGAAGCTCATATGATCGTCTCTACCGAAATAATCAGGGAACTCTTTTATTAAAGTTCTTCGAGTATTTATTTCAGGGGGAGATTATTTATCTCAGGGGGAGACATATTCATATGCTTATGCTATAGCTGTGTAATTTGTCTTTTGCCGTCTACTCTTTCTGATCGCAAATTCATATCATTTATATATGTTTTTGTCATCATCAAAAAGGGGGAGATTGTTAGAACAAGATTTGTTCTTATCAATTATCTTAGTTTTGATGATAACAATAATATGAATTTTGCTTAAGATAATATGGTACTCTAATCCAATGCAATTTCCCTTTCAGGAAATATATATAAAGAGTACGCATAATTCAGCGCTCAGAAGATGTGTCTCAAATGGTTCAGCATGCAACATCAGAACATGGTCTGGCAAGACATCAGAAGATGGTCGAAGCAGAATCAGAACATGGGTCTATGGAAGCATCAGAAGAACATGAGATCAGAAGCACTGAAGATCAGAAGATGGTATCACGCTCAGAAGCACTTCAAGGTCAGAAGATGCTGTGCACCAAGCTGTTTGACTCTGATGATATTCAAACGTCGTATTCACAAACATCAGATCAGAAGGAAGTACACGTGGCAGACTACGCTGACTGACAAAAGGAACGTTAAAGCTACTAAAGGCTACGTCAGTAGACACAGCGTGAACAAGGCTCGAGGTAGTTGACAAAAGCGTATAACATTAAATGCAAAGCTGTACGGAACACGCAAAGCATTAAATGCATTCAACGGTCATCTTCTCAACGCCTATAAATATGAAGTTCTGATGAGAAGCAAGGTTAACGATTTCGCACCAATACAATTCAAATTAACTTGCTGAAACGCTGTTCAAATCAAACTCAGAATCTTCATCTTCATCAAAGCTCACTACATTGCTGTTGTAATATCTTAGTGAGATTAAGCTTAAATTGTAAGAGAAATATCACAGTTGTGATTATCGCTTTTAAGAAGCATTTGTAAACTCTTGAATAGATTACATTAAGTTGTAAGGAACTAGAGTGATCAGTTGATCAGTATACTCTAGGAAGTCTTAGCAGTTAGCTGAGCAGGAAGTCTTGGCAGTTGGCTGAGCAGAAAGTCTTAGGAGTGAACTAAGCCTAGAGTGATCGTGTTGATCAGTAGACTCTAGAAAAGTCTTAGGAGTGAACTAAGCAGTTGTTCCTGGAGTGATCAGGTTGTGATCAGAAGACTCTGGAAGACTTAGTTGCGGCTAAGTGGAAAACCATTGTAATCCGTGCGATTAGTGGATTAAATCCTCAGTTGAGGTAAATCATCTCTGCGGGGGTGGACTGGAGTAGCTTCGTTAACAGCGAACCAGGATAAAAATAATTGTGCATTTTATTTTTATCGCTCAAGATTTTAAGTCACACTTATTCAATCCCCCCCTTTCTAAGTGTTTTTCTATCCTTCAGAGAGGATCTAGGGGGCAGTTGGAGACGGGTGTCTCCTCTTGGTGACGTGGCAGAGAGACGTTGGAGACGTGCGTCTCCACGTGCTGGAACGAGTTGGGCCACGCGTAAATGGTTCCTTCGTGGGCTGGACTTGCACTTTGCACAATTGGGTCTTCTTTGCACCCCTTTCTTACTTCAGCACCCTTTTTTTCATCTTTTAGGCATAAATAGCAATGAATTTGGCTCCATTTCTTTCCTTTTCACAAATAGTCTCAATATGAGCGTAAAACCTGAAACATCGCAAATACCCGCATAATATCACAATAAAACAATATAATTAAAGAAAAATGCTAATAATACTTATGGATTTTAAGCTAAATATACGATATAAAATCGTGTTATCAAATTCCCCCAGACTTGAACCTTTGCTTGTCCTCAAGCAAATAGTAAGATAAAAATCAGAGGACAGTGAAATGAACTACATTTCCACCATGTTGTTCGGGTTATACTCAGCTACAGAGTGTTTTCGTCTGAAACTTATGAGGTAGATCCTAGCAATAGACTTACAGTAGCGACACTAGACAACTCGCAGCGTGCATACCAATCCGAATCATGCCATCATAGCTTGACCTTGACTCATCATCTTGTTTTACCCGTTTCATTCGCGCGCAATCACATTAAGCCCATTATCTTGACACGCACATAGCAGAGTAGCCGGTTAGTGACTATGATCCTTTTAATGGAGTTCTGGAACATTTACGTGGTATACTCCTTAGTGCTCATTTGTGGATTGTGGGGAATCGGACCATAGTCCTTCCTACCAAGTTCAGTACCAGGTAACTTCTGAACCAATCAACAATGAGTTTTAGTTTTTTAGTATTTGAGATTTGTGACCGTTAGGTTAAATGATCGTGTGAGGATCACTTTACTTAGTAGGTACATTTCTATTGGCAGTTAAGCATATAATTATAATTATATGGATCATACACTTATATTCATCGACTCTCTGCGTAGTTGGTGTCCAAGACGGTGCCGACTGCTAGAATAAACTAATAAGGGTTACTTCAAAATTAAAGTCGATGGTTCTGGTATAAAGGGTATTCAAATCGGTTACGCACACTAGGGGGTTTTAGAGTGTCGGGACGATAAGGGTATTGTCTCGAATCTTTCAATGTATAAGGTAAGTAGCTTCGTACTTCTCGAACGTGCGGGGTTATGCGTTTATCGTTTTGGTGGAAAAAAATTTGTTATGGCTCAAGAAAATGGAAAAAATTATAATAGCCACGGAAATATACATATAAGACTTAAAATTCCATAAATATGCTTTTCTTTTCACAAATAGTCTCAATATGAGCGTAAAACCTGAAACATCGCAAATACCCGCATAATATCACAATAAAACAATATAATTAAAGAAAAATGCTAATAATACTTATGGATTTTAAGCTAAATATACGATATAAAATCGTGTTATCAGAGGGATAATGATACAAATTAAATTACTAAGATTCTTAAAAAATACTTTTATTCGTTATCAGTGATAATTGAATCCATCAATTAAAATTGGTAACGATACCACTACTAATCTTTTAACTATGGTGATCGAATCTATTGATCATTGCGGTTAATAGTACAAATTAAAATCAGGGTTGTACGCCCAAATCCTAAAACACTTCCCAAATCTAAAACATTCAAAACACTTCAAATCAAACTACGGATTTTCATCCTTATTCAAAACTACGATAAGGCAACTCAAAAAGCCTTCAAACCATGCCAAATCAAATTCTAATTTTAAGGGCGTACAACCCTTCCCCGAACTACGTTAACTCTGATTCTCCCTAAGGAGATACGTAGGCACTTGGCAACAAGGCGAGTCCCCTCCCCCATAAATCTCATTTTGTCCCGATTATGTTCCCTAATCATAAACCTTTAACTTTGATAATTTTTGCCATTTACCCTATAACTTTCTGTCACCTTTCTTTATATTAACCCTATAATGCAAACCATAGGAAAGGATTGAGGGTGCCTAACACCTTCCCTCGACCTGAATATAGTATCTTACCCTGATCTCTCAACTGCGTGAAGTTTCCTATTCGCCTTGGTAGAATAGGTGGCGACTCTAAATTTTAATTTTTAGGGCAGGTTGCTACAGCTGGCGACTCTTCTAGGGATAACGCTTATTGGTGAATACTATGCTCCTATAGGTTTGGCAGGGTTTAGGTTTGGCAAAAATTTTAGGGTTTGGCTAACTTGCCATTTTTAGGGTTTGTAATTATTATTTTTTTATATTTAATTTTTATTTGTTTATTTTTTCTAAAAATATTTAATTGTTTATGTTAATATATTTATATTTAATTGCCTGGTTGTTATATTTTTATATGCACTGCTGGGTATATTATGTCGTGTTAAAACCTAAGTGTGGGAGTTATCCTTGAGACCAGGGGGGACTTGAATCGCCTACGAGTCTCATTGATAACTCCACTCGGAGTGGATTGAATATCCGGAAATGTCCAATACGAGGCTTGACCTTGTTGAGGGCAGGACTTGGTATTCAGCTGATCTCTCCGAGAACCTACCCCAAAAATTCGAACCTCATTGGATGAAATGAGTTGTTCTAAAATCCAAAGAGACAAAAAGTCTCGAGGCTACGAATGACCCCATGAGACCCGTGTCTAGGACATACCCATGGAAATGGTAGGCTCCCTAGAGCCGCTACGTCGAACCTATGAACCTAGGGCCTATGTGATTATGTGTTATATATATATATATATATATATATATATATATATATATATATATATATATATATATATATATATATGTTGTTTATTATTTGTTTGTGATTTCTTTATTTTTTCCATTCATCATGCATCATGTGCATTCTTGCATCATGTCTTATTCAAAAAAAAATAATAAGAGAGATAAAAAAAAAGATTTATTATATTTTATCCATAAACGTGGATAAGACATAAATACGAATAAAGCATATCATTCATGGCATGCACATCATTTCCATGGCATTGAGAGAAGATTTCTCTTTTATCTCCAGAGCAAGGGATCATTGGGAAGGGCAACCTAACACCCCGATCGTCTTATCAAATAAGATTTCAGCAAAAGAAATCAATGGATCAGCTAGAACAGAATCAAGCCGCCCTTCGTGAGGAAGTGGATCAACTAAAGGTTAGTATGGAAGAGGTTAAAGGAGGTATGGCTCAGATGCTAGGATTCATGAAGGCCCTCCTAGATAAACAAGACAAGGCAAAAGAGGTTCGGTCTGGGGATACCCTGGTTCAGGATGAGATCCCCAACGACGAAAACCCGATGCTAGGATTTGTTTCAGGCTTTGGCCCGACTAAGGACAGACCTCAGGTCCGATCTGTCAGGAGAGCTATCCAATTCCAAGAGAAAGGAGAGACCTCTCAAGAAGGATTTGTCCCCACTCCACAAACGAAAGGGACAACCCGCACAGTTCGCATTCCTGCTAACAATGTCCCTAAGGATGATGATCACCTGGATCTACAATACGGAGTACAAGAGGTGAACAACACAGACCAAGCACCTCAGATACAGCAGTCTATTCCTAACTCTGGGGAGGACTCCAAAGACAATGAATAAATCAAGGCGTTAGAGGAGAGACTAAAAGTGGTAGAAGGATATGATGTCTTCGACGTGGATGCCTTCGAAATGAGCTTGGTCTCAGACTTGACTATCCCACACAAATTCAAGATTCCCGACTTCGAGAAATACAAAGGACTCACATGTCCGAGGAATCACTTGCGCATGTATGTGCGAAAAATGGCTGCTTATGCTCACGATCAAAAGCTGATGATACACTTCTTCCAAGATAGCTTAAGTGGAGCATCTATTGACTGGTACATGCAACTGGAGAAATCCTATATCCGAAGCTGGAATGATCTTACTAACACATTCCTGAAGCAATACAAGTACAACCTGGACATGGCACCCATCCGGATGCAATTACAAAATATGTCAACAGAAGAAGGATGAATCATTCAAGGAGTATGCCCAAAGGTGGAGGGAAATGGCTTCTTGAGTTCAACCTCCCTTGATGGAAAAAGAACTGGTGGACATATTTATGGGCACTTTGCAAGGACCATACTACGACAAGATGGTCGGAAGCATATCTTTAGGGTTCTCGGACTTAGTTGTCATCAGTGAGAGGATTGAAAATGGGATCAAAATGGGAAGATACAAGGGGCACCCTCAGGTTCCTATCACACAAAGAAGTCATACGACGAGAAAAAGGAATCCAACACTGTGGGGGCAATCCTGGTTAATCAGACCCCAGTACTACAACGAAAGGATCAGCAAAAGCAACAGGGGGGCCAACGCACTTGGAGGTCCAAGCCAAAACGATCATTCACCCCGTTATACATGCCACTGTCTCAAGCTTTGCAACGTCTGCTCAGTCAGAACTTGGTAACTCTGCTACCTCCATACTCGGCTCCAGCTAACCCCGCTCCTGGGTACAAGCATCATGCTAGGTGCGCTTACCATTCAGATAGTCCTGGTCATGATACAGGGGATTGTGGACCGTTGAAGCACAAGATCCAAGATTTAGTTGAAGAAGGGCTCATTGAGTTTGAAGATCCTCGCAAGTCTAATGCCATATGTGGCTAGAAGGAGGATTCCTTAGATCATTAGTTTCGTTTTCATTCACAATTTCTTTCCGTTTGTTTAAACATTGGTCTTACGACATATGCTATGTACTTTACAATAATCGTTAATGCATTGCTTACGTTTGTCTTGATTTATTCCTAGTGTTCTCACTATATTTAAAACTGTGTTTTTACTTGGTTTTCTTCTTTGTGATATTCAACTCTCGTTAAAGCCGTACACCTTTAGAGGGAGAATGACGAAAACGATACCACAATTTCATACATTATGCTTTCGAACAGACCGTGTTGACGATGTACAGGCATTGTTTCAATTCCTGAATAATGGAGATATAAGGATGTTAATCCCTCGTCAACCCCTTTGAGCCTAAAGAAGTAGGAGTTTTCCTTCATATAAAATAAAACCCTTAATACATAACCTGGGGTAGGGTAGCTGCTCAGTTAACTTAATTATTCCAAACTGTACCTTTGAACATAATCATCGATGGTTCTCCGTCATCATTAAGTCCAGCAGTCAATATCCGCAAAGAAAAAAGAAAGCAATGCAAGGGCCTGCTAAGTCAAAACCTATTAAGGAGACTTAGGCAAAATTGGGGCATCCCGCTGACTGTAGTTTTAAAATGAACAGTTCAGGCAAAAGTTAGGGATAATAAAGTTGAAAAGAGGTCACTACATACCCTCACAAAAGGAAAATATTACAAGAAAGGTGGATGACTGCCTTTGCAAATAAACCTTTGGTTTTTAAACCATCATAAATATCAGTATTCCCAAAGTCTTTTGGAGCTTTAACGCATAGTTAACCGAGCATAGGACTGGAGAACATCATGAAGATGGGGATGAGTACAAATAAACTTTGAGCCACTATCCTTTGTTTCTTAAAACCGTGAACCAGGCCACTTTACAACCCTTAAAAGCCCTAACTGAAGCATGGTTAGTTCGAAAGCCTACCGTTACCAAAAGGTATCCCGACTCCTTAAGGTCTACTATAACTCTTGAGCTGATATCACTTTCTTACAAAAAAAAACTTCGTTTTACTCAAAAAAATGTTTTTAAGCTTTCAAGATAGACATATGCATTCGCATCTTATGAATTTCATTATAAAGTACACTTGTCTATGTGGATTCAAATGTTTAAACATCAGGGAAAAGTCGCATGGGGCATGGCTAATGGCTAAAAATCCTACTGACTGACGAAGTAGCTTTAGAAGCACATCAAAAAGAGGAAATATCTCTTACGCCTTGTCATACCCCAAATTTGTCCTACCCTTTAACTTCTAATTGGCTTAGGTTTTGCATTCATCACATAGGTCATAACTCACACTCATGCATTCATGTCATTGGTGCTATTCAAAGGCCAGCAAGAAAAAGCTCCATTGCAAAGAAGTTTGATCAGAGAGTGAGAAAACTGAGGTATAATCATGTGGCTATGTTCATTGAAGTCCTCCTGGATTGGAGTGTCTCCCTGCTTCAAATCAAGGCATTGATTGAAGAGTGCAAGCTTGCAAATCATCCGGTTCTTTAAATCAGGGTTTCTTTGACCAAAGTCAACCAGCCGACTTTCTGGTCAACATTTAATCAGGAATGGTTTCTATGTGTGAAAAACTCCTCATGCTGGCCTTGTGGAGGTGTTTGTTTGACTGGAATTGATTGGAAGGGATTTAATCGGGAATTTCATCAATAGTCGGAAAAGTCGGAACAGTTGACTTTTGGGTCAAAATCGGGAAAATTATTCAAATATTGACTTTTGGTGGAAAATTAAGCAAGAAAAGTCGGAGAATGGATAAAATCGGGAGTTCAACAAAAGTTGGGAAAAATAGTAAAAAGGCAAAATTCCAACACTTAGAAATTTTTTGGGTATTTTGGATCTTGTTGAGCAGTCCACTTCAGCACTGGATTACACGTGTCAAATGGCGTTTTCTGGAAAAATTTCCAACATCAAAGTTGTTCCTCTCATGAAGGAGAACAACTTTGTAGTTGAACACTTTTTCATTTGAGCTCGTATGAAGAGATAAAATAGTGTGAAGTTGCTGAAAAGTCACTTGATCCAAGTCACAATTCAGGTCATAAGGCAGGTCATGACCTAGCATTTTCACGAGCACATGGCATGCCAAATCTCCAGTCGTTTTTAGAGCTGTACAGAAGTGATATGAATGCAAACTTGGTATCATTCTCTCCTTTGCCATACCCTCTATCCATTTAAACAAGAATGGGTACAATTGGACAAATAATGAGTGAGTTGCAAGCCTTCAAAGTGGTGCCCCAACCCTGACCAAATTCTGCAGGCAGCCATGACACAGAATTCTGGGCATGCAACGCATTTCAGCAAGCACGCGGTGGGCCAAATGTCAAGGGCTCTTTCTTCCTCCACAAGTCTCTATCTTAAACAAGCCCAGTTCTAAACTATTCTTTGTCATGTCCTCTATCCAATGAGACCAGTATCACTGATTTTGGACATGTATTGATCGAGATAGAGAGGCTCAAAGCACCACCCTCGCAGAGTCACAATCTGACCATACGCATGGGACAGCATGCTGCTGGGCGTGTGCAGTGGTAATTGCATGAGTTCAAGACTGTTTTTCTCATACTTCTAAGCCTTATCTTGAGATATTTTCAACACCAATCTTGTTCTATCCCATGCCCTCTTTGATATGACACCATTCTTGCATCATTTAACAACCCATGGTTTGAGATATAAGTGTCTAAAGTGAGCACCACAGCATGAAGAAAAAAAAACAAAGCAACACACAATTGCACCATACACATATTAAAGTCCCACATTGGAAAAATGAAAAGAGTTATGTTGCAAGTCCCACATTGGAAAAATGGAAAAAGAGGTGTTGCAAACTATTCCAAGTCCCACATTCAAGGATTGTGAATCACAAACCAATGGTTGGCAATATAAATAGAAACTCATACAGCAATCATTACTCACTTCCACTCTTCACTATATCACTATACTCTCTCTCTCTCTCCCTCTCTCTCTCTCTCCCTCTCTCTCTCCCTCTCTCTCTCTCTCTCCCTCTCTCTCTCTCCCTTTCCCTCCCTCTCTCTCTCTCTCACCTTCCTCTCTCTCTCCACCATAACTTCCAAAAACTTCAACCACCACCACCACAACTACCACCATAACCACCACCACTGCAACCTCATTCATCTTCCCCGCTGCCACTCCCTCCAACTTCTTCCTCTCATTTACACCCTCTCTCGCTGCATCAACCTTCTTCTACACTCATCATCTCACGGCATCATTCAAAGAACTATGGCTTTCAAGAAAGTGCAGTAACGCCTGTGGCTTCTTGAAGTTGATCGTAGCAGCACTAAGCTCGTGGACCAGCCATAGATCCTGAGTTTATTTCTCAAGATTTGAAGTTCTCTTCCGGTCAGCAGCCTATCCAAGTTGGATTCGAGTGGTAGAGTTCCTCTTGTTTCTTCATTCAAAGCCCCCTTGCAGGTAAGTCCATAGAGCTTTCTTATCATGATAGCAATAACATGTAGAGCATTTGCATCTAGAAGTATGTGATCTTGCCTCTTGTTCATGAACGAATCTGATGAATCTCTGAGTTTCAATCTTCATGCTCAGAACTTGTTTATTTTCATGTCTAGATCATAGAGCTAGGACTGGTGAATGCGTATACGATTGATGCTATGTGTGGACTGTGTTTTGAAGAGGATTCCATCAGTTAGGGTTATGAGAATGCTTTCGGTTATGAATTTAGGGGAAGAATTAAGAGAAACTAAGGTCCGATTCGAGTTCTACGAAAAAATCCGAGTCATATAGGGTAGGCGCTGAGAATTTCCGGGCAAAGCAATGATCTCCGGCGTGGTGAAGCCGCCGGAGAAGATGACCGGAACAGCCACAGTCCGGCGGGGGTTTCATTTTTCTTTTTGCGCTGAGCTCACGTGGCAATATGCGACTGGTCTGTTTTCCCATTAAATCGGTCATTTTTGTTTTATTAACATGATTGGAATGGTGAGTTGTAAGCATGTGATTGGCCTGTGGGTGTTTTTGTCCTATATGACTTAAGTATAAATGAACCGATTGATAACATGTTTCCTTTTTAATCAGGTCACGTTTTTGGCTTTTGTTTCACATGAAAGACTATAAGATAACAATAATATGAAATGCAATAAAATGGAAATAGTTGGTGAGACTTTGGGCCACCAGCGCGCTGGGCCTTGTCCTTTTCTGGACGACACCCCTATTTCATTAACACACCACCAGTCTGTCAACTATGGGCCTGGGCGCCAGCTACTATTGCCCCCCCCCCCTTTTCTAGCCCAGTTTCACTTCTAGTTGTTTTTAGTTCGTTTTAATTACTGCTACACCCCCTTTGCTATCATAAAAACAATAATAAATTTTGTTTTTTTTCTTTATTTCGTTTTGCATATTAATATTTCTTTTTTTCTTAAATAAAGTTGACAAAAATATTTCTCATCCAATTAGACTTTTTAGAATTAATTGAATCTTAATTGATTGTTTTCTTTGATTTTTTTTGGTTGATAAACCATAATAAATAAATAGTCTTCTTTGTTGATCCAAAAATAATTTCTCACATGAGTAAAAAATGCTTGTTGCTTGCTTGTAAATATTTTCATAAATAGTTTAGATTTAATTCTTTTCTTTTGTGAATATTTTCCATATATTGTGAAATGCCAAAAGTACCCCTTGGTTCCTAAAGTTGATTTTAATCAACTTGAGTGTTTTTTCTTACTCATTTTTCTCTTAGAATAATCAATAACATAGATGTAGAAATTAGGACTAGTTCCCTTTTTGCATTCTTTTTCTTTTCAAACCATAAAACATCTAAAAATATCAAAATAAAATCCCCTTTAAAAAATACAAAGAAAACACTTAAAACACTAATAATCAAAGTGGAAATTCTTAAAAAGGGAATGGAACCTTGAAACATCCCTTGCTTAAGGGAATGTTCGAGTGCTTGGATCTCCCTTGCTTAAGGGTCCCATTCAGGCGTAAGTTCCCAACTTCTAAAAAACACCAACCAAAGAGTAACTCGAGTTTCCCTTGCTTAAGGGATTTCCTCGAAACGCTCAAAGTCTCTCTCATCTCTTTCTCTTAAGGGCATCGTTATCTCCGCTTCATTGCATCCTAGGCTGTCCCCTTATGCAAGAGCGCGAGCGTTAACTCCGCCCAACTAAAAAACACAAAAACAAACAGAAAATCTTGAGCCGAACTACGGCGCTCTGATTCCTGAAAAGGATACGTAGGCATCAAGTCGCGGGGCTTGAACGAGCACATTTGTAAATATTCCTTCTTTTCCCCGTATTTCTTTTGCATTCATTCGCATGTAGACATAGACATAGATACACCCTTTAGATAGAAGCAAACATAGGTGGATACCATCGAGTACGATGGGCGTGAGGGGTGCTAATACCTTCCCCTTGCGTAACCGACTCCCGTACCTTGATTCTCTGGTCGCAAGACCCTGTTCCTTCCTTTGCTAGGTTTTCTGATATTCCTTTCCCTTATGGGATAAATATATTGGTGGCGACTCTGTTCATTTTTCGCGAGCGTGCGACAGCTGGCGACTCTGCTGGGGATTACCTAAGAAAGTCGATCCTAGCCTTTGTTTGTTTCTTTTATTGGGTGTTTATTTGTTTTTATGTCTATACCTTGTATATATGTTTGCATGTTTATTTTTCTGCTTGCATATCATGGTTATTTCTGTTCGCACATCATGCATATGGATTATATTTTGTGTTCCTTGGGGTCTTCTGTTCTGTTTTGCAGGTGGGGGGTTTGTATGAGGTAAAAGGCCCACTACCCAGGCCAAGTGACACATAGGATTAGCGTGGATGCTCATGTTGACTCCCGTAGCTCTTGCTACGATCGAGTTGATGTGGGGTACCACAACTGGGCGAGGTTCTTTCATGGAACACTGTGTCTGGCACGCTTGTTGCCTCAAACACTTTGTACCCCATGGGAACTATAGACCCTAGTGACCATTAGGGACCACCTGTCCGTGTCTAGAATTCATACCCGTGAGTTTGGGGAGGGACAGGATACTAGCCTTCATCATACCCGGATTTCCATTTTGCAATCTGAAGCCGAAATTTTGAACCTGTTACAATCAGTATTACCCAGATATTCAGGGCTGCGAGGGACATTCAGTCTCTCACTGCATCACACACATGACACATCATGCTATTGAATCCACCTCACTTCATTTGTGGAGAATCCTAAAATCTATTTCCAAAAAAGAGAAAAGAAAAGAAAAAGAATATACACATACCTTTTTGCAAAAAAAAAAAAAAAAAAAAAAAGAAGAAGAAAAAGAAAAGAAAAGAAATAATGAAAAGATTTTAGGATTCTCCCAATGAAATGCATTCCACCATATCATTTAACATGCATGTTCATTTATTTTCAGGAACTTTTTGGCTTTGTCTCCGACTAACACATGGCTCCACCACTGAAGACTGGCGGGCGCAATTTCTCTTATTCTTTTGTGAATCCGAATATGAATTCTGTTGAGTGTTTGGCAAAGAAGATCACGCCGGATGAGTCAACCAATTTCCGAGAAAAATATGGGTACATTCTGAGCCTCCTCAAGATGCCATTCACCAAGTATGAGCAAGAGGGAGTTCATACTTTGCTTCAGTTCTATCATCCTTCCCTCCGTTGTTTCGCATTCACTGATTATCTTTTGGCCCCTACCTTGGAAGAGTATTCGTCATTCCTTGGCATTCCTGTTGGGAAAGAGGTACCTTACTATAGCACCATGAAGGCCCCCGATTCCATTGAAATTGCTAAGGCTCTTTATTTGAGCAAGTCGGTCGTGGAAGCAAATCTCACCAAGAAGGGAGGAAGTTTTGGTTTTCGTATGGAGTTCCTGGTTAAGAGAGGTTGTGATGCTGCTGAAGCCAAAGAGTGGGACACTTTTAGAGCTATCTTGGCTCTAAGTATCTATGGTATTGTGATGTTCGCAAATGTACCTGACTTTGTTGATATGAATGCCATCCACATATTCATTCTGCAAAACCCCGTTCCCACACTTCTGGGGGATGTTTATCATTCCGTTCATCACCGGAATGGGCAGAAAGGAGGTTTGGTTAGATTCTGTGCTCCGTTGCTATACCGTTGGTTCAGATCACATTTGCCGGAACGTGGAGCTTTTGTTGATAGTAGGTACACATCTAAATGGGCTGAGAGGATTATGGGGCTTAGAGCTAAGGACATTGTCTAGTACAACCGATCTTTGGATGACATGGAAGTTGTTATGAGTTGTGGGAAGTTCAAAAATGTGCCTCTCATGGGCATCAGAGGTGGGATCAACTATAATCCTGTCCTGGCTAGAAGAACATATGGATATGCTTTCATTAGTCCTCCTGAACGAGCAGAGATTGCTGAGAATATTTTCTATCATTCAGCCACCGATAGTGGACAAAT
This sequence comes from Vicia villosa, assembly GCF_029867415.1. Classification (NCBI taxonomy): domain Eukaryota; kingdom Viridiplantae; phylum Streptophyta; class Magnoliopsida; order Fabales; family Fabaceae; genus Vicia; species Vicia villosa. The sequence goes on from NC_081185.1 coordinate 29,767,728, forward strand.
GGCAGAAGCTGCGCAAGCCTGGAAGAGTATTTGCTGGAGGGATAAGAAGCATTTCGGTCAAAGAGACTGTGCGACTTATAAAGACTATACTGAGTGGGTTGAAGCTGTGGCTAACACCCAAGGGATGCCTTTCCCTCCAAAGGATCCTTTGTATCCTCCTGCTGGTGTACAACCCGACATTGTCTCTATGCCTCGTTATAATCGAACTGTTGAGCAGAATCAGAAGTTGACTGAACGAATGGAAACAATGCAAGTTAAGATGAATACTGATAGGCAAGAGAAGCTTTCTGCTCTTCACAAGTTGAAAATAAAAGAAATAGAGCTTGAAGAGTTGTATGCTAGAGGAAGTACTTCCCAGAAAAGGCCGAGGGTGACTATAGACCCTAAATTTACTGAAACTCAAGAGAAGAAGCTGAAGGAACATTACGAGACTCAGTTGGCAGATTTGACTAAAAGACTCCAGATTCAGACTGAAAATGCCAATTCGGAAAAAACTCGTCGAAAGAAAGCAGACAAACTCTTGTTGGATCGCCAGAATACCATAGAGAAGTGTTATGAAGAGATCCGAAAGCTGAAAGGCCAGGTAAGAGAAAAAGACCAGAGTAATGCCCAAGTTCAAGAGGAAGCTAGGTATTGGGAGGTGAAGAATCGCCACATGGAAACCATGCATTTCAGAAAGGACCTGCTGATTCAAGAGATCATCAAGAGGCCCACTCGTGTTGAGACCAAGAAGCTCTTTGAAGAAATGAAGACTTGGAGTGATAAGAACATTGGGGAGAGCCCCCTCCGTCATGTGGATATGGAGGACCCTGCTTAAGTGTTGATTTTGTTGTAGAATCACCACCAGACCTGTTGGATGGGATTCCTGATTTTATTTCTGTATTTGTTGGCTCATGGGAGCAGAATATTTTGTACTTCAAAACTTGGTTGTGGAATTAATCGATTATGTTTCCTTATCCTGTTTGCTTATCTCGGTTGTGCTTGTCTTGGTTATGCTTCACTATGTTCTCCATTATCTTGTGTTGTCGGTTTGAGACAAAGCTAAAAAGTCTTGAAAATAATAAAACATGCACACATGCACCCATGCACTCATATCATACTGCATTTTCAGGTTTTTATCAGATTCTAATTGGGGTCCCTTCCAACAACAGATTTCTTTTCCGACGAAGCTGACTTTCTTACATCCTTACCGCACCAGGAGCAACGAGAGAATCATGGATCATTTTGAAAAAAACCAGGCTGCCCTCCGTAGGGACATGGATGTTATGGGAGAAAGAATGACTCAACTTATGGAGACTCTTCATGTTGTTGTCCAAGGACAAGAAGAGCTCAGAAAGAGCGTCGCGGGGATAGTCAAGGATACTCCCACCAATTCTGCTGATGGGGGAGTAAAGACTAAAGAGATTCCTGTTGAGGGGATACCAAAAGTAGTGGATGACCACCATGAGGTTATCGATCTTGAACATGATCTTACTACTGAGTTGACTGAAACTGCTAAGATGTACCAAGCTCTCGAAGAACGCCTTAAGGCCGTTGAGGTTGCTAAAACTTCGAGTTTCAACACTGCTGCTCTATGCTTGGTACCTGGGATTGTGATCCCCCCAAAGTTCAAGGTGCCAGACTTTGATAAGTATAAGGGAGTCACCTGCCCAGAGACTCACCTTCGTTCCTACTGCCGTAAGATGGCCGCTCATGCTGAGAATGAACCACTACTGATGCATTTCTTTCAGGATAGTCTCACTGGAGCCCCGTTGGAGTGGTATATGAAACTTGAGAGGTCTAATGTCAGTACTTGGGGAGAACTTGTTGATGCCTTCTTAAAACAATACCACTACAATACTGCTATCGCTCCTAGCCGTGCACAGCTGCAAAATATGTCACAGAAATCTGAAGAGTCCTTTAAGGAGTACGCCCAAAGATGGCGTGAGCTTGCTGCTCGTGTCCAACCTCCTCTCTTGGACCGTGAGTTGATTGATCTGTTTATGGGAACTCTAAAAGGGCCGTATCTTCAGCACATGGTTAGTAATACTTCTTCCTCCTTTTCGGATGTGGTTATCATTGGTGAGAGGGTTGAGAACTGTGTCAAAGCTGGTACCATTCAAGGTGTTACTAGTCCTGGCAACCCAGGTGGTAATGGTAAGAAGCCGTATTCTGGGTTTGTGAAGAAGAAGGAAGGTGAGACTAGCACCACTTCTGTTGACCAAGGCCGAGCTCCCGCATATTCTGCTGTTCCACCTCCTTATTATCCAATGCCTTATGCTGTTCCTGGTCCATATGTCCCTCAGGCATATGCTGCTGCTCTCCCGCAACCTTGGATGGCACCTCAACAGCCTTTCGTGCCACAACAACCAGCTGCTGCTCCTCAGAATCGCCAACAGAATCCTAGGCCTCAAGGTCAGAGAGGTCCACAGAGGCAAAGATACCCTGACAGGCGTATAGATCCGGTTCCCATGCCGTATGCTCAGCTTCTCCCCCAGTTGCTTGCTGGTCAATTGGTACAACTCCGTGAACTTGGACCTCCACCTAGTCCTCTCCCTCCTGGTTATGATGTTAATGCTCGATGTGAATTTCATTCAGGGGCCCCGGGCCATACTATTGAAAAGTGTAGAGCATTAAAGTACAAAGTTCAGGATCTCCTTGATGACAAACTTATCTCGTTCGCTCCTACTGGTCCTAATGTGCAGAATAATCCTATGCCTCCTAATGCTGGTGCGACCAATGCTATTGAGTTATGTGATGATCAGATCCTGGTAAATGATGTTAATGAGGTTAGGATGCCGCTAGCAGTTGTCAGAGAATATCTTATGCAACAAAAGGTTTTGTGTGAACTACATGACTACTGTTTGCAATGTTCTTCTAACCCTGGGGAATGCACTAGGTTGAAAGAAGAAATCCAGAAACTAATGGATGAAGGTGTTCTTAGAGTGGCAAGGGTCGTTCCTGTCGAAGATGTGGCTACTCTAGAGATACCTTACTATCCTGCTGAGGTGTCAAAGAATCAAAGCACCCCTTTGGTCATTCGTGCTCCGAGTACTCCCTTGGTCATTCAGGCTCCGAGAATTCCGATGGTTATTCAGGTTCCAAATGCTCCTTCGACTCCTTCAACCTCGTCTCTTGCTCCCTCTCCTGTGAATGATTCTAAGGCTGTTCCTTGGAGTTATAATGCCGTGTATATTCGAGGGAAGAAGTTTGACTGTCCTCCAGTGGGTACTTCGAGTATCATAAATATTGCTGGCACTAGTGGCATAACCCGTAGTGGTCGAATCTTTGCTGCTCCCCCTCCGCCTCCTAAAGAGACCAATAAGGATGCTAGTGCACAAGCAAAAGGAAAGCAAGTTGCTGTTGATCCTCCTGTAACACGTAATGCACAAGATGCCGAGCAACTCTTGAAGATCATTAAGAAAAGTGATTACAAAGTGATTGACCAACTTGATCAGACCCAAGCCAAGATCTCCATCTTGTCTCTCTTGGTGCATTCTGAAGCTCATCGTGATGCTCTGATGAAAGTTCTGGCTTCCGCTCACGTAACTCAAGACATTACCGTGCCTCAGTTTGAAGGGGTTGTGACCAACATTGCTGCTGGTAATTGTTTGGGTTTTTCTGATGATGAACTCACGTCTGAGGGTAGAGCACACAACAAAGCGTTGCATATCTCTGTCAAGTGTCTGGATGCTGTGTTGTCTCGAGTGCTGATTGATACGGGTTCTTATCTTAATGTGATGCCCAAAACTACTTTGTTCAAGCTGAGTATGGATGGGGTTATGATGAGGCCTTGTACCATGAGTGTTAGAGCGTTTGATGGTTCTAGAAGGTCCGTAGAAGGAGAAATTGATTTGCCTGTCTTGATTGGCCCTCACATGTTCTATATTGCCTTCTATGTTATGGATATACGTCCTTCGTACACTTGCCTCTTGGGTCGTCCTTGGATCCATGCTGCTGGGGCTGTGACATCCACCCTCCATCAGTGTTTGAAATTTGTTGTGAATGACAAGATTGTTGTGATCACTGGTGAAGAGGATTTGATAGTCAATAATCTGGCATCATACCGTTATGTTGAAGTGGAGGGAGAGATACAAGAGACACCTTTTCAAGCCTTAGAGATTGTGTCGGTTGATAAACTCCCCGTGATTGAGAATAAGAAGGAACTCGGAGCACCCCTCTCGTCTTTAAATGATGCTAAGGCCTTCTTAGAAGCTGGTACTCCCCATAGTGCCTGGGGCAAGCTGATTGATGTTCGTGAGAAGCGAGACAAGTATGGCCTTGGGTATCAACCATCTTCTTCTACTCAGCTCAGCATAATTCCTGGAAAGAAGGTGATTCCCCCCATTTCTCAAGTGTTCGTCAGTGCAAGCACCAGTTCTGGAAGTCAGGTTCTCGCCGTGGATGATGATGATGAAGAAGATCTCTCCAGATTCGTTTGCCATGCTGCACCTGAACAAGAACTCAACAATTGGACTATCTTGGACATCCCCAGAGTCACTTTTATGGAGATGTAATTTTCTTGTTTCGATAAGTCATATGCTTCGCCCTAAGCATTTTTGACCACTTGTACAAAGAAGGGCCCCCGTGTTGTTTCAATTTGTTTAATATTGAATGAAAATCATATCTTCGCATGCAATTACTGTTCCATTTCTTTCATTTTTGTTTTTACTTTAAAAACTTTTTTTCAAAAATGGCAAAGTTTTTCCTTTTTTTTTTATGTGTTGCATTCTAAAGCATAAATCATCCATCGTGCAGATCTGGCTCGAATTCCATCAAAAATGATAATGTTACAGTTCCACGTCTTAATATCCTTGAGAATCCAATTGACCAAGCTGATGAGGATAGTGGGGAAGATTGTGAAGTCCCCGAGGAATTGGCAAGACTTTTGAGACAGGAGGAGAAATCTATTCAGCCACATCAAGAGGCCATAGAAATCATCAACCTCGGTTCAGAAGAAGCAAAGAGAGAAGTCAAGATAGGGGCTGCTTTGCAAAGTGATGTAAAGAGAAGGTTGATTGAGCTGCTTCGAGAGTATGTTGACATCTTCGCCTGGTCATACGAAGACATGCCTGGTTTAGACACGGATATAGTTATGCACAGGTTACCGCTCAAACCAGAATGTCCACCTGTAAAGCAGAAACCACGAAGAACTCGACCTGATATGGCTTTGAAAATTAAGGAAGAAGTTGAAAAACAGTTGAAGGCTGGTTTCTTATCTGTGTGTGAGTATCCTCCTTGGATTGCAAACATAGTACCTGTTCCTAAGAAGGACGGAAAGGTACGCATGTGTGTTGACTACCGAGATTTGAATAGGGCAAGTCCGAAGGATGATTTCCCTCTGCCTCATATTGATGTGCTAGTCGACAACACTGCTCAGTATTCGGTGTTCTCCTTCATGGATGGTTTTTCTGGCTATAATCAAATAAAGATGGCTCCCGAAGATATGACCAAGACTACCTTTACTACTCCGTGGGGTACGTATTGTTATAAGGTGATGCCTTTTGGTCTTAAGAATGCTGGTGCAACATATCAACGAGCAATGGTGACTCTCTTCCATGACATGATACATAAAGAGATTGAGGTGTACGTCGATGATATGATCGCAAAATCCCAAACTGAGGAGGAACACTTGGTATATCTTGAGAAACTGTTTGCTCGTTTACGTAAATTCAAGTTGAGGCTTAATCCAAACAAGTGCACTTTTGGAGTGCGATCTGGAAAGTTACTTGGATTCATTGTGAGCCAACGAGGGATTGAGGTCGACCCTGATAAAGTAAGAGCAATACAGAACATGCCAGCACCGAAGAATGAAAAAGAAGTTCGAGGGTTCCTTGGGAGATTGAATTACATAGCCAGGTTCATTTCTCATCTCACTGACACGTGTGAACCCATCTTCAAACTACTGCGCAAAAATCAAGATATCCGTTGGGATGATCATTGTCAGGAAGCCTTCGAAAAGATCAAGCAGTATCTCCAAGAGCCACCAATTCTCATGCCTCCGGTTCCTGGGAAGCCGCTTCTTATGTACTTAAATGTGCTTGAAGGATCTATGGGGTGTGTACTGGGCCAGCATGACGAGTCTGGTCGAAAAGAGTGCGCCATTTATTACCTGAGCAAAAAGTTTACCGATTGTGAATCTCGTTACTCACTACTCGAGAAAACTTGCTGTGCTTTGGTATGGGCTGCTCGCCGACTTAGGCAGTATATGTTGACTCACACCACTCTATTGATCTCCAAAATGGACCCGATAAAGTACATCTTTGAAAAACCAGCCCTTACAGGAAGACTAGCCCGGTGGCAAATGCTTTTATCAGAATATGATATCCAATATGTCACACAGAAGGCCATCAAAGGAAGTGTCCTTGCAGATCATCTTGCTCATCAGCCATTAGAAGAGTATCAGTCAATGAAGTTTGACTTTCCTGATGAAGATATCATGAAACTAGATGATAATGAAGGACCCGAACCAGGAGAGCGATGGGCTCTCACGTTCGATGGTGCATCAAATGCTATGGGCCATGGTATTGGGGCAGTTTTGACTTCTCCTCGTCAAACTCACATCCCTTTTACAGCTAGAATATGCTTTGATTGCACAAACAATGTCGCAGAATACGAAGCTTACATAATGGGCCTCGAAGCAGCCATTGATATGAGGATCAAGATCCTTGAGGTTTACGGGGATTCTGCCTTGGTTATACATCAAGTGAGGGGTGATTGGGAGACAAGACACCCCAATTTAGTTCCTTATAAGGACTATATCTTGGAGTTGCTGCCCGCTTTCGAGGAAATCACTTTCAATCACATCCCCCGAGAGGAGAATCAATTGGCAGATGCTTTGGCTGCTTTGGCAGCTATGTTCAGAGTTAGCTCCCCTAAAGAAGTGCCAGACATAAGGATCCTCCGTTACAAAGAACCTGCACATGTATTCCCTGCCCACTGTCTCACTACTGAAGATGTGTATGATGAAAAGCCATGGTATTACGACATCAAGAGGTATGTTGAGAAGCAAGAGTATCCCGAAGATGCTACGATTGGTGATAAGCGAACGCTTCGAAGGTTAGCATCCAAATTCTTCTTGTCAGGAGACGTCCTGTACAAAAGAAACTATGATTCAGTTTTGCTCAGATGCGTGGATAGACACGAGGCAGAATTGATCATGCGGGAAGTTCATGAAGGATCTTTTGGAACTCATTCCAGTGGACATTCTATGGCCAAAAAGATCTTGCGAGCAGGGTATTATTGGATGACAATTGAAAGTGATTGTTATGTGTATGTGAAGAAATGTCACAAATGTCAGGTGTATGCTGACAGAATTCATGTTCCTCCAACTCCTCTAAATGTCCTGACGTCGCCTTGGCCCTTTGCTATGTGGGGCATAGACATGATTGGACGGATTGAGCCACAAGCGTCAAATGGGCACAGGTTTATTCTTGTTGCTATCGACTACTTCACCAAATGGGTTGAAGCTGCTTCTTACAAGAATGTAACCAAGCAAGTCGTTACTCGCTTCATCAAGAAAGAGATCATATGCCGATATGGGGTTCCAAACAAGGTCATCACTGATAATGGGTCCAATCTTAATAACAAGATGATGGCAGAGTTGTGTGAAGAGTTCAAGATTGAACATCACAATTCATCACCCTATCGGCCAAAGATGAACGGCGCAGTCGAAGCTGCTAACAAGAATATAAAGAAGATTGTCCAGAAAATGGTTAGAACGTATAAAGATTGGCATGAGATGTTGCCATTTGCTTTGCATGGCTATAGAACTTCGGTTCGTACTTCAACTGGGGCAACTCCCTTCTCTCTTGTCTACGGTATGGAGGCCGTACTACCTGTCGAAGTGGAAATTCCTTCGTTGAGAGTCTTGATGGACGCCAAACTCGATGAAACAGAGTGGGTTCAAACGAGGCTTGATCATCTCAACCTAATTGAGGAGAAACGCTTATCTGCTATCTGCCATGGCCAGTTGTACCAAAAGAGGATCAAGAAAGCGTACGACAAGAAGATTCGGCCTCGAGAATTCCACACAGGTGACCTAGTCGTAAGGAAGATCTTGCCAATTCACACCGATCCAAGGGGCAAATGGACTCCAAACTATGAGGGACCATACATTGTGAAGAAAGAATTTTCAGGTGGTGCTTTGATCCTGACAAAGATGGATGGGGAAGACGTTCCGCTTCCAGTCAATTCAGACTCAGTCAAAAAATACTACGCATAAAAGACCCGCTAGGTCGACGTACCTAGGCAAAAATAAGGGCATCCCGGCAAACCAAAAGGGTTTGGGCAAAAGTTAGGGATAAAACAAAAAAAGAATAACCCGCTAAGTCGAAAACCCGAAAGGGCGACTTAGGCAAAAAGGGGTATCCCGCTGGATTGAAAACCCGAAAGGGCGATCCAGGCAAAAGTTAGGGATCAAAAGCGAGAGGCTGCAGTCTGAATATCCTTCACAAAGACCACTATACGCCCTCGGCAGAACGGACAGATCAATCCAACCATTACCCTTCTGAAGCAAAGCATTGAGAAGATCGAGGATATGGGAACTGTAGCAATATCGGTTTTAATGGAAATCCGAGCATTTCTCTTTGCCATTTTGCTCTTTGCATTTTATTTTCTTCTTCGCAACTACCTCATTTAGGAGTTGCTTCCTTGTACAGAAGCCTATTCATAGGCATTCCATCAATAAAATGATCTTTTGATAAAAAGCGTTCTTTCCTACTTTTCATTTTTCGCATGCGAGGTGTGATTTAATTCGTTATTAAACATTGCATTGAAAGCATGGGGAATAATAATCACAAAATCAAAACTAAACATGATGTTACATAAACATGAAAGTGCTCTAAGGGGCACCATTTGCATCCAAACGTTGTTTTCTGTGCAGGTTGCAGGTTCTAGCCGTCATCTTGGCTTATGACATGTCACAAAGGTCGTCATCATCCCGCATGAAAGTTCAAGAGTATAATTCACCAACACTGGTAAACATGGGGCACCTGGGAAGATCCATGTCCCTCTTCAATATGGTAGACAGAGAATGGTCCCTCAAAACTCATGATTCCCCAAGCAGTATAGGATGTAAGGAAAGTCAGGCGAAGTCACTTCCTCCCCAGCAGAGCTATGCCCTAACCCTCAGCACAGTTTCCAATAGTCTTTGGTACTGTGGGGTTCTGACGTCAACTCATAGTGGCATTTCAAGACAACAAGCAACGGACCCCAATGATCTTGCTCCCCTATCACACCGATGCCTTTATTTGGCACTCTGCATATAGTTTCCATTGCATATAACATTGCATCCTCAAAAGCGTAGCATATCCGTCAAAGAGGATCATTACGCCATAGAAAAATTCAAACATAAGCCAGATCATTAGAACCAACGCTCAATCAAGACAATGATACATCCCCACATAAAAAAAAATTTCCTTACAAACTCCGATTGATATCTGCTACTCCATTACAAATCTCCTCCAGCCATGGTGCCGATACCTGGTGTCCTCAACCCCAAAAGAAATCTCCCCAATATGGATCGGATGCAATGTCTTTCTTCGTCAGAATCATTGTCTCCGAGGTTATTTCCCGTGTGCCGCGTGAAGATTAGAGTGCGAATGAGGATGGGCATTCAACCCATTTCATTTTTCAATCGTTTGAATAATCATACTTGGTGTGTGGCGATTCGAACGATTGCCACTCTTGAAGAGTTACACCCCGCCTTTGGCCTGAGGGATTAATGTAATTCTTATGCTTCGTAAGCATCAATATCCCCGTAATCCCCCGTGGTTACTGTCATCTTATTGCCGAGCCTAGTCGTCCCTAGTCTCCGTGATTCCTTCCCTCGTACGGGAAAATTTTTCAGATCCAACCCCCGTGTTGCGTATCCTTTGCCTTCCGTCCTGGCAAATCATTTCAAGACTAAATCCCAATCCCCAATAAGTCCATCTACCAAGCTTCTCAAACACTCGTCTGTGTCATTCTTTCGATACTCGTCTGTATCTCCTTTTGATGCTCGTATGTGTCATTCTTTCGATACTCGTCTGTATCTCCTTTTGATGCTCGTATGTGTCATTCTTTCGATACTCGTCTGTATCTCCTTTTGATGCTCGGTTGTGTCATTCTTTCGATACTCGTCTGTATCTCCTTTTGATGCTCGTATGTGTCATTCTTTCGATACTCGTCTGTATCTCCTTTTGATGCTCGTATGTGTCATTCTTTCGATACTCGTCTGTATCTCCTATTGATGCTCGTATGTGTCATTCTTTCGATACTCGTCTGTATCTCCTTTTGATGCTCGTATGTGTCATTCTTTTAATACTCGTATGTATCCTCTTTTGATGCTCGTATGTGTCATTCTTTTGGTATTCGTCTGTATCTTCTTTCGATGCTCGTCTGTATCTCCCTCAAAAACAATTGTCTATGTCACCTTATCTTTCTGTCAAACCTACTTCTCTCCCAATCACTTCCATGTAAATATCAATCCCTTTGAGAACCTTGTATTGGCATCTTGGCTACGTTACAAGCTATCACCATCCAGTTACTCACTGTAAATATTTCCATCAAGAAAAACAAAAATTCTCTTTCCCCAGCAGATATCAAAAAACGAAGAATAAAGATCATACCATCTCCTCAGGACAAATTTCAGGTCTTCGGTATTTAATCTTCTTCTACTCCGAATGCTCGAAAGGCTGGAGCCAATCTCACCTTCGAGTATAAGACGATTAAATAGGGGCAGCTGTCATACCCCAAATTTGTCCTACCCTTTAACTTCTAACTGGCTTAGGTTTTGCATTCATCACATAGGTCATAACTCACACTCATGCATTCATGTCATTGGTGCTATTCAAAGGCCAGCAAGAAAAAGCTCCATTGCAAAGAAGTTTGATCAGAGAGTGAGAAAACTGAGGTATAATCATGTGGCTATGTTCATTGAAGTCCTCCTGGATTGGAGTGTCTCCCTGCTTCAAATCAAGGCATTGATTGAAGAGTGCAAGCTTGCAAATCATCTGGTTCTTTAAATCAGGGTTTCTTTGACCAAAGTCAACCAGCCGACTTTCTGGTCAACATTTAATCAGGAATGGTTTCTATGTGTGAAAAACTCCTCATGCTGGCCTTGTGGAGGTGTTTGTTTGACTGGAATTGATTGGAAGGGATTTAATCGGGAATTTCATCAATAGTCGGAAAAGTCGGAACAGTTGACTTTTGGGTCAAAATCGGGAAAATTATTCAAATATTGACTTTTGGTGGAAAATTAAGCAAGAAAAGTCGGAGAATGGATAAAATCGGGAGTTCAGCAAAAGTTGGGGAAAATAGTAAAAAGGCAAAATTCCAACACTTAGAAAATTTTTGGGTATTTTGGATCTTGTTGAGCAGTCCACTTCAGCACTGGATTACACGTGTCAAATGGCGTTTTCTGGAAAAATTTCCAACATCAAAGTTGTTCCTCTCATGAAGGAGAACAACTTTGTAGTTGAACACTTTTTCATTTGAAGCTCGTATGAAGAGATAAAATAGTGTGAAGTTGCTGAAAAGTCACTTGATCCAAGTCACAATTCAGGTCATAAGGCAGGTCATGACCTAGCATTTTCACGAGCACATGGCATGCCAAATCTCCAGTCATTTTTAGAGCTGTACAGAAGTGATATGAATGCAAACTTGGTATCATTCTCTCCTTTGCCATACCCTCTATCCATTTAAACAAGAATGGGTACAATTGGACAAATAATGAGTGAGTTGCAAGCCTTCAAAGTGGTGCCCCAACCCTGACCAAATTCTGCAGGCAGCCATGACACAGAATTCTGGGCATGCAACGCATTTCAGCAAGCACGTGGTGGGCCAAATGTCAAGGGCTCTTTCTTCCTCCACAAGTCTCTATCTAAAACAAGCCCAGTTCTAAACTATTCTTTGTCATGTCCTCTATCCAATGAGACCAGTATCACTGATTTTGGACATGTATTGATCGAGATAGAGAGGCTCAAAGTACCACCCTCGCAGAGTCACAATCTGACCATACGCATGGGACAGCATGCTGCTGGGCGTGTGCAGTGGTAATTGCATGAGTTCAAGACTGTTTTTCTCATACTTCTAAGCCTTATCTTGAGATATTTTCAACACCAATCTTGTTCTATCCCATGCCCTCTTTGATATGACACCATTCTTGCATCATTTAACAACCCATGGTTTGAGATATAAGTGTCTAAAGTGAGCACCACAGCATGAAGAAAAAAAAACAAAGCAACACACAATTGCACCATACACATATTAAAGTCCCACATTGGAAAAATGAAAAGAGTTATGTTGCAAGTCCCACATTGGAAAAATGGAAAAGAGGTGTTGCAAACTATTCCAAGTCCCACATTCAAGGATTGTGAATCACAAACCAATGGTTGGCAATATAAATAGAAACTCATACAGCAATCATTACTCACTTCCACTCTTCACTATATCACTATACTCTCTCTCTCTCTCCCTCTCTCTCTCTCCCTCTCTCTCTCTCCCTCTCTCTCTCTCTCTCCCTCTCTCTCTCTCTCTCTCCCTTTCCCTCCCTCTCTCTCTCTCTCACCTTCCTCTCTCTCTCTCCACCATAACTTCCAAAAACTTCAACCACCACCACCACAACTACCACCATAACCACCACCACTGCAACCTCATTCATCTTCCCCGCTGCCACTCCCTCCAACTTCTTCCTCTCATTTACACCCTCTCTCGCTGCATCAACCTTCTTCTACACTCATCATCTCACGGCATCATTCAAAGAACTATGGCTTTCAAGAAAGTGCAGTAACGCCTGTGGCTTCTTGAAGTTGATCGTAGCAGCACTAAGCTCGTGGACCAGCCATAGATCCTGAGTTTATTTCTCAAAATTTGAAGTTCTCTTCCGGTCAGCAGCCTATGCAAGTTGGATTCGAGTGGTAGAGTTCCTCTTGTTTCTTCATTCAAAGCCCCCTTGCAGGTAAGTCCATAGAGCTTTCTTATCATGATAGCAATAACATGTAGAGCATTTGCATCTAGAAGTATGTGATCTTGCGTCTTGTTCATGAACGAATCTGATGAATCTCCGAGTTTCAATCTTCATGCTCAGAACTTGTTTATTTTCATGTCTAGATCATAGAGCTAGGACTGGTGAATGCGTATACGATTGATGCTATGTGTGGACTGTGTTTTGAAGAGGATTCCATCAGTTAGGGTTATGAGAATGCTTTCGGTTATGAATTTAGGGGAAGAATTAAGAGAAACTAAGGTCCGATTCGAGTTCTACGCAAAAATCCGAGTCATATAGGGTAGGCGCTGAGAATTTCCGGGCAAAGCAATGATCTCCGGCGTGGTGAAGCCGCCGGAGAAGATGACCGGAACAGCCACAGTCCGGCGGGGGTTTCATTTTTCTTTTTGCGCTGAGCTCACGTGGCAATATGCGACTGGTCTGTTTTCCCATTAAATCGGTCATTTTTGTTTTATTAACATGATTGGAATGGTGAGTTGTAAGCATGTGATTGGCCTGTGGGTGTTTTTGTCCTATATGACTTAAGTATAAATGAACCGATTGATAACATGTTTCCTTTTTAATCAGGTCACGTTTTTGGCTTTTGTTTCACATGAAAGACTATAAGATAACAATAATATGAAATGCAATAAAATGGAAATAGTTGGTGAGACTTTGGGCCACCAGCGCGCTGGGCCTTGTCCTTTTCTGGACGACACCCCTATTTCATTAACACACCACCAGTCTGTCAACTATGGGCCTGGGCGCCAGCTACTATTGCCCCCCCCCCCCTTTTCTAGCCCAGTTTCACTTCTAGTTGTTTTTAGTTCGTTTTAATTACTGCTACACCCCCTTTGCTATCATAAAAACAATTTTTTTTTTTTCTTTATTTCGTTTTGCATATTAATATTTCTTTTTTTCTTAAATAAAGTTGACAAAAACATTTCTCATCCAATTAGACTTTTTAGAATTAATTGAATCTTAATTGATTGTTTTCTTTGATTTTTTTTGGTTGATAAACCATAATAAATAAATAGTCTTCTTTGTTGATCCAAAAATAATTTCTCACATGAGTAAAAAATGCTTGTTGCTTGCTTGTAAATATTTTCATAAATAGTTTAGATTTAATTCTTTTCTTTTGTGAATATTTTCCATATATTGTGAAATGCCAAAAGTACCTCTTGGTTCCTAAAGTTGATTTTAATCAACTTGAGTGTTTTTTCTTACTCATTTTTCTCTTAGAATAATCAATAACATAGATGTAGAAATTAGGACTAGTTCCCTTTTTGCATTCTTTTTCTTTTCAAACCATAAAACATCTAAAAATATCAAAATAAAATCCCCTTTAAAAAATACAAAGAAAACACTTAAAACACTAATAATCAAAGTGGAAATTCTTAAAAAGGGAATGGAACCTTGAAACATCCCTTGCTTAAGGGAATGTTCGAGTGCTTGGATCTCCCTTGCTTAAGGGTCCCATTCAGGCGTAAGTTCCCAACTTCTAAAAAACACCAACCAAAGAGTAACTCGAGTTTCCCTTGCTTAAGGGATTTCCTCGAAACGCTCAAAGTCTCTCTCATCTCTTTCTCTTAAGGGCATCGTTATCTCCGCTTCATTGCATCCTAGGTTGTCCCCTTATGCAAGAGCGCGAGCGTTAACTCCGCCCAACTAAAAAACACAAAAACAAACAGAAAATCTTGAGCCGAACTACGGCGCTCTGATTCCTGAAAAGGATACGTAGGCATCAAGTCGCGGGGCTTGAACGAGCACATTTGTAAATATTCCTTCTTTTCCCCGTATTTCTTTTGCATTCATTCGCATGTAGACATAGACATAGATACACCCTTTAGATAGAAGCAAACATAGGTGGATACCATCGAGTACGATGGGCGTGAGGGGTGCTAATACCTTCCCCTTGCGTAACCGACTCCCGTACCTTGATTCTCTGGTCGCAAGACCCTGTTCCTTCCTTTGCTAGGTTTTCTGATATTCCTTTCCCTTATGGGATAAATATATTGGTGGCGACTCTGTTCATTTTTCGCGAGCGTGCGACACGCCTGACTCGAATGGTTGTTGTATACACAAGGGCATGGCCCATCGTTATCCTATTTACTTGGGGGCAAGTCCATTACCTGGGAGCATGTTGCAAAGGTCACTCAGTATCAGATGGTGTTAATACCACTCTCGCGTCCTTCCTAAAGACCCTTTTCAGGTATTCTTCTTTAAGACCAGATTCAAATATTCCTTACCTCTTTCTAGGAGCCTTGTTCAGATAGTCTTTTTTTAAGACACATCTTTTCACCCTTTCTACGAGTCTTTCTAGATGTTTCTCGAATCTTTTCAAATAGTCTTTTCTAAGACATATTCCTTTCTAAGAACCTTTTCTAGGTAGTCTTCTGTAAGACATCTCTTAACTTCTCCAGGTAGTCTTCTTTAAGACATTCCTTACCCTTTCTAGGAGTCTTTTCAGGTAATATTCTCTAAAATCCTTTCCAGGAACCTTTCTAGGTAATCTTCTTTAAGATACTCGTCAACCTTTTCAGTTAGTCTTTCTTAAAACACGTTCGAATTTCTATTATGCTCCCGAGAACCTTGTCAAACTTTGTTTAAAGTACAGAGTCTTCTCTAAGACGGTCTCCCATCCCTTTTTAGGGTAATCTTCTTCAAGATGTCTTTTCCTAAGTTTTATTTAAAACACCACATTCCTTAAAACAGTCTTTATCCTCTATAGGAATCTTTTGACCCTCTTCACAAACAGGTCGCCTTGAGCTTAGTTTAAAAGCACAGTCTTGTTTAAGACAGCTTCCTATCCTTTCAAAGAACCTCTTCAGGAAATATCTCAGAAAACGTCATCTCATTCCGAGTATTCAACGAACTTTTGTCCATCGGATACGAAAAAAAAAGCATGGCTAATTCTGAAAAGCATCTGCTTCACATTCAAATCAACACTTACCATCAAAGAGACCTCGAAATTAGTTTAATCAAAGGTGATCATTTCTGATAAAGACTCTTGAATGGGGAAACCACGTCCAGAGGGTTTTCCTAAAACAGGGGCATACAATCAAGGATCCTATTGACTAGGGGCATATCTTTCAAGAATTCAAATACTGGGGCAGTGCATATCAGGTTCGTGGCAGGACATGGTAAAACTCGAGTTCCCTCTAAAGATCCCTCCTTCAGATCAAGGGGCACGTCTCTCAAAATTTCTGATATTCGGGAAATCACACTAGTATCACACAAGGAGCATTGTTGCATAATTGGTCTTCCCACGCCTGTATTATCTACGACCTGCAATGTGGGATTGTCATACATACATAATTCTCATTTATTTTGAGAATCTCATTACATGACACATGCATCATGACATTGCATAAAACTAACGCTGCCTTTTCAGGTCACTTCATAATCAAAAGGATGTTATCATCCAATTACAGTGCAAATACGATCGTATCAACGATTCAATCTTAACAGATACAATTCTAATACCTCATTCCAAGTCTTTCTTCAAAGACAATCTAAAAGCAATCAAAGAATTTCTTACTTTTCCAGGTAGTCTTGTCCAAAACGATTATCAACCTTTCCAGGCAGTCTTGTTTAAGACATATCCTAACCTTTCTAGGTAGTTTTGTTTAAAACGTTTCATATCCTTTATAGGAACTTTTCTAGGTAGTTTTGTTTAAAACGTTTCATATCCTTTATAGGAACCTTTCTAGGTAGTCTTGTTTAAGGCATTTCATATCCTTTCTGAGAGCCTTTCTAGGTGAATCTTGTTTAAGACATATCACACCTTTCTAGGTAATCTTTTTAAAACATGTATCCAATCCTTCCTTATCCTCTCCAGGAGCCTTTCTAGGTCAGTCTTGTTTGAGATATATCTAGGTTAACCTTATAGTCTTGTTTAGGGCGTATTGTATCTTTCCAGGTTAGTCTTGTGTAAGACGTGTCATAACCTGTCTAGGTAACCTTGTTTAAGACGTTTTCATATCCTTTCCAGGAACCTCTTTAGGTTAATCTTGTTTAAGACACTCCATATCCGTTCTAAAAGCCTCTCCAGGTGAATCTTGTTTAAGACACATCTCAGCCTATCTAGGTCAGTCTTCTTTAAGACATATCATGCCTTTCTAGGCAGCCTTCTCAAAATATTTATCCAATCTTTTCTAAGACATAACTTGTTTTCCAACTGCTATTCCAAATTGATGACAAGGAAAGTGGTCTTTACCACAAACTTGTTTCCCAACTACGACTTATTACGTTAGTCCCCGAGCAGTAATGAGTTATTTCTTATCACGTTAGTCCCCTGGCGGTGATATGAAGCTACATCTCTTTGGTACGTTAGCCCCGGGCGGTAACCAAGATCTATTTCTATCATGTTAGTCCCTTGGTAATGATACACAACTACGACTTATGACGTTAGTCCCCGAGCAGTAATGAGTTATTTCTTATCACGTTAGTCCCCTGGTGGTGATATGAAGCTACGTCTCTTTGGTACGTTAGTCCCACGGCGGTAACCAAGATCTATCTCTATCATGTTAATCCCTTGGCAATGATACACAACTACGACTTATTACGTTAGTCCCCGAGCAGTAATAAGTTATGTCTCATCATGTTAGTCCCTTGGCAGTGATCTCCTTCAAATCACCTCGTTGATATAAAGTTACGTCTCCTTGCAAATAGGGATTTATTTTCCCTGTTTCTAAAACAATTCTTCAATTGGGTTTATCACATTAGTCCCTCGGCAGTGATCTCCTCCAAAATCCCATCAATAACAAACAAGCTCGCTACATCATACATTGCATGCATCATGGCATGGCGTAAAATTAAGGCTGCCTTTTCAGGCCGTACTATAACCAAAACACAGTGGTCCCTTGCGAAAGCATCTACCCCACATTTTAAAAAAGGAGAAGAGGGGTATTCACCTTGGGTGGTAGCTATAATCCCATCTCTCACGGAACTCTTTCCCAACGCAAGCAAATTTCAGGGCATTTTCAGTGTTCAATAATCTTCCACCTTTAGATCACGATAGGCAGACATGCCTATCTGATTCTTCAGGTTTAAGAAGATTGAATAGGGGCAACTGTCATACCCCAAAATTTGCCCTCTTCATTCCATCTGCAGTGATTCAAGGGTTAAGGGTCTATCCAAACTACACTCCCCTAGTCAAGAGCCTCCTAAAGCTAGGGTTTGAGGTTCTCTTGAGGAAATCAACAAGACAAGATCCCTAACCAAGCTCTCCATGGCCCATGATGATCCAAGATACTTCTATGTCAAAAGTCAAAGCCCAATTCCAAAGATTACTCATTCAAAAGCTCAGATGACCCACAGTCAACTGGTTTGACCTAAAAGTCAACCATAATCAAAGCATAGTCAAAACCTCTCAATTTTGATCAACATCAAGTATGTGAGGTTATATCCATCATTTGATCAAAGGTTAATCATGATCCATCAATGGAAACTCAGAAATGAACAAATGCAAAAAGGTTCAAATTAGGGTTTCTTTAGGAGAAAGTCAACTCAACTTTGACTGGCCATAACTCTCACATGGAACATCAAAAATTAACCACTCAAAGCCTATTTTGAAGGAAATTGGATTCTCTACAACTTTGTCTCTCACAAACCAAGGCTAGAAATGCTTCATTTGGAAGATATGATACAAAAGATTACAGGTCCTTTTCAAACACCATTCAAAAGCAGTTTTTTGTCAAAGAGGATATGATCAAGATAAAACCTCCAAATGAAAAATATGTTCCAAAGTGGCTTATAGAGGACATCTTAAGGTTTCCAAAAAGTCCTAGAACTCCTTCATAGCTTAAAAATTGAGTGAGATATGTTTGGTCAAAGTTGGGTAATTTTATAGGACAAAATGTGAAATAAAGGAGGTACAAATTGGATTTCTTACAAATGGGCCTATACTTTTATGACTTAAACTTGGTCCAAAAGTTATCCAAGCCTTCAAAATGATTTGCCACGAATTTTAGCTTTTATTTGATTTTTATATGATTTTTATTCATTTAAATAATGATTTAAAATTGTATAAATCAAAGGAAATCAAATATTTGGAAAAAGGTCACATAATAACCAATTCCAATCAGCATTTATACCATAATATCATATAATTTTCATGGATAAATAATTGGAAAGAATTGGTGCAAAAATTGGATGAAAATAGAAAGTAAATAAAATCAAATTTCTCAAAATCTCAAGATTGGATTCAAAGGACTTTTGAAGATTGTTTTTAACCTAAATGAGTCCTCTATAAGTAGAGAGGACAAGCCACACGAATAGGGGTTGGAAATTGGGAGCAGAGGCAAGAACTTAAGAGTCCAAAATTGGCTAGAAAACTCAGAATCGGTTTCAGAGATTGGGAGTATTTCAAAAGGATTTGAGCATTGCTATACGTTCGTGGGATCACTCTGAAGCTACCTGGATACTTGCATAGCATCAGCACCCCCAGAACACTCTCCATTTAACCAAGGTATGCCACTCTGAAACTTTGATCGATTAGAGTAATCCATGCATTTTCATTGAAGATTGATTGCGTATTTTGGTTAATGATGATTCTCTGAACATGTCTGGATTGTTTAATTGAGATTCAAGTGTGTAAATCGTGTTTGGCCATTGAAGACCGAGTTAGGTTTTTTAGGGTTCGAATTGGGGGTTTTTACTAGGGCTAAAATTAGATTAAAACAAGGTTAGCATTAGGTTCGTATGACTTAAACGGAGAGTTTTGATGTGTTGCGAAAGATTTATATGGATGCATATGTTAATCGCTATTTTCTAGGGGCTTTTGCTACGAATAGAATCGCAACAGATTCGTAGCCAATTCTACAGGTTTTTTGCAGGTGTGTTGGGGAAGATGATGAGTTGCCATCATCTGATTCGTTGGTTTGAATCTGCGCGCGTTTTTCATTGCATGTTTCTGATTTTATTATATAATATATTGAACGTGTGTTTTAATCAACTGAGCAACTTGGTTGGGGTGGTTAGTAGGCGCGTGTGTGAGTGGAGGGTCATAGGTTCGAGCCCTCCCTCCAACATTATTTTTTATGAAAAGCATGTCTTCCTAATTCCATGCGCACACAACCATAAGGTTCATCATACACCCTTAGATCTGAACCATACGATGGCCACTAACTTAGATCCAATGCCCCAGGCCTGTTTCCCTATACCATGTACCCTCAAGTCTGCCACACTGAATAAAAAAACCTAATTAACTTATATATTTTAATTAATTTAAAGATTTTAGTTAATTCTTTTAATATTTATTTATATAATAATAAAATATTTTCTTAAATAAATTAATATGTATTATAAATATTAAATTATAATTTATTGATTCGTTCCGATTAAATCCATTAATCGTGATGGGCAATAATCGATTTTCTTAAAATATTTATTTTAAAATAATAAGTTTTATTAGCTAAAAGGTTTCAACCATTTTTATTGGTTGCGATGATTAGCCTATTTTCCTCACCTTTAATCATTATTATTTTTAATCGAATCAATCGATTACGAGGGATAATGATATAAATTAAATTACTAAGATTCCTAAAAAATACTTTTATTCGTTATCAGTGATAATTGAATCCATCAATTAAAATTGGTAACGATACCACTACTAATCTTTTAACTATGGTGATCGAATCTATTGATCATTGCGGTTAATAGTACAAATTAAAATCAGGGTTGTACGCCCAAATCCTAAAACACTTCCCAAATCTAAAACATTCAAAACACTTCAAATCAAACTACGGATTGTCATCCTTATTCAAAACTACGATAAGGCAACTCAAAAAGCCTTCAAACCATGCCAAATCAAATTCTAATTTTAAGGGCGTACAACCCTTCCCCGAACTACGTTGACTCTGATTCTCCATAAGGAGATACGTAGGCACTTGGCAACAAGGCGAGTCCCCTCCCCCATAAATCTCATTTTGTCCCGATTATGTTCCTTAATCATAAACCTTTAACTTTGATAATTTTTGCCATTTACCCTATAACTTTCTGTCACCTTTCTTTATATTAACCCTATAATGCAAACCATAGGAAAGGGTTGAGGGTGCCTAACACCTTCCCTCGACCTGAATATAGTATCTTACCCTGATCTCTCAACTGCGCGAGGTTTCCTATTCGCCTTGGTAGAATAGGTGGCGACTCTAAATTTTAATTTTTAGGGCAGGTTGCTACACCTGTTGCTCCCCAATTTTTGACCACTGAGATCCCAGCATAGCCTAAACATTAGTATCATCATTGTCATCATTATCATCATGCATTTATCATTTGCTAACCAAAAATACCAAAAAAAACTGTTGTTTGTTGCTTGTGTCCTAAGACAGGAGACTGGTCAAGA
This sequence comes from Vicia villosa, assembly GCF_029867415.1. Classification (NCBI taxonomy): domain Eukaryota; kingdom Viridiplantae; phylum Streptophyta; class Magnoliopsida; order Fabales; family Fabaceae; genus Vicia; species Vicia villosa. Next base: position 29,789,021 of record NC_081185.1, read on the forward strand.
AGAGATTGAGGAAACTAGGGTTTTGAGGCCCACAAAGAAATTCAACATTCTTCCATGATTCAAAGGGTTCTCCAATCAATATCAATGCCCAAAGATGGTTCAATACAAGATCAATCACCTTCAAGTTCATCAGAAGCTCCAATTAGGGTTTTGACCTAATTTCTATGGAGGGTTGACTTTTAATCATGAGATGGTTCCAAGACTCAAAATATGATTCAAGGTCATCCAAATCAACATTATATTCCATTCATATCATTCATTTGAAGAATAGATCTTGATTCATTTGGAAATCACAAGACAACCATTCATCTGGAAAAAGTCAACTGTACAAGTCAACCTTTGACTTTTGAGGAAAATAGTCAACCATGGACTTTTAAGGATCCAAATCATCATCATATGGATATTGAAGACATTTGATCAAAGAAAATTCAAAGAATTCATAAAGAATCAAAAAGTCAACAAAAAGTCAAACTAAGGTTTTTAAGTGTATTTTGACCTAGTTCATGGATCTCAAAATTTCACCTACACAACTCAAAAAACTCCCAACATGAAAGTTGTAGATCTTTGCAAAACAAAAAACTTATCACAATGGAACTTTTTTCAAAAAGTGATTATTTTGAGAGATATGGAATTAAGAAGATAACTTTTAAAGACTTAGAAATTTTTTTAAGTATTTTACTTGGATTTTTTCTTAACTTTATGGCCATTTTTCTCAATGATCCAAAATGAGTTTGAGGAAACTTTCAACTACTCATTTGAAGTATGTAGCAAGGGCTTTCCAAATATCTAAGTAGCATGAAAATCCATGGCTCCTTTCATGAGATATGATTTTGTCAATATGCCACCATGAACACTTAAAGAATGATGAAGAACATGAAGAACAAGTTTGAATTTGTTCAAAATCTGCAAGAATCTTCAAAGTACAGCCCCTCTAACTTTTTTAAGAGGCCATAATCAGATGATTGAACACTATTTAGAGCTATGATCCAAGTGCTTAAGCCATTAACCATTGAATCATTTCATTTCAAGCATAAAGGTTACACTTCCATTCTAGTAAAGTGACTTTAATCACCAACAACTCTTGCATTGAGCTCCCAAATTGTTTCTTATGTTCCAAAACCAATTTGAATCCCACAAGCAAACCTCTAATATCATATCAAATTCCTTGCAAGCATGCTTAAAGTTTGTACCATCCATTGAAACCATAACTTTCTCTTTTCTTCACAAAGAAGCAACATGGTACAAGATCACATGTGAGCTTCTAACTTCTGAGTTTTTTCCCTCCACAAACCCTAATTCTTGCCTATAAATAGAGGGCATCAATCCCTTGATCAATTACACCAGAATTCTCCAAGTCCATAGTCACTTGAAATTCTCCATTTCTTGTTCTTTTCACTTTTATAGTGAACTCTTGTTCTGAAAGTTCTGGGTGTCAACCAATGGTTTAGACAACTTCTAAACATCATTTAGAAGGTGTCTATACCTTCCTTAGCCTCCCAAAGGTCCCCAAGTGAAATTTCACTTTTTAACCTCCATTAAAGATCTTTTCAATCTCATAACTTGTCATTTTTCAAACGAAACACTTTCAAACCAAACCACTTGTTCTAATAGCTTCTATTTACCATATTGAAGCTATCCAATACCTCTAAACACAAGCCAAACACCTACAATCCAAAATCACTCTTCAAATTTTCACTTTAAAGAACCTTTGAACCAAACTTACCAAAACAAAATCCACTCGTGCGTTTTGAGGCCTGTTGTGTTTGTTAGCTTATAAACATCATATAGAAGCTAATCAAACTTCTGTTTTAGATCTGTAACACCGTTTCCATAGATAACTCACCATAACTTTTTCTCTTTCAAGTGGAATTCAAGTTTGTGGTTGCAGGTACAATCAAGTACTTTTGAGCATCCTAAAAGCTTCCCTGAGGTTCATAGAAGTTGTGTGAATCTTTGATACACTACCAGGTCCTCTCATTTGTGCTACACGAATCCATTTTCAGAGGTAACTTTCTTGATTTCGTGCATACTTGTTTAAGCATCAAATTGATTGAAACTTGTTCCTATTCTGTTTAGAATCATGTAGGGATTAATAGCCCTAAGGTTTTGGGGCTTGATCATGTGTTTACAGAATTTAATTTAAAATTTTGTTTTTAGGGTTCATACCTTGTTAAAAATGATTGAGTTTTGCAAATGTTTGAATTTGGCGCCATTGATGTGTTATTGTTGTTCTTCGTTGCTGAGTGAAGATGATGAAGTTTCAGAAAATTCCATTTAGGGCCCAGTTTTAAAATATAATGATTTGAAGTCATATACCTTATGACTACATCGTTACAACTCAGTTGGTAAAGTGTGTTTGTGTTGGGCGCGTGCCCAAGGTCTGGGGTTCGAATCCCCCTCGCCCCAGACCTTTTTATTTCTTTTATTTTTCAGTGTTTTCCAACTCGTTTTGTGTTATATTCAACTGGACTCACTATATTGACACCAAGCGCGCATTGGCCCAGTGGTGTAGTTTTGGGTAGTAGCTCAAGGGTGTGGGTTCAAACCCTTCTAGGACCAAAATCCTTCTTTTTTACCACTAGTTTTTCATGTTTTCTTTACAACTTCAAAAAATCATAAAAAATAGTAGATTAGGTCTTTTTAATCCCTTCTTTTTGTTGTGATTTATTTACTTTTTTATTTTAATACCATGTTAAAAAATCCCAAAAAATATTTATTTTATCATCATTTAAAAATCAATCAAAAACATGTTCTTTTATGTTTAAAAAATCAACTAAAAATTGTTTTATTTTGATTGTTTCTTTTATAGAACTTTATGAATGTTTGTTAATATTTGTTTAGGGTTAGGTTAGAGTGTCTTTCACTTATCAATGTACCCTTAGACCTTTTATCCTAAATAAATTGGTATTTAACAATTAAAATTAATTAAGTTTAGGAGTTTATTTCAAAACCCTAACTTAAAACCCTAATTTGAAAAAACCTTAGGTTTAAAACCCTAACCAAAAAGTTTGCAACATGTTGATCTTTGTTTATCCATGTTTATCTTTGTACATACTTGTTGATTTTAATCCATGTCTTTGTACTTAAATGTTTAACCTTGTCTTGTACATATACTTGTTGATTTTATGTCCATGTGATTTGTACTTGTTATTATTTTTGTTTATCTAGCCCAATATTTAATCATCACATTAATCATTCATCATTCACATATGATTTGAATCCAAGGGTTTAGATACATCCATCTCTTTCTTGTTAACACTCACTTGTTTGTTCTTGGTACATACATGAGGTATTTATTGTTAAATGTTTAAGCTTGATGTTTTATCCAAAGGATGGGAATGATATTGACTAAACTGTCAAGGTACTTAAATTCTTTTCCAATCTCTTTTATTTTTGTGTTAAGTATTTTAAAGCTTTTCACTTGTTTATGGTTTAGTATTGTTAAAGCTTAACCAAACCCTTTTGTTTTGAAACCTTGGTATTGAGAATAGAATTATTCCCGATGAAACTATTCTTGATCCATTTATCTTGTTTTTAAACCTTGGTGTTAAGAGATGAACTATTCCCGGTGAAACTTCTCTTAACCCATTGACCTTGTATTTTAAAGCTTGGTCCCTTTTGTTTTAATCTTGTTAAGTATTTTAAAACTTAACCTTTTAAAACTTATTAGGTATTTTAAAGCCTAATTCCTTATTCCAAAATTGTTAAGTATTTTAAAGCTTAACCTTTTAAACTTAATAGGTGTTTTAAAGCCTAATCTTCTTTTAAACTTGTTAAGTATTTTAAAGTTTAACCCTCTTTTAAAAAAACTTGTGAGTATTTTAAAGCTCACACCCAAAAAGATTTTGGCCACTTTGGCCCCCTTTTTCCTTTTTTAAAAAGAGGAACTACAGAACCTCTGACTTCCCTATTGCACCTAAGGGGTATATAGGCCTAAGATGCGATATCTTATCGAGTTCACTTTCAAAAACTTCTCTTCCCATCCTCACCCTCTATTTCAACAAGTTTTTCACATAGGATTTTCACAAAAAAGGAGTATTTACAAACAAAAGATAATATAAAAACAAAAAGGTTCCCATGGAGTACCATGGATATGAGGGGTGCTTAAAACCTTCTCCTTGTATAACAAACCCTCCGTAGCCAGAACTCTGATAAGTTTATTAGTTTTGATTTTAAAAACTTCTGTGGGTTTTATTCGCTCTTTCACCCATTCCTTTTTGGAAACAATAAAGCGCGGTGGCGACTCTGTTTAAAACGAGCTAAGTCTTCCCATGACTCTAGTTTCACCAATTTCACCGCTACAATACAAACTCAATACTAGTAGGGTATTGTGACACTGATTAGGTTGAAAGTGTTGATGATAGAAAAGCACATATATTGGATGTTGCTTTCTTGGAATCAACTTAATCTCATGGTTCAGCAAGAAGCATAATTTTGTATATCTAATTACTGTAAAAGCAGAGTACATTATTGTAGGGAGCAGTTGCACCGAATTTCTTTGGATGAAACCGATGTTGAATGAGTATAATGTCGAACAAGATGTCATGATATTATACTGCGACAATTTAAGTGCTATTAATATTTCAAAGAATCTTGTTCAACACAGTCAAACCAAGTACATTGACATTTATCATCATTTTATCAGGGAATCCGTGGAAGATGAAATTGTACACCAAGCACATTGACATTTATCATCATTTTATTAGGGATTTCATGTTGTTATATTAGTAGCAGTAAAAAAGTCTAAATTTTCACAGATTGTTATATTAAATCTTCACTGGTGATTAAAAAGTTACCATCTGATTTAAGACTGATCAAGGTGTCATATGATATGATGATTAAGCTACTGTTTTTTTTAGGAGATGATAATCAAGTAACTACATTTTTAAGGGTGTTTATCTAATATTAATGTTAATTGCATTTCAGTGGGTTCGGTGCATAATTTTTTTTTAACAGCATAGGATACTAGCTTCTAGAAAGTTTTGTGTTTGTGTGTGCAATGATATGAGAAGTATACAACTAGCTTGATGTGATAAGACAATAAAAAGGTAATAAAAACAATTGTCCTATATATTTTCTGCTATACCATATAAAGGAAATAAGGACATTGAATAATGGAAGAACTATGTACACATGAGATATATCAATATGAGAGTCTATGTTATGCAATATAAACTAATTTTTTTTATTCTACAATTAAAAATCTGATAGTTGATATTTTTTTTTAATCAGGGACTTTTATTCAAATAAGGGTACTAGGGTTACCCCAACCCAATTACAAAACAAACAAACAGACCAATCACAAACTTAAATTGCTATATGTACATGGTCTTCACTCTCAAATATAAGGTCCATAGCATTCAAGTATAGACAATGATATTAGTACGGTACAACTAGCATTCATGTAATTAGACAATTAAAAAAGTAATAAAAAGAATTGCCCAATATATTTTCTGCTATATCATAGAAAGGATATAAGGACGTTGTACACATGATATAGAATCATATGAAGTCTCTTTTACATGTACAAATAATTGTAAGTATAATTTACATAGTTGATTTCATTACTAAATTATTTTTAAATTTTACATCCGTTTATCTTTTATTTTAGTTTGTATTAATTGAGCTTTTATCCATTAAATTTTTTTATTAATTTAATTTTTTTCTTCATTTAAATTTTTTACAAAGTATCCGATGCAAAATTTTTTTAAAATCAAATGTAAAGATATATTAATTCAAAAACTGTTATGTACAAAGGTGATCAAACTGATCCAACCCCTCAAAAAAACCCAAAAAACTATAACACCAAAGAAGCTATGTGATGTTTAATCCCTTTGGATTGCCACCCTCTATACACTATACAATTTATTATGCTATCAATTGTATTACTATTAGTGTTGTTTCAAAAAACATTCTCATTTCTGTGATGCCATATCCCATAGATAGATTCTGCAAACGCCAACTTCAGTACCCGGCTCGCCACCTTTTCTTCCTAGAAGACTTCAGCACCCAGACCAACTCCTCTTTCCAAACTTTCGGTTGGTAATCAACCTCCAACCACTGAAGAACGCCTTTCCAGATGTCTTGAGTATACCTGCACTGAAAAAATAGATGGTCTATTGTTTCAATATCCAGCTTACACAGGATGCAAATGTCTTCATTGATCAGATGAAATTTCTTAAGTTTCTCATTAGTAGGGAGTTTTCCATGACAAGTCATCCAAGTGGTATGTAATGCCCTGGGCCTTGCAGCATTATAACTGAAAAGGTGTCTCCATGAAACCCAGTTCATACCAGTAGTCATGGCAGCATACATTTTACTCAAACTGAAACTATCCGATGCAATTACTTTTATTAATAGATAAAAATCATAAATTACTTGATTTGTATTTGTATGTAAAATGTTAGTCTATTATAATATTTAAAATAAAATTTAAATGATTTATTTCTCGATTTTAAAATTATCAGTAGCTTTTGTGAGTCTCAATGTATAGATTATGCTTCTGTCATATCCGAATGTAGTGAATGAATGGAATAACATGGAGTATGATCATGTGAACTTGTATTTCGATCTCCTCATTATTATACTTTCGTTTATAATGTTATGATATCTCACCCCTTCTGTTTGAATGTTACCCCTATGTTGGTAGCGTACAGATAATCCGCAGTAGCTTGAAGAGGCGTTTAGCTGAGGAATTTCCTTGCTTTGCGTAGTTGGTTCGGTGTCACTCTGATACGTAACACTTGGGGGTTTTTGCGTTTGTTTTGTTATTTTGGGAGTAACACTTTATAAACTCCATTGTTGAATTTTCTATTAGTATTTTATGTTGGTACTTATTCTAAAGACGATGTTGTCAAGTTATGTTTTAAGTTTGATGTTGGAAATTCGTGAATGATTTGTACTATTATTTTCCGCTGCGATTAAGATAAAAGAATTTCAGACATGACTAATTTGTGCTATGTGTTGTGTATCTACTTTATGAGCTTTTTGCGAATTTATGATGGTAGCATTGTAAATGTTTTTGAAATTACATTTTAATTACTATTAATTTCTTATATATTTACGTGGGGCGATTTAGGTTGTTACAAGAAGCATCTTTCCTTCTATATTGAAGGAATAAAATGTTTTGCTTTTAGCCCACGTAGACATGATTTAGGCCTCTTTAAAAACCGCGCACAAGCGAACTATTTGATTGGTTACTATCTAAAAAAATATTGTCTCATTCAAACCTATGGATTATTCTAAGTATTAAATGAGTGTAGACATTGGTTACTTGGTATCTTGATAATAAAATTTGTATTTTGTTAAGAGAATCTCTGGTTTTATTTTTTTTAAGAATTCATTTTGAGTTTTATATACTACTATAAGACTATAAGGTTTTTTTACAATATAGATACTTTTGTTTTTGGGTTAAATATGTTTGTGGTCCTTATAAATATTCCAATTTTCAATTTTAGTCCCTATAAAATTTTTCTTCAAACAATGGTTCTCATAAATTTTTCCATCCACAATTTTGGTCCTTACCGTCAAATTTCATTAACGGAAGCTGACGTGGCACGCCACGTGGAAGACAACTTGGCAAAAATCTTAAAACACTTAAAATTGCAGGGGTTTTAAACCTCCGCTAAAAAACCAAAAACAAAGAAGAAAAATGTTAAGTTCTGAACTTTTGTCAAACACCTTGCAAGCAAGTTTTACAATAGCGATAGATACATGGTAACAAGATGTGAGGACTCCACATATAGACAGTTGGTAAATGAGATATTAATCCACGATACATGCTGAAGTATGCAATAGGGGTGGAGCTTCAATGTTCTTAATCCTCGAAAGGAAAATCAATTATAAATAATCTTCTAATCGCTCACCATATGCAGGAGGGTGGGCAATAATAACTTGAGCTGAGAAGGGAATGCCAGTTTCTAAATCAGGTGCTGTACAAGCTGGAAGAAGAGAATCAATTATGGCCTTCAGCTGTTCTCTTTGAAATTAGCAGGAGTTGCTAGTCTAACACGATGACCATACTCCTACAAGTAAAAATAAATAAATAAAGCTAACTAAAACTATAGAATATCAGAATATGTCCTTACTTAAATTTAGGAATTCTATTAAGAACATGAATCACAAGTTCTTATCAATAATGCCAATATGATGGGTGGTGTGAAAGAAAAAAGAAAAAAAAAAGGGTGAAAAAGTTCCGTGTCAACAAGAATGCGTGAGAATATAAATTAAAACTTAAAAATAATTTATTGCTACCAAGTCAATTTAATAGAGTCTCAAACAAGTAACTCAGCAAAAGCAAAAACCTTGAATCCTTTCATTCAGAGTAAGAACAGGAAAGTGGCAGAATATAAAGAAATAACATTGCAGATTGTTGGGTTTGGTCCTTTAGCTAGAGTATGATTAAACGGCTTACATTTTTAACCTTAAAAGAGTATATAATCCAAAGGTGAAAAAGAAAAGGGAAGTGAAACTTGAACAAGTTCCACTAGTCAATGGAGAGTGGTTATGTGAGTTAATGATAATCATGCTTAGGAGGAAATAATACAACTTTAATTTTGTCATACTTTTTTCTGCTAATTTCTGCCAACAAAATCATTTGTCAATTTCCAAATTTTCAAGTTTCCATTTTACCATTACCATTTCCATTTTACCATTACCATTTGTGTCATAGTGCTTTTTCCCTTTTATTATTCTAGTTTGTGTGTTATATAACATACATGTTGTTTGGTAGGATAAGAGGTCTGAGTTTTAATAGATCAAATGAACACTGATCCTTGGCAATGTCTCGACACCATTTGTGGTAATCTTCCCTGGACAATTCCACTTTCAATTACAACAGCATGATTAATCAATTTATAGTCCATGAAATTTATGAGATACATTTTAAATACCTGCATCAAATAGTGTGTAGCATGCAGTGTTTGCCGAACAAAGGATCAGAAGAAACTAACTAGTTCAACTGCTAACTTTCTCTTATTTCGGTACCATTGAAATATTAAGTAAAGTAAAGTTGTCATTCAACTAAAACATATTTGAAATTAAATTATTCTCAAAAAGGAAAAAGGACTCAACGGAAGTAAAGTTTCGAAAATTCTAGTGAATTGGCCATCGAGTTCATTGGTTGAAAGCTTCATTGTGAAAATTTTTGTGAGAAATTATTATTTTTTCATTTATTTAAAGGGGGGTTTAAACCCCCCGCAATCTACCTCTTTTTCTTTAGTTATATCTTTGTCTGACGTGGTGAGACATGTGGCATGCCACCTAAGCCTCCGTTAGAGCAATCTAACGGGAGGGACTAATATTTGTGACGGAAAATTTTGTGAGGACCAAAATTCCACGAAATTTTTTGTAAGGATTAAAAGTGAAAAGTGCCATATTTATAGGGACTAAAAACTTATTTAACCCTTTATTTTTTCATTCTAAAATTGTAATAAATAAATAAGGTACCGTGATTAAAGGTGACAGGATACCTTATTAAGAACGAATACTAATGATAGTAATAAATATATTATTAAAGCTATTTTTATACCTCATTTAAAGTACATTAAAAATGCTCAATTTTTATTCTTTTATAAAATTCACTTTCATAGAAAAGTTAAAAAACAATTTTTTTTTAGGAATATTCATGGTATAGTTACGATTACTCCTGAGACAAAATTAATACTACCCTAAGGCCTAAAGATTAAAATGTCATAAAATAATGTCATATTTTGGTTTTCACTCGGAAAAAAAAAATCAATCTTACCCAATTGTGTGCGATTTGGTCAGATTTATCAGTTCATTTTCACTAATTATCAAATAGAAAATTTTATTTACTTTATATTTTTGGTTAGATTTGAGTTCTTGTTTAATTTTAAATTTTTTTAACTACAAGTTATGATGAATACCATCGTATAATTATATATTTATATATTTATAGTGTCAATATATTTTGCTAGTTAAATAATTGAGTTACAATATATATAACCGTAATTTGTGTAATCAGGATGAAAAACTCTTAATTCTCCCGTTATCGAATTCTTAATTACAAAAAGAAAAAAGTCTCATATCCCTTGATGAGTGGAGTCAAGCAAATATGATAAAATTGTTATAGAATCTCAGTGACAAAGCTGACAGCTTGTGGATTCATTGTTACTACATTAAGGATGATAATATTTGAAAATTTCTTTGCCAACCTCCCAACTCTCTAGCCCACCTCTGGTGAAAAACCCAAACTACCTCTGACTTCGGAAGTTCATTTCCGAAATGCAAGAAAAAGGTGTTTTCGGAGATGCATCTCCGAAAGCGCCTTTTTTTTTTTGAAAAAATTGTCTTGTTTCGGAAGTTCATTTCTGAAAACACCATTTCGGAAGTTCATTTCCGAAATACTGCGCGTTTTGCAGATTAAGCAAAACAGCCCCCTCCCCCAAACATTTTACCCTAATCCTATTCTAAACACAACCCCTCTTCAAATTTTCTGCAAAAAGCAAGTGTAAGATCAAAGAGATTGCCCAAGTCTTCTTCCAATCTCAACCAAACTCATCATCAAACACTAATTGGTAAGTTTATCATTGTTTTTTCAAGTTTTAGATCTATTTGAATAAACTCTATTAGGGTGTTTAGGAACTGAAAAAATCACATTAAGATAGGTTAGTACTGATATTAGGATGTTTAGTAGGCATAAAAATAGTTTTGGTTTAGGTTTTTGGGGTCTGCCATTGGAGGTTGCAGAGAAGCTCTGCGCAGGGGTGTTTCGGAAGTTCGTTTCCGAAAACACCTCCATCCCAGTTTTCGGAAATGAACTTCCGAACTGTATCAGAAGTGCATTTTTTTTGTTTTTTCATTTGTCTCGCATATTAATCGATTTCGATTGTTTACAGGAACATGTCAGGCAACCAACCAGCACGCATCAGACAGGGTAGGGAGACCCAGACTGCGTCGGCTAGACGCGAGCGGGCGGCGGCGCAGCTGGCGTCGACCCAGGGACGGGGGCACGGTCGGGGACGCCGTGTGCGAGTTCCCGTGGGCGAGGGAGAGGGTACATCTGCTTCAAGATCTAGGAGTCGGCTGGCTCGGGCATCTTCTTCCCGCCAGCGAGAGGAGGAGGAGGAGGCGGAGGCGGCGGCAGTGCCCTACCACGAGCCGGAGGGGGTACCGGATGTTGACCCTCCAGCCGGGGAGGATGATGAGCAGGAGGACGGCTATCCGGGAGGGCCCTTTGACACCTCTGTGCTGATTAGCTACCACGATCACGTCGCTCGGCGTATCTGGGAGGGAGAGGTATTTTTTATAATTTAACCGTTTAATTGTCACCATTTTTTATAGTTTAACCATTTATTTGTCGCTTATTTAATATATGTTGCTTATTTGTTTTTTTTGTAACAGGAGCGAGAGCCGTTGAAAATGGTGAACCACGCCCGAAAGATTTTCAGTCTGTTTAAACCAACAGCTGAGTGGTTTAACGACCATGTGCGAGGTTCAGGGCTTAGCGGGCTCTGCATGACGGGGTACACCACCATCAGCACCGGCATGCAGGGGGCATTTGTGGAGCGCTGGCACAAGGAGACGTCCTCTTTCCACTTGCCGGTTGGGGAGATGACGATCACCTTGCATGACGTGCAGTGTCTTCTCCACCTGCCGATTAGGGGTCCGTTGTTGACCCACTCCAAGATCCAGAGGGTCGAGGCCATTTAGTGGATGACGCTATATTTGGGCATGGAGCACGAGGTTGCTCACTTTGAGTGCGCAACGACATGTGGGCCTCATGTCCGGTTCACCAAACTGAGCACTTATTTTGAGCACCACCTGGACGCGGCTGCCGAGGCTGAGGGTGAGGGTGACGAGCTATTCACACAGTATCACCGCGGTTGCGCTCTCCGGTGCTGGTACATGTATGTGGTAGGCGCTGCATGCTTTGTGGACAAGAGTGCCAGGTACGTCGATGTGACCTACCTCCGCTACTTCATGGACCTGGATACCGTTCACCAGTGGAATTGGGGGGCAGCTACTATGGCATACCTCTACCAGAAGCTGAATGAGGCCTCCAACTGGAGGACGAGGCAGTTGGTCGGATCCTGCACACTACTTACGGTACGTTTTATTTTAACACATTATCGTATTTATTTATGTTTCGTATTTATTTTTAATACATTATCGTGTTTGTGTTTCAGAGCTCGATCATCTCCTACTTCTCCCGCATCCACGGCTTCCGCTACGATCCTGCATACGTGGACGCCGTGCCCAGGGCCGCCAGATACGCTCTCCAGAGGGGGAACGATGCGGTGGGACCATACCGTTTGTACTTGGACCGCACGATGCACGACGACGTCACCTGGAGGTCGTTCGTCGACTACGCTCAGATTGTACCCTTTGACGGCATTGCTTTATATTCAGGCTGGTTGGCATGCGGGACCGGCATCATGGTCCGGTATCTCCCTGAGCGGTGCATGCGTCAGTTTGAATTCGTGCAGCGGATACCCAGGTCACCCTTTTAGGCTGCTCCCGACACAGTGACCCGAGTGCAGCTCACTGCCATATGGGCGGACTGGCAGCATCATGTGGTACCGCAGGAGTACCTTCTCACTCGGGTCACACAGGACTGGCACAGTGAGGAGGGGTACGTCACATGGTTCTACCGGGTGTCCCATCCTCTGCTGAGACCCGACGTTCCCGGCGCTCCTAGGCCAGCACACGAGGAGATCCTGGAGAACCAGCAGGCCGAGGATGACCACGCCATTGATCTCATGCCGATCTGCCAGCGGAAAGAGATGCTTGGGCGGGACGCGTTGGATCAAGGTATCATTGATCAGGGCGGTCCAGAGGCAGTCGCTGTGATGGAGATGATCGTCACTGATGCGGGCCGTGCGGCGGGGTACAGGCGGCAGAGGAGGGCCCAGGGTGAGAGGGTTAGGCACACCCAGTAGTGGTCGGGTTTATTTATTTTTTGATTACGGATTGTATCTTTCGCACAGTGTTATTATTATTTTCGGTTTGTATATATTATTTGGATTGGATTTATCATATTAGTATTTTCAGTTTATCTGTTGCTTATTTTATTTGGCGTTTGCGTTTAATTAAAATGCGAGACTGTTAAGAAAAAACATTAAAAAAAACACAGTTTCTGCATAATTCGGAAGTTCATTTCCGAATTCACCCCCCATGAGGTGTTTTCGGAAGTTCATCTCCGAAGACACCCCCCATGAGGTGTTTTCGGAGATGCACTTCCGAATTGTGGAAATTTTTTTAAAAAAAAAAGTGCTTCGGAAGTTCATTTCCGAAGTAGGGGTATTTTGGGATTTTCACTGGGGGTGACCCCCATAGGGAGGTGGCTAAAGAAATTTTCTTATATTTTGACAGTTCCCATTAGGAGTTCATGTTCATGGATCCTTAAAGCTATTCTCAATAACAGACATGAACTCTATCACCCGCACGTATGGAAAACTATGCTGATTAACCAAAAATTCCAAACTAGAAAGGTGTATTATGCTTTGAAAGATTAATATAAGGAAGTAAATTGGTAAAAGATCTTCCAGGGGAATGTTGCGCGTTAGACCTAGAGCCATCGTTGACCTTTGGATGGCATGTTAAGATACACTTGGAACTAAGGAAAGGTTGTATTGATTTGGGTTAATTGATAATGATATATGTTGTCTTTGTAGGAGCCAAGAGACATTAAACATATTTTGTTCTCCTGTGCATAAATGAAAAGAAAAATGGGATTGTGTTTTGGTATGGCTGAAGATTAATCATAGCCCAGCTGGTTGGCAAGAAGAACTCAAGTGGATCATAGAAAATTGTAAAAGGAAGGGTTGGAGAGCTGGGATTTTGAAATGTGCATTTGTAGAGACTATTTATGAGTGTTGGAAATTTAGGAATTCAATTAGTATTGACAACAAGATTGAAAGTTCTCCCATAGGACCACATATTATAAATTATATTATGTATAGGAGTTTGGTTTAAAAGTTGTTGATTTATAAATTATCAACAACCTGTTTATAAATAAATGCTCCTGCCAGTTATTGAACCCTGGACCAACATCTTCTTTAACCCAACTAATAGTTGAACAAAACATAAACATAAACTTTGACACCATATACAAAAACTTATGTTATCTTGATGTGTATTTAACGTGTTGGTTGTGTTGTTTATTTGATAGGCTGGATCCACTGTAATCGCTTTGGTTTTATTGTTTTTTTTATATATCAATATAAAAATATCTTGATTAAAAAAACATTAATTTGTATCGATAAAAATTTAAGATGATTCTAACTTTTGTCCTGAATTAAAATATTAAATTTGTTAATTTGTAAACACAAATTAACAATTTTTTTATAAAAAATAAAAATAAAAATTATTGAGTCTCACTGCACCTAAAAATAAATAAAATATCAATGAATAATTTATTTATTCGAATAATATCAATAATTATATATTTATTTATTTATATAAAACAATTCTATCAATATAAATTTTCTTCAATTCATTGATGTGGTGACTATGAGAACTTTTGTCCAACAGATGTGTCGAAGAACGACATTTTAACATCGGGGATAATTTTCCTAGATAGTACATCTAACTAGCTTTCCAATGATATAAACTTTGCGTCATTCCGATACCTGGGGTGAAAGTTATGAATTTAATGAAATTTCTCGTTTTTCCCTTCTGACTCAGTGTAACGGGTTACACTGTAATAGAAGCAAATTATTGCATTTCTGACTCAGTGTAACCGGTTACTGTAAAGGGTTACACTGCAGCAGAAGCAATTTTATGTACTAATTAGCAACCTAACAGGTTACACTACAGTAAGAAGCAATTTTTGCATTTTTAAGGTACATATGACATTCCAACCTTATTCAAACCATTCCAACTTGCAATAGCATTATAAAATTTGTAAAAACCAATTCTTTGACTGGAACATAACCTACTCATGCATAATTAGCAACATGCAACACAATTTCTCATCAAAAGATTAGACATGAAATCACATTTGTCTCACCCAAAACCCCGACATGCAAATTTCCCAATTGTCCTACCCAAGTTCCTAACTATGGAACTCACCTTGATTGAAAGGAGATTAAAATGGCAACCATGTTGCAATTGAGTTCCTAACTTGACCAAAACTCCAACTCCAAATTCATCAAACTCGTAACCCTCTTTTATCCACTTTTAGCATCAATCACCAATCTTCAAACTCGTTTACCTCTATCAATGAAGAAGCTATGAGTATGAAATCTATATCAAATCGAACAAAATTTTGTGTAGATTCCATAACTTCAAGAATTACATGAATCAGAGCTACAAGTAAAAATTTATGGCTTGATTTGTGAGGGTAGCTCTTGAAATACAAAAATGGAGATGATGATATTAGTTCTTTCTTTCCATTTCATGTTTCTAGGCCCTCTCATATTTCTTTCATAAAAATTCTGATTTGGAAATGGTATGATCTCTACCAACAACTTTAAGTCCATGCAATAAGATATTAATGTCCCTTATGACCTCCAACTGAGCCTTATTTACACCTTGTCATTTGGTTGGTTTCTAACTAATGTCCTTTGGTTCTAACTAATCTCTTTACTTCCAATTACTCGGCTAATTCACTTGTAGTCATTCTTAGTATATAAACATACATGATAATCATCTAATTGGAATAAGACCAATGTGCCCTCTAATTACTATTTAACCAATTTAATGATAATCACCGATGTCAAAGAATCGGGGATTACAATAGCTAGGGCCTATAAAAAATACACAGCTTTCATGATATATTCTGGCAACTATTACTACAATGTAATGCCCTTCAGTCTGAAAAATGTTGGGGCAACTTACCAACGAATGATGAATGAAGTATTTCGAGGAGAAATCGGAGATATGCTCGAAGTATACATGGATGGCATGATCGTCAAATCCCAATAGGAAACCGATCATGCGCTCCACCTTTAAAGGGTCTTCGAAAATGCCAGAAGATGTAAAATGATACTTAATCCCAAAAATTGCACATTCGGTGTCCGAGCAGGTAAATTCCTCGATTTCTTTTTGACCAAACGAGGAATTGAAGCTAATCCGGACAAATGTGGGGCTTTTTCGAATTCCCTATGTCAAACTCAAAGAAATCCATCCAATCATTGAACAAAATGCTTACATCATTATCCCGTTTTGTGGCCAAGTCGGTCCAACACGCTCTTCCCTTATTCACACTTTTGTGAAAAGAGGCTACATTTGAATGGACAGATGAGTGCGACAAAGCCCTCATCAACATCAAATAACCCTTATCGTGACCACCTGTCCTATCTCGGCCGGATAGCGGGGAAACCTTAAACTTATACCTAGTCGTGGCAGTGGAAGCTGTTAGGCCCACATCAGAGAACCAAAGAGGGGCAGAAGCCTATATACTTTACGATCAAGGCACTACAAGGCCCCAAGATCAGATACCAACTAATAGAGAAGGTCGCATTGGCCCTCATCAAATCCGCAAGAAGGCTAAGGCATTATTTTCTGGCTCACACCATCATAGTACGGACCAAACAGCCAATAAAATAGATGCTCGGACGCCCATATATGGTCGGACGAATTCTCCGCTGGTCGTTGGAATTATCGAAATTTGACATAAGATACAAAGGAAGGAAAGAACGAAAGGCGCAAGCCTTGGCTGAATTTATGGCTGAATTTATGGCCGAAATGACTTTCACTGAATCATCAACAAGCAACACCTAGAGATGGGTCATCTACATGGATGGAGCATTCAGTTCGACGGGTAGTGGCGTAGGCATAATCCTAGAGAGCGGAAAAGGAACAATAGTAGAGGTATCTTTCTCTCTCTCTCTATCCTTCCCCACTTAAAACAATCAAGCAGAGCATGAGGCTCTCCTCGTCTGACTAAGATTAGCTGAGGATATCGGTGCCGAGGAGATCGAAGTATTTACAGACTCCCAACTGGTTGCATCACAAGTGTCTGGGAGTATCAGGTCAAAAACGATAACCTCGCAAAATATCTAGCCTTGGACCGAGAAAGGATAGTCCATTTCAGGTCGGCCAAAGTAAGACACGTTCCTCACGAGCATAATACTCGAGCTGACGTTTTGTTAAAACTAGCCAGTACAAGGAAGAAAGGTGGAAACAAGTCCATTATCCAGGAAGTTTTATCCTGAGCTAGTATCAAAAAATCGGCCAGGGTCCTCGATGTAAACGCAATTGGGGACGCCACATGTTGGATAACCCTGGTGTACAACTACTTAGAAAACGAGCAACTTCCAGACGACCCTAAAGAGCAAGCCGTCATCAGAAGAAGAGCCTGCTCTTACGTGTTGGTCAGATACCAACTGTATCGAAGAGGGTTCTTTATTCCCCTCCTCAAATATATCGAGGAAAGTAAAATTCCCCATGTTCTACGAGAGATACATGAGGGGATAAACGCCTAGCACCTAGGAGGAAGATCACTCGCTCGAAAAGATTTACGGGAAAGATATTATTGGCCCACTATGCAACAAGATTCCAAAGAGCACGTCAAGAAGTGCGATAAATGCCAACGATTTGAGGATATGCACCTTGCTACCCTAAATGAATTCAAATCCATGTCATCGCCCTGGCCGTTTCTATGGTGAGGCATGGATCTCCCCGGTCCTTTCGTTACCGGCACTAATCAAAACAAGTACCTGATAATAGTCATCGACTACTTCACCAAGTGGATCGAAGCGGAAGCACTAGCCAAAATAACAGCGTAAAATGTAAGACCCGTAATTTTATAAATAAATTAATATTTTAAAATTATAGTATATTCTCACCTCTATGATATATTTTTGATCAAATATATAGTTAAATAGTATTTATACTAATAAAATCTTAGAATTTTTATTTCATTAGTAGTTCAAGATATAAGTTTCTTAAAAATCTTGATTTCAGTCTTTTTAATGTTCGGTAAAATTAGCCGCCTTAATTTTTAAAACAACCCCTGTTTGATAAGGAGATCCTAGTAATAGAATAACAAAATTATTTATGAATGATTTAAAAAAAATAGTTTCTCTTGAAATTAATTTCCGGTCTCTCCAATAAATGATAGTTTTACCCGCTTAAAATTTTAAAATAATCTCTGGTCATAACAAAAGTTTATCAGTGAAAACATAAATTATTTTTAGTAGATTAATAAAAAAGTTAAATAATAAATTTTAGTTCTCTCGACCGATATTTTATATAACGCAGTATAGAATAACCCGAAAAAGAATTTTATTATCGGCAAAAATTATTTCGGGCATTTTTATCAGTGTCACGTAACACCGGAAGTTGCACTTATAATGTAAAACAAAAAAATATATATTGCCGGGAAAGATATCTACTGCTATCTACTGCTAGGGACAAATATTGATGATGAGGGTAATTAAATTATGAAGTGATGGTTAATGATGATTTTACGTCGGCAAGGCTTATTTTATGAAACGTGGAGCCGTAAATCTTACTGATATTACCATTCACAAAGTAGTATTTAAATACTACTACCTCATACAATACATGCACCCAGCGTTTTCAAATCTCTACAATACTTTGGCCAAGGTAAATAAATCTCTTCTCTAAAGGACTAGAACTACCATGTTTATAAGTTATCTATCTGCAAGTAGTGTTTTCATAGAAATTAATTGTTTCTTTTTCCTCTTTTTACAAAAAAATTCGTATAGAGTATATTGTCTTTAAATAAATTAAAATGGACTTTATAAGAATATTGTAAAGCATAGTGGGGTATAGTTAAGTAATAAAATTTTTTATAGGAAGAAAAACTAGTATGAAAGATGACTTAAGATATATTATGATCAATTTTAGTAATATAATTATTATCAGTTAAAATTTCTCAACATGATTCTCTTATTAAATAATAATAAAAATATTTTTAGTCCTCCAAATCTTATGTTAAGATAGTCCTTGATTATGCTAACGTACAGCAAGCATTAAGTTATATTAAAAGAAATTATTATGACTTTTATATTTAAATTTATATTAAATTACTGATTAATTTGTATAAGATTAAATTTTTAGAAAGAGTTTACTAATCTTGTTTAAATATATGTATACGGATTATGTTATATTATTGTTACTATTAAACAATTAGAACCAACCAAGATATTTGGGTTTCAATTATATAATAATGGTAGAACTGTTGGTATGTTCTTTTTACTACAATTATACTTTTAATTTTTAAAGTCTTTTTCCAAATAAATAAATATTACATGTTATAAATAAGACCATGGTCATACTAAATACATAATGGAATAAAATATTAAACCGGATAATTACGGAATATACAAACGAACGAATTATTCTATATTAGTCATTCTAATTTAGTTCATTTTGGATAAAGGTGCACGACCTGCCAACCAATTTCAAACAAAACATCAATTCTACAACTCTCGTAGCTGTAAGGGCATCTCTCTATTTCTAAATACTTCTCTCAAAAATCAAAATAAAATATATATTTTTGTATATACCTGCTATGTACCTTCTTACATGTTTACTTTGAAGGTGGCTAATTGTGAAGGTGGGTAAATGTTATATAAATGTGTTTTGTGCAAAATTTTGATGCATGAGATAAGTGATTACTTATGGTGATGTACCCATATGTTGAAATGGGAAATTGTATGCTCATACATTTCATGGTTACGTGACTACCAGAGAGGAGTCACGAGGTGCACACCAGAGAGGTGGCACGGGGTGTGTGTCCAAGAGGGAACCAACTTATCCCGTAGTGGATCATTGAGTCTGATTGATGGGTAAGATACCTATCACTTTAATGGCGCTTAATCCTGAAGCAATACCACGACCCTTTGCAGAGGGATTGATATTCCGGAATCATATGCATCGACATATAGGCATTGCATTAGGAATGAGTCTTAATTATGCTATATGTATTATTGTTATAAATGTGTATATACATGTGTTAGAATGAGATCTCTAGCCATGTATAATGTATCCTCTATTTTTGCTTGTTGCTCTGCCCTTGTATATTTGTTATTTTTGGATTGATGACCCTTTCAATGGTTTGTGTGGGCAATATGCCAATAGATCATGTCACTCCCAAGATACCACGAGATGCCGTCGTCGAGGACGACGGAACTTACTTTCCCTGAAGCATAGACAGACACATCCTGGGGATTTGACCCGGCCTCAGAACGACTCACGTTCTTCGGGAACGTGTTAGAGACTACTACCATCGTAGGACAGGATCCGAAGACCACCTACTTCCGCAGGACCGTGAGCTTTCATATCCCATCTTCCTTGGTCATTACTAGATTCTTCTCTGGAGTGATTGACCGCTTTGGATTGTTGATTCCCCCTCCAGCCCCACCTGGACCCGCATATACCCCAGTAATGGGAGGGGGGCCATTCTTTCACGATATACATATGCCTCCCTTAGACTTAGAGATGTCGTTAGGGCTACCCTCGATGATTCCTCGTGACATTTTTCCCGTGGCCGAGTTACCTCATCTTGATCCGACACACGCGCCATCATTGGAGGATGATATAGATGGAGCAGAGGACGATGACGATTATGATCCCTCCGAGCATGACTACGACGAGGATGGCTTCAATCATACCTTGTTGAGCGCCTGTAGGGGATTAAGTGGAGCTGGGGCAGGGGAGTATTGTGGATGTCGATAGATTCAGATCAGCGTAGTTAGCGACTAGACGGTAGTAGCACTTAGTACTAGATGGCGGGTTTCTATATGAGTGGCTCGAGATTTTCTCCCTGGGGCAGTTCTCCTGCGTGAGTGTCTGCCGGGGACTTTTATTCTATCACTTTATGGGTTGTATTTCCTAAACACTATTTGTACTTATATCCTGTGACGCTATGTCAAGTTTATGCTTAGTATGGTTATTAAGTTTTAATCTAGTTTAACTAATTTCCCTTTATAAAATCTAGTGTGAATTCTTAAAACCAATCTAAATATAAAATTCACTATAATGCTTAAAAAAAAGGGACACTATTTCTCACAAGGAAAACCATTAACTGATTTAGTTGTGGAAATAATCCATTTTTTTTATTCACTCTTGTTGTTAAAAATCGGGGTGTTACATAAAACGTACTCCATTTCTACAAAATAAACATACTTCCCCGGTTTGGTGTACCTTTAACTATCGTCACCGATAACGGAAGCCAATTTACGGACAAAAACTTTCAAGAGTTTGGCGCAAGACTAGGGACGGAATAATACTTCGCTTCTGTTGAGCATCCTGAGACTAACTGCAAGGCTGAGGCCTCAAATAAAGTAATCCTAATAGGCCCCGAGAGAAGACTCGACGAAATCAAAAAGAGATGGGTCGAAGAGTTACATAGTATCCTCTGGGCCTACCAAACCACGCCTCATTCAACCATAGGAGAAACTCATTTCCGTTTAACATACGAAACTGAGGCCGTAATACTTATCGAGATATACGAGCCCATCAGGAAAACAGAGGAACCTCTTGACGAAGAAATGAATGACGAAGCCATCATAGAGGAGTTGACCTGGTCAAAGAAGTCCGATCTGGCGCTGCTCTCCATGAGGCATCACTTAAACAAAAGATATCTTTGAGGTACGACCTGGAAGTCATTAAACGAGAGTTTAAAGTAGGTAGTTTAGTGCTCAAGAGAAATCACAAGGATTCTCGAGAAGGAAAACTAGCAGCAAACTGGGAAGGCCCTTATCGCGTCCAAGCAAGGATGGAAAACGGGGCTTATTACTTAGAAAATTTATAGGGAGAATAACTTGCTCGACCATGGAATGCTGAAAAGCTAAAACAATACTACAACTAAGACCATACATATCATTCCTCCCCATCAAGGAAGCAAGTAAGATCATAGTTGCATCTTAGGTACAAGCATGGCACCTCATATTGAAATAAAAAGACAAGAGTTTGCTCTTTCGACGAGCTAACACTTGATCCTCCCGGGGACACTCGAAACGAGCTCCCATGTTGTAAGCGTACCACTATGGTAGAACGCCCTGCTCGCGAAGGGACTGTTTGCACCATGAAATTCGAGCCCCGTATCAACGGAGCCCGAGATTCACCCCCACCAGGCGTTTGTCCCCTACAATTCGTGCAAGTTCCACACACTTGACAAACATAGAAATACCGAGTCAGAATCCCCTGTCCAAAAATGAAATACGAGTAAAAACATACATATATAACAATAGTCATGCACACATATCAAAATAGCATAAACTTGATATTCTGATATATCAAAAAGGCCCTGGGCCCCAAACATTGTGCCCTTCACTGGACCGTTACGGCCAAGAAGGTGAAAAGTGAAGTACACCATAAAAGGGGGCATACCCCCCTTCAAAATAAATCGACACGCAGGCCAGAAACTTAATAAAAAATTAACAAAAGCCAGAATCAGGCAGTCTCATCCACGGCCATGCTATGATCTTCCCTAACGCTGAACCCATCCTCTCCGCTGTCGTCGACAAAGTCAGGAGACACCATCCGCCCATCCTCAATTCGGTGAAGAGGCACAGTACCCCCGGTTATCAACTCAACCCCCGGATTCTTGATCTTCAATTGGGCTATGGTCGAGTCATACGTATCATGACCAGTGGCCAGACAATCATCTCCCAGGATTCGAATGTAGCTAATAAGGTCTGACTGGGTTAAGTGCGCCTTCTCCTCGTCTGTCTCATCCTCAACAGGAGAAAGAGATTAGCGAATAGCAGCCTCCTTAACAACCGATGACTGCAGCACCCCGTGCAGAGTCCGAACCAGCAGGGCATGCTGCAAGCTCAGGTCTTGCAAGGAAGCTTCCTTCTCGACCAAGGTCTAGGCATTGGTCCCCAATTCAGAGTTCTTATTTTCAGCTCCTCATCCTTGGCAAACAGCACCTTTTTATGGTCCTTGTAACACCCCAATTCTACCCCGTAATTATAAGCGAAAATCAGAGTGAATTTAATAATATTCATCAAACGATGGGATGTCACATTTCGACTTAACCAAACAAACATACTTATATTGCATTTAATAAAGATACATAGCATTCGGAACAAAACTTTATTCACTACTTACACTTTAACTTATAAACATCTTTCAATTCAACTTAAAAATAAATGTCAACATGGAATACAACAATTAACTAATAACGACTAATCCCCCCGAGTACTACGTACCAGAGCAATACACACCAACTAGACTTGCCGTAAAGCAACATAAAGACTTCATAAAGTCATTTCAAACATCCACAGCTAATATTAAGCACCGGCCCATTTCCCATGGTAGGGGAAATATCAGCAAACGGATAAGATATCTTACAATATAAAGGAAAGTAAGATAAATAATGTAGGAGATAAAGATCATACATAATTTCACCACTTCGCATCACATAACATCTTACAACAATTTTCATCGCAAAACAACTTACCAATATAATACAACTTTCAAAACGGAAACAATGTCATTAATCAATTAAGACAACATATTCAAATTCACAGTTACACTATTATCACGTCACAACAATCATATCATTGTCTCAACAATTCAAATCACATAATCAACATATGAAACGGAAAGAATGTCAACAATCAACCATGACAATATATGCAATCCACAAGTAAGATTCCAACACATCACAACAAAAATCTCATCATCATAATCACAAACATTCAAAATGCCACTCAATATGCGACTTCATGTTATGCATATGCATGTGGTACCATTTGGAGTAAACTCCCAACTTAAACATTTGCCATTAGGCCAACTTAAACATTTGCCATATAGGCCAACTTAAACAATTGCCATTTAGGCCAACTTGAACATTTTCCACTTGGGCCAACTTAAACAATGTTATGAATGCGACGCAATAATGCACACCCACAAATACAACTTAAATAACATAAGCAACACAAACAACATAAAAAACTTGCATAACATAGCCGACTTGAACAACTTATCAACTTGAACAACATACACAACATCAACATCATTACATTTATTAGTAATTCATCACGTCTCAATCACGTCATTATGTCATATCAACATACAACATTAATTCACTTCACAATACAACTTACCAACATTGACCATAAGGTCTACAACAACAACAACAACAAATTCCACATACTAGCAACAACGACGACAATTTCATCATATTAATAACAACATTAACTAATTCATCATGTTGACAACAAACACCAATAGTTCATCTTATTAACAACGATATCACACTATACGAATCAAGTAACATCATAACATGTTATATTCAACTTCATAATAAAAACATATTTATTATTAATTACTCACATGGCATCATTATTGACTCATACATATCAAATACGCACAATTAATTGCATATAGCATACAACATCATTATCAACTCGTACATATTAATATGTACCATAGCAACAACAACAACAACAACCTATCATTAATATTCATAGTAATCCACAATATCTCAATGTATCATAACCAATATAACACATACAATATATAATCATCTTCACAATATTTCACCATAGAGGGAAAACACATCTCAACAATAACAACATATTCACATACATACATGTTATTAAAACAACCACATCATAATTAAGTCATCAAGCAATCATTCTCCACAAGAACATTTAATTAACACATATTTATTCACACACATCATGAATATTACACCACATAACATGTCATCACAATGTTATTCACAAATTATCAAGTTATAACGCACATATACATAATTACATGTTAACAACATCATAATTTATTCATCATGTGCTAACCATTCTACTTTTATCTTATAGATAATTTCATTAGCTTCCCAAAGCTTCGAACGGTGCATAAAACGGAGTTACGGATCAAAAGTTATGACATTTTGAAGTTTCACAAAAATTCATGACAACAGAGTTCACCCAGCGGGTTGGAGCCCGCTTAGCGGCCGTGCGATTATGCATAAAAATACAGCAGCGAACAGACCTACAAAAATGCTATATCTCCACCCAAAATCACTTCCAATCAACAATTCAAAGCATATATGATCAGTATACATCATTTATCATCATCAAATCATACCAAAACATGTTTAGACCACCAATTTCATGAAATCTAACATAAACCCTAACATTTCTAAAACTATGAAATTTAAAGGTTAAAGGTTGAACACAAATCACAACATCATCCAATCATTTAAACCTCTAATAGTACATCAATTAGAAGCAACCATTTATCAATTCCAATATTCATCAACATTTCAATTCTTCACACATTCATGGATTTCAATTATGAAACCTAATCTCTACCATATTCATCATCATGCCAACCCTTAGAGAGTAAGAACCCCATCCTTACCTTAGCAAAAACTCCATCTTCACCAATGGAGTCCTTCCCCTCTATGCCATAGCTTGCTCTTTTCCCCTTCTTTCTCTTCTTTCCCTTCTTTCTCCAAATGAGTTATGAGACTAAATCTCTAAAATCCTAACATTTATATCACACTAATGGGCTTAACCCATAACCCATTTATTGTGTTATATTTCTTCCACTTAGGCTCAATTTATAATATTCCTCTAATTACTCAATTAAGCCAAATAACACAAATAAATAAATAATCACATAACATAACGAATATTATTCCCAATAATATTCTACAACTACAATCGATCCATAACGTAAATAATACCAACTCGCAATTATATTTCTCCGACTAATCCGACCATAACTGCTCCAATCGACCCATTAATCAAATCACGCCTTTAGAATAATACCAATAAATCTCGACTTCGACGAATTCCAACGAATAAATCCTTGATCAATTTAATTAAATAATTAATTAAATTCAGGGCGCTACAGTCCTCCTCCAAAGCGATCACCTTGTCCTTATAATCCTCTGCGGCCTTCTTCAACATGTAGACAGAATGAGGGGCAACATCGGAGTACATGACCGCCATCTCGAGGACCCGCATCACAGCAGCAGCGTCCTAGGCCAGTATCCTTCGCTTAAGTGCCGCATCCATCCCCTCAATATGAAGGGACTCGGCCCGGTGAACAGAGAGGGAGGACCCGCCTTCAAAGAAATTCCGTTGGAGAAAACAGGAAGGTAGACGGTACTGGTCGGGAGAGTCATCCTAAGTAAGGTTTACCCTGTCCACGAACATAGTCCGAGGATGCTTCCTTTGGACCAGAGCATCTTGGTCGGTTTACTAGTCAGACAAAAAACTCTGAATGGGAGAAAAACTCTGCACAAAGTCTGACATTTTCTTAAAACTGGCCCAATCATCATCATTCAGGTCCCCGACCCTGATAATGAACTTGTTGTTAGAACAAGATTTGTTCTGATCAATTATCTTAGTTTTGATGATAACAATAATATGAATTTTGCTTAAGATAATATGGTACTCTAATCCAATGCAATTTCCTTTTCAGGAAATATATAAAGAGTACGCATAATTCAGCGCTCAGAAGCTTTGTCTCAAGGGTTCAGCATGCAACATCAGAACATGGTCTGGCAAGACATCAGAAGATGGTCGAAGCAGAATCAGAACATGGGTCTATGGAAGCATCAGAAGAACATGAGATCAGAAGCACTGAAGTTCTAATGGTATCACGCTCAGAAGCACTTCAAGGTCAGAAGATCAGAAGATGCTTTGCACCAAGCTGTTTGACTCTGATGATATTCAAACGTTGTATTCACAAACATCAGATCAGAAGAAAGTACAAGTGGCAAGCTACGCTGACTGACAAAAGGAACGTTAAAAGCTATTATAGGCTACGTCAGTAGACACAGCGTGAACAAGGCTCGAGGTAGTTGACAAAAGCGAATAACATTAAATGCGATGCTGTACGGAACACGCAAAGCATTAAATGCACTCAACGGTCATCTTCTCCAACGCCTATAAATATGAAGTTCTGATGAGAAGCAAGGTTAACGATTCTGAACAAAAACAACGCCTATTAACTTGCTGAAACTCTGTTCTACTCAAAGCTCAGAAACTTCATCTTCATCAAAGCTCACTACATTGCTGTTGTAATATATTAGTGAGATTAAGCTTAAACGTTAAGAGAAATATCACAGTTTGTGATTATCGCTTTTAAGAAGCATTTGTAATACTCTTAGAATTGATTACATTAAGTTGTAAGGAACTAGAGTGATCGTGTGGATCAGAATACTCTAGGAAGTCTTAGAGGTTATCTAAGCAGGTTGTAACTAGAGTGATCGTGTGGATCAGTATACTCTAGAAAAGTCTTAGAGGGTATCTAAGCAGTTGTTCCTGGAGTGATCAGTGTGTGATCAGAAGACTCTGGAAGACTTAGTTGCTGACTAAGTGGAGAACCATTGTAATCCGTGCGATTAGTGGATTAAATCCTCAGTTGAGGTAAATCATCTCTGCGGGGGTGGACTGGAGTAGTTTAGTTAACAACGAACCAGGATAAAAATAACTGTGCAATTTATTTTTATCTGTCAAGTTTTTAAAGCTACACTTATTCAAACCCCCCCTTTCTAAGTGTTTTTCTATCCTTCAATTGGTATCAGAGCGCCGGTTCTAAGGTGCAAGCACTTAACCGTGTTTAGAAAAGATTCAGGAAGAGAAAAACGCTTCAGTAAAAGATGGTTGATGAAAGTGAAAAGTCTACACCTGCATCTACATCTGGCTCTGCTGAGCAATACAACGGTAACAATGGTTATACTAGACCGCCGGTATTTGATGGTGAAAACTTTGAATACTGGAAAGATAAACTGGAAAGTTACTTTCTTGGTCTAGATGGTGATCTATGGGATCTTCTGATGGATGGTTACAAACATCCAGTAAATGCCAGTGGCGTAAAGCTGACAAGGCAAGAAATGAATGATGATCAGAAAAAGCTTTTCAGGAATCATCATAAATGCAGAACTGTTTTGCTGAATGCTATCTCTCATGCTGAGTATGAGAAGATATCTAACAGGGAAACGGCCTATGACATATATGAGTCTTTGAAAATGACTCATGAAGGAAATGCTCAAGTCAAGGAGACTAAAGCTCTAGCTTTAATCCAGAAGTATGAAGCCTTCAAGATGGAGGATGATGAAGACATTGAAAAGATGTTTTCAAGATTTCAAACTCTTACTGCTGGATTGAGAGTTCTTGACAAGGGATACACCAAGGCTGATCATGTAAAGAAGATCATCAGAAGCTTACCCAGAAGATGGGGTCCTATGGTGACTGCATTCAAGATCGCAAAGAATCTGAATGAAGTTTCTCTGGAAGAGCTTATCAGTGCCTTGAGAAGTCATGAAATAGAGCTGGACGCAAATGAGCCTCAAAAGAAAGGTAAGTCTATTGCATTAAAATCCAATATCAAGAAATGCACTAACGCTTTTCAGGCTAGAGAAGAAGATCCTGAAGAATCAGAATCTGAAGAAGAAGATGAACTGTCCTTGATCTCCAGAAGGCTAAATCAACTTTGGAAGACCAAGCAAAGGAAGTTCAGAGGCTTCAGAAGTTCAAAGAAATTTGAACGTGGAGAATCTTCTGATGACAGAAGATTTGACAAGAAGAAGGTCATGTGCTATGAATGCAATGAGCCTGGACACTTCAAGAATGAATGTCCAAAACTTCAGAAGGAAAATCCCAAGAAGAAGTTTCATAAGAAGAAAGGTCTTATGGCAACCTGGGATGAGTCAGAAGATGATTCAGACTCTGAAGATGAGCAGGCTAACTGTGCGCTGATGGCGACAGAAGATGACGGATCAGAATCTACATCAGAATCAGATTCTGAAGAGGTATTTTCTGAACTTACTAGAGATGAGTTAGTTTCCGGTCTAACTGAACTTCTGGAACTCAAGTCTCAGATCAGTCTCAAATACAAAAAGCTGAAAAAGCTATTTGAATTTGAAACAAAGAAGCTTGAGTTGGAGAATTCTGAATTAAAAGAAAAACTTTTAAAATTATCCAATAATGTTGGATCTCCTTCTGATTCAGAAAAATCCACTCCTAGTCTAAACCATATTCTGAAAGAATATGATTTAAGTTTCAGGAAGTTCTTATCTAGAAGTATTGGCAGAAGTCAGCTAGCTTCTATGATATATGCTGTGTCTGGAAACAAAAGAGTCGGCATTGGTTTTGAGGGTGAAACCCCATACAAACTTGAACCTGTTGATGAAATGAAATTCACATACAAGCCATTGTATGATCAGTTCAAGTATGGCCACTCCCATGATATTAGGCACACTTCACATGCTCAAAGTTTTCACATAACACACACCAAAAAGCATGTGACACAACCTAGGAAATATCATGAAACTCACATTAAAAATTATCATGCTGTTCCTCCTATTGCTTACAATGTTAAAACCAAGTTCAATCAGAACTTGAGAAAATCTAACAAGAAAGGACCCAAAAAGATGTGGGTACCTAAGGATAAGATTATTCCTATTGCAGATATCCTTGACTGCAAAAAGGACAAAGCACAACATGTCATGGTACCTGGACTCTGGATGCTCACGACACATGACAGGAAGAAGGTCTATGTTCCAAGACCTGGTGCTTAAGTCTGGAGGAGAAGTCAAGTTTGGAGGAGATCAGAAGGGCAAGATAATTGGCTCTGGAACTATAAAGTCTGGTAAATCTCCTTCCATCTCTAATGTACTTCTTGTAGAAGGATTAACACATAACCTCTTATCTATCAGTCAATTGAGTGACAATGGTTATGATATAATCTTTAATCAAAAGTCTTGCAAGGCTGTAAATCAGAAGGATGGCTCAATCCTATTTACAGGCAAGAGGAAGAACAACATTTATAAGACAGATCTGCAAGATCTTATGAGTCAGAAGGTGACTTGTCTTATGTCTGTTTCTGAAGAGCAGTGGGTCTGGCACAGAAGATTAGGTCATGCTAGTTTGAGAAAGATTTCTCAGATTAACAAACTGGATCTTGTCAGAGGACTCCCTAATCTGAAATTCAAATCAGATGCTCTTTGTGAAGCATGTCAGAAGGGCAAGTTCTCCAAACCTGCATTCAAGTCCAAGAATGTTGTTTCTACCTCAAGGCCATTAGAACTCTTGCACATTGATATGTTTGGCCCAGTCAAAACAGCATTTGTCAGAGGGAAGAAATATGGATTAGTCATCGTAGATGATTATAGCCGCTGGACGTGGGTAAAATTCTTGAAACACAAGGATGAGACTCATTCAGTGTTCTTTGATTTCTGCATTCAGATTCAATCTGAAAAAGAGTGTAAAATCATAAAGGTTAGAAGTGATCATGGTGGTGAATTTGAGAACAGATCCTTTGAAGAATTCTTCAAAGAAAATGGTATTGCCCATGATTTCTCTTGTCCTAGAACTCCACAGCAAAATGGAGTTGTAGAACGAAAGAATAGGACTCTGCAAGAAATGGCCAGAACCATGATCAATGAAACCAATATGGCTAAGCATTTCTGGGCAGAAGCAATAAACACTGCATGCTATATTCAGAATAGAATCTCTATCAGACCTATTCTAAATAAGACTCCTTATGAATTGTGGAAGAATAAAAAGCCCAACATTTCATATTTCCATCCTTTTGGATGTGTATGCTTTATTCTGAACACTAAAGATCATCTTGGTAAGTTTGATTCCAAAGCACAAAAATGTTTCCTTCTTGGATATTCTGAACGCTCAAAAGGCTACAGAGTATACAATACTGAAACATTGATTGTAGAAGAATCAATCAATATCAGGTTTGATGATAAGCTTGGTTCTGAAAAACCAAAGCAGTTTGATAATTTTGCAGATTGGGATATTGATATATCAGAAGTTGTTGAGCCAAGAAGCAACGCATCAGAAGCAGAGCTTCTCAGAAGCAAAGAATCTGAAGATCAA
The DNA here is from genome assembly GCF_029867415.1 of Vicia villosa. NCBI lineage: Eukaryota > Viridiplantae > Streptophyta > Magnoliopsida > Fabales > Fabaceae > Vicia > Vicia villosa. Next base: position 29,819,767 of record NC_081185.1, read on the forward strand.
GTATCAGCTTCTCTGGAGAATCTAAGCATTTCTGAAGAACCATCTGTCAGAAGATCATCCAGACTCATCTCTGGTCATTCAGAAGATGTCATTCTTGGAAAGAAGGATGATCCAATCAGAACAAGAGCATTCCTTAAGAACAATGCAGACTGTCAATTAGGTCTTGTATCTTTGATCGAGCCAACTTCTGTTGATCATGCTCTAGAAGATCCAGACTGGATAATTGCTATGCAAGAAGAACTGAATCAGTTTACAAGGAATGATGTTTGGGATCTTGTTCCTAGACCAGATGGATTCAATATAATCGGCACAAAATGGGTCTTCAGAAACAAGCTCAGTGAGAAAGGTGAAGTGGTAAGGAACAAAGCCAGACTGGTGGCTCAGGGTTATAGTCAGCAAGAAGGGATTGACTATACAGAAACCTTTGCACCAGTGGCCAGGTTAGAATCTATTCGTCTATTAATTTCATTTGCCACTCAACATAACATCACTCTCTATCAGATGGATGTTAAGAGTGCCTTCTTAAATGGTTATATAGATGAAGAAGTTTATGTCCATCAACCTCCTGGTTTTGAAGACTCTCTGTCTCCTAATCATGTTTTTAAACTAAAGAAATCATTGTATGGATTGAAACAGGCTCCCAGAGCTTGGTATGAACGCTTAAGTTCTTTCCTTCTGGATAATGGTTTCACTAGAGGAAAAGTGGACACTACTCTCTTTTGTAAAACCTTTAAAAGGGATATTTTAATTTGTCAAATATATGTAGATGATATTATTTTTGGAACTTCTAATGCTACACTTGGAAAGGAGTTTGCTGAATCCATGCAGGCTGAGTTTGAAATGAGCATGATGGGAGAACTCAAGTATTTCCTTGGAATACAAATAAATCAAACATCAGAAGGAACGTATGTTCACCAAACCAAGTATGTAAAGGAACTTCTGAAGAAGTTTAATCTTCTAGACTGCAAAGAAGCCAAAACTCCTATGCATCCAACATGCATCCTAGGTAAGGATGAGGTAAGTAAGAAGGTAGATCAGAAGTTATACAGAGGTATGATTGGATCTCTTCTATATTTGACTGCTTCTAGACCTGACATTCTGTTCAGTGTTTGTTTGTGTGCTAGATTCCAATCAGATCCTAGAGAATCTCATTTAACTGCTGTTAAGAGAATTCTAAGGTATCTGAAAGGTACTACTAATGTTGGCTTAGTTTACAGAAAATCTAAAGAATACAACTTAGTAGGATTCTGCGATGCTGACTATGCTGGAGACAGAATTGAAAGAAAGAGTACTTCAGGAAGTTGCCAATTTCTTGGAAGTCATTTGATCTCCTGGTATAGCAAGAAGCAAGCAACTATTGCTCTATCAACAACAGAAGCAGAATATGTTGCTGCTGCTGGTTGCAGTACACAGATGCTCTGGATGAAGAGTCAGTTAGAAGATTATCAGATATATGAGAGTAACATTCCTATATTCTGTGATAATACTTCTGCTATATGTTTATCTAAGAATCCTATTCTTCATTCAAAGGCTAAACATATTGAGATTAAACATCATTTCATAAGGGACTATGTTCAGAAGAGTGTTATATCTTTAAGCTTTGTTGATACAGACCATCAATGGGCTGATATCTTTACAAAACCCCTGGCTGAAGATAGGTTTAAGTTCATTCTGAAGAACATCAGTATGGATTTATGCCCAGAATGAGAAGATGAGAAGTTCTTACGTATGAGTATCTTCTGAAATGAATGAATTTTTTTAATCAGAAGTTCTGATTGAAATCTTTTAGAATTTATGATTCGGTTATTACTAACGTTTCATTATCTAAGTTGATTCAGAACCTCTTTTAAAGCAAAACAGCTGTAACGTTTTATCTCGGGATGGTAAACCTGTCGTTACTGTTCATGGATAAGCGCGCGTGCAGTTGAAGGGACGCCGACCATAGGTAACTGTGCTAGTCACCTCATTTGTCTTTATTATCTCTCCTCACGTCACGTAACATTAAATGCTTTTCATAATTTACTCTCTTTCAGTTTTTTTTTTCTTTTTATATTCTTCAAACGTTTCTTTTCCCTCTTATATCTCTCTCACTTTGCATTCCTCATCAAGTTATTTCTCTCTCTCTTCCGTTTTCTTCTCTTGCTCAAACAAGTTTTTTTTAAAATCCTAGCTCAAACCTAGCGTTCATCCTAAGCCTGTTGAAGATCTATGACTCAAAGGCGACAGATCTCTGCATATCTCGGGATGGCTCTCCTAATACCTCTCAAGTCAGACCTCTTCTTTGATGTTGTTATCAACTTTCACCCAAAGACAGAAGACTTTCTTGAGTTATGGGAAGAGGTTAAGAATGATATTCTTAACTTCTATGTTAAGGGAAAGCCCCGTTTGCAACATTAGCTCTCTGTCTGTTAAATGTCCCTCTCTTCCTCTTTGGTCTCTTGGATCTCTCCTACAGTGGAGGTTCTAGTCTGGAAGACAAGAGTCCATAGGGATTCTTGATGGGTTGACACAGAGTGTGTCCTGCTAGGGTGCTGTTTTTAATTTTTGTAGTCATTTCCTCTTGGGATGACTTTTTATGTATTTGCTAGGAATGTTTCTCATCTTGTTAAACATAGGAACCTTTTGTAATATCTTTTGATTATCAATGAAAAGTTTCTTTGTTTTTACATTCCAGTGATTTTATTTGTCGTTTTATTCATCTGAATCTTTTGAAATATTCTTTTTGATGTTATGACAAAAAGGGGGAGAAGATAAATGATAAATGATTTGATTAATCTATCAGTTGCTGGGTAAAGCTCCCACACATTTACTAACAAGAACTGCAAGTTCTATATGGTTTAAGTGTTTTGCAGGTATAAAGAAGTGAAGAGAATCTTCAAAGCAAACACAAGAAGCAAAACCTGGGTAAAGCTCCCACACATTTACTAACAAGAACTGCAAGTTCTATATGGTTTAAGTGTTTTGCAGGTATAAAGAAGTGAAGAGAATCTTCAAAGAAAACACAAGAAGCAAAACCATAAGAAGTGTTATTCTGTAAAAAGAATAAGCTCATGGAAATTGAAGAAAGCCGAGTGCTGTCAAGCTTCAGAAATCAGAAGCAAGAAAGAAGAATGAATCAGAAGCACTGATAATAGAATTTGATCCATATTTGTCTATTTGCTCTGACAAAATTCTATTTGCTCTGATACATTATTTCAGCCTATATGGCTCTGATACATATCATGTGTTCTAATATACATTTTATGTTCTGACTCGTTCATGCTGACTTTTGTCGTTTAGTTTTTGTTCTGTAACATTTCAGGATGTAGAGATGCTCTGATGATGCTCTGGTACATTCAACAATGTTCTGATACAAATATAGCATGAAGTGATGTTGGTAGAAATTCAAAGCTCTGAAGCTATCCGAGGGAAGCAGAAATCAGAAGCTGTGAATGTTCAGAAGATCAAAGAAATTCAAGTTCTGAAGCTGTCCTAGATGGAAGCAGAAATCAGAAGCTGTGAATGTTCAGAAGATCAAAGAAATTCAAGTTCTGAAGCTGTCCTAGATGGAAGCAGAAATCAGAAGCTGTGAGTGTTCTAGGGATCTAAAAGAAATTCTAGTTCTGAAGTTGTCCAATGGAAGCAGAAGTCAGAAGCTATGAATTCTCTAAAGACAGAAGCTTATGTGATCGTCTCTACCGAAATAATCAGGGAAGTCTTTTATTAAAGTTCTTCGAGTATTTATTTCAGGGGGAGATTATTTATCTCAGGGGGAGATTGTTAATCTCAGGGGGAGACATATTCATATGCTTATGCTATAGCTGTGTAATTTGTCTTTTGCCGTCTGTTCTTTCTGATCGCAAATTCATATCATTTATATATGTTTTTGTCATCATCAAAAAGGGGGAGATTGTTAGAACAAGATTTGTTCTGATCAATTATCTTAGTTTTGATGATAACAATAATATGAATTTTGCTTAAGATAATATGGTACTCTAATCCAATGCAATTTCCTTTTCAGGAAATATATAAAGAGTACGCATAATTCAGCGCTCAGAAGCTTTGTCTCAAGGGTTCAGCATGCAACATCAGAACATGGTCTGGCAAGACATCAGAAGATGGTCGAAGCAGAATCAGAACATGGGTCTATGGAAGCATCAGAAGAACATGAGATCAGAAGCACTGAAGTTCTAATGGTATCACGCTCAGAAGCACTTCAAGGTCAGAAGATCAGAAGATGCTTTGCACCAAGCTGTTTGACTCTGATGATATTCAAACGTTGTATTCACAAACATCAGATCAGAAGAAAGTACAAGTGGCAAGCTACGCTGACTGACAAAAGGAACGTTAAAAGCTATTATAGGCTACGTCAGTAGACACAGCGTGAACAAGGCTCGAGGTAGTTGACAAAAGCGAATAACATTAAATGCGATGCTGTACGGAACACGCAAAGCATTAAATGCACTCAACGGTCATCTTCTCCAACGCCTATAAATATGAAGTTCTGATGAGAAGCAAGGTTAACGATTCTGAACAAAAACAACGCCTATTAACTTGCTGAAACTCTGTTCTACTCAAAGCTCAGAAACTTCATCTTCATCAAAGCTCACTACATTGCTGTTGTAATATATTAGTGAGATTAAGCTTAAACGTTAAGAGAAATATCACAGTTTGTGATTATCGCTTTTAAGAAGCATTTGTAATACTCTTAGAATTGATTACATTAAGTTGTAAGGAACTAGAGTGATCGTGTGGATCAGAATACTCTAGGAAGTCTTAGAGGTTATCTAAGCAGGTTGTAACTAGAGTGATCGTGTGGATCAGTATACTCTAGAAAAGTCTTAGAGGGTATCTAAGCAGTTGTTCCTGGAGTGATCAGTGTGTGATCAGAAGACTCTGGAAGACTTAGTTGCTGACTAAGTGGAGAACCATTGTAATCCGTGCGATTAGTGGATTAAATCCTCAGTTGAGGTAAATCATCTCTGCGGGGGTGGACTGGAGTAGTTTAGTTAACAACGAACCAGGATAAAAATAACTGTGCAATTTATTTTTATCTGTCAAGTTTTTAAAGCTACACTTATTCAAACCCCCCCTTTCTAAGTGTTTTTCTATCCTTCACTTGTCGGTGCTATATTTAAAATGGTCCTGCGACCATTGAAATTGGAACATCCGCTTCCTCTCCATCCTCGGATCAACAATGTAGTTCAAAACGGGGCGACCGCGAGTGTCTTGCATTGGCACACGTCGGAGAACTGAGTCCCGAGCTACCCTCGACTGAGGACGAAGAAGATAGTAATGTGTCTTAAAGTTTTTAATAGAGTCTGAAAATGGTTTGAAGAGTTTCTTCGCTTGATTTAAAGAAACCCAGCCAAACCGCCCGAGGGTCGTCTTGCGCTGGACATGAAAGTAGTAGAAGAGCATCGAGACTGTGGCCCCAATCTCCAGGTATTGGCACGTCAGCTCAAAAGCCCGGAGAAAGGCGATTGAGTTTGAGTGAAGTTGACTGGGCGTAAGCTCTAGATGGTTAAAAATAGAGATCAGGAAGTCCATGAACGGTACCCGAAATCCCATTTCCCTGAAGACTAATTCGTACATGGGAAACAGGTTAGGCGAGTAAGTACTGTACACCTGCCCGTTTACCTCCGGAACGGAGACGACCCAATCATTCTCTACTAAGATGGCGCCCATAGATCCACCAACATTTATATGGACGTCCGAACATTCTGGGACTCCGAGTCAAGCACCTCGGTGGTTACCCAATTTTCTACGGTAATTTCCTGCTCAATAGGAGGGGTTGCCAAAGACGACGCTGAAGTGGAGGTAAGCATCCGGTCATCAGCTAGTTTGGTCATTATCACCTGAAAAGTAGAGGAAAAAAGTAAATTCGACGATAAATCAAATCCACCATTCCACCACTAATCAAGTGAAAGGGCGTAAATTGGCTCGAGGATAAGTCTCCTCGGCCCATACCCTTACTCGAGGAGTGAAACATTAATCAGTCCGACAAATGACGAATCGAGCACGATTGAACATTACGTCTTGCTCCATCACCGGGGAGTAAAACCAAAAGCCTTAAAGCCTAACCCAGATTTCAGTTGAAGCTCCACCAAAAAATTCATAGAGTTCATCCTAAAACTCTAACAATACAAGAAAAAGAGGAAATAACAACCAGAATCTGGAAAAACTAAGGCTCAGAACACTGTTCCCAATGAGGTAAAACTATACTCTCATTGATGGCGATGAAAAAATGAGCATCACCACCGTGTAACACCAACACCTCACCGGAGACTCATTAAAATCATCTTAAAAACTATCCTAACCGCATGCATTTCTAGGTAAAATGCCAAAAAATACTATGAAATAGTAACGATCGGAATGTTAACGTACCTGAAGTAGTTGAAAAGCGAAGGAAAACGAGAAAGGAGGAATCAACCAATGGTGGCGACGACGGCGGAGGAAATAACAAACTCAAGAAATGCAAAAGGGGAGAAAGAGAGTGTAAAGGGTTGAATGGAACCCAACTTCGCACATTTATAGGCAAGTTAGAAGACCACGTGACCTGCATATATTGACTCGGGGAAAGGGGGAAGTCATCATTAAACCCTAAACCCTAGTTACTAGGCTAGCTATCATTACACATTAAATGTTGCGCAAAGCTCAAGGCGGACATACACACACGTTACCTTTCCACTTCCAGACAGTTGTTCATCTCCCCATCTACCGACCACTACACTCCATCATTGTTATTCTGCTCGACTCCATTAACATCTCCCCCTCATATGGTCCTTGGTGCCCGCTCCCGACGACCTTAAGTCATCACTTCCACGCCCAGAAGTGACGACTTGGGGGGCTCCTGTTCTGGACTAGCCATATTGTTCCAATTGGCCCAATCCACTCATAGATATAAAACGGCCCAAGAAGCATTGGCCCAATCCATAGAGCCAGCAGGAGGAAATCTCCCTTTCGACCGGGAAAGGCTAATTAGTGGGTGTCCCAAAACCAAGGATTATCCGAGCACGTTGGGCATTCGTCCCCACCAATGGCTAGTCCCTTATGCTTGGCTAACCAAGACCTAGTCAACGGTTTCCTATATTTTGGACTCTGGAATTACGCTCAGGCCCACAAATATAGCGTGACTCAATTCACACCGAAGATAACATTATAAATCGCCCTCTACCCCTAGAAGGCAAAGTAATCAAAATTTTGCCCAAACTTCATATTTTTTGTTGTATCTTTGTTCTCTTTCTTACTTTGGCATCGGAGTGTCTTGCAGGTACAACCCCCTTTTTTCCCCTCATCCATCACTGAAGATCAAGCCGTTTATTGTTGGCCACTTGTTTTGCTCAAACAGAAAATATTTATTTTTATTAAATACCATTAACTAAAAACACATAATTCAGCTTATTTTCATTATCAAATTAGGGGGCCGTTTGTTTTGACTTTTTTTAAAAATGATTTTTATAGTGTTATAAAATTTTGAGTAAAAATTTTACAAAGAAATTTTTTAAAAAGCTTCAAATGAAATTTTGGTTTGAATAGTTATTCTTAAAATGTGATTTTAGGTATTTCATCCATTTATCGAAAAAAAATTGGATATCAAAATTTCAAAAAATCACTTAATTTTGAAGCTATTTCAAATAGATTTTTATAAAAATCAATTTTGAAATACAACTTTTTTAAAAAAAATGCAATTTTGACTATATTTTGGTCTCAATGTATGTTTATGTTATAGGATGTTAAAATGAGTGTTTTATTTTAGAAAAAACAAATATAAAAAAACTTGTAATATTTTGAAAAACGGTTTTGAAAAATCGATTTTCAAAAATATAAAGAAAAAATAGTAATCATATAAAAATGAACTTCATCTCACTTTTATGAAAATATGTCAATAATATATTTGGATTAGAATCTATGATCAATTCTTTCATATTTAGTTAGTAATTTTGAAAATCTCTATAATTGATAAACTTTCAAGTTCTCCACATTAGTTTTATTACAAGAAAATAATATAAATTTTCGAATTCTCCATATTAATTTTATTACAAGAAAACAATAAATTCTTGTGAACGCTATATTTAAGTGTGACAAGTGTATATGAATGAGCTTCATATATTTCCACCCTCTGGTTCTTTTGAAAATACTTCATGCATTACATCTTCTCAAGTCAATTTTCTTTTTTTATCTTTAGGCAAAAACTATTTTCACCAATCAATTCATGAAGAAAAAAATATCTCTAAATATTTTTATTCATAAATATGTTGTTCTAGTCAAATTATGCACACTAAGACCAAAAATTTAAGGTGTACGTGAACCAGTTTAGATTGAATTTAGTCAAATTTAATATCCAATTCATATATGATACTATGGTTTGGATAAGGTAAAATAACCATTCATTATATCAATGGGCCAATTTGTACAATCTCACAAATTTTCAAATTAGGTTGAGTTATGTAGTTGATTGTCCAAATAAATTTATGTTTTATTAATATTAAATAACTAAATTATGAGTCATCATATTTTTTTTCATAAAAGTTACTCAACATTTTTATCTTCTTTAAAAAAAAATCAATAATTTAATTTTACTATTTTTTTATCATCATAAAATAATAAATAATAACATCAAATAATAAAAATTATCATAAAATACTAGCAACAAATAAAGTTGCATGACATAAAACTATATTAGCATTAAATAACCAAATAGTAAAACATCTAAAATTAGTTAAAGTTATAGATCTCCCCCATAAGTGTGAGTCTCCCACATCGAATCCAGCTCAAGTTGAACCAGATTTTAATACCACTGTTGAGGAGTCCGAGAAAGGTGGGAGCACCAACGAGATCAGTGCTCCAGGACCAAAAGAGAGGGAGAGGTCACATCTCAACTCAAAATTTTGAGGTGTTAGGTAAATGGATCATCTCTCTTATAAATCTATCATTTTACCCATTCATAAGCAATTTGAGACTTTAACCACTCACACTTGCACCCAACAGCTAAAATAGTAAATGTTCAGAAAAAAAAAAAACTAAAATTACAACGACTAAGTTAATATTCATCAAAATAATTAAAATTGTATTAAAAAATGTTTGATTAATGGGTGAATGAATTTTTTGGATTTGGATATGATTTTACCCGAAACCCTATTTTTTAATGGGCTTTTTAATTTTTAAACTCATATCCACCCAATTACCTGAACCAAGTCGCCTTTTTAGATTTTAATTGGTAAATCACTACACACATGAATCTATCTCTATGACGCGATTGGTAAATTATTGAAGAAGGTGTAGTAATAAAAACATATTTTAAATTGGTAACATATAAAAAATAAAACATACTTGTTAATGACGACAAACGACAAAATGAAAAGAGGAAGAAAATAGCAGTTGAAATAAAGGAAATGGGACTCAAAAGAGCTAAAAAGGGCGACCAGTTAAATAAATTAACAATTTCAATAAAAGCTATCTCTGGATAGAACATTATGAAGTAAATTAACTTATGTAACCAACCATGTTTAGTAAGATAAGACTTAATTGTATTTCATTTATAAGAAAAACTAGTAGAAAACATGTGCGTCCGCACGGGTAAGCCAAAACTTAAAATGGAAAATGAACGACAAATTCAAAACAAAGTTTAAAAGTTCAGAAGAGAAATGTAAAGTTTAAGAACAATACAATAGAGTAGAGATATTCTTGTAGAAATATTTAGAAGGAATATATAACTACAAAATGAACACGGAAAGAGAATAGTAAGAAATGTGTCTTCAGGAGTACTTCAAAAATACATAAAAGTGGATATTTAAGCATAACAAATTAATATGAAAAGAATAGAAATTAAAGAATTAGAAATAAAATGGAATAATGAATGGCTAAAATATGTATCTAAATGGTCATAGAGAAAATAATGTGTTGGTTGGTATAAGGGTAATTCTTGAATGATCTCATGCTTAATAGTTAGAAGTGTTATTGTCAAACATTTTTATTCATGCTTTAATTGTGTCTCGTGATAGTAGAAAAATGTACGTAAGGTAATAATACATACATATATTTCAACATTGTAGAAGATGTAAAAATAAATAATTGTGGAATTATATGAAGAAGAATACCTAAACAATATTGTGGAAAACTTCCTTGAAAACCACATTAGTGGTTTGATGTGATGCAATATTGTCTTTGTCATGAATTAAGATTTTTACATCTGCTTTGCTTTTGACTCTTGACAAATACGTTATTTGGAAAAACTACCTCTGTCCTTAATTATAAGACTCTCTTGAGTTTTTTATTGTCTATTTTTATAAGACTCTCTTTAACTTTAAAAGTGCATTAATTATTTTTTTGTAAACACACCCCTAATTATATCACATCTTTTTTTGCAATAAATAATAAATACACATATATGAAAATCAATTATTTCTCTCTCTTAAAAATAAATTTATAAAATTGTATAAACAATCAATAAATTTAATACTCTAACCAACTTTTTTAATTAGCGTAATTTTGTCTATAGGGTCTTATATTTAGGGACGAAGGTAGTATAATCTAAGATAGTCTAATGATCGTCCTTGAGATTTATTTATTGTCATTGCAAAAGAAATAATAATGGAGAATTGTCTTCTTATTAGCTTGAATGGCCAAGGAGATTGAGAAGGAGACAAATACATTCTAGGTATGTAAATAGTGTTTCCAATATGTGTATATGAAATAATCTTAGCCTCGATAACATGATTTGCTAACCTTGTAACCGTCAATCTTGTACCATTGCATAGTCCCTCTAATTGATCTAAATTCCGTATCAACATTATTGTTGTGCCAATCTTTAATTTCATGGAATGATTAGGTAAACCACAAGTTTTCAAACAGCTTAAGAATTCTCGAGTCGCTCAAAAACCTCATTGTCATTAGCTTCGGATCTATCAATAGAATCACTACTCAAATACTTCATCACCTTATAAGAACATAACATGTTTTTCAGGAAAACGTAATAATAAATGAAGTTATTAACAATTAAGATTGAGAAGATGAAAGAGTAATCGTAACCTAGAAGAAGATTAGTAATGTAATCATTGATTTCGTCCACGATCTCTATAGTATTAGCTAAAATAGATCTACTTTGGAGAAAATCAGGGTTTGTGAGATTTTCAACAAGGTTTGGATAAGTACTTGTATCAATAATCTCAATTGGATCGACGAAATCTATTAAAAGAAACTCTGGTGGAATAGTAATTTCAGCAAATTCATCATTTGGTTCTGAGACCTTACCTTCTCCAACTTGTAAAATCCATTTAGAGCGACTATCAATCTCTTCAGCATTGTTTGAATTTGACCCAAATACCAAGCGCATATTTTTGGTAAGCGTTAGAACCTTGCCATGTTCCCAAATATATGAGGCATTTATTGTTGAATGCACTATATCAAACCTAGTTTCTCTTGGTACAATAGGTAGAATTGGTCTAAAATCACCACCAAAGACAAGAACCTTCCCTCCAAAAATATGTTCACATGGTTTCTCGGTTGTACCCATTATATCTTTCAATGACTTGTCAAGAGTTTCAAAACACCATTTGTTAGCCACTGGAGCCTCATCCCATACGATCATGAGAATGCTCTTAACATCCTTAGTGAATTAGAAAGCTTTATCGTCGAAAGACCATTGTGAACATGAATTGAGAAATAATGATTGAGAAGCATTTTGAGATGGATTACCATGAAGGAATATGTGTTAAAGCCGTGTAAAACGAAAATATTAGACAAAACGCATAAAGTAATAACTGTTTTAGCGTATAAGGAAACATTTGTGATAATTTTACTTTGTTTTGAACTCAACCACTCGAGGATAGTCATGGTTCAGTAGTAGTTTTGATCAATTCCACGCATTAGAAAGGTTTAGTTTCCCGTTGGCTGCAAGAATGGGATAGTCATTAAAATGTAATGAAAAACACAACATTAGCAACAATATAACACGACATTACATGCACTTTGACGACACCACACATGAGTAAGTATGAGGATGCAAAGAAAGGATGAACTTCTTATTAAAACGAAAACTAAACATCATAATGCAAGTTTGATCTCAAGTTTGGAGAAAGCAATGAGAATCGTTTCGAGAAACAAGAAGTGGAATATCCATTGATACCTGAGTGTGTCGCGATTGAAAGGGGAAGAGAATGAGGTCGTCGAAATTGGAAAAGGTGGGAAGGTAAAGAGAGACAGAGAAGAGAAGTTGTGAATGTAGGAAGGTAAGGAGAGAGAATGAAGACAACTTTTCGTTTCTGATTGTGGGAAGGTAAGGAAAGGAAATTGTTTTGAGTTAATATTGTGTAGAATAGTTGAGGGAAGGGGTTGAGTAATCTAACAGGTAATGCATGGTTTCACCAATATCCAAAAGGAGTAATGAAAAATGTGTGCCAATTAAATGAATGGGGGAAAATTGATTGATTAGTTTAAAATTGATTTAGCAAGTTAAAAAAAAGACTTGGTGTAGTGAAAAATTAATTGTTAATGAAGGACTTATTAGGGAGATCCTATGCATGTCTCGCAGTTGATAATGGATAAATTTCAACAACTCACAATAGTTCATTTTCATTGATAGTATCTAAAACTTACCATTTTCTATAAACGAGATCGGAAGGAGTAATTTCATGTTAGGAACATATATCATATTCACACACCTTTTAGTCTATAAAGAAAGAATCATATACAATCTGAAATTAGAAAACTTTTTTAAGACATATCCACGCTCAAATTACTAATTGGACAAAATAACCAACCCTGGTGGATATTTTTGTGAACTCCCATTACAAATGAGCCCAGTTGCCTAAAATGTAAACAAACTAAGAAATTCGAAACTTCATCAACTACAAATTAGAAGCAACACATTTTTTTTTTTGCAGGATTTTATGAATAATCCGATAGCTTCATCTGTAAGACCACTTCAATTGTTCATTATCCGGATCATCGTCGTCGTCATCAGAGTCTACCTCTTGGCCGTCATAATCATCAAAATCCTCATCATACAATGGATCAGAAATACCATCTTTAGCAAAACCATGGTGTCCATCATCCGCATCTTCATCATCATCTTCATCATCATCTGACGATTCATTATTAGATCTGCTATGCTCACTTTCATCTGATTCACAATCAGAATCTTCACTGTCTTCCGAAATCTCCTCTGGGTAGTCATTCATTGGATGGTTTTCATCTAGAATTGACAAGTGTAAACGAGTTTTCAAACAATAGTGATCTTCAATAAGGATGAAGATGAGAAAAGACATAGGGAAATACCATTTGAGTCCTCAGTTTCATAATCTGAATCATCAGGCCCGTCACAATAATCTTCATCATCAACTTGAATACTAAGCCAGCAATACACAGCAATGTCAAGTAGAAAGCATGAGAAACCAGATTAAACAGATATAGACAAATTACTTACAGTGGATAAGAATGTGAAGAACTTTCTTCATTGATCGTCTCATCCGTTACAGTGTAGAGGTCATAAACATAGTCCTCTGTATATGTCACATAAGACAGCACACCATAACCATATGTAAATGAACAGTTTAGATAATCTCTAAAATAAGTAAGAGTTTAGATATAAGAGAATTGGTCAGCAACAACAATAATTTCAAATCATTTGATGCAACTCTTGATAAAAAATAACATCATAAAATGCCCCAAGATAACTCCAAAAGTTATTTATCTTTATTAACCCAGAAAATGTCAACTATTTAAATAAATGCAACTTGAGAAAGAAAAAAAAGTAGCAAAATTAATAGTAATTTAATGGTAGTTTGCAATTATACAACAACCTTGTTTGGATTGAGTACTTAAATCAACTTCAATCTCTGCAGCAGCATTAGGAATAACCTCTCTTAGTAAAGGGAGGAAACTAGACAGAAGTCTTTGATCCTCCAAGGAGATATCTCTGCATTAATCATAGGTTAAGTGTATTTTCTGAGACAATAAATAACAACCCTCGTTGTTTATATAGCAACAGGAGTAAGTATTTACACAGTAAATAAATAACAACGGCACAATTCACAATATATCTCTCCTTGTTTACTGAAGATATTTGTATTAATTCAAATATTAAATAAATAACCATCTTTTCATCAATTGTTCAAGCCCAAACACGCCCATATAGATCTAAAAAAATTAGGTTAAGATAATCTCTTCTCCTGTCCTTTGTATATAAGAAACATTCTTCAGCGTCAAGCTCCCGCCCATATTTCCCACAAAGTTGTGAAGAATAATAACACTAAATTGGCTAAAGCTTCTAGAGTTCACATTTATCATCATCGACAACTTCTTCGATGACACTTCAGTAGTAGAGACAATGCTCCTTTGAGGTATGGTGCATTATCATCAAATGGTACTAGTATTGTTTCGGGTTTTGGCCCTTTCATTGGAAACAAAAGTGGGTTTGGTGGTTTTGGAGCTTGTTCTAATATTGCTTCTGGTTGGGTTGTGCCTAATAATCACTATAGATCTGGATCTCTAGTTTCTCTTGTTAGAAACCATCTTGATGTTTGCTGCCTCATGGTATTTCGATGTGTTTCACTTCATTTCATAGCATTGTCATGTGTATATAGAATTCCGATGGATTATTACTTTCAAATATCTTTGATGTACAACAAACTTATGATGAAGCCACTCATTAATGCTTGTAATTGAAAATGTTTTTTATGTTGCCCAACTTTGTTATTTATAATTTTTATTTTATTTTGTTATTTATGTTCCCCTACCTTTTTTATGATTTTAATATTAATGTGAATTAATTTTTAAAAAATACTTTTGAATGAAAACAAATGTAATAAGAGGATCATTAACAATTGAAGAGAACATAAATAACAAAGTTATAGTGATTTCTAGTCGTTATTTATTTAATACATAAATACTTACTCATAGTGTAGTGCATTTACAAAGATAACAAACAAACTTTGATGGAAATACTTACTCGTGTTGCGCCTTCTTAATTTGTTCTTCAGAGTCAACACGAACAATGTCATAGAACTGGCATATTTCTTTTAATGCATTTTCATCAGATGTCCCCTTGTTTACTTTCCTGCTCTTCCATATTTGCTCAAAACGAGCCTCTTTCGCTGAAGACTGCGAGAAAGAATTAGACATTTGCTGGAAGGAAACCTCTCGCAAAACTACTTCAATGTTTAAATATCACTCCCTCATTCTAATTATCTATAGAGTGGAGCGGAACGAAGTGGAATGGAGCAGAAGAAAGATTTCATTACATTGTTTGAATATTTTATGATGGAATAAAAATGAAGAGAAGTGATGGAATAGGATGAAATGCATTTCATCATGTTCCTCTCCATTTCCTCTTCTTATCAATCCAAACAATGAATCAGAAGTTATAAATTAAAGAAAAAACAACAATTTTATCAATTTAACCTTTTTAAGCATAGTGTATTCGTTGTTTCAAAAAAAAAAAGCACAATGTATTCATCATTATTATTAAACGTAATATGGAAAATCATGATTTGGGAGTGATGTGCCGAGTATTAATAGAGAGTTCAATTAATAAAAAGGTGTCATTATTTTGAAAATGGAAAATGACACTTTTTTTGAGATAAATATCTTTTGCAAAAGTGACACTTATCATGGAGCGGGGGGAGTACTATTGTGATGCATTCCAAAATTTACAACTACCATGAACAGGATTCTGCCAATTCACATAAAAATGAGTTAGAAAGTTTGGCTTCTCTAATCTTATCATCTCAGACACTAGGAGGGGCTTGTTTGATTGTGTTTTGTTTTTTTTTTTTGGAAACTTTTATAAATCAATATTTAAAACTGTTTTTAAGAAGAAAATAATGTGTATTTTAAAAAAGGTAAATTTATGTACTTTAATTTGATATCAAGGATTCAAGGTAAATTTAACTATAAGCAACTAGAAAAATAAATAAAATGCAATTCTACAGAACTACAAAAACAACAGAAAAATTCAAACAATTCCAAAACCAATCATAGCATCAGACCAAATTTCAGTAAGGGGACTGTAAGTTGATAGTTAGAGGGATTAAATAATATACATAAAAAAAGGATGCAAAGGTATGTCTGAAACTATACAGAAGAGACCTCAACACAATTTCGAATAGTATATATTGTCATCCCTTAGAAAGAGTATTAATAAGAGTCCAAACATATGTGCATACACAAATAGAAGAAAAATATAAGGGCATGTAGCAAACCTCTTTTTCTTGTTTAGCTTTAAACAAGAGCTGATCTTGCTTCTGTGGACATCAAAAATAGGAAATGATGAGAGACAATATGATTAGAAATGTGAAACATGTTTGTGATAAAACAATTGGGAAAGAGGACAGATTCATTGCTTTGAGCATGCATTAACAAATATGCATGTGCACAGTGTCTGCACGTGCAGAAGAATGTGAAGGGGAGAAGTCAAGAAGAAAAGGCTTACGTTGACTTTTTTGAAGAGGTTCTTCCTTTCCTCAACTTTTGACTTAGATTTAGAAGCACTTTTGGAACCAGGATCCTTAAAAAACAGTCAATTGACAAGGTGTTAATGTATGCATTTTGTCAAAAACATAGTGCAATGATGATTAAAATTTGCCACCTATTGCAATGAGTCATTGCCAATGACCGAAACAAAATGTTATAAATGGAGAGCAAATTGACATGAGATGGGAGAGTTTTAACTCAAAAACAAAAGACATGACAACCCTCCTATATCATAGGGACAAAAAATTGTACATCATCATCTAGATAGGTTACTAACCACAAATGACTGCACAATATCTAAAGTGACCTCAGAGCTGCTTATTGTCTCCACATGTTGCACCAAAACCTTCTTGTTGTGAATTTCCCCTAAAAAGGAAGGGAGCAATTATATCGTGAGTCAGGCATAATTCAAAAACAAAACATTCCAGCAGTTTTCAGCTCTTCAATCAGTAACAAATCCGCTCAAGTCTAGCTAGATTATTTAAAGGCATTCTCCTAATATGTGTGTCATTTGACCACCTTACTTTTTTATAACATCTTGACAGCTGATGTTAATTGTCAAAAGAAATCCTCAACAAAAAAATTTAATGAAATAAACTATCAAATATTTTAGGAACTGAAACTAATAGAAATTCTTAAATATGTCTGAGCAAAAAAAAAACTTTGTTCTCTGCCATACTCCAAGAATTATTGATGCTTGCTATGATTCTTTCTGTACGTGCCAAGTAATCAGAAAATCAGTGTCTTTTAATACGTCTCAGAAAGCAATCTATTGGTAAGTAGGTGTGTGCCACGGAAAGAAATGAAAGAGTTATAAAGGGATTGCACATTCGAAGAAAATAATGAGTAAAAATCAGCTTGAGGAATTAATTAATACAACTTAACTTACATTAACGTGACAAGTAAAGCAGTAAATGGAGCTTTCTTATGTGACTAGATAAGAGAGAATGAAAAGAGAATAGAGGAGATAAGGTCTGGAAAAGGAAGATAGGTCCCTCGAAGTATTGGTATTGTCTTTAGCTGTTTAGCATGATCTTTCATTCTGTTTTTCGTCTTTTAAAGTTGGGATAATTTATACATCTATTCTAGAACGGCTATCCCATGGATATCAGTATGTGACAATATAGAGTTATTATTCAAAAGTTACAGTTCTGATTCACGGTTTTAAAGTCTCCTAGGAATGGATTGGCTTAACTGAATAATGATGGCAGTTGCTACAGTAACCAAGGGAAGGCTGGCTTGTGTTGTATTATCCGAGGAGAAGCAGGGGAGCTGCATATGGTTTTTTGATTGATATTGGATCTATAAATAATTTTCATCTCAGGTGTTTTATGTGATATGGTGTTTTATGTGATATGAAAATCTCATTGGATTGTTGTATGAGTGGCAATGTTGTACGAGACAGAATGTTGGGTTGTAAAGAACCAACATGAAAAGCAACTACGTGTAGGCGGTGTAGCAAAGATCAAGATGTTGCATTGGATGCGAGGTGAGAGTGAGACTACGTGAGATATGATTAGAAATGACAATCGCTGATAGCGGCGCGGAGCGGACGACCTAAAAGTGGGATAGTGTATAGCTTGGATGACAGGTATTGATAATTTTTTCTGGCAAATTACATGAATTTAAAATAAACAACTAAGCCTTATCACACAAGGTGGGGTTGGCTACATGAATCACTTTCACTATAACGTTCTATTAAGGACCATGCTTCTATCCAAATCATTAATTTCGAGATCTTTCTTAATAACTTATCTTATCGTCTTTCTAGGTCTTCCTCTTCCTCAAATTGTTTGTCTTCTCTCCATCTGGTCTACTTCCCTTACTACAAAATCTGCAGGTCTTCTCTCTATATGCCCAAACCACCTAAGTCTATTTCCCACCGTCTTGTCTCCACTATAGGCGCTACCCGACATTCTCTCTAATAATTTCATTTCTAATATTAAAATATAATGCCAGAAAACTCAGTTACCAACTATCTAGGTATTATCAGATTTATAACATCATATATGTTCCGCATTATACTATCAATTATGAAAGCAACGAATAATCAACCGAACAAGATAAAGATACGAAACGAAAAGATACCTAATGGAGAAGAATCGGAGATAGATAGATTTCCGAAATCCAAGAGAGGGCGCTTGAATGGCCTGTCGTTGATTTCCAACCCTAGATTGAAATGCAAAAAAGAAAAGAATAATAGGGTTGTTAAATGAGAATGAAAAAAATAAAAGGAGAGTGATGAAAGGGATGGTTACAGAAAGCGTCGAGTGGAGAATGGAAGGGTTTTCGTTTGACCCTAACCACGACGGGTTTGGGTGGAGGTGGAGCCGGAGCAGAGGAGCTTTCCGCCATAATTGGCGACTGGTTTAGAAGCAAAGAAAAGAAAAACCCTTCAATTTCACGGCAGTGTTTACTAAACTCTTGTCCCGCTGCCTTCCACAAATTTACTGAAAGTCTTGTTTTAGTAGTTGTTGTACTTATATTAGGTTCGAGAAAAGTCGGTGACAAAAAGGGAAACAGAAGGGCAATAGGGGTTGATCGGGCAATGGATTTTGGCTTAGTGGGCACTGGGCACCGGGCACCCTAACCTCACCATTGTGAGTATGGCAGGACAAAAAACAGGAAACCAGCTCAAACCGACTAATTCATGTAACCCGTTAACCGCCAATTCGATTGGACCGGTTTATTAGTTTCCTGGTTTGAGAAGAAAAGGATTTGAATTTCTGGGCCTAGTGAAATCTTAAACTGACCGGCCCAATAAGGTGTTATGAGGCTAGGGTAATAATATTGGGCCGAGACGTTGCAGCCCAAGTAGTTATTAGTCCAACAACAAACCAACCAACACACATTACCAGTTTCAATTCACACGACACAAATCAATTTCCAAGTTTTCACCTTTCTGCTAGGGATTTTACCTTTCTCAAGTTTCACGAACAACCACCGCCGTCCACGAAACGCCGCCACCGTCCACCGTTCAACACGAACCATCATCGATCTAAGTTATTTATCTTTTGCTTTATTCTTCTCTTTGTTTCTCTCTTTCCCTCTCCCTCTCTCTCTCTCTCTCTCTCTGTTTGTCTTTAACTTTAGTTGATATGTTAAGTCTATATCTGAACTATTTTTGATAGGTTTGATATGTTTGATGTTTGAATCAAATGAATGATATGTAATTGTAGCCTGAATTCGAACTCTACATCTTCAAACTATTTTTTTGAATAGTTTTATATGTTTGATATGTATGAATATGAACTCTGCATCTTCAAAAAAAATTATATGTTTGATATGCATGAATCTGAACTCTTCATCATCTAAACCGGACTTTCAAGTAAAATTATTTTTGGTTGTTTTAAGTCTGAATCTGAACTCTTCATGATCAAACCTTAACCATTCAAAGTAAAATTATCTTTTGATTGTTTTAAGTCTTGAATTTAATGATCTTTAGTTGCACTATGAAGCAACTGGAAAACTCATCGAAACAATAAAGTCAACATTGAGTGTTTATTTATCCCGCAAGAAGGGAAAGGAAAAACATCGAGTAAAACCTAAAAGAAAACAACAAAGGTCTTACGCCCAAGAGAAAAGGGTAACGGAGTCGGTTACGTAAAGGGAAGGGATTAGCACCCCTTACGTTCGTCGTACTCGACGAGATCCACTCTTATTAGTTATAATCTATGGGTAAAAAATTAATAGTCTAAAGCTTAATGCCAAGGGAATGCAATGCATACAAAAGAGAAAAGAAAACACGAAGAAAGGAATAAAATATTTACAAAATTGTGCTCGTTTAGGCCCCGCAACCCAATGCCTCTGTATCCCTTTAATGAATCAGAGCGACGTAGTTCGGCTCAAAAGTTTTTGTTTGTTTTTGTGTTTTTTAATGAACAGTTACATTCGCACTCCGCTGCTCGACCTTTGGAGACTTAAGCTGGAGAATGGAGCGGAAATAACATGCTCTTATCTAACCAAGCAAAGCTAAAAAACAAAAGAGATTTCGGTTGGTGTTTTTTATGGTGAAAACATATCAAATGGTCCCTCATATGATGTGGATATCTGAATGCTTTTATTGAACAGAGTATGTCAAATTATCCCTCATAGGGTGGGGGATTTGACCGCTTTCCTTAATTATTCAAATATATTAGAGTATTTTTTAGAGTTTGATGTGTTGGTATTTTTTAATAGGACTCGTACTCAGATGATCCCTTATAAGGTGGGGGGTCTGAATACTTTATTTGAATATAATTAGAGTGTTTTAGGATTCAAATAGGGGAAAGAAGTAACTAAGGGAGACTAGAGAAGCTCTAAAATTATCATACAATGTGGCCCTAAAGTTAAGATGGAGGGAGACTAATCAAAACTCTAATGTTGTCATACTTTGATAACTATCCTAATGTCTAATGGTTTACCTTGAACAAGGTAGGATCAAATCCTAAGGGAACATGGCAAGCAAATAAGAGAGGTAAACACCTCATTGAGATAACCATCTCAACACAAACAAAAAAAAAAGTAGAAACTTTCTAGAAAATGAGATAAACATCTCATTAAGAAAGGAGGGCATTACTTGAACAAGTAGGAGAAAAGAAAGAGAAGTGAACGCTTCATAAGATAAACATCTTAAAAGAAATCAAACACAAACAAGAAGTAGTCACTTCAAAAATATGAGATAACCATCTCAAAAAGGAAAAAGATACTAACAAGAAGTAACCACTTCAAGAACATGAGATAACCATTTCAAGAGAAAATAAATACTACTTAAACAATAGGGGAAAATAAAGAAGCGAACACTTATTATAAACAAGCAAAACTCACAACTTAAACAAGTAAAGGAAGGAATGGTTTAAGAACCAATTTATGTCAATACTTGAGAGGAGAATGTAACTTATAGAATAAGTTATCTCAATATCCAAACTCAATTATGTGAGTAATCATATACCATAGTTAAGGTAAAAAAAAGCATAAAAGCTTAACACACAAGTTGTGATATCATACCATTAAGGAATCATGCATCAACAACTAAATAAAGTAGAAAAGTGACATCTATGGATCAAAATAAAATAAATGGGGCAATATCAAGGTCTTTCCCAAATGTATCAGTCATGGGACACCTCTAAAGAGAGGAATTAGTCCTCAAGATACAAGACTAGCTAGTCAAATTCCAAGAGAAGTGAACACTTCAAACAAAAGCTTAAAACAATACTTACTTAACCAAGCAAGCAACACAAACATATGCAATTAGGTGACCACCTAAGAAAGCACAAAGTAGAAGGAAAGATGGTTACCACACATCAAAACCAAAGCATACACGAAAGGTGAAACACAAATCATAGTATCACCCGATAAATGAGATCATGTACTCAAGGTGAAGGAAGAAAATGAGATGAGAAGAGGAAATGAAATTAAGATTCAAACACAAGAAGTTGGATCACAAACCCCTAAGAGTTTCACCATATAATAATCGTAAACAAGCTCAAAAGAAAAAGATGAAGTCAAGCGATTCTCAAGTCCTCGAAGGACTATCCTTGAACATATCATTCTTCATTTAGCACCCACACATCATACAAGATACAAGGAACTTGAACAAGTTACCTAAAGAAAACTTACTTAACCATGCAAGTATCAAATAAGAACATACAATTAGGTAAACACATATACAAGCAATCGATAATGGAAGAAGAGATGAAGATTAAACAATTGAACATTACAAAATAACGCCTACAACTGTAGGACTTCCATATCAAACATCGCCTATAACAATAGGACTTAGAATCAAACGTCGCCTATAACAATAGGACTTAAAACAAACATCGCCTACAACGGTAGGACTTATAAATCAAACATTCCATAAAATCTTCAAACACGATTGTCATACCCCAAAATTTGCCCATACTATTTCTCTTGTTCAAACTCAGATCAAGGTACAAAGCTCAAAGACATCCCTCCTAAACAAAGGCTCAAGAAACTAGGATTTATGTTGTTCTGAAGAAAATCAATGAATCAAAAGTTCCAATGCATCTCATATGGTTTATGATGTTTCAAACTACCTCCATGACAAAATTCAGGCCTCAATTCAAAGGATTGGTCACTCAGTTGCTCAGAAAGTCAACAGTCGACTGATTTGACCTAAAAGTCAACTGTGGTCAAAGTACAGTCAAAACTCCTGATTTTTTTGTCAACAAACTTATTTGAAGTATCATTCACCATGGTTCATCAAGAAAAGATCAGAAATCAACAAATTCAAAAGTTTCTAAATTAGGGTTTTCATAGGAAAAGTCAACTAAACTTTGACCAGCCATGACTCCTACATGGAACATCAGAAATTTCCCATCCAAAGCTCATTTTGAAGGAAATCGAATTCTCTACAACTTTGTATCTCACATGCCAAGGCTATAAATGCTTCATTTGAGAGATATGGATCAAAACATTATAGGTCCTTCTTGAAAGTCAACCAAAAGCAGTTTTTTGTCAAAGCCCATATCATCAAGATAAAATCCTCAAATAAAAAAGGGCTTCCAAAGTGGCTTGTAGAGGACATCTTGAGGTTTCCAAAAAGTCCTAGAACTCCTCCATATCTTAAAAATTGAGGGAGATATGCATTGTCAAAGTTGGACAATTTTTAGAGAAAAATGTGAAACAAAAAGGCTCCAAAATGAGTTTTCTTGCAAATGGGCCCAATCTTTTTTTTCTTAAATCTTGATCCTCAAGTTATCCAAAGTATCCAATCCAGGTCCCACGAATTTTTGAGTGTTATTTAATTTTATATGGATTTTTATTCATTTAAAATGAATTATAATTCATGTAAATCAAATAAAAATCAAAGATTTTGATTAGGATATATATTTAATCAAATTCAATCATCCATTAAGCAAAGTATTTGATTTAAATTTATGGAGATTGAGATTGATACAAGAAAGTACAAATTGGTTGGTTTTAGAAAGATTGAAAAAAAAATCAAATTTCATCAAATTACCAATCATTGATTCAAGAAGATTTGGTTAGAGTTTGTTAACCTAATCTCTCACACTATAAGTATGGAACATGGTCAGATGCTAGAGGGGGATTTTTTCTGCATCCAGGAACAATAAAGAAGCTTTAAAAATTTCAAAAAAAAAAACGTGAAGAAGAAGGAAGTGGTAGTCAAGATTCTGGATCGATTCAGACCGAATAAAACTTCAAATCTTAGTCCTTGGTCCTCCCTGAAGTGCTCCAGACCATTACAAGGCGTTGAAACACCCAGAACCGTTGCCCCCCACGTTTACGATTTGCTATGTTTTTATTTTTTGATTTAGGGTGTACAAGCATCATAAACATGTTTTTAATAGATATTCATAACCGTGAGGACCTGTGAAGCATTTCTGGATTGTTTAATTTGAGTTCAAACGCAAGAATCATGTGACACCATGGCTAGGGTTCATGAGCTCTAAATTAGGGTTTTCAATTAGAGGGAAAATCAGCCAAAACTAAAGGCATCACAGGATTCAGGGGATAGTTTCCTGTCGATTCATATGCATAGTTGGAATTTATATTTCGATTTGTGAGATTTTGATTTTTGCAGGTTTGAAGCTACGTTAGAAACTGTAGGTAAAAGTCCTGGAGAATTTGAATTGGAGAGGATGAACAGTGGACCGCGCGCTTCCATTGTTTTTTTTTTGTATATATTGTTTTGTTTTCATATTATTAGCAGATGATTACCATAGCTCAATGGGTGAGATAGGCGCTTGTGTTACTCCAAGGACCAGGGTTCGATCCTTGGTTCGTCCAAGTATTTTATTTTGTCTAATAACGTTTGGTTTCAGATTCAGCGCATTCTTCCGTCACATGCCTATGATACTCTCTCGCTTCTCAACCGTTGGATTAACACAAAGTCAGATCTAAGGATCCCAACAGGCAGCCCCATGGTACAGGCGCAAGGTCCAACTACACCAGATAATAAGCTAAGATTTCTTACTTCTCTTTTATTTTTACTTTATTTCAAATACTTTTTTATATGCTTTTTATTTTTCTTTTATTTAAAATAATTCTTTTTAAATATTTTTTTAACTTCTTCTAAATTTCCTTTTTTTCATAAAAAATACTTATTTTGAAAATTTTTATTAAATGATTAATGTGATTCAATTGGTAATGATGATTAATTTAATTTAGTCAATTAGGTTAATATTTTTATTAATTAATCAAATTATTTATTTAGTTATTAATTTTCATTCATTGATAAAAAATAAATATTATGTTTAGGATATTTAATCGAAACCTTATTTTCACTGATTTAATTAATTAAGGTTGAAAACCAATAATTAATTTAATTTTATTTATTCTATTAAACTTAGTCAATTTGTGCCCTAATCAGGGTTTACGAGGATCATTCCTACACTGAATTGTTCCCCTCTTTTTACAGCTTTTCAGGGTTACCATCAGGGTTTGTCCGACTACGCGCCATATCAGATCAAAAGCAAAGTCATGATTTAATCTTTATTTAAATATTTGTTATTTTTCCTCTTTTATTTAAAATTAGGGTTTGCCTTCAAATATAATGAACTCCGCCTACACTCACCCCTTTCTGTCTATTTTTCTTTTTTTTTCAAATTTTCAGGGTTAGCCAACCGTCAAAGCTCGATTAGTCGGTAACCCTAAAACCTCACTCATTTCAATTTCTTCTTTAAATTATTACTTATGTCAAACCCTATTGGGGTTTAAGTTTATTGCTTTTTTCTTTGTTCCCCATCCCCATGGTTTATTCTATATCTGCTTCGAGGTTGTATTGTGTGGCCTTGAAGGCACTTAAACTGTGATATATTATATTATTACTGCGTGGTTAGTAACTTAGGGAGTGGTAACGTGAATTGAATTAGAATCATCTAATTACAAGATAATATAATTGAATCTGATCACGTGATTGTTGCACCCACGCACCTTTTATGGTACTCCTCTTGTTGCCTGTTGCCTTGTGTTTTAAAATGCAGAATAGCCAAGTCCCTCAAATACGAGGATACCTCAGCAATGTTGCCCTCGGTTCATTCAGATCATAAGTCCCTAATGATGCTGCCTTCGATTCACTAATATGATCTCGTCCCTCGATGTTGCCTACGAAATGTTGAGGTATCCTCTGGTTGCCTAAACGAAAAATGGCTATTCTGGTCCTTCCCATAGACTACCTGCCCCTCTATGGCAGGGGACAGTCTTGTGGCGAACGATAATTCGACGACCCTTCAACCTCCAAATAAAAAGACTCCCTTACCCTCCTATGGTATGGATAGCCCTGAAAGGCTAAAAGAACACTTTCCATCTAACCAGGTAATTTTCCCCTAATTGCTTTGCTCTGGTTTTAAAAAAATCTTTTTTTTACACTTTTTCATAAACCTTCAAAAAGGCTACGCTCATTTACGAGCTAAAGTCCTTGTTTCTCTTCTTCTACATTTCTAAACTTTTGGTTTCAAAGAGCAAAGCAATTAAGAGCCCATGGAAAACCATGGATGCAAAGGGTTCACCGTATTACAACGATTCAAACAAAATGCAATAATCCATATACATTAAACATATTGTTTGGCCAGGTATATGCTTAATGAAATCGTTTCTAAACATTGCAACTTTAACATGATGCAAATTAAATATCGAGGAAGCTTAACTTCAAAGTGGAAAATAAATCCACTATGCCTTTGAAAATAATTGAAAGAAACCAATATAACTTGCTTCTTATGCTCCAAGGATGATGAATGGATGAAGAAACGAGCTCTGGATCAAGAGAATCGAACAAATTGAGGGAGCTCCTAACAGAGAAGTCTAGTTGTCTCTTCAATGCACACAAGCAATAAGGATCCAAGCTAAGAGGAATATGAAATCTAAGTCCAAGAAGTCCAAATCAAGTCATCGGGAAATTATTCTCAAAAATCGATCCAAGGTCTCGTTCATGAAAATTCAAAGCAAATGATTAGAAACTAAAAGGAATTCTAATTAAATTCTAACCTCGAATCATTTAACAAAATTAGTTATTTTACTTTCTAAAATAAAATCTAACAAGAAAATATTTCCTTTAATAAGTTTTTACTTTCATTTGTTGCATTTTTGTGCTTGTCTATGCGTTTAATGATGAACCGTGTGGTTGAATTCTGATTTCGACACTATTTTCCTTGAGTTTCAATAACATGATGCAACATTATCCCAACTATGTCATGACATGTATTTTGTGTGCTTTTAATTGCTCAAGTGTGGACCATTGTTATAGTGTTTTTGCGTTTTTAAGCCGATTTTTCATGTGCTTTGTTATGTTGCATTGTGTAGCGGCAAAAATTTGAGTTTAAGTCATTTGGTTAACTTAAATCGTTAAAAAGCAAGAGTCGCCACCGAACTTTTTTAATTCCAAAAGAGGAAAGGGAAAAAAACTCGAAAAAAACCACAAAAGAAAACTGGATACGGGGGTTGGTTATGTAAGGGGAAGGTGTTAGCACCCCTCACATCTGTGGTACTCCACAGGAACCTTTTGAAAATCTGTGTTTATGTTAAAACCATTTTGTTTGCTAAAAGGAATGAGAAAAGAAATATATATACAAAAAAGGTTATTTACAAAAGTTTGCTCGGCAAGACGTTGTGTCTTGTGCCTACATACCTCCTCAGTGCAATGGAGAAGTCAGAGCATTTGTAGTTCTGCTCAAAAGTTTTGAAAAAAAAAGTTTTATTGAAAACAAGTTTTAAAGGGAAAAAAGTGCAAGGGCACAAAAGAGTTTAAAGAAGATCACATGACAAAAGTCAAGGTTTTATTATGAAAAAAAGTTTTGAAAACAGGTCGATGGCGGTGCACAAGACACTCGACTTACAAAGAGTTGGTTGGGAGCTTGGTATATGGACCAAGTAATGCGGGGGTGAACATTTTATTTAAAAAGATGGAAAGAAGTAAATAAAAACATACAAGCTCATACGGGTAAAATCCATACAAACAAGCATACAAGTTCAAGCATAAAGGGATGAACATGAAAGAGGTAAAATAAGAGTGTACGTGCAAGTGTGGTTGATGGCGATGCGTGGAGTGCAATCGACTTATGGTAGAAAACGGCTAAGAACCTAATTTTAGTTTGAAAAACGGTTAAAACATGCAAGCAATAATAAAGCGGTAAAGGAAAGCGGTAAAATTATTACAAGGCCTCGGGGATGGGGATACACACTTAACGAATGGGGATGAAAATAAACTACGAATTATTACAACCCAATCGAAAAATAAAGCGGAAAATAAAAGATAATATATACAAAAATTAAAATTAAAATAAATTATAAATGTCCAAAAGCAATATCCAAGAGCTCAATGATAGTAATACCTCACAAAAGTCAAGAAAACATTAGCAACGGATATATATAATGATGCATGAGTAAATGACAAAGATATACTAACAAATATTAATCAAAATTAACTAAAGAGAAAATAACAATAAGCATATTAAATCCAAAAAAAGAAATTAAAATAAGCAACATATTTTTGGTATTTTAAATATGAAAAATAAAATCTAATTCTAAGCATGTTTTTGGTATTTTTTAAATATGAGAAATTAAACTAATCAATTATCATGAGAAACTAAACTAATCAATTAACATGAGAAAATAAACTAACAAAATTAACTTAACAAAATATTTTTTATATTTTTAATATGCAAATAAAATGAAAATCTAAGTATTAAAATATTTTTGTATTTTTTTTTATATTGAAGACTAAAACAATTATCAAAATAAAACTAAAGAAGACAATAGAATTAAAATGGACTTAGAACAAGCAGTAGAATGGGGTGCAAGTAAATAAGATTCGCTGGCCCAAAATCTATAGGCTCAAGAAAATCAGAAAAACTCAGACTAAAGGGGGTGCGCTGGACTATACAGCGGTGTAGCCAGTAAAACGAGTTGGGCCGGATCAACACAAGCCCAAAAGCAAATCAAATCAGTCCCAAGGGGGGTCTATGCGTGACAACAGGGTGTTAAAGATCAGCAAAACAAAATGGGCTTAATCAAATCATGCCCAACATTAACATTGGGACAAAACCCTAATGAATACATGAGGGACCGTCCGTCCTCTTTCTCACGTTCCTCTCTCACTCTGTTCCGATTCTCACTCACACTCTGCTCTGTTCATCTCTCGTTCTGTTTCTAATCCTCACTCATAAATCTCATTTCATATTTTCTTTCTCAACATGTTATCAAATCTCAAACGAAAAACAAAAACAACAAATCAATCTCACCAATCGATTCTCAAACATCTCTCACTCACAAATCAAACAAATGAAAAAACGAGAAAATCAACACAAACTTCACACATCAAACCAATCCATATAGCATATGATGATACAACAAATACTCAGTTCAAAAGTTCGCAAAATCAACAACAACAACAAAAACGGAATCAACATTATGGGTTCGTATAAACAAGTGAAAGTAAAGAAGAGTTAATCGATTTGAAGTTACCGGGTCCGTGGAGCCGATGCGTGTTGTGTTGATTGATCTCGCGTCAGTGATAACTTGTTCGATGAAGGATCTGCTTCGTTGATGTCAAGCTATTCTGCTCTGAGTTCGTTGAAGATGCGAATCGGTGGATGCGGCTCGATGGTTGTTGGTGATCTGCAAGCGGTGTTGAGTATCGATTCTACAGATTTGGTTGTTGTGTCCGTGTTGCAAAACCGGTGACGTGCGATGACGCGATAACTTGTTCGATGAAGGATCTGCTTCGTTGATGTCAAGCTATTCTGCTCTGAGTTCGTTGAAGATGCGAATCGGTGGATGCGGCTCGATGGTTGTTGGTGATCTGCAAGCGGTGTTGAGTATCGATTCTACAGATTTGGTTGTTGTGTCCGTGTTGCAAAACCGGTGACGTGCGATGATGATAGCTTGAGTTGAAGAAGCTGCGGTTTATGCGGATGGAGGTTTTGAGTTTTGTGGTGATTTGTTGATGTGCGGTGTCGCGTGAGCCTTAGCGTCGCAGAATGGATCACGCCGGTGTTGAAGGATATGTGGATCCGCAAGGTGTTGTGATTTGGTTGAAGGTTTTGAAGGAGATATGAAATTGAAAGTGTTTGGTTCTGAGAAATTTCTGAGTGTAAATGATGTATGAAGGTTTGTATGTATTATGAGGTGAAGTCGGTGATGAACGAAGAAGGTTGGTGTTTGAAGTTTAATGGAAGCTGAAGGTTATATGGTGAGTGATTGTTATGAACGGCGGGGAATTATTTGTTTCTCAGAACTTTGGAGGAAGCATTGTGGTTGTATTTTGGCAGAGTTTTGATACAATTTTCTTCCTCCGTTTGAATGTGTGATTGCATCTGTTTATATAGAATCATGAGAGTGAGGGTATCATGGTCTTTGTGATGAAGAAAAAGATAAGATCAAAAAGGGATCCGATGGAAATTGTGAGATGAGAGAATCAAAGTTTGTTAGAGGTGGATGAGCAAGTGCTGATTTCGTGGGATTTTGGAGAGGAAAATGTGTGCAAAACGCCTGAAAGGCTTTGTGAGAAAAATGCAAGTTTGTTGGAGTTTTTGTCTTATTTGATTATCTAGAAGTTGTGATGTCATGAAATGGTGAATGAAATACTCTTGCTGTTGAAATCGTGACTTTTCTCCCTTGGCTTCACTAGTGATTTTTGGACCAAACAAACAATTGGATCAAACAAAGTAAATGGGCTTGTAGTCTTCTTTGTATTCAATGGGTTAGACTTTTATTTGCACTACCTAATAAGAAAAAAGAAAGTACAAACAAATAATAACCAAACAACAACAAAAAAAAAATGATTTAAAATTTTAATAAAAATTCAATCTAAAAATAAATTGAATTAAGATTAAAATATTAAAGTCATAAAAGGGTTAGTAGGAAACAAATATTATTAATCGAACAAAAAAAATGCATGTGATGAATGTATATATATA
This sequence comes from Vicia villosa, assembly GCF_029867415.1. Taxonomy (NCBI): domain Eukaryota; kingdom Viridiplantae; phylum Streptophyta; class Magnoliopsida; order Fabales; family Fabaceae; genus Vicia; species Vicia villosa. Next base: position 29,850,099 of record NC_081185.1, read on the forward strand.
TATTTTTTTAATTTTTTGAATGAGAATGATGCAAATGAGTACTACATATAAATTTTTTTGGATTTTTGAGATAAAATAAGAATACTAAATGTAAATGATGTAGATAAAAAGTCGGGGCAAAATTTAGGGTACAACAGCTGCCCCTATTTAATTATCTTTAGCCAAACAGCTTGAATGACTTAGTCATCAAGATATCAGTGGCAGAAGGTAATTAAATACTTAAAAACCTGAATTTTGCCCCTTGATGCAATGATATGTTATGCTATGAATGCAGGGACTCTTTTTTGTTTTTGTATGATATAACATGAGACAGACTCGAATCTCCGTGGGGAATAAAGCGCCACGAGAGATAAACAATTGACGGAGAAACTTGGTAAAGCAAGTAAGAACTCCGCAGGGGAAAACACAACAGGAATAAGTGATAGACTCGAATGAAAGAAACAGTTGGGGAAAAGATAAGCGTACCCAGGAATAAAACTGGACTTCGCAAGGGAAAGAGACAGTCAACAGAAGCTTTCAAGAGTAAAACATGAAAGGAAATCTGGACAGAAGATCAACAGAGAAATTCAGAATGAAAGATCTCTGAAACCCACATCAAAAATCATTCAAGAGTAAAACGAGAATGAATTTGGAAAGGAAGATACACAACAAAGGCAATCAAGATAAAACATGATCGGACTTCGAGGAGAGAATATATGAGGCATTCAAGATAAATCATGAATGGATAACGTTAAGGGCAATCAAGATAAAACATGATTGGATAACATCCAGGACAATCAAGATAAAACATGATTGAATGGCATCAAAGGTAATCAAGAGTAAAACATGATTGAACTTTGAGAAGAATGTATCAGAGACGTTCAAGATAAAGCATGAACGAAGCAGCATCAAATGACAATCAAGATAAAACATGATTGAAGGTAACCAAGATAAAGCATGGTCGAAAGCGATCAGGATAAAGCAAGATCGGAGACAATCAAGATAAAACATGATTGAGGGGAACCAAGATAAAGCATGGTCGAAAGCGATCAGGATAAAGCATGATCGGAGGCAATCAAGATAAAACATGATTGAAGGGAACCAAGATAAAACATAGTGAAAGCGATCAGGATAAAGCATGATCGAAGACAATCAAGATAAAACATGATTGAAGGTCACCAAGATAAAACATGGTCGAAAGCGATCAGGATAAAGCATGATCGAAGGCAATCAAGATAAAACATGATTGAAGGGAACCAAGATAAAGCATGGTGTAATCTTTCAAGAATGGCACTGAATGAAGAAAGGATACATCTAGGAACAACACTAGACGGAAAAGACAAACAAATATTTGTTTTGGATAGGTGCCAAGTAAGTTGGACTTTGATCTCAAAGTGACGATGTTGATAACAACAGGACCTCGGAGAATGTAAATGAGCATGAATTTTGTTTCAAATGCATGATGTTGAATTTTTCTATGCATGATACATGATCAATGCAATACAATTGTTTGTGACAACTGAGGTAGACTCTTTTGTGAGGCAAGATTGGAACTCTGATTCCTCAATACGGGAACTCTACCAACTCTGCTTGGGAAGAAGATGCTTAAACAAACTTCTATTACACTGGTAATTATATCAAACTGATGATCCTTTTGGGAAGGACTGATAAACTGCTTGGGGATTGATGAAGAAGATTGCCCCTGATTGACTAATTGTTGCAAGTTAACTGATCATGGCTTCAGTTGAATTGTACTGGGGATGAACTGATCATGGCTTCAATTCTTGAAATACATGTTGGGATGGCTTGCCCCAGTATAAGTCTTGAAATGATATTCTGATCAACAAAACTTGACTGGACGTCTGAACAACAGGATCTTGAAGTAACGTGCCCCTGATAGGATCACTGATCAAGTTTCTCGACTGTTTGAACTTCCTGAAAGATGAGTGCTTACTTGCAAATAAAATGTTCATTCAAGAATGGTAATTTTAATGCAATGCTCAAAGCATATTTTTGAAACCAAAGTCATTATTGGAATGATGTTATTGATGTAAAGCAAATGGAATCACTGGTCAAAACACAAAGGTTAAGATAATCAAAGTGATGGATAAAGCAAACAAATGATATCAAAACAGATGATTGGAAAATCTCATGGGAGTCAGGTTACGCAACCTTGTTGTAGTATGCTTTCAAAATAAACCTTGCTTCAATTAGGTCTTTTAAAGGTTGTAACGTGGTCAGGTTCATGGTTTCAAAAACAAAGGATATAAGGCTCAAAATTTGATTGTACCCACCCATCTTCGTAATGATCTCCAGTCCTAACACTCAGTTAACTCAACTTATGCATTCAGGTTTCAAGAGTCTTTTTGGAATTACACCTTTGATCATGATAGTTTCACAAGCAAATAGAACTTTTGAGATGGCAGTCACTTCTTCCTTTTGGTAGTCACAACATTGTGTTGCTCGAGGAATTTATTGACTTCTCTTTTTTTCATCTTTTTCTTTTGATATCCCTAACTTTTGCCTGAACTGTTTATTTTTGTACTTACAGTCAGCGGGATGCCTTAATTTTTGCCTAAGTCATCCTTTTGATTTGACTTAGCAGGCTTTTCTTTGATTCTTTTTTTTGATACTTTTTTTTTTGAAAGATAGCAACCGCCTTGCTTAATGATTGATGAACCATCATTGGCTTTTGATTGACATCTCCAACATTTCTTTGATGTGTGCGGAGGAACGCTTGCGATTGAAACCTTTGTTGAAAGGTGTACTGAATGATTCTCTTAAAATAGAATGCACAGCCAAATTAACTGAGAACTGCCCTGCCCCAGGTTTAAAATGCGGGTTTTTCGTACAGAAAGAAACTCCTACTTCGAAGGCTCAAAGGGGTTGACAAGGGATTAACTTCCTTATTTCTCCAGTGTTTGGGAATTGAAGCAATGCCTGTATATCATCAGCAAAGTTTTATTTGAAAGCATAAAATTCAACAACTTGGGTATTTCGTTGTCATCATCCTCCCTCCAATCTTTGCATAAAACACAATTTTGATAGAGAAAGCAAATGGAAGAATTTTTTTTGTAAAAGAAGGAATAAACATAAACATAGTGGATGTGAATGAATTCAAAATATGCAATGCTCATTTGATTAAAATTAACATTCAGGAATAAACAAAGTTTTAAAGTAACACACAATACAAACAAGGAAATCGTAAACAGTGAAGAAACAAGGCCTAGTGACTAATCAGCAACAAAGATGAGCTATCCCGTCTGAAACACTTGGCTTTAGGAGACTATCTGGCTTTGACTTGTCTTTAGCCACTTTGATCTGGCAAAGGATTAGTGACAACATTAGGACCCACATCCCTGAAAGATAACATCTTTGATCTAACCAACTCTTGAACTCTTTCCTTCAGAGGGAAACATCTTTCTAAATCATGGCCTGCTGCACCTTGATGAAAAGGACAATGAAGATCAGATCTGAAACCATCAGGGAGAGGATTTCGAGGTGGAGGCATAGCTCTTGTTGTAATCAACCCTTTCTGGACCAAAGCAGGATACAGTTCAGTATAAGTCATAGGGATAGGATCAAATTCGACCCTATTACGAATCCGATTCTGGTTAGCAGCTTGAGGTTGAGGAGCTTGAAGTCGCACAGGAGCGACAGCAGCTACATATGGCTGATCACCATTCTGAGGTCTATGACGAGGTCTTCTTCTATCATTCAACACAGCATTAGTCTCATTCTCTTTCTTCTTCTGGAAGCCCCCAAAAGGTTTCTTTGAAGAATCAACAGCAACAGACACTTTTCCTTTCCTGATTCCTTCTTCTAGCCTTTGACCAATTGTTACCAAATCAGTGAAGTTTGAAGACACACTTCCAATCATCTTCTCCCAAAAGAAAGGAGAAAGGGTATCCATGAACAAGCTAGTTAATTCCTTCTCAGACAAAGGTGGTTCAACTTGGGAAGCCAATTCTCTCCAACGTTGAGCATATTCCTTGAAAGATTCCTTTTCCTTCTGAGCCATATTCTGAAGTTGACGACGATCAGGTGCCATATCCAGATTATACTTGTACTGTTTCATGAACGCATCAGCTAAATCTTGGAAATTCTGAACACAACCCTTTTCCAAACTCATGTACCACTTCAACGAAGCACCACTTAAACTGTCTTGAAAGCAATGAATGAGCAAATTCTGGTTGTTGGTGTAAGCAGTCATCTTTCTGTAGTACATGGTCAAATGACTCCTTGGACAAGTATGCCCCTTGTACTTCTCGAACTCGGGAACTTTGAACTTGGACGGCATGACAAGATTTGAAACAAGACCCATATTATCAGCATTCACACTAAAGAAATTGCTTCCTTCCATAGCTCTTAGCCTCTTTTCCAATGCCTGATATTGCTCACGGACTTCTTCAACTTCACCACAATCTCCTTGACTAACACTTCGAGAACCAACAGGACGGTAATCATAGAGAGGATTGTCATAACGAGCTGGAACAGCTTGAACAGTAGTATGAACAACAGGTGGAGGTTCAGAAAAGACCGGAGGTTGGAATATCTGCCTCGAAGTTTGACCCACCATAGAAGCATTGACATATGTTGGAGAGAAATTCTCAGGTAACCCAAATTCTGGCCAAGTAGAAGGTGGCTTCTGAACCTGTAAAGGATCAACAACAGCAGTGGAGACTTCGGAAATAACAGTCCTCTGAGGTGGATCAGTCCTAGCCATCAACACTTGCATCATCTCGGTAAGCTTAATCATGCCTGATTTCAACTCATCAATTTCCATTCTAACTTCCATGTTATGTTTCTCTTGGTCTGCCATTCTTTGTCTGACAGCAGCTCTAGTTCCGTACTTGTGCGGAGGAATCAGCTTGACGGTAGACAGACAACTCTGAAGATGGAGACAGACAAGGATAAGTGTTCTGGACAACCTGGATAAATGCATGAAGTATGCAAATGATGCAATGCAAATGCAATGTTGTTTTTGTTATTGTTTGATTTTCGAGGAATTCAAGTTATTAATTTGTAAACATCAAAGCATGAAGGAAGTAAATCCTAAATTTGATGAAAGCATTGATCAAGTTATCATCAAGATCAATCATCCATTTTGGTGGATTAGGGTTTTCACCCTATCAACACCCAAGATCCATTGAGTTTGATGAAACTTATGATGTTTACAAAGAAAGACCTATGAGTTCCTTGGAAATCAAACGAATGCATGGTTTATGTATCCATCATAATCAAGGTCACACAAACAAGGTTCAAAGTCACGAGCATGGAGTTATGGTTAAAAACCACCCACAAAGGTATGTACTAGGGAATTTTGTACCTGCCAAACGGGTTCTACAAAGGTTCCCAGAGTTTTCAATCTTCTATCGGATACTACCAGCACACACAATTGCTCATGGGCACCAATAATATTCCTAAAAAGACCTCGTCTGAGCGTAGCATCGCATGACAACAAGAACAAATTGGTACTTGAACATGTTTCTGCGCTACATCCTAAAAAAGGCTTAGATGGGTAAAAAGGGTTCTAGGTCATTCAGCTTCTACGGACACTCACTATTGAAAATAATAGCGTTCTTACGATAGCTCGTAACAACATCTACTACCTTCCATGAGGCCTCCACTGATTGGGGTTCCACCATATGATGTTCATGTTAAGGATCGCTCCTGACATGCAACTATTGGTCTTACCACCTCCTATCTCAAGTTACTCACAAAAGTTCGGGTTAGAACTTTATCTCATATCACAAGGTATCACCCAAGTAACCACATAAACAGATAAGAATATATACAAAATAAGATATATACAAAAAGAAAAAGCAAACAATAAGCAATAACATAAACACACAGATAAACAAAATAGGCTAAACCCACTTAAGAAAGTCCCCAGCAGAGTCGCCACTTTTCTGTAGCGGCAAAAATTTGAGTTTAAGTCATTTGGTTAACTTAAATCGTTAAAAAGCAAGAGTCGCCACCGAACTTTTTTAATTCCAAAAGAGGAAAGGGAAAAAAACTCGAAAAAAACCACAAAAGAAAACTGGATACGGGGGTTGGTTATGTAAGGGGAAGGTGTTAGCACCCCTCACATCTGTGGTACTCCACAGGAACCTTTTGAAAATCTGTGTTTATGTTAAAACCATTTTGTTTGCTAAAAGGAATGAGAAAAGAAATATATATACAAAAAAGGTTATTTACAAAAGTTTGCTCGGCAAGACGTTGTGTCTTGTGCCTACATACCTCCTCAGTGCAATGGAGAAGTCAGAGCATTTGTAGTTCTGCTCAAAAGTTTTGAAAAAAAAAGTTTTATTGAAAACAAGTTTTAAAGGGAAAAAAGTGCAAGGGCACAAAAGAGTTTAAAGAAGATCACATGACAAAAGTCAAGGTTTTATTATGAAAAAAAGTTTTGAAAACAGGTCGATGGCGGTGCACAAGACACTCGACTTACAAAGAGTTGGTTGGGAGCTTGGTATATGGACCAAGTAATGCGGGGGTGAACATTTTATTTAAAAAGATGGAAAGAAGTAAATAAAAACATACAAGCTCATACGGGTAAAATCCATACAAACAAGCATACAAGTTCAAGCATAAAGGGATGAACATGAAAGAGGTAAAATAAGAGTGTACGTGCAAGTGTGGTTGATGGCGATGCGTGGAGTGCAATCGACTTATGGTAGAAAACGGCTAAGAACCTAATTTTAGTTTGAAAAACGGTTAAAACATGCAAGCAATAATAAAGCGGTAAAGGAAAGCGGTAAAATTATTACAAGGCCTCGGGGATGGGGATTACACACTTAACGAATGGGGATGAAAATAAACTACGAATTATTACAACCCAATCGAAAAATAAAGCGGAAAATAAAAGATAATATATACAAAAATTAAAATTAAAATAAATTATAAATGTCCAAAAGCAATATCCAAGAGCTCAATGATAGTAATACCTCACAAAAGTCAAGAAAACATTAGCAACGGATATATATAATGATGCATGAGTAAATGACAAAGATATACTAACAAATATTAATCAAAATTAACTAAAGAGAAAATAACAATAAGCATATTAAATCCAAAAAAAGAAATTAAAATAAGCAACATATTTTTGGTATTTTAAATATGAAAAATAAAATCTAATTCTAAGCATGTTTTTGGTATTTTTTAAATATGAGAAATTAAACTAATCAATTATCATGAGAAACTAAACTAATCAATTAACATGAGAAAATAAACTAACAAAATTAACTTAACAAAATATTTTTTATATTTTTAATATGCAAATAAAATGAAAATCTAAGTATTAAAATATTTTTGTATTTTTTTTTATATTGAAGACTAAAACAATTATCAAAATAAAACTAAAGAAGACAATAGAATTAAAATGGACTTAGAACAAGCAGTAGAATGGGGTGCAAGTAAATAAGATTCGCTGGCCCAAAATCTATAGGCTCAAGAAAATCAGAAAAACTCAGACTAAAGGGGGTGCGCTGGACTATACAGCGGTGTAGCCAGTAAAACGAGTTGGGCCGGATCAACACAAGCCCAAAAGCAAATCAAATCAGTCCCAAGGGGGGTCTATGCGTGACAACAGGGTGTTAAAGATCAGCAAAACAAAATGGGCTTAATCAAATCATGCCCAACATTAACATTGGGACAAAACCCTAATGAATACATGAGGGACCGTCCGTCCTCTTTCTCACGTTCCTCTCTCACTCTGTTCCGATTCTCACTCACACTCTGCTCTGTTCATCTCTCGTTCTGTTTCTAATCCTCACTCATAAATCTCATTTCATATTTTCTTTCTCAACATGTTATCAAATCTCAAACGAAAAACAAAAACAACAAATCAATCTCACCAATCGATTCTCAAACATCTCTCACTCACAAATCAAACAAATGAAAAAACGAGAAAATCAACACAAACTTCACACATCAAACCAATCCATATAGCATATGATGATACAACAAATACTCAGTTCAAAAGTTCGCAAAATCAACAACAACAACAAAAACGGAATCAACATTATGGGTTCGTATAAACAAGTGAAAGTAAAGAAGAGTTAATCGATTTGAAGTTACCGGGTCCGTGGAGCCGATGCGTGTTGTGTTGATTGATCTCGCGTCAGTGATAACTTGTTCGATGAAGGATCTGCTTCGTTGATGTCAAGCTATTCTGCTCTGAGTTCGTTGAAGATGCGAATCGGTGGATGCGGCTCGATGGTTGTTGGTGATCTGCAAGCGGTGTTGAGTATCGATTCTACAGATTTGGTTGTTGTGTCCGTGTTGCAAAACCGGTGACGTGCGATGACGCGATAACTTGTTCGATGAAGGATCTGCTTCGTTGATGTCAAGCTATTCTGCTCTGAGTTCGTTGAAGATGCGAATCGGTGGATGCGGCTCGATGGTTGTTGGTGATCTGCAAGCGGTGTTGAGTATCGATTCTACAGATTTGGTTGTTGTGTCCGTGTTGCAAAACCGGTGACGTGCGATGATGATAGCTTGAGTTGAAGAAGCTGCGGTTTATGCGGATGGAGGTTTTGAGTTTTGTGGTGATTTGTTGATGTGCGGTGTCGCGTGAGCCTTAGCGTCGCAGAATGGATCACGCCGGTGTTGAAGGATATGTGGATCCGCAAGGTGTTGTGATTTGGTTGAAGGTTTTGAAGGAGATATGAAATTGAAAGTGTTTGGTTCTGAGAAATTTCTGAGTGTAAATGATGTATGAAGGTTTGTATGTATTATGAGGTGAAGTCGGTGATGAACGAAGAAGGTTGGTGTTTGAAGTTTAATGGAAGCTGAAGGTTATATGGTGAGTGATTGTTATGAACGGCGGGGAATTATTTGTTTCTCAGAACTTTGGAGGAAGCATTGTGGTTGTATTTTGGCAGAGTTTTGATACAATTTTCTTCCTCCGTTTGAATGTGTGATTGCATCTGTTTATATAGAATCATGAGAGTGAGGGTATCATGGTCTTTGTGATGAAGAAAAAGATAAGATCAAAAAGGGATCCGATGGAAATTGTGAGATGAGAGAATCAAAGTTTGTTAGAGGTGGATGAGCAAGTGCTGATTTCGTGGGATTTTGGAGAGGAAAATGTGTGCAAAACGCCTGAAAGGCTTTGTGAGAAAAATGCAAGTTTGTTGGAGTTTTTGTCTTATTTGATTATCTAGAAGTTGTGATGTCATGAAATGGTGAATGAAATACTCTTGCTGTTGAAATCGTGACTTTTCTCCCTTGGCTTCACTAGTGATTTTTGGACCAAACAAACAATTGGATCAAACAAAGTAAATGGGCTTGTAGTCTTCTTTGTATTCAATGGGTTAGACTTTTATTTGCACTACCTAATAAGAAAAAAGAAAGTACAAACAAATAATAACCAAACAACAACAAAAAAAAAATGATTTAAAATTTTAATAAAAATTCAATCTAAAAATAAATTGAATTAAGATTAAAATATTAAAGTCATAAAAGGGTTAGTAGGAAACAAATATTATTAATCGAACAAAAAAAATGCATGTGATGAATGTATATATATATATTTTTTTAATTTTTTGAATGAGAATGATGCAAATGAGTACTACATATAAATTTTTTTGGATTTTTGAGATAAAATAAGAATACTAAATGTAAATGATGTAGATAAAAAGTCGGGGCAAAATTTAGGGTACAACACATTGTTGTTGCCCCGGAATTGAAATACATGCTAAATTTCGATTTAATTCATGATAATTGGTTCCTTAACCTTGTTGACATATTTCCAAGACATCGGTACTGCATTTGTCCGCTTTTTCGACCATTTTTCCATGCATTTCTTTGTCGAGTGCATTGCTTCCTCGTATTTGATTTCATGCTTCTGAAACATGTTCGCTTCATATTTCTTCATGATTCACCCTTGTTTTGTCTTGCGATTTCTTGTTATTTCTAATAATTTTGCTATCTTATGCAAGGAATTGTCTCTTTTGAGACTTGTATATACACTATTTATTGCTTTGCATGGATTTTGATTTTCTTGCAGGTGAATTATTCAGATATGTATGACGCGCATTCTGACTTGTGATTCGCTTTCACACCGATTCTTTTATGCTTATTTCAGATGATTAAACTTTCTGACTTGCTCTGTTATTGATGACAGCTTACGCGAAGTTCTTCGGGTTTCTTGCTTTTTGCTGCTTGCTTACTACGAATTACTATCCCTTCGATAATGATTCTTGTTTCCCTTTTATTCTTTCTCGCATCATCCGTTGCCATGAGAAACATGATAGACATTCATTTTTTCCTTTTTAAATTCCATGAGAAGTAGGATTGGGATTCCTTGCCACTTGGAGGGTATACTAGAAGTCCTCAAAGGAGTCTCTATTTTGTGTGTTTACTTTTGTGCTTGCAGGAGTCAATGATGTCGTAAGACCTCATCGAAGGCAACATCGTTAAGTCCTCTTTGGTAGGCAAGTGGAAAGGGTCTATAATCGACCCCCACCTGTTTCATCGAGTCGTTCAGTTAGCGCGTGTTACTCGCCATTTCTTTTGAACTCGTCCCCCGATCTTGTTATCAAGTTCGTTAAATGGAAAAGAATCCTGCAATTGGATCCCCACAGTTTTTGTCTAGCTCGCGTCGCCCGACGCTGATGCTTTTTGCACAAACGCACAAGAGACTATTCCTCTTTCTTCCCATGATAACTTGTTTGCCTTGGAGGACTTGCCTCATTGGCTAAAGCTCCCCATTTTCCTACTTTCTTTTGCTTGTTTGCCTCGGAGGACTTGCCCCGTTGGCTAGAGCACTCCCCTGCCCCCGGGTCACTACCTCGGTAGTTGTTTGCTTGACGAGTGGTGCTCGATTGTATGCTTATATGATTGTGATTCCTGTTCACCCACCTGACATGTATGGTTGTTACATAAATGATATGATTGTGATTCCTAATCACATGCTTGTTTGTGATTCCTGTTCGCTTGTTATTTGTGATTCCTGTTCACCTTGTGATTCCTGTTACCACACCTCACATGTATTCCTGTTACATATTTTCCATACTTGTATGCCTGTTACATGTATGTTCTCTGATTGTGATCCCTGTTTACATATTATGCATGTATGTCTGTTACATGTATGTTATCTGATTGTGATTCATGTTCACACTTCACATGTATTCTTGTTACATGTTTGTCTTACTGGTTGGCTTTTTCATGCGTGTATGCCTGTTACATGTATGTTATCTGATTGTGATTCCTGTTCACATTGTGATACCTGTTCACACACATTACATGTATTCCTGTTACATGTTTTACCTGTGATTCCGGTTCGTCTACCATGTTTTATTTATGATTCCTGTTCGCACACTTATTTGTGATTCCTGTTCACATGTTCTATCTGTGATTCCTGTTTGTATGCTTATTTGTGATTCCTGTTCACATGTTATGTTTGCAATTCCTGTTCGCCTGCTTATTTGTGATTCATGTTCACATTTTATATTTGTGATTCCTGTCCGCCTGCTTATTTGTGATTCCTATTCACATGTTTTATCTGCCATTCCTGTTTACACGCTTAATCTTGATACTTGTTCACATGTTATATTTGTGATTCCTATGCTTATTTGTGATTCATGTTCACATGCTTATTTGTGATACATGTTCACATGCTTATATGTGATGCTTGTTCACATGCTTATTCATGATACTTGTTCACATGCTTATCTGTGATGCTTGTTCACATGTTCACATGTCTATATGTGATGCATGTTCATATGTCTTAGCTTAGGTGCTTGATTCCGTCTTACTAGGAGATGTGGGCTGAGATAGAAACCAAACGTAGTTAGCCAAACTATGACGCTCTGATTTCTACATTGCACGTTGGAGGTACGTAGGCATAGGGTACGAACGCCATATAGAGCGAATTTTCTCTTTATCTTGGTTATCTTTTCATTGCATGTTCCCTCAGTATATTACATGTCTCACACACACACACACACACACACACACACACACACACACACCCTTAGATTATAAACTAGCAAGAGTGGTTCTTGTGGAGTACCACATACGTGAGGGGTGCTAATACTCTCTCTTTGTGTAACTGACACCCTTACCCGTTCTTTGTTCGTGAGACCTTGTTGTTTTCTTTTAGGTTTTCTTTGATGTTTTCCTTTCCCCCCGCGTAGGATAAATAAATGTTCAATGGCGACTTTATTGTTTTTGATGAGTTTTCCAGTTGCTTCAGTAACCCTTCGACGGATGAAACCTTTAACTTGACGTATATGAATAACAGTTTTAGGGTTTTTCGATCCTGCCCTTTGTTTAAGGACCCTACTGATTATTTAGGCTGGTTAGAGAAGATAAAAAAGAAGAAATCCCAAGTCTGAAAAGACATTAGTATTTTAAACTTGATTCAACTATCGAAAACAGGGTCTGCCTATTGCCAAACCATGTTAGTTTCTTCTCAATATCTCTGGGATAACACCCATCATACCTTTCATCTTCCTTATGGAATGATGACATCCACAAGGGGTGAAATAAGAAATTTCCTTTTTTATACGGTTCTCTTAAATCGATTTATTTACACACCCTTAAATGTAAACAAAGATGGAGAATAGTTGAACTCATACAAATTCAGGCTTAATGATTCCTGAAATAAAATATGTAGAGCATACTTATAGTTATTGGTTCAGATCATCAGTTTCGTGGTTCATAAAAACTAAAACCGATAACCGAACCAAACCACATCGATTTTCATTGATTCAGTTCGACTTTGGAACCAAACCAAAATCAATCAACTTTTTTAGTTTGGTTTAGTTTAAATTCTCCGTTTAATTGGTTTTTTTTATCCACTTACACCCATATAAAAATTGAGAATTTCTTTCTTCACCTCCCTATGGGGCTGACCCCCAGCGAAAACCCCTAAATACCCCTACTTCGAAAATGCATTTCCGAAGTAAATTTTTCACTATTTCGGAAATGCATTTCCGAAATATTTTTTTTTTCAAAATTTTCCCAGAATTCGGAAATGTACTTCCGAAAATATCAAATAGGGGTGTTTTTGGAGATGTATTTCTAAAAACACCCATTTTTAATGGTTTCGAAAGTATACTTCCGAAAGAAGGCAAAGTTGTTTATAGGTCTCTACTATACATCCATTATATGATCCTTTGTCAGTTCTCTCAATGGTGGGATCCATTGTCCCCTCCAAACTGACATGATATGGTTTTAGCCTTAGAGAATTTCTAGTTTCTACTACTTTCTTTTTAGCTTCTACCTGCAGTTTCTGACCTAGAATATATCAAATATTTTACTATATTACTTACTAGGGGTGGACAAAGTTTTAAGTATGTTAGACAAAGTCTTTAGTTTTTATTTACAATTTTAATAATAATATGGAAAGAAAAGATAGACTCAAAATTTTCACTATGCCTAGCCTATGCATGATTGACGGTACACATTAATTATTATTAGTCTTATTTTTGACAGAGTAATTAAGAGCATCCACATCCATGCTACCCAAGTTAGTGGTATAAGTGGACCCTACTTAATTTATTATATTTTTTTTATACTTTTACCACTTCACTAAATTTTCCAAACATCCATACCACTCACTTAAAATTCTAAATTGGGTACCACTTGTCTCACAATTATTTTAAGCTACGGTACTTTTCTTTGGCAACGGTGGTTTAGAAATTTGGTCCAATTTATTTTAAGTAATAATATTTTCCGACACATGGTGGCTTAAAAACACAATGCTACCACCGATGTGTATGCTCTAATGTCATTTGCTTGGAAGAGTTGAAATGACAATTTATTATTTTACTAAATTAGTACTTTTTTCAAGAAATGCATTTCCCCAAGCTTTTCCACTTCAGCTTTTCAACTTTCTTCTACACATCATCACACAAACAAGGTAAAATCAAATGGAAACCGAGTTCTTTAAAGCATATATTTCTTCTCATTAATTTTTTATTCCATTGCTATTTTTTAAAATCAAGAAACAAATGAACTCTTTTTTCGGAAATGCACTTTCGAAACCCAAAAAATGGGTGTTTTCGTAAATGCATCTCCGAAAACACTTTTTTTTGGTGTTTTCGGAAGTGCATTTTCGAAATCAATTTTTTTTCAAAAAAAAATAATTTCGGAGATGCATTTCCGAAATAAAGGGGCATTTTGGGGTTTTCAGCGCGGGTGACCAAGAAGACTAGGAGGTGAATAAAAAAATTTTCGAAAAATGAATGTATTGAATTGTGTTAAATTTTTTAAAGTGAAAAACAAAATCATTAAATTTTATTTTATTTGAAACACAAGCTCCCCAACCAAACTAAAGTACTACATAAATAAACGCGTCAAATCGAGTCAATTTTGACATTAAATTGCGGGTTTGGATAAAAGATTGGTCAACCTGGGTCCAACCCAACCCGTTAAATTGCTTTCGCTAACCATCACTAAGTTATAAATAAGCAGTTTTTTTTCCTTGTAGAAGATTGATTTGTGCTTGGTATCAGTATCACTATCAAGCAACTCCTCCATCTGAAACCCATGCGGAGTCTCGATCGCAACAATATGACCGAAAGCTCTCTGTCTTCACTTCCACGCAAACTTGTCGTCGTCATGCTCAATCGTAAACCCTCTCACTATTTACTTCACGCTTTATTCAACCCTACCTTGTTATAACATTTTTGCATTCACAATGTAGCCTTGGAAATCAATGAGAAGTCATTGAAGCGCACTCTATCGGATTTTAGAAATCTATCAATCTCCGATTCTTCTCCAAACGGTATGCTTCTATTCTATTCTATTCTTTTTCTCTCAATTCTTTTTACTATTTTCGTTATGAACGGTAAAGTCGCAATGTAGGGTTGGAAACCATTGAGAGGCCATTCAAGCGTCCTCTATTGGACCCGAAAATAACCGTGACAGATAGCTCTTCGGTTACTGGTTCTCCATGCAAGCGTGTGTTCGTTAGGGTCAAACGAAAACCCTTTCAATCTCCACTTGATGCTTTATGTAATCCTCCCTTCTCCTTTTGTTTTTCTCATTCAACAATGCTTTTTTGGATTTTACTTTTATTCTTACATGACATTTTCTATCTAGGGTTGGAAATCAACAAGATGCCATTGAAGCATCCTCTCTTGGATTTTGGAAATCTATCCATCCTCAATTCTTCTCAAAACAGTATTCTGTTTTTCTCTTTCTCTCTAATGTTTTGTTTTGTTCCAGAGAATTGATAGCAACGCTCTCTTTTCAACACTTTCTTATTGGTTGTAATATGTGTGGGTCCCTCATTTTGAAAATAGGTCCCACGTAAAGTGGTAGGATCCACACATATTACAATCAATAAGAGAGCGAAAGTTTGAGAGAGTGTTCTTAGCATTTCTGTTTGTTTTATTATCACTCCCAACAATGTAATTCCTCTTTTCCTTTTTAGTGGAACTTCATAAGAAGCTGGTTTTGGTGCAACATGTCAAGACAATAAGCAGCCCTGAGGACACTTTAGATATTGTGCACTCATTTCTGGTTAGTATCCCATCTAGATCATCATGTACAATTCTTTCTCTGTATGATATACGAATGTCGTGACGTGTTTGTTTTTGAATTTAAACCTTCCCCTCTCACGGGAATTTGTACTTCATTTATAACATCATTGCACTGTGATTTGATAATATGAATACATAATATCTTGTTGATTGGCTTGTTTTTCAAGGAACCTCATTCCAGAAGTGCTTCTGAATCTAAGTCGAAAGTTGGGAAAAGAAACAACTTCAAAAAAGTTAATGTAACTCTCTCTTCTTGACTTCTTATATTTCTTCTATTTATGCTTAATATAGTAAGTTAGATTAGTTTGATAAAAAATTGTTCTATTTCTTTCATTTATAGCGTCTCCTTAATTTTTTGTGAAATAATCTAATATGAGACTCTGATGGGACGGAGGGAGTATATTCAGAGATTGGAGTAATTTATCTAACAAGTTTGCTTGCACAATTTCTTTTATGCCTCATTGTATCTCGCAGTCTTCAGCTATAGATGATCGCTTTAAGCAAATAAGGAAGACAGCAGATGAAAATGCATTACTGAAAATATGCCAGTTTTATGACATTGTTCGTGTTGACTCTGAAGAAAAAGTTAAAGAGGTGCAAAAGGAGTAAGTATTTCCAGCAAAGTTTGGTCATTATCTTTGTATATGAATAATTGTCATAAAGAAACACTTATCCTGTGAAATAATGCAGAGATGTCTCCTCGGAGGATCAAAGACTTTTGGCTAATTTCATCCCTCTACTGATAGATGTTATTCCTAAGGCTGCTGCAGAGATTGAAGCTGACATAAGTGTTCATTCTAAACAAGGTTATTACTTGTTGTTTAGTTGCAAACTACAGATCTTGCTACCTTTTCCTCAAGTTGCATTTATTTTATTTAAATAGTTGATGTATGATAGAAAAGTTCTGCTCAAAATAAAGATAAAATTTTATCGGACAACTGTAAGACGAAAGATGTTGTACGTGACAAAATACTGGGCGATAATGAACCAATGAGAAAATAAACTAAGTATAACAAAGATGAAGATATTGTGCTAGATGTGCGATAAGACTATATAAGATAAGATTAGAAATGTCAAAATTAGAGACCATGTTGGAATAACATCTATAGAAGAAAAGATGGTGGAGAATGGGTTTAGGTGGTTTAGACTTGTAGAGATAAGATTTGTTGATTCTGCAGAAGGAGAGTAGATCAGAAATAGCTAGAGGTAAAAGACCTAAAAACTATAAAAGAAACTATTAAAAAATATTTCAAAATTAACGAGTTGGTTCGGAACATGATATTTGATTTGATAGAGTATTATGACATAGTTTGATCTATGTAGCCGACTCCTCTTCGGGCACATAGATCAGGGAACATCTTTTCTCAAAAAAGAAAAAGTTATCTTCTGGCATTTTATCAATGCTATATTTTCATGAATACTTCCAAAAGTTATTTGAAATTTGTGGTTGCTGACCTACTCACTTGTATCTAAGCTGTTTCTATTTACATGGTTATGGTGCACTGTGTTATGTGACATATACAGGACACTATGTTTATGACCTTTACACTCTGACGGATGAGAGGATGGAAGAAGAAGATTCTTCAAATTCATATCCACTGTGGGTATTTCATTTATAAATGTTTAATCTGATTTCTTATTCTTGCTTCTTGACACTGTTGTGCATCTCTGACTTAGAGTTCAAGTTGAAGATGAACATTTTTATGATGGACCTGACGATTCGGATTATGAAACTGACCACTCAGATGGTATTTCCCCGTGTCTTTTTTCACATTTACCGTTAATTTAGACCACTATTGATTGAAAACTAATTTACACTTGTCAGATGTAGACACTTCAGGGATTGATTATCCGGCCAAGTTTTCGGAAGAAGAAGGTTCTGAGTGTGAATCTGAAGAAAGAAAGCATGACAGCTCTTGTAATGAATTGTTAGATGAAAATATATAGGCAGTGATGCTGATCTGGTGGATGATGAACATTGTTGGTAGTCTTACCAAACGAAGCCATCAGATTTTACACTAGATTGATGTTTTGATGTTTATAGCATTGCTTAGTTTGTTGACTTGATGCCTTGTATATTCGAGGCTAGGGATGGAAAAAAGAATCAAATTCAATGGGGGTATTCGCAAAGACAGCTGTTATGAGGGTTGGTTATTAGCCCATGAAATGGTTTGAATCTAGATAGCTATAAAACTAGAAGATTAACTTCATCAACAATAAAATCCAAGATTAACTTCATCAACAATAAAAGTATCTTTTCTTGTATATAACTATAAAACTAGAAGTATACGTTGTGTTTTTTTTTTTTTTTTTTATAAACAAGAGGACCAAAGCCCGAAAGAAAGAAAAAACTACACAGCTACCACTCGAAGGGTAGATAAACCAGAGGAATCTTTGTGAATAAGGTTCGAGAGAAAATCAGGAACTTCATCGTAAACGTTACAACCGGTCTTCAAACGGCGCCTAACTTTTGCTAACTCATCCGCAACACTGTTTGCTTCTCGAAATGTATGATCAAACTTCACAACATCATGCTTGGCCATTAAAACGCGAATTTGCCGAATTAGAGCCAAGTCGGAATCACCACTATTCTCTTTATTCAAGATTGCACTAACAACTCTCTTAGAGTCAGTATTAATAATGACTTTTCCAAAACCTCTTGAGGAAGATAATTTGAGACTTTCATAAACTCCCCAAACTTCAGCCATAAACACATTACAGACTCCAATAAACTTGGAGAAACCACAAAGCCACTTGCCGTGATCATCACGAATAACACCGCCACAGCCAGACAGATTGTCGGTGTCGCAAGAACCGTCCACGTTGATCTTAACAAAAGAGGGTTCAGGAGGTATCCATTTGATTTCTTCCAATGACGAATTTTTCCCCACAATGGACTGATGCCAAGACATGGATGAAGTATAATCTCGAATCCGATTCGCTATGCTGCTCCCAGTGTTATACGGTCTAGAATGGTCTTCCTTATGAATATCTTTATTCCTCCATGTCCAAATAGCATGACATCCAGTAGCCCAAGTATTACACCAAGTGCTGTTACTGCCATGACTAAGCAAATTATCATGGATCCACTCCTGAAGAGTACCTGCAAAAAAACTAAACCATAAGTTAGTTGGGACCAAGCTATCCCATGTTTTCTTAGCAATCGGGCAGTCTCGCATGGCATGTAACGTCGACTCGCAAACATCCCCGCACAATTGACAAGTAGCAGCTCCTATACAACAAAGGCTCTTACGATAGTTTGTCATAAGCCTATCATGCGTAAGCAACCAAATGAAAACTTTCACACGTTCTGGAACTTTAAGTTTCCAAATCTTAATCCAGATTTATACATTCTCGTCAACAGAGGCCTCCTGAAATTTCCGGTACATATGGCTGACAGAGAAGTAACCATCATTAGAGCCCACAAATTGGAGCTTATCGTCGGTGTCCTGATCCATTGGCGGCAGAGCTGCTTCAATGGCCAGGTGAAGGGGGGAAGAAATCCAGCCATCCAAAAGCTGCCAGTTCCAATTACCATCAGTGCTGATTAAGTCACAAACTTTTGCATTTTGAAGATCACGAGGAATATCTAAATTATAATCGGCAATGCACTTGCCGGTATCTAACCAACAATCATTCCTGGCATGGATAGTATGTCCGTTACCGATGTTCCAAATACAAGAATCCTGCAGGTCTGATATGGCTTTCACAATGTTTCTCCATATATGTGAGTCTGTTCTGCGGCTTCTAATGGCAGGCTGACAGTCTTTCAGCAGGTATTTGCCGCAGAGAACTTCACACCACAGATCAGAAGAGTTGTTCATCATTTTCTAGCTTAACTTCATAATGCAAGCTTGGTTCATAATCGCAAGATCTCGAAGACCCAGCCCACCATGATCCTTATGACGCATAACTGTCTCCCACCCAACAGCATGCATTTTCTTCTTGATATCAGTATCGCCCCACACGAAATTACGCTGCAATTTTTGGATCTCATTGATACACGCTTTAGGAATTAAGTTTGTCATCATGGGATAAACAGGAATTGCTTCAATAACACTCTTAGCCAGCGTAATTCTGCCCTCCATAGACAGAGTACGAGTTTTCCAATTCGCCAACTTGGAAGAAACTTGGTCTATGAGATACTGGTAATCTTGCCTTTTGATAGCTTTTCCACTTAAAGGAACTCCAAGATATTTTCTAAACTTATTAGTTTCACGGAAACCAGATAAATGAGAGAGTTTCTGCCGCACATTTCTTTTGACATTATCTGAGAAAAGAATACTAGATTTAGCTGTACTCACTTCCTGACCAGAAAGCTTGCAAAAAGTATTCAGGGAATTTAAAACACAATTCATTTGATCTTCCTTAGCTTCTCCGAAAAGAAGGAGATCGTCTACAAACATTAAGTGGGATATGGTCAAGCCATTGGTACCTAATTTCACACCATTCCAACTCTTCCTGCTGACTTCATGTTCAATAATGTGGGAGAGTTTATCCATACATAGAACAAAGAGATATGGAGACATCGGATCTCCTTGACGAATACCACGCTGCGGGCGAAAGAAATCACCTCTATTACCATTCCAATTGATGTTAGATACAACACTCGTGGCACCATGCATGATGAGGTTAACCATATTATCAGGAAGACCAATTTCAACAAGAGTTCTCCTGATAAACTCCCAATTAATCTTGTCGTATGCCTTAGCCAGATCAATCTTAATAGCGAAAAAACCTTTCTTTCCTTTTTTCTTGACCATGCTATGCATAACTTCCGTGGCAATAATAATGTTCTCTTGAATTGCTCTCCCGGGTACAAAACCAGTTTGATACGGAGAAACAAGATACGACATGAGAGGTTTTAGTTTCTCTACTAAAACCTTGGTGACAACTTTGTATATGGTATTGCATAAGGATATAGGCCAGAGTTGACTCACAAGATTTGGTTGACTAGTCTTCGGAATCAAACAAATATTTGTTTTGTTAACCTCACTAATATCGCTAGGGTGCTTCCAGACCTGCTGCATAAATTTGCACATATTATTCCCCACAATCTCCAAATCCTTTTGATAGAAACCTGCATGGAATCCAGCTGGACCCGACGCCTTCCACGGCTTCATTAGAAACAAGGCCCTCTTAACTTCTTCCACTCTAATGTCCTCGTTAAGCTGGGAGATAGTATTGCTATCGAGCTTTGGAAAGGTGATCTCAGTTTGGAACCACGGGCACCACATATTTAGGCACCTGAATAAGCCCTTGAAATAATTAGTGACCAACTGCTGTAGACTATCTGGATCCTCCACCCACTTCCCATCATCATCTTTGAGCATCATAATTCTATTCCTCTTCCTTCTAGTAATAGCTTTCATATGATAATACTTCGTATTACGGTATCCATCCGCTAACCAACTGGCTCTCGATCTTTGGAACCACATCAACTCTTCCTGTTTCAGAATAGTGCTAAGTTCTGACTGCAAGTTCGCCTCTAAACGTTTCATGCCACCATAATTATAATGCAGCTACAGATTTTTCTGAATGCCATTCAACCGTCGCATGAGTTCAGCTTTTTTTCCTTCAACTTCATCAAAAGTGTCATACTTCCAATCCTTAATACCATCTCTAGTGTTTTTGAGATTCCGCGTCATGGAATAATCGTTATTCCAAACTTGCTGGAGCATGTCATGATAAGAGTTATTTAGGAGCCAAGCATTTTCGAACCTAAATGGCTTATTAGGCTTGTTATGAATATCCATAGTAGGAACGACGAGGATAGGATGATGATCCGAGAATTCGACCCGAACCAGAACTTTAACAATCGCATCAGGAAAACACCATCTCCAATTGTCATTACTTAGGGCTCTATCAAGTTTTTCATAAATACGTTGACCACCATGGAAAATTGGGCCACGCCATGTGAAATTCGGACTTTTAGCTTCAAGATCATTCAGGTTGCAATTTTTAATTCTATTACGGAACAAGGCACATCTGCTTTGGGACGGTTGTAATCCACCCTTTTTCTCTGTGCTCGCAGCTATATCATTGAAATCACCTTCTAGGAGCCACAAATCATTGGCAGTAGTAGAGATATTTGACAACTCTTCCCACAACAGTTTCTTATCATTCTCATTAGGAGTAGCATACACCGCGGTAAAGAGGTACTCCTGATTTTGATTAGTTCTTACTCGGAGATGAATAAACTGGTTGTTGCTTTTACATAGATTTACAGTCATTAACCTGGACTTCCACACCACTACAATGCCTCTAGAAAAACCTCTATTTTCCACAATCTCCTTTTCATCATAGCCCAACTTCTCAAAGTTATTTTTTTAGCAAATTTGGATTGCATATAGTTTCCAAAATTGCCACCATAGAAGGATTATACATACCTATGTAGTATTTACAATATCTGTAATAAGACTTGCTAGCTGCACATCTGCAATTCCAAACCAATATCTTATTTGGTGTATTAATCATAAGAAAATTGAGTAGAACAAAAAACATACAGTCTTAAGCTCCTAAGGGAGTCTCTTCAACAACCTCCATTGTAAGTTCAACCTCACTTTCAATGGTAGTTCCTTCACTAGTATTCACGACAGTTTGATTTTTTGTACTGATATTGTCAAATTCAGAACCACTGTTTATGCCAACTGTGTCAGGAGGTTCATCCACTTTATTGTAATCCTCCTCTTGATCATGCATGCTTCCTAATATCGAAATGACATTAGTAGTAGCTGCGTGGATGTTTTGATCGGTGGAGTTTCTAGACTTCAAAGTATAATCCTTCTGTTGCAAATTATACATACTAGATTGGCTTTCTGTATTACTATGCCAAAGGTTATTCTTGCCAAATAAATCTTCTAAGCCTTTCTTGCTAATACTGCTAGCTTTCTCCTTGGTGTGAATACCTCCTCTTGTGGACAAAGTAATGACTTTGCTTATAGTAGACAACTTCTTCTCTTGCGCTTTCTTTTTTGTTTTACTAATTCGCTCCTTATTTTACCACTATTATGCATTTTGATCTCCCCTTTATTAATTTCCATGTTGTTCAAAGACTGAACTAGCTCATCACTACTTGCTCCCCCTTTCTTACTCGTGTCAGCATTTCCCTGTTTATTTCCCAAAATGGAAATATTCTTTTCCATTCTATCTTCATTGCTTCTATTGTTATCTTTCTCCTCTTGATTAATTGTAATAGCACCGTCATTAAAATTGTCCCTAACAGGTTCTTTCCCCAATAAAGCCTCCAAATCGCCATTCAATGCATTAAATCGGGATCCCCCTATTATTGGAATACTTGTGATTGTCTTCGGATTATTGTCCTCCCCGCTTTGATGATCACCGGATTTTTTTTACCACCGCTGAGGTTAGAGATACCCTCATTCTCTTTTCCTTTCTGCGTACGTTTTGGCTTTTGAGCAACTACCCAGGGGCCTTTATTTTCACAATCCGGACTGTTTCTAGCATTGAGATTGTTGTTAGACACAATTCCACTCTGCCGACCATTCTCATATACCCCCCCTCTCCCTCCTTGATCCTCCAAATTTATCTCAGCACTATTTGGACAAGCTTCTTTGTAATGACCAAATTTCCCACAAATCGTACATAGCAGGTGCAGACCTTCATATTCAACCTTATACGACCGGTCTTGGATCATAAACATAGCTACTAGTGCCTTTGTCAAATCAATCTCTACGCAAATACGAGCATATTTTCCACGAGCCTGCATGACCGTATTTTTGTCGACTTTGATTGTTTTCCCTATCTTATTCCTAATGTAGTGTAGAATACTGCAATCGTAATACTCAACGGGTAGTTCTGAAATTCTTACCCAAACCGCAACAGCTTTGATGGTATCACTTTGGGGATGGAAATTCGGACATCATTCCTTAACAGTTAAGTAATGATCGTAAATGAACCAGGGGCCATTCATTAACGCCGTCATATGATCTTGATCATGGGTGAAATTGACAAGATAATAATCATTACTTAAATCTATAATGTTTATTATTCCTTTCTTAACCCACAGTTGCTTCAATCTCGTCTCCAAGGCCTTATACCCAATTCTTCGTCCCAACAGCTTAACAATCACAACACGTTTCCATGGTTTCTGAATCCGCTTCTCCTCCGCTCTAGACAAAATAAACAAAGGACAGTCATATCCTCCTATTTTTTGATCCACAACTCTTATTGCTTCCACTCCTTCTTCTTCATCTTCCTCGCTTTCCCAGTCAAAACTTTTATCATTTGCACCTTTATCGTCCTCGTTGTTCATTCCCATAACCATATCCTTGTAGGATATGGTGTTATGGGATGACTCTGCCTCCTTGTTGCTCAAATTTTCCTTCTTCTTCTCTTCAATCATCACCCTGTTGTCCACGATGGATAGTGGTTCATGAAGATCCTTAGCTTTCTTAGTGCTGCGTTCCCGCAAATCTTCTTCCTCCAGCGTTTTGCCATGCAAAGTTACCGACGGCACAAACCCTAACAGCGGGTTCGAAGCCATGCACACGTTCTCTCTGACTGACTAGAAGTATACGTTTTGATCTTGTTAAAATACCTTCAAATGATTTTTCCATATATTATTTTTATAGACGTTAAACTGTGAAAAAAACTTAAATATTGCTTTAATAATAAATAAAAAAATCAGACATGTTAATGGTAGCACACGACTATGTTAGTGTTACGCCACAAATACAATAATGACTTCATTTTTTTATTAATGTGTTAATATCAAAAAAATTCTTAAATATCATTCACTCACTTCTAAAGACACAATGTCTTTAGAAGTAAAAGGAATATAAAAAGAACACAGTTTCACTGATGAGTACCAAAATTTTTTATAGCTAAATACAAATTAGACCATTCAAATTAGCACAAAGAAATTTTTATTTCGAACTTTCAGCGATTAGCGGTCCTATACTTATGCCAGTGGCTGCGCCGGTGGTCATCGCTACTCCGGCTAGATTGGGAAAAAGTGTGGATGAAGTAGGCTTCGCTGGCGGTCATCGCTACTCCGGAAAAATTGGGAAAAAGTATGGATGAAGTTGATCTGTAGGAGAGGAGTACAAAGAAAGTCAAAGACAATGCGTTCGAAGACGTTTACGTATCAGATTTCATTCCTTTCGTAAGGAAGTGATGCGATCATATAATGGGACGGAATATTGAGGTTACCGAAGAGGAGAGTATGGAAGATGTGGAAGCTGATCAGATCAATTCAGATGGAATTGGCATTGTCTTGCAGGCTGGTGTCCGCAGATTGTTATAAACAACATGCGTGCTATTCTTCCTCCAGGAGAGGATCGCGGGGAAGACGTGTTAACGGTTCGCACTTCGAATACAGGTGGTTACTTGGTTAGTGGAATGTATTCTCAGCTAAAGCAAGAAGACAGTAGTGAAAGGCATCATACCTGGAATATGATGTGGCAGCTGTAGGTTCCAGAGAGAGTTAGAAGTTTTTTGTGGCTTCTTTGTCATGATAGACTTCTCACAAATACAAATTATTGCAAGAGTAAGTGTGGCATTGGAAATGCTTGCTGATATTTGTGTGGCCATGTTTGTGAGGACGTGTTGCACATTTTTCATGATTGTAACACTATCAAGCAAGTGTGGGAGGGCAATGTGCTGCAGTAGATGAAGAACCAGTTTTATGGTACCAATTTTCAGGATTGGATATTGATCAATATGCAGAAGAAGGGGTGGAGTAAATATTAGGCGGTGGGATTACACAGTATTTGGACGTGGCGTAATAAAGATATGCATGAGATTGATTTTACTAGGCCACTAAATCAGAGTAATATCATTAAGGTGAAAATCCAAGAGTATGGTGAAGCGTTGGAACTTAACAATATTGTGTTGGCTAGGCATTTGGGACGAACAAATGTGAGATGGGAGCCTCCCATTTTTCCTATTGTTAAATTGAATGTGGATGGAGCTTGTGGGAAGAATAACACTGCAGGATGTGGTGGTATTATAAGGGATACTAACGGTAATTGGGTATGTGGTTTCTCAAAGTTAGTTGAAAGATGCAACGCGTTTAAGGCTGAATTATGGGGTGTCTTCGAAGGGCTAAAGATCACTGCATCAAAAGGATTATAGGAAGGTGGAGTTGAATGTTGATGCTATGAAAGTTATTCAAGCTATCAACATGGATACATTTATAATAGTATTGGTGAAACTTTGATTAGTCAGATAATGCACTTAATGGAGTTGCATGAGTAGGTGGATTTTAAACACACGTTTAGGGAAGCTAATAGGTACGCAGACAGATTAGCAAAATGGGGAAAGACCATTAAAAGGGATATAGAAATTTTTGATGTGGTCCCGAATTATATTTCGAAGAGTTTCCTAGATGACGCCAAAGGTTTATCAGTCTATTGGGGGGTGATCTTGTAGTCTTTTGTTTTTTGGGCTTCGACCCTCCTCCTTACAAAAAAAAAAAGAAAGACATAATGTCTTTAATAACTCGTTTAATTTTTTTCTTTCAGATTGTTACCATTTTATAAGATTGATTTTTGTATCTCTGTAATTCTTTATACCAAGAGTATGGTGAAGTGTTGGAACTTAACAATATTGTGTTGGCTAGGCATTTGGGACGAACAAATGTGAGATGGGAGCCTCCCATTTTTCCTATTGTTAAATTGAATGTGGATGGAGCTTGTGGGCAGAATAACATTGCAGGATGTGATTGTATTATAAGGGATACTAATGGTAATTGGGTACGTGGTTTCTCAAAGTTTGTTGAAAGATGCAACGCGTTTAAGGCTGAATTATGGGGTGTCTTCGAAGGGCTAAAGATCACTGCATCAAAAGGATTATAGGAAGGTGGAGTTGAATGTTGACGCTATGAAAGTTATTCAAGCTATCAACATGGATACATTTATAATAGTATTGGTGAAACTTTGATTAGTCAGATAATGCACTTAATGGAGTTGCATGAGTAGGTGGATTTTAAACACACATTTAGGGAAGCTAATAGGTACGCAGACGGATTAGCGAAATGGGGAAAGACCATTAAAAGGGATATAGAAATTTTTGACGTGGTCCCGAATTATATTTCAAAGAGTTTCCTAGATGACGCCAAAGGTTTATCAGCCTATTGGGGGGTGATCTTGTAGTCTTTTGTTTTTTGGGCTTCGGCCCTCCTCCTTAAAAAAAAAAAAGAAAGACATAATGTCTTTAATAACTCGTTTAATTTTTTTCTTTCTGATTGTTACCATTTTATAAGATTGATTTTTATATCTATGTAATTCTTTATACCAATATTTCAAATTTAATTCAGATTAATCGTTAGATGCATGTGCTTTGATTGTGACTTTTGTTCTACATTATTATTATATTCGTCTCATCATATTGTTTTGATGTGTCTATTTTTCTATCATTTTTTTTTGAAAATTTTGTCTTTTAACCATATCATTATCTTCCCATCCTTACATTTTTCAAAATATTCTATCATAACTTTCAATTCTACAATTACTACCTATAACTTTCCAGAAAATAGAGAGTTTTACACCCATACATCAATGTACCCGGAAAATTTATTTAAAAAATTTCGGAACTTAAAATTTTTTTCACCGAATAACTTGCATTAAAGTTTTTCGGTAAAAATATATGTTTATTGAATAACTTGCTACAAAGTTTTCGGTAGAGATATATATTCACCAAATAACTTACATAAAAGTTATCCGATAAATATAATCTTTATTAGATAACTAAGTTATATGTTTTCCAATAGTATCCATGTTGTTGACTAGATAACTTATTTATAAGTTTTTCGGTAGTTATTATGTTGTTCACCACATAACTTATAGATAAGTTATCTGGAATGCAATTTTTTCAATTTTTTAAATATTTTTTCCAAAAATTAAGCCTAACAATAATACTCCCTCTTGTCCCTTTTATAAGAAAATAATATCTTTTTAAATACATTGAATAAATAATGTATCTGGACAATATACTGTCTAGATACATTATTTATTCAATGTATCTAAAAAGAGAATATTTTCTTATAAATGGGACCGGAGGTAGTAGTACATAAGCCTAAAAATACATAATTTTAAATAAAATAATATATAAGTCTCAGATGATCAATACATAAAGCAACTAATCTAATTGGTCGTTCTGAGTTAAGTGTAATGCTCGAAATAAGTTTACATAATTAGGGTCGTCCTCATCAGCACCTATACGATCGATATGACGCTATGGCGAAGAAACAATCAATGACAATTATAGACTCGATTAAGCATCATCTAATTGATTAGACAAATATTAAAAGTCTCATAATTGACCATTCCCCTAATCATCTAGCTAGGCCCCAAAAATATTTTTTGGTGGTTTTATTTACAAAATGAAAGGCTTCTCAATGTTTTTAGTGTGCGTGATTTAGCCATAATATTTTTAAAATGCCTTATGTCTTTACAAGACAATAGTCACTCAAACATACGCGATCATGCGAGCTTTCACACTTCATCTCTTTCACACTCTGAAACTTCAATTCTTTGTATTATTATCTTTGACTTTAGCGTCACAAAATAACATTGATTCCTCTTAATGAGGCTTGAGATATCTCCATGTTGATTACCATCATCTGAGAGTTTGAAAT
Source organism: Vicia villosa (assembly GCF_029867415.1). Classification (NCBI taxonomy): domain Eukaryota; kingdom Viridiplantae; phylum Streptophyta; class Magnoliopsida; order Fabales; family Fabaceae; genus Vicia; species Vicia villosa. The sequence continues at coordinate 29,878,179 of NC_081185.1, forward strand.
GTTAAACCACCGATTATCCTCGAAACCTAAGTCTTCACTTGAAATTCGTTGGATTACAATGTTAAATTTAAATAATTTTCTAGCTTGATTAAGGATGATAGCTTGATCAACAATATTCTGCATAACTGCTTGAGCTAACTTTAACACTTGCTTGATTTCAAGTATTGTCATAATCAAAACCAAGTAGCTATTATTTGACTTGACTTCTTGCTATCCACGATCTTACCATCTTGGATCACTTATTGACTATTCTTGCTAGCACATAGATCCATATATCATACAAAAACTAATAAACGTAATAATGAGTAAAATTAAACTAATGTCTGCGATTATTTCCGTCGCAATACATACAATCATTACAATCTCACATTCCTACCAATAGGATAAATAAGTTATCTATTGAATCTCATTACCCTCTAGATCAATTCAACTTAATTTAATGTTCCATTTTATTCCTTTAACTAAAAAATGTTACAAATTAATCTCTTAACTTCACTTTTGTTATTCTATTTAGTCTCTTCCGTCAATTTTTGGTAAAAAAACCATAAGTTCTGTATCGTAGATGTACAATAAGGTTCAAAGTCTAAATGTGACTCAATACTTGTTATCCACGCCACCAAAATATAAAGTTTTTTCTAGAAATTAATGGAAGAGATCAAATAAGATAAAGGAAGTGAAATTTAAGAAATAACTTTTAACAATTTTTAGTTAAAAGATTAACGCAGAAATATAAACAACCTTCAAGAAACCTTCAAACAACCTTCAAGAAAGTTTCTTTAAAACAGAATCAACCTTCTAAGAGAAATGATTCCAACCTTTAAAACATAATCAATTGGATAATTTTCTTTAAGCCTAGGATCAACCAATTTGTGAAGAGCTTTTGAAAGATCAATTTGATTAAGTTCTTTTTCAAACTGCAATAAAATCAAATCAATGGTAAATTTATAACAGCTAAGGTACTAACTAACATTTGATTATGAAAAAGTGTTTACAAAACCAAAAACAAAAATATAAAGGACATGAAGGTTATAAACCATAGAAGTCATCATCATGGTAATAAAATCTAAACAGAATTTCGCTTCAACAGCAAGAACTGAGAGTTTAATTCCATGCTCTGAGGTGGCACACAAGGTTTTAAATTACAATTACAATTATTGTAGTTAAATTATGATCTTTGTTATTGAGAAAAATTATAGACTAACACAGTCATCATTTCGTGAAGTCTTCAAAAACCTTTTCATTGCCAAAACAATTGCAATACACAGACTGCAGTTTAAAATCATGGCACACAAGTTTATGAAAAAATCAGACTAATGGTCTATGTTGATCATGGAAGCAAAGCAACAAAGAAAAAGCCAATAAATATAGTGAACTTTCTAGTAAGTGTAGATCTCCTCAATCGCATCCATGAATATGATGCAAGGCTAAACAAAGTGATAGAAACGGTAAAAATAAATTATGATTAGGTGTAATTAGAATTAAAACCAGTTTGACGCGATAAAAGTTCTTCCTAATTGATGATCGCGAGCATATCCAAACATTTCCCTAATCAGTCTTGAACTTTCACCAATATACTTATCAATTATAGCATTTGATACAACCTGAAATGAAACATAACTTTGATTAAAATGACACATCAAGCAGTTGGTGCACAAAGTACAAAGAACAAAATACAACCTTCAAGAAGTTAGCTTCAATACCTTTCATGTTAGGAGCACGTGAAAGAAGAAGAGCTGCCATAGTGCTTCTAAACCATAAGTGATTTAAGATAAATGAAACACAATGAGAGATGTAAGATAAAATCCTAAAAATAAACCCTAAAAAACTGAAATATGAAAAAGAAAAGACTTACAAATCTAGAATGACGTCTTTGTTTTCTCCACCATAAGTGATCTTAGATTCAAAACCGTTGAGAGTCTACTCTCTTCCTTTTTCTTCTTCTTATACCTTTGCAGAATCGCCTGGAATGGTGTGACGGCGGCTGAGTGTGCAACAACGGGGAGAGGAGTTCCGACGGGATCTGGGTGTGTGACGGCGGGGATGAGAGTCTGTGGCTTTTTTTCCGGACATTTTAAGGGTTTGGGGAGAGAGAAGAGGGAAGGAGAGAAAGAGAGACAGAGACGAGAGAGGGAAAAGCGTTTCAAAATGAGAGACAGAGAGAGAAAAGTTTGTAAAGATGTGTAGGTTTATTTGGAATGGAGAAAGGAATTTAATTGCCAAGTGTCAAATAGTTATTGAAAAGTAGAAAAGTTATAGTGTTAATTTGTTAGTTACTAAAATATTCTTTTTGTAGTGCAAATTTTTTTGTGGAAAGAGCACTATTGGTAGTTTGGTCAATTAATTAGTAATTGGTAGATAGTAGATTGGTAGTTTGGTCGATAGTAATTGGTAGATATTAGATTATTATGAAATGTTAAGTAATTGAAGTAATTGTTACAAATTGAATAAAATTAGAGACGGTGTGGGTGTCCCACCATTAAAAAAAATCTGGAAATTTTGTGGTTGCAATTTGAGTCAGTTTGTGGAGAAAAAGAAAAGAAGATTTTGAGAATGGCGTTGACATCGTGGAACAGGATGAACATAGGTGTTGGTTCATCCCAGAAGACGATGCTGTTTGAGGTATCGTGCAGTAGTAGAAAGCGAGACAGAGGTATCCTCCCATACAAAGTCGTTGAGATTACTCCTCCACCCAAATCTCTTGGCGTTCGTTCTCTTCCTCCCGTAAGTTCCCATTCATTTTTCATATTCTTATTCCTAACCTTTAATTCACACTTTCGAATTAGCTTTTCTGATTCATCATATCAATATTGTGTAGATTAGTATTAACCTGACATTTCTGGTTTTAGTATAATTCAACATGAAAAAACCCTTTTTTTTATAACTACATATTTCTACATTTGAACTAGTTGAACTTTTTGGACCCTACTCTTTTGATCTTGAGTAATTTCCAAAACCATTTGTCCAAGTTAAGTGAAAATAAAGCTATGAAGGAAGACCTCACTAACACGCTTAATGTGTGGAGTTGTTATGGAACGGGCTACTTGAAAAGAAGATGCATCCTGTTGGTATAGGTAGTACCCATCAATCCTTATAAGCTTTCAACCATGCAGTCTCATACCTGCACAGCCAGGATCCCTCTCATTCCGATGTGGCCACTACTCCTGGCCATATTTGGCCTCGAGTGTTACATGCGGTGCAATCACCCCTCGCCTTCTTCGGCCTCGGGTGTTACTAAAAGAGAATGAAATTGGCAAAGGGATTTCATTCTACATGATTTTTAATCTACTCAAAGGCTTAGTGTGAATTTTTGGGTGCATAAGAGATCAGTGGTGCCCGTGCGTGCACCGATATAGTTGAAAAGAAAAGTGAAAACTTGATGACAACACTGTGATGTCTGTCACATGACTAAAATGGTTACGATTGCGAATTGCTTACTTGAATTTTTGGAAGTAATGGCAAAGGGTGTTAATGAATAATGTTGCAATCTCAACGTAAGGCCTGTAAATAGTTATATGTTACCACTGACTTATCATTAAGTCTAACTAATGAGACTCTATTGCATATTTAAGGGTTTTTAAAGTCACGAAATTTGAGACTTGAAAATGTTATTGGAAGCTTAACCATGTATACTTAACAACAATTTGTGACAGAAACTGCTAATTGAAGCAAAAAAAGACTGTCACTGAATCCTGTGGTGAACCCTCGGCCTACTTAACGGATGGTCTTCTACATGTCTATCAATGAAGGGAACGTTGAATGAGAGAAAAACAGAAAGACATATGGTGAATTCATACATTTTCGACTATACGACGTAAACTTTTTGTATAAGCTTAAAAGAAATAAATAAGATAATGTTAGATACTGGATTTGGGCTTAAGCCCAACAAGTGCATATTTAAAAGTTTACAATTGTTGATTCGCTCAGTTAGAACCCTGTAAGGTTTTGTGTCATCTTTCTTTAGAGTAGCTCTTTCAGTTAGAACCATTTCAGTTATAATATCCATTGAAGTTAAAAAACAGTGATTCTGTTATGCTTCTTTAGTGAGCCTTTTTTTATTGGAGTTTGCTTCTCACTCAAAAGAGTGAATGTCATTGGCTTGGAGGTATATGCTACCATGAAAATAGGATGTAAAAGGAAAAATTCAAACTCTTTATAGGCTTTCCTAAAATTGACCTTTGCAGAATGGATGGATAAAGTTCTATATAAAATAGGTCTTTTGGTATGAGAACATGTGATGAAAAAGATGCAATTATTTCTAAGATGTAGGCTGCATATAATTGAAGACAACCCATGTGTTGGACCTTAAAATACAAAACATAAAAGGATATTAAAAACTCAAGTATATTATTTTTATGCGTTTGATGGTTGTGGCTATGATTTTCTTCTTTAGGATCACTATTTTCTTTTAAATCAGACACTTGTGATCTAAGGCATGTCTGGTGTCTGACACAGGTCCGGCACATTCAATTAATTAATTTTCTCAAATTATTACTTGTGTCATGTCTATTGTCCGTGTCCGTGTTTACGTCATTGCTTCGTAAACTATTTATCTCATTTTTCTTAATAGAAAAACATTGCAAGAGAATGCGGATGGGTCCATCTGAGATTAGAAATCGAAGCAAGGTGTTTGGTTAACTAGCTGTGAATGTTCCTTTGCCTTTAGCGTTCTGAAAGCAGAAAAGTTATAGTAGATTCTTCAGTTCAACTTTTCATGACTTGTTCAGTAAAGCAATATTTGATCACCTGTCATGTCTTGTATTATTAGCCTCCGGATTCAATCATTCATACTCGTGATCCAACACATCTTAAATATAATTGTGAGAAAGAAAAAAGAAACATGACATATTATTATTGAGTTGCATCCAAGTAAAGTGATATCATTTATTTATTTTTATTGTTTAAAGCAGAACTTGCAGTGTGGGGAGAGTGTCACAATTGAAGGACAAACTTATACAATTTCAGCTGTGACACTTCGATATCAGCTTCGCAAAGGAAAATACGAACAAAGCGAGAAGAGACTCGATGTTTTGTCAACAGGAAGATACTTAGTAAATTTGTATTTTGAAAATTTATTAGAACAATCTTGATGAATGCTGTATTTTGATTTGCAAGATGTATCTAACTACTTTGAGAAGCTATGAGAATTAGAAAAAAACTTTCATTTTTATTAAATTTTTTTCGAAAAAGAATTTTTATTTTTTTATTTTTTATAGAGTGGTCTCCTTCCTTCCGTACTGACTAATTCACCTGAGAGCATTACTGTTCCACGTAGCCTCCGAAAGTTGGTCCTAGGTTCCTTGAAAAGTGACTAACACAGCACATGAGTAAATTATGAGTGATTAAACAAAACTGAGATTCATGGTTTTGATATTGAAGATACAGATGTATATAGTGTGAAGGTGTGGGGGACCATTGCAAGTTCTCACGTGCACACCTAACAAGAATGACAGAATCTTTTATCATAACAGAGTAGTATGTATGTGTATAACAATAATGTGATCCTTTTATTTGTGTATGTGGTGCCTAGTTGAACACCTGTTTTGTTCATACTCTTGTCGTGTATGTTGCCAATAATTAACATGAGATTCAACAAGTCTGGGGACAGATTACATATTTAGATTGCACTCCTAGCTAGTGACTAAACTTCCAAAGTTATCTGCTTCATAATCTAGCAATTGTTCAAAACAAAATATTCAGGAAACAATCATTTTGTTTTTTTACCTGCATGTTAATTATAGGTAAAAATCTTCATGCAGTCTTTTATTTTATTGAAAATTTTAGTCAGCTATATTTCCCATTGTCATCTCTAATCTCTTATGTCTTAAAACCTGCACAGTTTTTTCTTTCTTTCATTTTTTATTCAAAATTTATTACAAATCAAAATATTACAGCGACTCAAGACAGTGTTCTTTTATTAGGCAGGACTTTATATTATCATTATTATTATTTTAAGTTAATCAATTAAAAATAAAATAAAATAAATTCACATTTAAATATCTATTTATCATAACTATTTATAAGCTAGTGCATTGGGTCCAAATATTAAAGTTTAAATAATTTATATTTTAAAAATCAACCAACTGGCCCATTAGCTCAGTTGGTTAGAGCGTCGTGCTAATAACGCGAAGGTCGCAGGTTTTATTTTCCATCTTATTAACTCGGTTTCAAAAACGATTTTCCTAACCGACTTAAAAAGGTTTTTTTTTTTTTTATTTTCCATCTTATTAACTCGGTTTCAAAACCGATTTAAAAACCAAGGCCTAACCGACTTAAAAAGTTTCCACATCATTTTGTGCATAGTGTGATCATCATCATCATTCATTATTCATATCCCATTTACTAACAAAAATATAAAAAAAAAAGAGATTGTGTTGCTTGTTTTCTAAGGTAGGTGATTGATCATAAAGCTGAGGCAAAATTAGGATTTTGAGACCCATAAAGGAGTTCAAACATTCTAAAATGATTATCCCATCAAAATCAAGGTCTAAGAATGACTCAATTCAAGATCAACAACTTCTAAACTCATTTGGTGCACAAATTAGGGTTTTTGGCGAGTGAGTATTTTTACATTTAGGTATTTCTTTTATGAGAGAGACACCACATATTCAGTCAAAATCTTAAAGTGTGTGAGTTCTCTTACTTATAAATGCTTAAAGTTTTAGGTAAATTTTTATCAATCGTTAGTTGGTCTAATGGTGATTTGCGTTGAACTTAGTAGAGAAGACCACGATTCAAATCTAATATTTCTAACTAGCACTTTTCTCAACGGATTTATCTTATCCCTGAATATCTTTTTAGTACTTTGGTACTTATTATATATGAGTCCAATTTTCATTTTTAATTATACTTGCCATTTTGAATTAAAAAATAGCGGGTTCTTTTTAAAACAAGTTTTTCTTCAATATAATTTATTCTATCATATTTAATCTTTTGAGTAATATTGATTAATAGGCTTCTCTTTGAATTTATTTCATGAGTTTAAATTCATGATTTGCAATGTTTGTTGGTTATTTAAGATTAAGATTGATGTACTTGACAGAGTTAGGTTAAAATGTTTGAAGGGGTGTCAAATGTAAAATAAAAAAAACTAATAGTAAAATAATCATTCTTAAATAATAAATTTTATCTAAATTATAAGTTTTTCAATCCATTCTTAAAATGTGAGGGTTTATCAAAAAGATTTGTTAATAGAGAAAAATTGAATTAAAAATGAATTAAAAAGCTACTGTTAAATAATTAATGTCATGAAATCCTAATGCAAAACGAGAAAAACTTGCATGGATACGCACATAAATCATTAGTGTTAGGAACAACCAATAAGAAAAGAGAATTTTTTAAATTTATTTAAAATTTAACTTGTTTTTAATTGGATTCATGGGGTGGTTGTGATTGAGTAGGAGAGAGAAAAAAAATATTTTTGTTTTTTAATTAATAAAAATTTGTGATTGGTTGTTTGTAAAGCCACTTGTTATGTTTGTGTTCATGCAAGTATTTTTCATGCAAAACATACAAGTAAATACTACGAAAAGTGGAGGAAAGAAACAAGTTTAAGTTTTTTTTTTTAAGTATTAAAGTAACTAAATATTCAAATAAAAAAAAAAGATTTTTAATAGGAATATTCAATGATTGATCCTTCCCTTTAAGCTTTATGTCCTTTTTATTTGTTTCCCGCTATTGAAGGTGTAGAGCCCTACTCATTGTCTTTAGTCTTCATCATTTTATGCCCCATCGCCATTTTCTTCTATCACTTCCTATCCCTTTCCCTTTACAATAGAGCTTAATTGAAGGTCTAGATGCAGATACCCTCTTCAATCCTGTTTCCTACCTAGTGTAGGTTAAAGGCTTTCCAAGTCAAGTTATCATTTCCAAAGCCAAATCATACGCACACAATCAAAGTCTTAAGTTATTATTTTGCAGGGATTTATCTCACCTCTATAAAGTATCTTCATATTTTCATTGCATTATAAATAAGTCTCGATTTATTTTGATCAAAACACATATGTGTTTCGATCGGAAAATCAAAATAATTCAAAACTTATTCAAAATGTCATGAAACTTTGCAGATCATTTTTATGTGTTATTATATAATTCCATACAAAATATTAGTTCAAAATTCAATCATATTTCAATGTTATGTTGTTTCTATTTCATGGAAAATAGAAGTTTAAAAAAGTTCTTATTTAATTCACTTCATGCAAAAAAAAAAAATCAATTTTTGTAGGAGAGATCTTTATTATTTATATACTAATTTGAAAAAAAAAATTAAAGTGCGTCTGCTTTTTTATAATCAATAAGGTTAATTTCTCATTTCGTCACTTGAAAAAAATTACATTTATATGTGTTTTGATAAAAAAATCAAAATAAATTGAGACTTATTCGAAATATTATGAAAATTTGTAGATCCTTTTTATGTGCTATGATATAAGTCTCTTCAAAAGTTTTGTTTAAAATTCAATCATATGTCAATATTTTCCTTGTTTTTGTTTTATGAAAAATTGGAGCTTAAAAAATTCATCTTTAATTCATCTCAAATAAAAAAAATTAAATTTTTGTGACAGCGATCCTTATAATATGATAAAATTTCTTACAAAAAATCATGAAAAAAACGAAGTCTAAGTCATAAGAATAATGTGTTTGAATTAGCTATGGATTAGCTAAGGATTAGCAATGGTTTCTGAGTTTCTGTAAAAATGTTCATGTTAGAGACAGATTTAGTGACGGAATATCCGTCGCTGTAAATTAAATTTATATAAATAATATAAAGTAAAAGACAAAATGTGACGTCGCATCCATGTCAGCAACTTTGTCACGCTGGCATTGCCGCGTGTCAGTGCCACGTCAACTTTATTAGCATGAAGGATCAAAAGTGTGGATATAAAATTTTAAAGGGACCATTTTTTGAAGAAATTTTTTAGAGGGATTACAATTAAAAATGGCTATATTTATGATGACCAATAACATATTTAACCCTTATTAGGATAATTTTTGTCTTGTCAAAACTATAAGAAATACTAAACAACTATATTTTCAATAATTAGGGATGGTAATTTCCCCTAGCCTAGTGGACACCCGCAAAAATACCGACAATGAGTACGGGTATGTGTTCAGATAATTATCCACTAAAATAAGCGGGTATGGGTGCGGGTATGGATACCTTAGTACCTAATCCGCCTCATACCCGCACACTATATATATTTATATATTTTAATTTATCTTATGTTATTAAAATGTATGTCTATCAATTTAAAAAATACTTCAATGTTAAACCATTACGTATTTAATATATGTGTGTTTATTTTATAATTCAACAATATATTTTTTGAAAACTTTTTAATATTCTTAAAAAGTTAAAATGATAAGATATTTTATAATCAATCTATTTATTTTTATTGGAAATGCAGGTAACAGGTACGAGTACAGGTACTTACATACCAATAGGGTACGAGTGCTAAAGTTGGTGCCTGAACAAGTATCTTCTCAGGTACGAGGATTTTTTTTTATCTGCAGGTATGAGAATGGATACTATAGTATCCTGCCCAAACTCTGTCCATTGTCATCCCTATTAATAATCCTCCTCTAAGTTGACTCTAATTAATCTAGGAACACCATACTATTAATAGCTTATTTACTAACTAACAAATGAATCTAACCAACTATATTTTCAATTTGAAATAAAAAGTACAACAAAAATATATAAAATGCAGAAGAATAACAATAACAATCCTTAATAAAAGTATACGAATAATATGACAATCATATTAGTGATCTTCATTGCACATATATTAAGTCGTCTATAAATTATTGAGTCATTTCAATCTTCTTCTACCATTCCCATAATATTCATTTTAACATAATAGATTTTCTTCTAGAGAGAATTTGTTTAAGTAAAAATGATTGTCGATATGGAGGTTATCTCTTTTATGTTATGCGGGGAGTAAATTTAATCTACCTCTCATTTATTTTTTATCTGCAACTTAACTTCTAGTGTCTAGTATAAGATCTTTAAGTGATTAGGGATGCATTTAGCTCTTCCTTTAGAGTCTAGGATTCTTTTTTAGGTTTTCCTATCTTTAAGAGCTAAGGCTAAGTTAAATGGAGGGTTTTTCTATGATTTAAATTGTTATGGAATGGACCATTTGGTCTCTCCGTAATGATAAGTTTTTTTGTGCTTGTCAACAAACGTGAAAGAGGTGGAGATTAAGGGTGTTTTTTGCCTTAGAACTTGTTTCTTAGCAGGTCAACATTGATCTCATTCTCATTCTCATTCTCTGACTGATTTCAAAACCTTATCATGTGTCTAAGTCAACAGCGGATCAAGAGTTCTGACCTGATATAGAGGTGTTTAGTAGTGTTGGTGTTAATTGATATGCTTTTGGTCGGTTAATGGTGGGTTTGGTTGTATGAGTTCCAACAAGGTCTTTTGTTGGGTGGTGCTTCATTGAGTGGGTGCTTTATCAAAAGTTTTCTCTTTGTTCGAGAGCTCCATTCCAGTTATTTTTGGGTTTTTTATTTTTATTTTTGTACTTTTTCTTGGTTGTATTCCTTTTATTTCGTTGAAACTTCTTGTGCTAATTCGACACTGTTCGTGTGCATGTATTTGAATTTTATCTTGACTTTATACATATATATATATATATATATATATATATATATATATATATATATATATATATATATTTGTGTTTTATGAAGGCTCAATTACACGAGGTCCATTATCTAGCCCGCTCCACCATGCCTAGTGTATAAATACCTTCATAAAGGGTTTCTAGGTACATAATCTCTAATCTCCAATTTCACTACCACTATCTCGAACCCTAAATTAACTTGGGCGTAAGAGTGCTAACCATGCATGTAGGTAGCCCTCCCACCTGTAACACCCCAATTCTACCCAACGGTTTATAATACAATCAGAGTGCAAAATTCCAAACAACATGAGGTGTCACATTTCAACTTTAACACAATCGCATAAAAGCTCATTATACAGATACATAACACATATTAATAGGGAGAACTCATAGCAATTAATAGTATCAAAACCAAATTCTACTTTGATAAACAATGCAGCGGAATTCACAAAATCATAAACTTCAAAAGTTATCATCTTGATCTAACTTGAAAACAACAAGACATAATCCTCTTCATAAAATAGCACACATTTCCAACTTAAACATAACAAAAGAAACAAGCGTCAATCCCCCCGAGTGCTACGTATCAGAGCGACACACCAATTTGGACTCGATGAAGCTACTAAATCTTCATCATGATAATATCACCTGCACATTACTAACAAAGGGTAACATTCAAACAAAAGAGTGAGAATTCAAATCATTATAAATAAACATAATATGGGAAATGTAAAACACAACAAGAATACATTTCAAGAATTCATCACTCTTCACATAAACATGCAATCATACACAATTTATCAAGATTCACGTGTTTAGCTCATTCGACAAAGCTCATTCAATTCCAAGTAACCAACCATGATTACTAAAAAATGTACATAATCATATTTCACCAATATATAGATTCTAAGTACATACGCTCCCAACAAAATTCACTAACTAACAATTGTATACAACATAATCATATTCCAAATATACAAGTTATCTTCACATAATCACGTATACACGTTTTCCAAATATATAGACATGTACACAATTCACCGATATATCGCAAGTATGAACATAGATCACCAAATGCACACATTCATCTCTATTTCAATTCACAAAACATCATAGAATACATTTATATCATTGGAATCATGTCATTTATACAAAAGTATACAAGTAATCACATATCCACATATATACATATATTAGTAATACATATATATTCACATATACATCACATTTGTTTCAATCACATATATCACATCCATAATACTCCAACCATTCATATCAAATGATTTCAACATCGCAACTATGCATCCACACATCATAGAAACCACTTCATTATCACAATGACTCGAATGCAACTCAATATGCGACTCAAACTTTATGCATATGCATGTGGTACCATTGAAGTAAAACTCTCGTCTCAAACATTTGCCACTTGGGCCTTCTCAAACATTTTCCACTTGGTCCGTCTAAAAAATTTTCCACTTGGGCCATCTCAAACATTTTCCACTTGGGTCGTCTCAAACATTTTCCACTTGGGCCGTCTCAAACATTTGCCATTAAGGCCGTCTCAAAAAATGCAATGGATGCGACTCAAATGATGCACATCCACAAATACAACATAAAAAACATGTCACAACATCGTCCAAACAACATCAACTCAATGCCAAGGTTCTATGGCAACAACCATTCATTACTATGATAGTAACTTATCACATCTCAATCACGTCTTTACGGTATACAACTATACACAAATATTCAACTTCACAAAACATCATTAATTCGGAAGATACGATTAAAGAAAAAGCTTTTAAAAGGAATTAAAATCATTTTCATTAGATAGACATTGATTTCAGCTTTATGGAGGTTCAAACGGTGCTTAAAAAGGAGTTACGGATCAAAAGTTATGGTCTTTACAAAATCTGCCAAAAAGTTGGATTCTGTGAGCCGACGCAAGCTTTCTTCAGGTCGACGCATAGCTGAGTTTGTCCCCTTTGGGTTTGTTAAGGTCGACCATGAGTCGACTCATGCTGGTCTTTTGAGATTCTATGAGTCGACGCAAACTTTCTTCAGGTCAACGCATAGCTAATAAAAACTGAATTTTTGCCTTTGCGGATTAGCTCCGGTCGACCCAGGCTTCTGTATAGGTCGACTCATGCTGCGTAAAAACCCAAAAATCACCATTTTCCTTCCCCATTAACCTCATACAACAACCACTAACCCTCATACAATTTATACATCAATTGACAGCAATTTAGCACACATATAAGGTTCCTAAACATGTTTCTAACCATGGGTTCACATACAAACATTATCAAACATGCTTTGATTCACAAAATCTTATGAAATCTACCAAACCCAAACATTTTCCAAATCATGAACTTGAAAGAATAGAGATTATACACAAAACATACACACAACATTACCCAATCATATAAATCTATAATGACTTAGATTCACACCCTTACCTCAAGTTAATCTCCTTCTATCTTTAAGAATCTACTCCCCTCTTCTCTCTTCTCTTCTCTTCTTTATCTTCTTGCCTCTTTTTCTTTCTATCTCTTCTAATTAGGTTTTTCCTCATCAACCCTTACTAACTCTATTTTGTTGGTTGGGATTAACCCACCCAACTCCTCATTCTAATTAATTAGGCCCATTACTAGATATCTACTAGTGTTCATATAATCACTTAATTAATTAAATAACACACATATTCAATTAATCATCTAAACGTAATAAATAATCAATTATCATATAATCAATAATTAATAAAAGTAGACACATAGTAATTAAAATAAATAATAAAGGAACTAATAAAATCATGCTGTTACACCACCCCCCATTTTCTTTGATTTGCAGTGTTGGAGAGTAACAACGTCGCTACAAGATCAACTTCTCTGGTTCAAGGAGTTTCCCTCATCCTCTCCCTTTCTAGTTTTGCAACGGAACACTCTCGTCGTAAGTGGGAATTGACTTTTAATTCCTACAATTTATACGATTTAGAATCCAAATTTTGACGTTGATTCACATTACCTACAAAATGTTGAATTGGATATTGTTGTACCCCAATTTTTGACCTTGAGATCCCACACCATTTTTTGCATAGCATGGTCATCATCATCATCATTATCATCATCATCATCATTATTATTTATGTTTCATTTACTAACAAAAATATACAAAAAGAGATTGTGTTTTGCTTGTTGCTTGTTTCCCAAGGCAGGTGATTAATTAGGGAGTTCAGGAAAAATTAGGGTTTTGAAACCCACAAAGGATTTCAAGCATTCTCATATGCTCAAATGATTTTCCCCATCAAAATTAAAGTCCAAGAATGGCTCAATTCAAAATCAACAACTTTCAAATTTATCTGGTGCACAAATTAGGGTTTTGACCTAATTCATCTAGGAAGTTGACTTTTAATCAGGACATGGCTCTATGACTCAAACTATGATTCAAGGATATTCAACTCAATATTAAAATCCACTTACATAATCCATTTAAAGATGAGAGCTTTATTCAATTGGAATCCACAAGATTGTAGTTCATATGGAAAAAGTCACTGTGTAGGTCAACCTTTGACTTTTGAGAAATTTGGTCAACTATGGACTTTTGAGGATCAAAATCATCAACATATGATTATTAAAGTAATTTGATCAAGAAAAATCAAGAAAATCAATCAAGAATAAAAAAGTCAACAAAAGTCAAAATTAGGGGTTTTAAGTGTTTTTGACCTCATTTTAGGAACTTTAAAATTCACCTACAAACTCAAAAATCTCCCAACATGAAATTTGTAGATCTTGATCAAACAAACAAATTTTCCACTTATAACATTTCTTCAAAAAATGATTTAGATTTTTTCCAACTTTGTGGTCATTTTTCACCAAGATCCAAAATAAGTTTGAGAAAACTTTCAACAAGTGGATTGAAGTATGTAGCAAGAGCTTTCCAAAGAGACCATTAGCATGGAATTTCATCATTTGAGCTATGAGATATGATTTTGTGAAGAAGGCACCATAGCACTTGAATTCAAGCCATGAACATCAAGAAGTTATGAACCAAAACCATTTCAAATGAAAGATTTCTTTCTTGCAGCTCCTATAACTTGTTTGAAACACTAAACTCAGATGATTTCACTTGCTTTTGATTTATGATCCAAGTGTTCTATGCATTATCCAATTTTCATACCATTTGTGTACAAAAGTCACCACTTCCATTTTAGAAAATCATGGCTTTATGCTAAGTCACCTTGTCTTGAGTCTCTCCCATGTCTCTTCTGCACCAAAAGCAAATTGAACATCACAAGCAAGCATCTACAACTCAGATAAAGTCATTGTAAGCATGCTTAAGCTTGTACATTGCTCTTGGAACCATGAACTTCACTTTTCTTCATGAAGAAGCAAGATAGTACAACTCTTAAACCACAAAGCCTTTTGATCTGATTCCTTCACCCACAAACCCTAATTTTGGCCTATAAATATAGGGCATTGCTCATTGCATCAAACACACAAGAAATCCCAAAGTCACCTTCTCACTTGAAATCCATTTTTTGTGTCATTTGCATTCTTAGAGTCATTTTGAGTTCCAGAGGTCCGAGTGTCAACCAATCATTCCAATAGCTTCCATACATCATTTGTGAGCTGTTCATCACTTCCACCACCCTCAGAAACATCCCAAACCAAAAAACAACCATTGAAACTCCATTAAAGAGCTCTTTGAAGCCTTAACCTTCAAACTCTCAACAAACTCACACATTGTCCAAACTATCAATCCAAATACCTTCCATATATCATATAGAAGCTATCCAATCCATTAAAGAACTTCTGTAACATCTAGAATCAAATTCTCCATTTCAAATTTCTTGTTTTCTAGGTACTATCGGGTTTGAAGCTCCAGGCTTGTTCAAGCTCAAGTAAGCTTTCATTTAGCTTCCTTGAGGAACAAGGAAGCTATCCAGATCACTAACCCACTTGTGTTACACCTCTAAGCAAGGATTCGATCTCCATTTTCAGAGGTAAAAACTCAAACTTTGAACTTAGTGTTAGAGGTACCATCAACTACCTAACTAAGATTATAATATACCTATTAACACCCTTAATTGCCCTTTTGCTTTTTAAAATTTGCACTAAAATTTGCCCATTTTAGTAATTTGCTAAATCAAACTTCAAATGGACCAATCATATCTATCCATTATTCCAAGTGGCACCCCATTCTCAATTTTGCTTTTGTTTTTTTCATAACAACAAATTAACCATTGTGTAATAGTTGATATCTTGATTTAGGTTTTTACACGGTAGACAAGACCAAACCCAATTTCAATATTTCCCTCTCATTCTCTTTTTCAAATTCCTTTAGCTTCCTCCTTCTCTCTCCACACTAAGCCTCCGATATTCCCTTCTCTCTTCTTAGCATTCCACAGGTAAAGGCGCCTAAATCAATGTTTCTTCCTTGTCTCTCCTTCATCATGTTTTGTTGTTATGTTTTCTTCATCTTCATACTTCGGTTCTTCATCATTTTTGTGACATTTTGTTTTTGCATTTTCATGGGTTATACCAAAATGGGTTTTTTCACTATCTTCCCAAATATTGTGTAACATTATAGTTTCATACATCTATGATTTGTGATTTGTAGCTTTAAAGTTTTGATTTTCATGGGTTACATTTGTGATTTGTATACTGATTATAATATTTTACTGATATATTGATGTTTATGAAGATACTTAAAGATACGATTTTATAAAGTAGTATTTTTTATAGTGATCTTTTTTCTGATTTTGATGAATTTTGTTAAAGTTGTGATTTTTATACTGATCTTTTATCTGATTTTCTGATTTTTTAATTTTTAGACTGATTTTAATCTTTACTAATATAGTGATGTTTATAAAGATTATAAAAGATCTGATATAGTGATTTTTATACTGATCTTTTTTGTTATTTCGCTAAAGTATCTTAAAGTTGAGATTCTTATAACTTTGCTAATTGATGTTTGTGTTGTTCATGCTGGTTGATGTTTTGATTTTATTTTTACAAATTTGGTGTACTGATGTTCAAAACACATACAGTTATTGTGAGTTTTGATTCTTAAAGATTTGATTTTTATAAAGTAGTTATTTTTATGAATATCTAAACAAGTGGTTTATGTTTCAGATTTTTGAGCAACCAAGTCTAGATAACCTATTATGATTTGCGACTTAAAACCCGAACAAAATGTTTGGAAGATAGCTATTTGTGTCGATGTATGGGACGTCAAGGGACACAAAGGCCAGCAGCATGTTGAAGCTATTATTCAAGATGCAAAGGTTGTGTTTTTTGTTTATATCATATGATTTATCTGAAGGATAGAAAAACACTTAGAAAGGGGGGGGATTGAATAAGTGTGACTTTAAATCTTGGACGATAAAAATAAATTGCACAATTATTTTTATCCTGGTTCGCTGTTAACGAAGCTACTCCAGTCCACCCCCGCAGAGATGATTTACCTCAACCTGAGGATTTAATCCACTAATCGCACGGATTACAATGGTTTTCCACTTAGTCCGCAACTAAGTCTTCCAGAGTCTTCTGATCACACACTGATCACTCCAGGAACAACTGCTTAGATACCCTCTAAGACTTTTCCTAGAGTCTACTGATCAACACGATCACTCTAGTTACAATCTGCTTAGTTCACTCCTAAGACTTTCCTAGAGTATTCTGATCAACACGATCACTCTAGTTCCTTACAACTTAATGTAATATATTCAAGAGTTTACAAATGCTTCTTAAAAGCGATAATCACAACTGTGATATTTCTCTTAACGTTTAAGCTTAATCTCACTAAGATATTACAACAGCAATGTAGTGAGCTTTGATGAAGATGAAGATTCTGAGTTTTGATTTGAACAGAGTTTCAGCAAGTTAATTTGAATTGTTTTGGTGCGAAATCGTTAACCTTGCTTCTCATCAGAACTTCATATTTATAGGCGTTGAGAAGATGACCGTTGAGTGCATTTAATGCTTTGCGTGTTCCGTACAGCATTGCATTTAATGTTATACGCTTTTGTCAACTACCTCGAGCCTTGTTCACGCTGTGTCTACTGACGTTGCCTTTAGTAGCTTTAACGTTCCTTTTGTCAGTCAGCGTAGTCTTCCACCTGTACTTCCTTCTGATCTGATGTTTGTGAATACGACGTTTGAATATCATCAGAGTCAAACAGCTTGGTGCATAGCATCTTCTGATCTTCTGACCTTGAAGTGCTTCTGTTGCGTGATACCATCTTCTGATCTTCAGTGCTTCTGATCTCATGTTCTTCTGATGCTTCCATAGACCCATGTTCTGATTCTGCTTCGACCATCTTCTGATGTCTTGCCAGACCATGTTCTGATGTTGCATGCTGAACCATTTGAGACACAACTTCTGAGCGCTGAATTATGCGTACTCTTTATGTATATTTCCTGAAAGGGAAATTGCATTGGATTAGAGTACCATATTATCTTAAGCAAAATTCATATTATTGTTATCATCAAAACTAAGATAATTGATAAGAACAAATCTTGTTCTAACAATCTCCCCCTTTTTGATGATGACAAAAACATATATAAATGATATGAATTTGCGATCAGAAAGAGTAGACGGCAAAAGACAAATTACACAGCTATAGCATAAGCATATGAATATGTCTCCCCCTGAGATTAACAATCTCCCCCTGAGATAAATAATCTCCCCCTGAAATAAATACTCGAAGAACTTTAATAAAAGACTTCCCTGATTATTTCGGTAGAGACGATCATATAAGCTTCTGCCTTCAGAGAATTCATAGCTTCTGACTTCTGCTTCCATTGGACAGCTTCAGAACTTGAATTTCTTTAGATCCTTAGAACACTCACAGCTTCTGATTCCTGCTTCCATCGTGGACAGCTTCAGAACTTGAATTTCTTTGATCTTCAGAACATTCACAACTTCTGACTTCTGCTTCCATTCAGGACAGCTTCAGAACTTGAATTTCTTTGATCTTCAGAACATTCACAGCTTCTGATTTCTGCTTCCATTCAGGACAGCTTCAGAACTTGAGTTTTCTGGATCTTTTAGAACATTCACATCTTCTGATTTCTGCTTCCCTCGGATAGCTTCAGAACTTTGAATGTCTACCAACATCACTTCATGCTAGATTTGTATCAGAACATTGTTGAATGTACCAGAGCATCATCAGAGCATCTCTACATCCTGAAATGTTACAGAACAAAAACTAAACGACAAAAGTCAGCATGAACGAGTTAGAACATAAAATGTATGTTTGAACACATTATATGTATCAGAGCCATATAGGCTGAAATAATGTATCAGAGCAAATAATGTATCAGAGCCATAACATTATATGTATCAGAGCAAATAGAATTTTGTCAGAACAGGATAGACAATGACATTCAAATTCTATTATCAGTGCTTCTGATTCATTCTTCTTTCTTGCTTCTGATCTCTGAAGCTTGACAGCACTCAGCTTGCTTCAGTTTCCAAGAGCTTATTCCTTTTACAGAATAGCGCTTCTTATGGTTTTGCTTCTAGTGTTTGCTTCTGAAGATTCACTTCACTTCTCTGTACCTGCAAAACACTTAAACCATATAGAACTTGCAGTTCTTGTTAGTGAATGTGTGGGAGCCTTTACCCAGCAACTGATAGATTTAATCAAATCATTTATCATTTATCTTCTCCCCCTTTTTGTCATAACATCAAAAAGAATATTTAAAAAAAAAGACAAATAAAATCACTGGAATGTAAATCAAGGAAACTTTTTCATTGATAATCAAAAAGGTTTACAAGACAGGAATGCAGGAAAACAGATGCAACAAGGAAAGGAAGCTACAAAGACCAAAAGACTAAGATCCTAGCCTACGCAAAATCCGCGCCAGAACATCATGAATCCCGTCAGTGCTTGTAGCTTGCCTTGTCATGAAGGAACGAAACTCAGCATTGGCTGCTTCTTGCGCGTTCAAACGAGAAGCCAGCATAGCTTGATTCTGATGAAGAGTTTCCAAGGTCTCCATCAGAGCTGAGGTTTCACCAGAAGAAGAAGCACCAGTATTTCTGCCCAGAGGGACAGCAATCTCAGCAGGGTGATCTTCTGGAAGATCTTCAGCTTGTGCATATTCCATTTCCTCATCTGAGTCTGACTCAGAAGGAGCCTTGGCATATTCTGGTTCAGGCAGCTCAGAAGTTCCATCTTCCAATGCTTGAAGAATAGCTGCTAGGTTTGTTGGAGGAGTAGGACCAGCAACTTCAGCACGATAAACCACTACTGGAAAGACCATGAGAGGTGCTTTTTCAGAAGGGTTCATTCTGAACCAGTTGAACAGCCACTGAAAATCTCCAGTCAGCACAGGAAACCAGAGCACAGAAGACCGGGGTTTCCACACCACGATATCTCTGCAGAGATTTTCTTCTTCCAACTCATCTGCAGGTATCTTCTCTTCAAGAACGCTTCTGTTCCTGATGAGACAGTGGTGGCTGCTTTCACCCACTTCCAACTGACGACCACGAGGACCAGGAGCTTCAGACAAGATCCTTCTCTTAGTGTCAGTAGCCTTCACCAGAAAGTCCTGAAGAAAGGTATCCCAGAGGTTGCTCATAGCATACATATCCAGATGGTTAAGGTAGGCAGCACCCAGGATCTCCAACCAGCCGTTTACATCAGAATGTAAACGCTCCAGAGAGGATTGAGTAGAAGGGGTTGGAGGGATTATGGTGAATCTGAAGTCTGGACGAACAACACTATAGGGATTAGGTGTTCTGGTGGGAAAAGGGTGTGAGAGAGGTGAAGAAATATCGGATGGAAGGGTTGAAGGAGAGGAGATATCAGATGGTGAAGAAGGTGGTTCTGAGAGGATGAATGAGGAGGAAGAGGTGGTGGAGGTCTTTGAAGAGGGGGTTGATTTAGGGGAACCGTCAAGGGGTTGATACACTTTGAGAGGGTCATAGAAGATCCTAACTCTTTTAGGTTTGGTTTCTGGTTCAGCAGATGCCTTTCTCTTTTGTTTCCTATCATTGTCTTGATTCCCAGAGCTTGACGATGGATTCATGATGAATTTTCAGATATTGGAAACTGCTAGGGTTTATGATATGAAAAGAGAGAGAGAGACGAAAAAGAAACCGAATGCAGAGAGAGAGAAATATGAGAGGGAAAAGAAACGTTTGAAGAGTATAAAAAGAAAACTGAAAGAGAGTAAATGATGAAAAGCATTTAATGTTACGTGACTTGAGGAGAGATAATAATGACAAAAGACGTGATTTGCACAGTTACCTAAGTAGACGTCCCCTCAACTGCACGCACGCTTGTCCAGAAATAGTGAACACGTGTTTACCATCTGGATAGCCAGTTATAGCTGTCTTGCTTTTAAAGAGATTCTGAATCAACTTAGACAATAAAACGTTAGTAATAACTGAATCACAATTTCTAATTGATTTCAACCAGAACTTCTTATAAAAGTAATTTCATTTCAGAAGATACTTATATATAAGAGTATCTTATCTTCTCATTCTGGGCTTGTTTCTGAAGATTTATTTTGTCCTGATTATATTAAATCCATCTGGTCTAGGAACAAGATCCCAAACATCATTCCTTGTAAACTGATTCAGTTCTTCTTGCATAGCAATTATCCAGTCTGGATCTTCTAGAGCATGATCAACAGAAGTTGGCTCGATCAAAGATACAAGACCTAATTGACAGTCTGCACTGTTCTTAAGGAATGCTCTTGTTCTGATTGGATCATCCTTCTTTCCAAGAATGACATCTTCTGAATGACCAGAGATGAGTCTAGATGATCTTCTGACAGATGGTTCTTCAGATATGCTTAGATCCTCCAGAGAAGCTGATACTTGATCTTCAGATTCTTTGCTTCTGAGAAGCTCTGCTTCTGATGCGTTGCTTCTTGGCTCAACAACTTCTGATATGTCAATATCACAATCTGCAAAATTATCAAACTGCTTTGGTTTTTCAGAACCAAGCTTATCATCAAACCTGATATTGATTGATTCTTCTACAACCAATGTTTCAGTATTGTATACTCTGTAGCCTTTTGAGCGTTCAGAATATCCAAGAAGGAAACATTTTTGTGCTTTGGAATCAAACTTACCAAGATGATCTTTAGTGTTCAGAATAAAGCATACACATCCAAAAGGATGGAAATATGAAATGTTGGGCTTTCTATTCTTCCACAACTCATAGGGAGTCTTATTTAGAATAGGTCTGATAGAGATTCTATTCTGAATATAGCATGCAGTGTTTATTGCTTCTGCCCAGAAATGCTTAGCCATATTGGTTTCATTGATCATGGTTCTGGCCATTTCTTGCAGAGTCCTATTCTTTCGTTCTACAACCCCATTTTGCTGTGGAGTTCTAGGACAAGAGAAATCATGGGCAATACCATTTTCTTTGAAGAATTCTTCAAAGGATTTGTTCTCAAATTCACCACCATGATCACTTCTGACCTTTATGATTTTACACTCTTTTTCAGATTGAATCTGAATGCAGAAATCAAAGAACACTGAATGAGTCTCATCCTTGTGTTTCAAGAATTTTACCCATGTCCAGCGGCTATAATCATCTACGATGACTAATCCATATTTCTTCCCTCTGACAGATGCTGTTTTGACGGGGCCAAACAGATCAATGTGCAAGAGTTCTAATGGCCTTGAGGTAGAAACAACATTCTTAGACTTGAATGCAGGTTTGGAGAACTTGCCCTTCTGACATGCTTCACAAAGAGCATCTGATTTGAATTTCAGATTAGGGAGTCCTCTGACAAGATTCAGTTTGTTAATCTGAGAGATCTTTCTCAAACTAGCATGACCTAATCTCCTGTGCCAGACCCACTGCTCTTCAGAAACAGACATAAGACAAGTCACCTTCTGACTCATAAGATCTTGCAGATCTGTCTTATAAATGTTGTTCTTCCTCTTGCCTGTAAATAGGATTGAGCCATCCTTCTGATTTACAGCCTTGCAAGACTTTTGATTGAAGATTATATCATAACCATTGTCACTTAATTGACTGATAGATAAGAGGTTATGAGTTAATCCTTCTACAAGAAGTACATTAGAAATGGAAGGAGAGTTACCAGACTTTATAGTTCCAGAGCCAATTATCTTGCCCTTCTGATCTCCTCCAAACTTGACTTCTCCTCCTGACTTAAGCACCAGGTCTTGGAACATAGACCTTCTTCCTGTCATGTGTCGTGAGCATCCAGAGTCCAGGTACCATGACATGTTGTGCTTTGTCCTTCTTGCAGCCAAGGATATCTGCAATAGGAATAATCTTATCCTTAGGTACCCACATTTTCTTGGGTCCTTTCTTGTTAGATTTTCTCAAGTTCTGATTGAACTTGGGTTTGACATTATAAGCAATAGGAGGAACAGCATGATAATTTTTAATATGAGTTTCATGATATTTCCTAGGTTGTGTCACATGCTTCTTGGTGTGTGTTATGTGAAAACTTTGTGCATGTGAAGTGTGCCTAATATCATGAGAGTGGCCATACTTGAACTGATCATACAATGGCTTGTATGTGAGTTTCATTTCATCAACAGGTTCGAGTTTGTATGGGGTTTCACCCTCAAAACCAATGCCAACTCTTTTGTTTCCAGACACAGCATATATCATAGACGCTAGCTGACTTCTGCCAATACTTCTAGATAAGAACTTCCTGAAACTTAAATCATATTCTTTCAGAATATGGTTTAGACTAGGAGTGGATTTTTCTGAATCAGAAGGAGATCCAACATTATTGGATAATTTTAAAAGTTTTTCTTTTAATTCAGAATTCTCCAACTCAAGCTTCTTTGTTTCAAATTCAAATTGCTTTTTCAGCTTTTTGTATTTGAGACTAATCTGAGACTTGAGTTCCAGAAGTTCAGTTAGACCGGAAACTAACTCATCTCTAGTAAGTTCAGAAAATACCTCTTCAGAATCTGATTCTGATGTAGATTCTGATCCGTCATCTTCTGTCGCCATCAGCGCACAGTTGGCCTGCTCATCTTCTGAATCATCTTCTGACTCATCCCAGGTTGCCATAAGACCTTTCTTCTTATGAAACTTTTTCTTGGGACTTTCCTTCTGAAGATTTGGACATTCATTCTTGTAGTGTCCAGGCTCATTGCATTCATAGCACATGACCTTCTTCTTGTCAAATCTTCTTTCATCAGAAGATTCTCCACGTTCAAATTTCCTTGAACTTCTGAAGCCTCTGAACTTCCTTTGCTTGGTCTTCCAGAGTTGATTTAGCCTTCTGGAGATCAGGGACAGTTCATCTTCTTCTTCAGATTCTGATTCCTCAGGATCTTCTTCTCTGGCCTGAAAAGCGTTAGTGCATTTCTTGATATTTGATTTTAATGCAATAGACTTACCTTTCTTTTGAGGCTCATTTGCGTCCAGCTCTATTTCATGACTTCTCAAGGCGCTGATAAGCTCTTCCAGAGAAACTTCATTCAAATTCTTTGCAATCTTGAATGCAGTCACCATAGGACCCCATCTTCTGGGTAAGCTTCTGATGATCTTCTTTACGTGATCAGCTTTGGTGTATCCCTTGTCAAGAACTCTCAATCCAGCAGTAAGAGTTTGAAATCTTGAAAACATCTTTTCAATGTCTTCATCATCCTCCATCTTGAAGGCTTCATACTTCTGGATTAAGGCTAGAGCTTTAGTCTCCTTGACTTGAGCATTTCCTTCATGAGTCATTTTCAAGGACTCATATATATCATAGGCCGTTTCCCTGTTAGATATCTTCTCATACTCAGCATGAGAGATAGCATTCAGCAAAACAGTTCTGCATTTATGATGATTCCTGAAAAGCTTCTTTTGATCATCATTCATTTCTTGCCTTGACAGCTTTGCGCCACTGGCATTTACTGGATGTTTGTAACCATCCATCAGAAGATCCCATAGATCACCATCTAGACCCAGAAAGTAACTTTCCAGTTTATCTTTCCAGTATTCAAAGTTTTCACCATCAAATACCGGCGGTCTAGTATAACCATTGTTACCGTTGTATTGCTCAGCAGAGCCAGATGTAGATGCAGGTGTAGGTGTAGACTTTTCACTTTCATCAACCATCTTTTACTGAAGCGTTTTTCTCTTCCTGAATCTTTTCTAAACACGGTTAAGTGCTTGCACCTTAGAACCGGCGCTCTGATGCCAATTGAAGGATAGAAAAACACTTAGAAAGGGGGGGGATTGAATAAGTGTGACTTTAAATCTTGGACGATAAAAATAAATTGCACAATTATTTTTATCCTGGTTCGCTGTTAACGAAGCTACTCCAGTCCACCCCCGCAGAGATGATTTACCTCAACCTGAGGATTTAATCCACTAATCGCACGGATTACAATGGTTTTCCACTTAGTCCGCAACTAAGTCTTCCAGAGTCTTCTGATCACACACTGATCACTCCAGGAACAACTGCTTAGATACCCTCTAAGACTTTTCCTAGAGTCTACTGATCAACACGATCACTCTAGTTACAATCTGCTTAGTTCACTCCTAAGACTTTCCTAGAGTATTCTGATCAACACGATCACTCTAGTTCCTTACAACTTAATGTAATATATTCAAGAGTTTACAAATGCTTCTTAAAAGCGATAATCACAACTGTGATATTTCTCTTAACGTTTAAGCTTAATCTCACTAAGATATTACAACAGCAATGTAGTGAGCTTTGATGAAGATGAAGATTCTGAGTTTTGATTTGAACAGAGTTTCAGCAAGTTAATTTGAATTGTTTTGGTGCGAAATCGTTAACCTTGCTTCTCATCAGAACTTCATATTTATAGGCGTTGAGAAGATGACCGTTGAGTGCATTTAATGCTTTGCGTGTTCCGTACAGCATTGCATTTAATGTTATACGCTTTTGTCAACTACCTCGAGCCTTGTTCACGCTGTGTCTACTGACGTTGCCTTTAGTAGCTTTAACGTTCCTTTTGTCAGTCAGCGTAGTCTGCCACCTGTACTTCCTTCTGATCTGATGTTTGTGAATACGACGTTTGAATATCATCAGAGTCAAACAGCTTGGTGCATAGCATCTTCTGATCTTCTGACCTTGAAGTGCTTCTGTTGCGTGATACCATCTTCTGATCTTCAGTGCTTCTGATCTCATGTTCTTCTGATGCTTCCATAGACCCATGTTCTGATTCTGCTTCGACCATCTTCTGATGTCTTGCCAGACCATGTTCTGATGTTGCATGCTGAACCATTTGAGACACAACTTCTGAGCGCTGAATTATGCGTACTCTTTATGTATATTTCCTGAAAGGGAAATTGCATTGGATTAGAGTACCATATTATCTTAAGCAAAATTCATATTATTGTTATCATCAAAACTAAGATAATTGATAAGAACAAATCTTGTTCTAACATTATCATCTTCCATTTCCATTATTTATACGTTGTTCAATTTTTTTCTACTACAGACTGATCAAATCTATGTTGTAACCCGCTCCCGTGACTTTGATGTTTGGAAGAAGACCTTGCAGGAAATGCAAACCTATATAGTCTATAATGTTGAAACTATGATCAATGACATGCCGTCGAAAGTTTGTGATAACAAATACAAGGTGTTTTTTAATCGTGCGACAATTATCACTGCTGTTGACGTACCAGACATTCCAGAACATCAATTCAACTTCAAGTCGTTTACTGATATCTTAAGTGGTGATTTCATTGTTGATCGCCTTTACGGTATTCATTGACAAAGTCTGTTCTTCTTTAACTCAATATACTTTCCAAATCCTTGCTAAGATGTGCACATTGTATTTTTATATGTAAAAGGTGCTTTCGAACAAGTTGTTACGAATCAAGTCGCAGGTGCTGGGAGAAAAGCCTGCGTGAACCTCACTTTATCGGATGAATGGTCTCTTTCTTACAGTTTTCATTAGTTATTTATTACACCTTTTTGGAAAGCCATTGTTTGCTCTGACGGAGATATTATCTACATTGAAAGACTTAAGCTTAAAACATTAGATTGTATTATGGTTTCAGAACTTGCATTGAGGTTTTACTTTTGGTTGCTTTATAATGTTTATTTTTTGGACTTGCTAAATTCGATTACGATTACTACTATAAATTTGACGATTGAGTTCAATAGTAGCGGACTTATTCAAGATCTGAAATGTGATGTTTAAGTTATTCAAGTAAGGAGGCTTACTCATGCATTCATAACCTACTGCTTAATCCTTGCAGCATGCTGAAATGGCAGATGAGGGTGTTCAGCTAAAGACTCTTCAAACAATATAAATAATTTTTCAGTCATGTTTACACCCTGAAAATGAGGTCAGATTCAACAATATGAACTATGTGTTACTGTTTGCCATTTGTAAACTGTATTATAATATCTTAGCTGGACCTTGAAATTAGTAGATAGGCTGATTGTAGACAGATAATTTTCAAAGTACAAGTAATGAATCTAAATAAAGACCATGTATTGTGATATGGGTTTGGTTGATATAGTTAAGACATTCTGGTTGGATAGTTTTCTCAGTAGAGATATTGAACCTTTTCCAAAATTTAAGAAGAAATTAGGCACGATTGCTGATTAAACCATGTTAAATGTACCAGTTCACAGATTCAGTTTCTTCAAGGTGGTTTAATGCATGAGAAAATGTTTTATTTAGAAGTACAAATATTTCTGAGTGTATTATTATTAAACCATTTAACTATAATATAATACAGGATTCAGGAATCACATGTTGAATGTTGTTAGAGGGTTCTCAATATCAAATTAAAATGGATTGTTCATACATTCATGCTTTGCTCACTGCCAATCTGAGAGACCAGACACATGGTTTGTTGACAACTCTCCTGTCATTGGAAACAAGGTGACTCTCACATATGCCTATGCAGTTTTTGTTAAAATATTCAAGTTTTAGCGTTACGCAGAAGTGGTGATTCAAGTTTAAGATCTTATTATTTTTGTGTCTTATCTCTAACCGATATGCATTGGAAATATGTAGGCAATTGCTCTGGCCGTGGGAGACTGGTATTTTGACCGAGCTGGTGTTAAGGACATAGATTGTCCTTACCCTTGTGAGAACACATGCCACCATTAGTATAATGTATGTATAACCAACGTGTTCCTAACTTTGATTGGAGGTTTACCTTTTTCTTTACCTTTTTTTGTATTCTATACAAGTTATAGCTTCTATTTTCTTTGTTCAGAACCTAAAAGATGATGTTGGAGCAGCAGAGGAACAACAAAAAGAAGCTGAAGTCGAACCAAAGGCTCTTCGAACATTGACATGGAGAATGATTTTGACCCAAGAATAAATGGTCTGTATTTTTTTAATGTCTCAATTATATTTTTATATCTTTATAGCTTACAAAGATATGAGAAGCATATTTTGCACTTGTCTGTTCATCTATTACCACTTTCAAATGAGTGCATATAATTCTTGTGGTGTGTTATTTCCATGCTTTTAAGGCATATGTGCATATATAACACAACCCAAGCATGAAAATTTTTCCACTTCAATGCATCAGTAACAAATCTGACATATCAGATTAAATCTTTCTTCATCAGATAATAACTACTACAAACATATTCAACTCTTGCTGCGTTATTTCGATACATAATATATTCTTGCTGAAATAAACAACTAATTCAAAGATAAATCATGATTGCTTCATATTTTCAATACAACATATATTCTTGCTTTAAACATATTTTGTGTCTCTTTTACTAAACATATACTACTTGCAGTGAAAGCAATTATAGGAAATCAGTCTTCCTGCCAAAGCAATTATAGGAAGCATGCACTTCATTGAAAGCAGAGATGTAGTATCATTTGTGTTTTTATTTTGAAATATGGTGTTGGTTATTCCCTAAGTTGTGAAGAGTGTGATAAACTTGATACTCATTAGTGGAAAAGCCATAAAATTTGTGTGTTGGATTCTTTGACAGTCAAAAGAAAAAGCTTATAGAATCCAATGGAATTAGATCTCAATATAATATGTAAAATCATTTTCCTACTATTTAAATGTCTAAATTCCTTTTGTCTGACTTATTAAATTATTTAGACTTAACCAGTTTAGAGCTTAGATTAATAGCTCCACTTCACAAGTTTGCTTGGAGCATAGATTAGTATTTAGTTTCGCTGTATCTTTATATGATAATGGTCAAAAAGAACTTTAAAATTAGAAAACATAAATCTAAAAGGAAATACAGCCAATCAGCCTATGAATACTTACTTATATAATTTAGTAATACATTTATTTAATGATTCCATTCTAATACTGTACAATTCATCGGATGCAACATATTTAATTTAGTAATACATTTATATAATTACCTCATGTATATTTTAAGAATTAAAAGGTTTTTAATCTTTTAATGGTTGAAGTAATTTCAATTGAATCTAATCAACAAATAAGTTATAAAACAATTGAAACTCTTTTAATAGGAGTTGGGCTACATGAATTACATGTAGCGCTAAAGGAATCAAGTTCTTTAGACATTAATTCATTTTATTAAGATATTCATTATTTTTACGGGTCATTATCACCATAATATCTTTCTTATGTGAATTTTATCATTGAAATTCACTACTTTCACGGGTCGCTATCACCATAATACCTAATTTAACATTTTCAACTTCTTGCCTATTGCATTTCCATTTTTTTTAAAATAGCTACTATATATAATTTTATTACATCTATATTATGTTTTATGAATCTTAATTTAACATTTGTCATTCAAATTTTTAATTTTTTTTTGCGTTTGTAATACATTATTCATCTTAAGATTTGATTTACCCGTGCGGACGCACGGGTCTTCTACTAGTTTTTAATAAAACTTGATACAATTCTACTAAGCATGATGTAGGGAATAATAGCCTTAAGGTTTTAGGGATTGATTGTGCATATTCATCATTTAATTTTTGTTTGAAGTTTTAGGGTTCTTAGCTTTTTTCCAGAAATTAAAGAGTTATAGGTTGAATAAATTCACAAATGATACATGGTTAGAACCGTGTTTGAATTCTGAACAAGATGCATATTTGAATTTCTGGAAATGATTAAGTTTTGATCATGTTTGAATTTCTAAAATTCACGAGCCAAAGGTTGAAGATGAAGTTCAGTTTGAATTTAGAACATGTTTTTAAATATATATTCACGCGCGTGTTTTGTTATCAATTATAGCGTGCTGGCCCAGTGGTAAGCTTTTGAGTTGTTGACTCTAGTGGCGTGGGTTCAAGTCTTCCCAAGGCCAAAACATAGTTTTTTTATCACTTGTTTATTTTTCTTTTTAATCAACGTTCATAATTTATTTAAAATAGCAAACTTAATCATTTTGACTTGAAATTTTACACACTTATCATTTAACTTGTCTATTTTTAGAATATAATTTAAAATACCAAAAATATTAATGATTTTATCATTTAAAAATTAAATCAAAAAAACAAGTCTTTTATATGTATAAAAATCCAAAAACCATTTCTTTTTTTGATATTTTCACCAAGTAAACTTTTGTTATTTTTGTGTGAATTATTTTAGGGTTAGGTCAAAGTCCCCTTGAGGTTACCATGTACCCTTAGGACAATGCTCCTTTAGAATTTGGTACTTTAATCATTAAAAATCAATTAGGTTTAAATGTGGTTCTAAAACCCTAATTTGAATCTTTGATCCCTAGCTTCACCATGTTAATATAACTTGTTGCTTTAATCATTGTCTTTGTTTATGTACATATACTTGTTTATTTTTATCCTTGTACACTTGTACTTTATTCATTGTATTATCATCATATATATACTTTGTTTACTAGCCATATGCATGAGATATTTATCCATTCATCATCTTCATTCATACATGAAATGATCCCAAAGGTATAAACATCCTTTCATCCATTATCATTTGAATTTACATTGATTTCTTTGTTATACTCACTTGTTTACTTTTGTGACACATATTATCACACACACACACACACACACACACACACACACACACACTTGAGGTATCCATGATTGATTGCTTAAGTTGTTGTTGAAATATCCAAAGGAATGGGAATGGTATTGACTAAAATTGTCAAGGTACTCAATCTCTTTTCCAAATCTCTTTACCTTTGTGCTTAATATTGTTAAAGCTTTGCACCCCACTTGTTTTGATAATGGTTTTATATTGTTAAAGCTCAACCTTTTTAAAATCAACCTTTGGTTTTGTATTGTTAAAGCTCAACCAACCCTTTTCAAACCTTGGTACTAAGAGGAGCATTATTTCTGGCGAAACTGCTCTTAGACCATTGGGCCTTGTATTGTTAAAGCTTGGCTCATTTTAAATCCCTTGTTAACTATTGTTAAAGCTTAACATTTTAAAAAACCCGTTGAGTATTGTTAAAGCTCAACACCCAAAAAGATTTTTGCCACTTGGCTATTTATTTTCCTTTTAAGAGTAACTACAAAAGCTCTGACTTCCCTACTGCACTTAAGGGGTATGTAGGCCTAAGATGCGATATCTTATTGAGCTCACATTCAAAACCTTCTTTTCTCATCCTCCCACTCTATTTAATCAAAAACACAAAGGCATTTCATAATAATAACAAACAATAATAATAGTATTTTCAAAGAGGTTCCTATGGAATACCATATATGTGAGGGGTTCTTAAAATCTTCCCCTTGCCTAACAAACCCCCCATACCCAAGTCTCTTATAAGTTTATTAGTTTTGATTTTAAAAAATTCGGTGGGTTTTATTCGCTCTTTCTACCATTTCCTTTCGAAACAATAAAGCATGGTGACGACTCTGTTTAAAACATATGAGCTAAGTCAATTCAATGGCTTCAGTCTCACAAATTTCACCGCTACAAAAAAGTGGCGAATCTGCTGGGGATACACATTTGTTCCTAAGAAGGGTTGACCCTATCTTTGTTTATACTGTTATTATTATTGTATATACTGTCATTTTGAACTGCATATGTGAATACTTGTTACTTTTGTGGGTTATATTGGGAAAGGGCTTGATTCCCCCTTGCGGTGAGATAAATCCTAACCCGTAATTGAGTGCAACTTATGATAGGAGACTTGTATAGTCATTTTCATCTCGAGGGAGTAGTCCCAAAGAAGTCAATTTGAGATCCATCGCTCAATGGAGACCTCTTTGGAAGTAACTTTGTTGACCGAGTTAATTGGAAAAACATCGTTACGTTCAACTAGGTTGTAGAAGCTGGGGACCTAGAAACACCTTAACCAATCTTGGCCATTAGGACGTAGTGTGGAAACTGTATTTTGATTCAATTCCAGAATGGTTGTTACACGATACTACACAAAAGACGTGATTTGCACAGTTACCTAAGTAGACGTCCCCTCAACTGCACGCACGCTTGTCCAGAAATAGTGAACACGTGTTTACCATCTGGATAGCCAGTTATAGCTGTCTTGCTTTTAAAGAGATTCTGAATCAACTTAGACAATAAAACGTTAGTAATAACTGAATCACAATTTCTAATTGATTTCAACCAGAACTTCTTATAAAAGTAATTTCATTTCAGAAGATACTTATATATAAGAGTATCTTATCTTCTCATTCTGGGCTTGTTTCTGAAGATTTATTTTGTCCTGATTATATTAAATCCATCTGGTCTAGGAACAAGATCCCAAACATCATTCCTTGTAAACTGATTCAGTTCTTCTTGCATAGCAATTATCCAGTCTGGATCTTCTAGAGCATGATCAACAGAAGTTGGCTCGATCAAAGATACAAGACCTAATTGACAGTCTGCACTGTTCTTAAGGAATGCTCTTGTTCTGATTGGATCATCCTTCTTTCCAAGAATGACATCTTCTGAATGACCAGAGATGAGTCTAGATGATCTTCTGACAGATGGTTCTTCAGATATGCTTAGATCCTCCAGAGAAGCTGATACTTGATCTTCAGATTCTTTGCTTCTGAGAAGCTCTGCTTCTGATGCGTTGCTTCTTGGCTCAACAACTTCTGATATGTCAATATCACAATCTGCAAAATTATCAAACTGCTTTGGTTTTTCAGAACCAAGCTTATCATCAAACCTGATATTGATTGATTCTTCTACAACCAATGTTTCAGTATTGTATACTCTGTAGCCTTTTGAGCGTTCAGAATATCCAAGAAGGAAACATTTTTGTGCTTTGGAATCAAACTTACCAAGATGATCTTTAGTGTTCAGAATAAAGCATACACATCCAAAAGGATGGAAATATGAAATGTTGGGCTTTCTATTCTTCCACAACTCATAGGGAGTCTTATTTAGAATAGGTCTGATAGAGATTCTATTCTGAATATAGCATGCAGTGTTTATTGCTTCTGCCCAGAAATGCTTAGCCATATTGGTTTCATTGATCATGGTTCTGGCCATTTCTTGCAGAGTCCTATTCTTTCGTTCTACAACCCCATTTTGCTGTGGAGTTCTAGGACAAGAGAAATCATGGGCAATACCATTTTCTTTGAAGAATTCTTCAAAGGATTTGTTCTCAAATTCACCACCATGATCACTTCTGACCTTTATGATTTTACACTCTTTTTCAGATTGAATCTGAATGCAGAAATCAAAGAACACTGAATGAGTCTCATCCTTGTGTTTCAAGAATTTTACCCATGTCCAGCGGCTATAATCATCTACGATGACTAATCCATATTTCTTCCCTCTGACAGATGCTGTTTTGACGGGGCCAAACAGATCAATGTGCAAGAGTTCTAATGGCCTTGAGGTAGAAACAACATTCTTAGACTTGAATGCAGGTTTGGAGAACTTGCCCTTCTGACATGCTTCACAAAGAGCATCTGATTTGAATTTCAGATTAGGGAGTCCTCTGACAAGATTCAGTTTGTTAATCTGAGAGATCTTTCTCAAACTAGCATGACCTAATCTCCTGTGCCAGACCCACTGCTCTTCAGAAACAGACATAAGACAAGTCACCTTCTGACTCATAAGATCTTGCAGATCTGTCTTATAAATGTTGTTCTTCCTCTTGCCTGTAAATAGGATTGAGCCATCCTTCTGATTTACAGCCTTGCAAGACTTTTGATTGAAGATTATATCATAACCATTGTCACTTAATTGACTGATAGATAAGAGGTTATGAGTTAATCCTTCTACAAGAAGTACATTAGAAATGGAAGGAGAGTTACCAGACTTTATAGTTCCAGAGCCAATTATCTTGCCCTTCTGATCTCCTCCAAACTTGACTTCTCCTCCTGACTTAAGCACCAGGTCTTGGAACATAGACCTTCTTCCTGTCATGTGTCGTGAGCATCCAGAGTCCAGGTACCATGACATGTTGTGCTTTGTCCTTCTTGCAGCCAAGGATATCTGCAATAGGAATAATCTTATCCTTAGGTACCCACATTTTCTTGGGTCCTTTCTTGTTAGATTTTCTCAAGTTCTGATTGAACTTGGGTTTGACATTATAAGCAATAGGAGGAACAGCATGATAATTTTTAATATGAGTTTCATGATATTTCCTAGGTTGTGTCACATGCTTCTTGGTGTGTGTTATGTGAAAACTTTGTGCATGTGAAGTGTGCCTAATATCATGAGAGTGGCCATACTTGAACTGATCATACAATGGCTTGTATGTGAGTTTCATTTCATCAACAGGTTCGAGTTTGTATGGGGTTTCACCCTCAAAACCAATGCCAACTCTTTTGTTTCCAGACACAGCATATATCATAGACGCTAGCTGACTTCTGCCAATACTTCTAGATAAGAACTTCCTGAAACTTAAATCATATTCTTTCAGAATATGGTTTAGACTAGGAGTGGATTTTTCTGAATCAGAAGGAGATCCAACATTATTGGATAATTTTAAAAGTTTTTCTTTTAATTCAGAATTCTCCAACTCAAGCTTCTTTGTTTCAAATTCAAATTGCTTTTTCAGCTTTTTGTATTTGAGACTAATCTGAGACTTGAGTTCCAGAAGTTCAGTTAGACCGGAAACTAACTCATCTCTAGTAAGTTCAGAAAATACCTCTTCAGAATCTGATTCTGATGTAGATTCTGATCCGTCATCTTCTGTCGCCATCAGCGCACAGTTGGCCTGCTCATCTTCTGAATCATCTTCTGACTCATCCCAGGTTGCCATAAGACCTTTCTTCTTATGAAACTTTTTCTTGGGACTTTCCTTCTGAAGATTTGGACATTCATTCTTGTAGTGTCCAGGCTCATTGCATTCATAGCACATGACCTTCTTCTTGTCAAATCTTCTTTCATCAGAAGATTCTCCACGTTCAAATTTCCTTGAACTTCTGAAGCCTCTGAACTTCCTTTGCTTGGTCTTCCAGAGTTGATTTAGCCTTCTGGAGATCAGGGACAGTTCATCTTCTTCTTCAGATTCTGATTCCTCAGGATCTTCTTCTCTGGCCTGAAAAGCGTTAGTGCATTTCTTGATATTTGATTTTAATGCAATAGACTTACCTTTCTTTTGAGGCTCATTTGCGTCCAGCTCTATTTCATGACTTCTCAAGGCGCTGATAAGCTCTTCCAGAGAAACTTCATTCAAATTCTTTGCAATCTTGAATGCAGTCACCATAGGACCCCATCTTCTGGGTAAGCTTCTGATGATCTTCTTTACGTGATCAGCTTTGGTGTATCCCTTGTCAAGAACTCTCAATCCAGCAGTAAGAGTTTGAAATCTTGAAAACATCTTTTCAATGTCTTCATCATCCTCCATCTTGAAGGCTTCATACTTCTGGATTAAGGCTAGAGCTTTAGTCTCCTTGACTTGAGCATTTCCTTCATGAGTCATTTTCAAGGACTCATATATATCATAGGCCGTTTCCCTGTTAGATATCTTCTCATACTCAGCATGAGAGATAGCATTCAGCAAAACAGTTCTGCATTTATGATGATTCCTGAAAAGCTTCTTTTGATCATCATTCATTTCTTGCCTTGACAGCTTTGCGCCACTGGCATTTACTGGATGTTTGTAACCATCCATCAGAAGATCCCATAGATCACCATCTAGACCCAGAAAGTAACTTTCCAGTTTATCTTTCCAGTATTCAAAGTTTTCACCATCAAATACCGGCGGTCTAGTATAACCATTGTTACCGTTGTATTGCTCAGCAGAGCCAGATGTAGATGCAGGTGTAGGTGTAGACTTTTCACTTTCATCAACCATCTTTTACTGAAGCGTTTTTCTCTTCCTGAATCTTTTCTAAACACGGTTAAGTGCTTGCACCTTAGAACCGGCGCTCTGATGCCAATTGAAGGATAGAAAAACACTTAGAAAGGGGGGGGATTGAATAAGTGTGACTTTAAATCTTGGACGATAAAAATAAATTGCACAATTATTTTTATCCTGGTTCGCTGTTAACGAAGCTACTCCAGTCCACCCCCGCAGAGATGATTTACCTCAACCTGAGGATTTAATCCACTAATCGCACGGATTACAATGGTTTTCCACTTAGTCCGCAACTAAGTCTTCCAGAGTCTTCTGATCACACACTGATCACTCCAGGAACAACTGCTTAGATACCCTCTAAGACTTTTCCTAGAGTCTACTGATCAACACGATCACTCTAGTTACAATCTGCTTAGTTCACTCCTAAGACTTTCCTAGAGTATTCTGATCAACACGATCACTCTAGTTCCTTACAACTTAATGTAATATATTCAAGAGTTTACAAATGCTTCTTAAAAGCGATAATCACAACTGTGATATTTCTCTTAACGTTTAAGCTTAATCTCACTAAGATATTACAACAGCAATGTAGTGAGCTTTGATGAAGATGAAGATTCTGAGTTTTGATTTGAACAGAGTTTCAGCAAGTTAATTTGAATTGTTTTGGTGCGAAATCGTTAACCTTGCTTCTCATCAGAACTTCATATTTATAGGCGTTGAGAAGATGACCGTTGAGTGCATTTAATGCTTTGCGTGTTCCGTACAGCATTGCATTTAATGTTATACGCTTTTGTCAACTACCTCGAGCCTTGTTCACGCTGTGTCTACTGACGTTGCCTTTAGTAGCTTTAACGTTCCTTTTGTCAGTCAGCGTAGTCTGCCACCTGTACTTCCTTCTGATCTGATGTTTGTGAATACGACGTTTGAATATCATCAGAGTCAAACAGCTTGGTGCATAGCATCTTCTGATCTTCTGACCTTGAAGTGCTTCTGTTGCGTGATACCATCTTCTGATCTTCAGTGCTTCTGATCTCATGTTCTTCTGATGCTTCCATAGACCCATGTTCTGATTCTGCTTCGACCATCTTCTGATGTCTTGCCAGACCATGTTCTGATGTTGCATGCTGAACCATTTGAGACACAACTTCTGAGCGCTGAATTATGCGTACTCTTTATGTATATTTCCTGAAAGGGAAATTGCATTGGATTAGAGTACCATATTATCTTAAGCAAAATTCATATTATTGTTATCATCAAAACTAAGATAATTGATAAGAACAAATCTTGTTCTAACATTATCATCTTCCATTTCCATTATTTATACGTTGTTCAATTTTTTTCTACTACAGACTGATCAAATCTATGTTGTAACCCGCTCCCGTGACTTTGATGTTTGGAAGAAGACCTTGCAGGAAATGCAAACCTATATAGTCTATAATGTTGAAACTATGATCAATGACATGCCGTCGAAAGTTTGTGATAACAAATACAAGGTGTTTTTTAATCGTGCGACAATTATCACTGCTGTTGACGTACCAGACATTCCAGAACATCAATTCAACTTCAAGTCGTTTACTGATATCTTAAGTGGTGATTTCATTGTTGATCGCCTTTACGGTATTCATTGACAAAGTCTGTTCTTCTTTAACTCAATATACTTTCCAAATCCTTGCTAAGATGTGCACATTGTATTTTTATATGTAAAAGGTGCTTTCGAACAAGTTGTTACGAATCAAGTCGCAGGTGCTGGGAGAAAAGCCTGCGTGAACCTCACTTTATCGGATGAATGGTCTCTTTCTTACAGTTTTCATTAGTTATTTATTACACCTTTTTGGAAAGCCATTGTTTGCTCTGACGGAGATATTATCTACATTGAAAGACTTAAGCTTAAAACATTAGATTGTATTATGGTTTCAGAACTTGCATTGAGGTTTTACTTTTGGTTGCTTTATAATGTTTATTTTTTGGACTTGCTAAATTCGATTACGATTACTACTATAAATTTGACGATTGAGTTCAATAGTAGCGGACTTATTCAAGATCTGAAATGTGATGTTTAAGTTATTCAAGTAAGGAGGCTTACTCATGCATTCATAACCTACTGCTTAATCCTTGCAGCATGCTGAAATGGCAGATGAGGGTGTTCAGCTAAAGACTCTTCAAACAATATAAATAATTTTTCAGTCATGTTTACACCCTGAAAATGAGGTCAGATTCAACAATATGAACTATGTGTTACTGTTTGCCATTTGTAAACTGTATTATAATATCTTAGCTGGACCTTGAAATTAGTAGATAGGCTGATTGTAGACAGATAATTTTCAAAGTACAAGTAATGAATCTAAATAAAGACCATGTATTGTGATATGGGTTTGGTTGATATAGTTAAGACATTCTGGTTGGATAGTTTTCTCAGTAGAGATATTGAACCTTTTCCAAAATTTAAGAAGAAATTAGGCACGATTGCTGATTAAACCATGTTAAATGTACCAGTTCACAGATTCAGTTTCTTCAAGGTGGTTTAATGCATGAGAAAATGTTTTATTTAGAAGTACAAATATTTCTGAGTGTATTATTATTAAACCATTTAACTATAATATAATACAGGATTCAGGAATCACATGTTGAATGTTGTTAGAGGGTTCTCAATATCAAATTAAAATGGATTGTTCATACATTCATGCTTTGCTCACTGCCAATCTGAGAGACCAGACACATGGTTTGTTGACAACTCTCCTGTCATTGGAAACAAGGTGACTCTCACATATGCCTATGCAGTTTTTGTTAAAATATTCAAGTTTTAGCGTTACGCAGAAGTGGTGATTCAAGTTTAAGATCTTATTATTTTTGTGTCTTATCTCTAACCGATATGCATTGGAAATATGTAGGCAATTGCTCTGGCCGTGGGAGACTGGTATTTTGACCGAGCTGGTGTTAAGGACATAGATTGTCCTTACCCTTGTGAGAACACATGCCACCATTAGTATAATGTATGTATAACCAACGTGTTCCTAACTTTGATTGGAGGTTTACCTTTTTCTTTACCTTTTTTTGTATTCTATACAAGTTATAGCTTCTATTTTCTTTGTTCAGAACCTAAAAGATGATGTTGGAGCAGCAGAGGAACAACAAAAAGAAGCTGAAGTCGAACCAAAGGCTCTTCGAACATTGACATGGAGAATGATTTTGACCCAAGAATAAATGGTCTGTATTTTTTTAATGTCTCAATTATATTTTTATATCTTTATAGCTTACAAAGATATGAGAAGCATATTTTGCACTTGTCTGTTCATCTATTACCACTTTCAAATGAGTGCATATAATTCTTGTGGTGTGTTATTTCCATGCTTTTAAGGCATATGTGCATATATAACACAACCCAAGCATGAAAATTTTTCCACTTCAATGCATCAGTAACAAATCTGACATATCAGATTAAATCTTTCTTCATCAGATAATAACTACTACAAACATATTCAACTCTTGCTGCGTTATTTCGATACATAATATATTCTTGCTGAAATAAACAACTAATTCAAAGATAAATCATGATTGCTTCATATTTTCAATACAACATATATTCTTGCTTTAAACATATTTTGTGTCTCTTTTACTAAACATATACTACTTGCAGTGAAAGCAATTATAGGAAATCAGTCTTCCTGCCAAAGCAATTATAGGAAGCATGCACTTCATTGAAAGCAGAGATGTAGTATCATTTGTGTTTTTATTTTGAAATATGGTGTTGGTTATTCCCTAAGTTGTGAAGAGTGTGATAAACTTGATACTCATTAGTGGAAAAGCCATAAAATTTGTGTGTTGGATTCTTTGACAGTCAAAAGAAAAAGCTTATAGAATCCAATGGAATTAGATCTCAATATAATATGTAAAATCATTTTCCTACTATTTAAATGTCTAAATTCCTTTTGTCTGACTTATTAAATTATTTAGACTTAACCAGTTTAGAGCTTAGATTAATAGCTCCACTTCACAAGTTTGCTTGGAGCATAGATTAGTATTTAGTTTCGCTGTATCTTTATATGATAATGGTCAAAAAGAACTTTAAAATTAGAAAACATAAATCTAAAAGGAAATACAGCCAATCAGCCTATGAATACTTACTTATATAATTTAGTAATACATTTATTTAATGATTCCATTCTAATACTGTACAATTCATCGGATGCAACATATTTAATTTAGTAATACATTTATATAATTACCTCATGTATATTTTAAGAATTAAAAGGTTTTTAATCTTTTAATGGTTGAAGTAATTTCAATTGAATCTAATCAACAAATAAGTTATAAAACAATTGAAACTCTTTTAATAGGAGTTGGGCTACATGAATTACATGTAGCGCTAAAGGAATCAAGTTCTTTAGACATTAATTCATTTTATTAAGATATTCATTATTTTTACGGGTCATTATCACCATAATATCTTTCTTATGTGAATTTTATCATTGAAATTCACTACTTTCACGGGTCGCTATCACCATAATACCTAATTTAACATTTTCAACTTCTTGCCTATTGCATTTCCATTTTTTTTAAAATAGCTACTATATATAATTTTATTACATCTATATTATGTTTTATGAATCTTAATTTAACATTTGTCATTCAAATTTTTAATTTTTTTTTGCGTTTGTAATACATTATTCATCTTAAGATTTGATTTACTCGTGCGGACGCACGGGTCTTCTACTAGTTTTTAATAAAACTTGATACAATTCTACTAAGCATGATGTAGGGAATAATAGCCTTAAGGTTTTAGGGATTGATTGTGCATATTCATCATTTAATTTTTGTTTGAAGTTTTAGGGTTCTTAGCTTTTTTCCAGAAATTAAAGAGTTATAGGTTGAATAAATTCACAAATGATACATGGTTAGAACCGTGTTTGAATTCTGAACAAGATGCATATTTGAATTTCTGGAAATGATTAAGTTTTGATCATGTTTGAATTTCTAAAATTCACGAGCCAAAGGTTGAAGATGAAGTTCAGTTTGAATTTAGAACATGTTTTTAAATATATATTCACGCGCGTGTTTTGTTATCAATTATAGCGTGCTGGCCCAGTGGTAAGCTTTTGAGTTGTTGACTCTAGTGGCGTGGGTTCAAGTCTTCCCAAGGCCAAAACATAGTTTTTTTATCACTTGTTTATTTTTCTTTTTAATCAACGTTCATAATTTATTTAAAATAGCAAACTTAATCATTTTGACTTGAAATTTTACACACTTATCATTTAACTTGTCTATTTTTAGAATATAATTTAAAATACCAAAAATATTAATGATTTTATCATTTAAAAATTAAATCAAAAAAACAAGTCTTTTATATGTATAAAAATCCAAAAACCATTTCTTTTTTTGATATTTTCACCAAGTAAACTTTTGTTATTTTTGTGTGAATTATTTTAGGGTTAGGTCAAAGTCCCCTTGAGGTTACCATGTACCCTTAGGACAATGCTCCTTTAGAATTTGGTACTTTAATCATTAAAAATCAATTAGGTTTAAATGTGGTTCTAAAACCCTAATTTGAATCTTTGATCCCTAGCTTCACCATGTTAATATAACTTGTTGCTTTAATCATTGTCTTTGTTTATGTACATATACTTGTTTATTTTTATCCTTGTACACTTGTACTTTATTCATTGTATTATCATCATATATATACTTTGTTTACTAGCCATATGCATGAGATATTTATCCATTCATCATCTTCATTCATACATGAAATGATCCCAAAGGTATAAACATCCTTTCATCCATTATCATTTGAATTTACATTGATTTCTTTGTTATACTCACTTGTTTACTTTTGTGACACATATTATCACACACACACACACACACACACACACACACACACTTGAGGTATCCATGATTGATTGCTTAAGTTGTTGTTGAAATATCCAAAGGAATGGGAATGGTATTGACTAAAATTGTCAAGGTACTCAATCTCTTTTCCAAATCTCTTTACCTTTGTGCTTAATATTGTTAAAGCTTTGCACCCCACTTGTTTTGATAATGGTTTTATATTGTTAAAGCTCAACCTTTTTAAAATCAACCTTTGGTTTTGTATTGTTAAAGCTCAACCAACCCTTTTCAAACCTTGGTACTAAGAGGAGCATTATTTCTGGCGAAACTGCTCTTAGACCATTGGGCCTTGTATTGTTAAAGCTTGGCTCATTTTAAATCCCTTGTTAACTATTGTTAAAGCTTAACATTTTAAAAAACCCGTTGAGTATTGTTAAAGCTCAACACCCAAAAAGATTTTTGCCACTTGGCTATTTATTTTCCTTTTAAGAGTAACTACAAAAGCTCTGACTTCCCTACTGCACTTAAGGGGTATGTAGGCCTAAGATGCGATATCTTATTGAGCTCACATTCAAAACCTTCTTTTCTCATCCTCCCACTCTATTTAATCAAAAACACAAAGGCATTTCATAATAATAACAAACAATAATAATAGTATTTTCAAAGAGGTTCCTATGGAATACCATATATGTGAGGGGTTCTTAAAATCTTCCCCTTGCCTAACAAACCCCCCATACCCAAGTCTCTTATAAGTTTATTAGTTTTGATTTTAAAAAATTCGGTGGGTTTTATTCGCTCTTTCTACCATTTCCTTTCGAAACAATAAAGCATGGTGACGACTCTGTTTAAAACATATGAGCTAAGTCAATTCAATGGCTTCAGTCTCACAAATTTCACCGCTACAAAAAAGTGGCGAATCTGCTGGGGATACACATTTGTTCCTAAGAAGGGTTGACCCTATCTTTGTTTATACTGTTATTATTATTGTATATACTGTCATTTTGAACTGCATATGTGAATACTTGTTACTTTTGTGGGTTATATTGGGAAAGGGCTTGATTCCCCCTTGCGGTGAGATAAATCCTAACCCGTAATTGAGTGCAACTTATGATAGGAGACTTGTATAGTCATTTTCATCTCGAGGGAGTAGTCCCAAAGAAGTCAATTTGAGATCCATCGCTCAATGGAGACCTCTTTGGAAGTAACTTTGTTGACCGAGTTAATTGGAAAAACATCGTTACGTTCAACTAGGTTGTAGAAGCTGGGGACCTAGAAACACCTTAACCAATCT
Source organism: Vicia villosa (assembly GCF_029867415.1). Lineage (NCBI taxonomy): Eukaryota > Viridiplantae > Streptophyta > Magnoliopsida > Fabales > Fabaceae > Vicia > Vicia villosa. The sequence goes on from NC_081185.1 coordinate 29,921,015, forward strand.
TGGCCATTAGGACGTAGTGTGGAAACTGTATTTTGATTCAATTCCAGAATGGTTGTTACACGATACTACACTCATATGAGGATCTCTTGGAATATTATTCAAACAAGCGAGTTAATTACGACCTTTATAATTTCCAAGTTGAACTGTTTAAGTATGGGAAATTTTTAGAACCTTGTTCTATAGGTACAAAATAACCATAGTACACACCTTTGGGATGGGTAGATCTTTGACTCCATGCTCGTGACGTTGAACCCTTGAACCCCATGTTTTTACTATGTTTGCATTCATACATCTATGCATTTTAAACCAAGATATCTTTCAAGGAATTAAAAGATACCAGTTTTGTAAACATTATAGGAATGGAACTTGAAATAAGAAAAACCAAGAAGTATACTTTCAAGAGTTTAAAGGTAGAAGAGTTGAGAAAGGTAGGATCCTTGATTGTTGATCAAGACAAGTTCTGTAACAAGTATGGAAGGTTGTTGTATCTCCTCAAGACAGATGGAGGAAGGAATTCTCTCCACATTGATCCAATTCTATGATTCCTTATATCATTGTTTCACCTTTCCTAATTATAAACTATTACCAACTTTGGAAGAATATGCAAGCATCATTGGATTACCCATTACTGGAAGAATTCCCTTTAATGGTTTGGAAATGGATCACAAGTCTCATGACATTGTAAAGTTCACCCACTTAAGGAAGGATGAGATTGAGAAGAATATGGTTACCAAAGGAGGAATACCTGGACTACCTGCTCATTTTTTGATATAGAAAGTTCTCTCCTTTTCACAAGAAAGAAAGGAAGATGACTTTGAAACTGTATTTGCCCTGTTGGTTTATGGATTGTTCTTGTTCCCAAATATTGACAACTTTGTTGATATGAATGCCATCAAGATCTTTATGAAAGGAAACCCTGTCCCTACCTTGCTAGTGGACACTTACTACTTCATCCATTTGAGGAATTCCTATGGAAAGGAAATGATTACATGTTGTACTCCTTTTCTATACAAGTGGTATATCTCTCATTTGCCAAATACCAATGATTTTTGGGATCACAAAGAAGGACAAAAATGGTCACAAAAGATTATGACTCTCACCAACACTGACATTGCTTGGACCAACAACTACTTCTGTAGGATTAAGACTTTGGACAGCTATGGTGATTTTCCTAATGTGCCCCTTCTTGGTACAAAAGGAGGAATCAGTTATAGCCCTATTCTAGCTCGTCGTCAATTTGGGTTTCCTATGGACAAAATACCCAGGAATATCTTATTGGATGGATTCTTCCTCGAGGAAGGAGTTGAAAACAAAGAGTTTAGAGAAAGGATTACTAATGCTTGGCATCCAAGTCATAGAAAATAAATCAAAGATTGGAAGACAAAAGGGGATCTCTCACCTGAGCCTTTTGAAGAATGGATTAGTTCAAGAGCTGCTGAACTTAGGATGCCTTATCTTCCTGGGACATCTCCACCTCCTGTTAAGAAGCCTGTTGCACCTGTTGTTTCTCCTCCAACAATGAAAAATCTCCAAGAAGCTCTGAAGAAGATGAAGAAATCAAGAGACCATTGGAAGAACAATTTTGAGTACTCAGAAGGTGAGAAAGGAATAATGGAAGACCTATATGATGAGCAAATGAAAGAGAAAGAAAACTTACTTTTCCTCCAAGATGGTTGGCTTATGGAAAGGGATGCTACCATTGCTAAGTAAGCAAGAGAAAAGAAAAGTAAGAAAGAAGAAGAAGCACTCTCTCCTAAAGCAGATGCATGGAAGAGTATCATTGAGAAACTTGAAAAGGTTAAGCTAAAGAAGAAGAAGACTCAAGATGACATGGATACTTCGCATTGAGCTCTATGATTACTCTGGGATTTTATTAGCTTTATTTGTTATTTCTATCTTGTAACTCTTGAAATTATTTTGTATCTTGGACATCCCTTTGTAAACTATTGAAAGAAATTGGTACTTCGATGACCCTCGACGACCCTTGATTTTCCCTCGATGATCCTTGTCCCTTTATATGTACCAAGGATGCTTTGTCCCTTATTACTAATGAATGAAATTTTATCTTCAAGTTACCTTATAGTGTTTACATTTACAAGCTCTTAATAAATCCTTGAAGGATATTTTTGATACTTTGAAAATTAAAAAGTCTTTTGCATTGCATGCATCATGTCACATTCACTCCTGAGTCAGAGTCTTATTCCTTCCTTCTCTCCTCATAGTCAAGCTGATGCACCGGTATAATACTCGCGCCAATCGTCGTCGAAGATTGGAAGATGGTATAGTTGATGACCAAGAGTGGCAAGAAGAAGTTTCTGTCTTACGTTCTAGTATTGAAAAGTTGACATCTATGGTTCAAGACCTGGTGGCTGCTCAGAATCATCCATCAACTCAAGCTCAAGCTACTGTGGTTTCCAAAGTCGAGACTCTTCAGATTCCTGTAATTCTGGTATTGAATCTTACGACTACTAGGCCATATGGAATAAAGATGGATTACCAATTGGCTGGCAACAGAATCCCACTTAACAAGCTGCAATTCCTCAAGCTGTTATGACTACTACTCCTACTGTGATGAACATTGTTCCTCTCCACAAAGAGCAAATTTTCCGTGGTACACCTTCTGAAGGCATGGGAAGAATGGATGAATTTGAAGACCAATTTTAGAGATGCAAAAAGAGATCAAGGCCCTAAGGGGAAAAGATCTATTTGGGAAAGAAGTCAATGATCTTTGTTTGGTTCCTAATGTCAGAGTTCCTGCCAATTTCAGACTTCCAGAATTTGAGAAATACAAGGGAAATTCTTGCCCTCACAGTCATCTGGTCATGTATGTTCAAAAGATGTCTATGCACGCTGAAGACCAACACTTGCTGAATCATTACTTTAAAGATAGCTTATCTAGAGCTGCTTTAAAATGGTATATGGGTTTGGATAGTACACACATCCGTACTTTCCATGACTTGGGTGAAGCATTTATCAGACAATACAAGTATAACATGGATATGGCGTCGGACAAAGATCAACTTTGTGCTATGTCCCAGAAGGAGAAAGAATCATTCAAAGAGTACGCATAAAGATGGCGTGAACTAGATGCTGAAATTATCCCTGCAATGGAAGAGAAATAAATGACTAAGGTGTTCCTCAAGACCCTAAGTACATTCTACTACGAAAAGATGGTGGAAGTGCACCTAATGATTTTACTGAGATGGTAAACATGGGGATGCTGTAACACCCCATATTTTCTAATTTTAATTTAATCGGAAATTAAATTATTATTTAGAATTATTTAGTATTTTCGTTGAATTAATTTGGTGGAATAAAGTTGAAGTGTTATTTTATTAATGAGCTTAATAATAACTTTGGGTTTAATTTGAGTTGTTGTGAAGTAAGGAGGGGGTATGTCACTTAGGCCCAATTAAGTTATTTAAGTGGTTAAATAAAATAAACTTACTATGTTGGATTTAGAATTGAAATAAGGAAGAGCTATCATAACACAAAGAGGAATAGGGTTTAGAGGAGAGGTGAAGAAGAGAGTCATGGCGGAAGAGAAAAGCTAGAGGAAGTCCAATTTCCGTAGCAAGTTTCTGCAGTGAGAAACCTTAGCAAAACGGACGTTTATCCCAATCCAACCGTTGGATCATCGCGGTTCTTGGACACAACTTTCCAGACTCGTTGAGGTAACTTCTGACCGGAGAGATTTTCATTTTGATGATTTTAAGTCCGTCTGACAAAGCAATTTCCGAACAGGTTTTTGGTGCGTCTCTGCACATTAGAAAAGATTTTCGGAGAAAGTTAGAAGCGGCAGCATAAGCTATGGCAACCGGGAGAGTAGAGCAATCACATATCCAGGTAAGGGGGGACTCTTTCTTTTAGTATCTCTTATGTGGTCTTAAGTGATAGGTAGATTGATGTATGGTTTGGTTCAATTAGATATTGGGATTGTTAGGTTAAGGTGTTATAGTTTGGATTGAATTGATGCAATTTGTATGATCTATTGGTTAATGATGAGTTTAAATGATGTTTGGGGGTGTATGATTGAATGTATGATGATTGTATGCCTGTATATGCTGTTTAAACTCGATTTTGGACTGAAAATAGGTGGAATCGCAGGGTCTGTCGCAGACCTGAGAATTGGTAAAATCGCAGGTCCGCTAAGCGGAGGACCCGACCTGGTTAGCTTCTGTCTAATGTCGCTAGTGGTCCACTGAGTGAAGGTCTGAAGGAAGTTCGCTTCTGCCTCACGTTGCTAGCAGTCCGCTAAGCGAACCTTGCTGTGCGGGAATTTTTCTGAACTTTAAAATAGCGTATCTTTTGATCCGTGTATCCTTTCTTAGTGCCGTTTTGGGTGTTGTGCAAGTAATTAAATATTTTATATGATGAACGAATGAAAATAGGCAGTGGCTGACTTTATTTCTTTAAAACTAGATTTAATTACCTGTTGAGAATTAAACATTGTGTGCATGTGAAATGTGTGTGACAATGTAATTGATGTGATGATGAATTGGCTGTGATTATTATTATGATTGTGATGAATGCATGGTTATTTGAATGGTATTGGAAACATGTACATACTTATTTGGTGATGTGGTGTTGAGATGAGTTATTCATCGTGACCGGTGATGTTTTTAAGTATGTTATGCGTGTCCATTCATTCATTTGCATTCGGTGATGGATCCCGCTGATGTTTGGATCGATGGTGGACATAATTCCCATTGTGCGGAATTTGTGTCGGTGGGCCGTATCTCGATGAGGCGTAGATCGGTTAGGTGGATTAATTCCACGGTTTATTGGTACCACGTGCATAGTGTCAGTTGTGTCATATTCATTCTGTTATATCATGATTGGATGAATTTCTATGTTATGTGGTGTAATCTATTATTGTACGAATTGATGAATAATAGTTGTGAATCTGAATATGTATGATTGGGTGAACGGTATATTATGATGCTTGTTGCTTATGAATTGCATAATATTTACTAATTGAGAATGAGACTCACCCTTACATGTTGTCATTTTCAGATCGAGGAGTTGCGGCATTAGTGCTCGGTGAGGATGACTCCTAGAGTTTATCCGTTTATGTTGAGTCGTGTCGGTCATGCTCTGATCTTGTAACACTGGGGAACGATAGTTTTAGAGTTTTATGAGATTACTCTATTTTATTTGGTGTTGAATTACATTTCCGTTGGTTGTATTGACGATGTTTCGTATTCCGCTGTGATAAACATGATTATGTTTTGGTGAATTGTTTCCTAATGAAGCATGACTTTGACCTTAGTTGGTTTATTTGTTTTAAATAATTGTGGCACCCTTGTGTTTATGTTTTTACTCTGATTATTTATTTAAATTGCCGCGGGGTTTTGAAGGGTGTTACAATAGTGGTATCAGAGCAGGTCGGTCTGTTTGGCCAATTGTCGAGTCAGTTGAGTTACGCGACAGTTGAATATTGTCGGCATATTATCCCTTGGTACGTGACATGTGAGTGAATCACTGTTGGTACTTGTTTTTTTTGTTACAGGAATTGGTTTGAGCAAAGTGGGGGAGAAGCCTTGCTTCTCAGAAGAGGTTCAGTTGCAAGTTCACAAAGGAGAGTGCTGTTGTGTTGTTTCGGAAATTGAACTTCGGCGAAGGGATGTGTCGCTTATGCTATAAGAAGTTTGGGAGCGAAGAGATATGATAAGGGGCTGTTTGGAATGTGATTGAGTTGAAGAGAATGAGTTTTGGAGTGAGATTTTCGTAAGCAAAACGCAGGAAAATTGCCGAATAGCTGCAGAACTTCGAAAATTCATAACTGGAGCTCTGAACATCCGATTCAAGGCCCGTTTGAAGCGTTGGAAGGCTAACGAGACGAAATTTCTTATAAAAATGGCTGGAGAAGCTGTCATAGATTTAATTCTGACAGGATGATGATGGAAAGAGGTGAAGTTTGTGGTTACGCTGGTCTCTGAAACCGGACTTATGCTTTAGTGTCGCGCAAACATCAATGTCAGAGTCGAGTGAACTGGAGGAATGATTAAAAGGTTTGTTGATAAGAAATTTTAGGAATTAAATGCACCATTCGAGGAGTTTGGAGATATCGTATAGAGTGTCATTGCATGATGACGATGTCGCATTTCGGATGACGTTGGAAAATTAATATCTTGAGTTCCGAGTGTCGGATTAAGGTGCCGTTGAATCTACGAGGAGGAGAAATTATGTTCTACCTTATGGGAGAGTTATAAATACAGTGGAGTGATCATATGAGGAGATATTTTGAGGTTGGTTAAGAAGACGTGAAATTGTTGAATATGAATGCCTACTACCGCGATTGTTTGAAACAGAGCTAAGTAGAACGTGTTGTTGTTGAATAAGTGAATGAGATGTTCGATAATAAAGATGATTTGAGTGCCGATGGATCTTAGTGATGATTGAATTAGTAGTAAAGGTGAAATAAACTTTAGAACGGTTGAGGTCGTATTTGTTATGTGTCGCTGATGGGTCTGGGTGGTGTATTGATGCAAAGTCAGCAGGTAATGGCTTATGCGTCGAGATAACTCAAAGTGCATGAAAGGAATTACCCGACTCATGATTTAGAATTGGCAGCTGTGGTTTTGTTTTGAAGTTGCGGTGACATTATTTGTCTGGTTCGAGATTCAAAGTGTTTAGTGATCATAAAGGTTTGAAGTACCTCTTTGGTCAGGAAGGGCTTAATATGAGGCAACGAAGATGGTTAGAGTTTTTTAAGATTATGACTTTTGGGTTGAATTACCATCCTGGTAAGGAAAATGTTGTGCTAATGGTGGAAGAGTTGGATTTAATTGAACAATTTAGAGATTTGAGTTGGTATGTGGAGGCACTCTTAATAGTGTTAGATTGGGTATGCTAAGCTGACTAGTGGTATTATTGACGAGATTAGAGGAGGTCAGACAGCTGATGTTGAGTCGAGCGATAAGTTGACTTTGAAGTACCAAGGTAAAGGCGGTAAACTCAGGATCGACGAGAATAGTATAATGTGGTTTGGTGATCGGGTTTGTGTTGCTGATGTTTTTGAGCTTTCAAAGAATATTCTAGAAGAAGGACACCACAATGAATTATTGGACTATGACGATGTTAATGAGTTTGAGTGCAAACTCAGAAAGGACACTATTATGTAGTAACAACAGTTTATGCTTAAATATGGTTGTCGGCTGTCTATTGATAAATTGAGGACTTGATCACCCTTAATCTCTTGTTGATAGTAGACGGAATTATATAAATGAGATGAGATTGTTTGTTACCTTAATGGTATAAGATGTGATGAATACTAAGCCGTGAGAATAATCACTCACCATGTTGTGTGAACCTATGAAGAAGTGAATATGGAAGGGTGCAACATATAGGCCAGTGACTTAAGATGGGTAATTAGAGTCGCACAACAAAAGTTTGATGTGGAGTGGTGCTAGGAGTACTACTCGTGGGAAGTGAGGAATTAATATGTCGGAAGCCAACGTAGAGAGTATGTATTGATCTATATGTTGGATTAGGATCTAGTAGATGTAAGGATGTTGTACCGAAGAATCAGAACCCTTTTAAATAATTGCCGAGATGATGAATATGTTATTGTGGTTGTACGTAGTTAACGAGTATGTATTCGGCGAAGTTAAGACAATGAGTTGATACTATATGATGCTATAATAATTTTTGTGCTGTTGTAAGGTGTTATGTAGATTTCCAGATATAATGAGGAATTATACTCTATGAAGGACGAAGTTGATTTGATTCTTAGTAGAGAGCGGGACTCAGTTGAGCTATTTTGTAAGCAATGGTATATTGAGGCTGATGAGTGTGATTATAACTACTTGTGTGTACTTGTTCCGATGGTGAGAATGTTTTAATAGATGTAGTAACTTAGGAATTTGTTTTTAGTGCGTGTAAGTATTGCTAAGTGGTAAATTAGTACCATGTATGGTAAAGGATAATTTTAAACGAATGAGTAAAGAGAATCAGAATTGGGTAAAACTAAGAAAATCTAACTGGTGATGATGATTGTAATGGGTAATCAGAGTAGTGCAGCAAAAGCGGAATGTAACGTGTTGGATAATTGCTGGTGTGATTTAAGAGGAGTCAAATAGTTGAAATCCAAAGATATAGGAATATTATTATTGAGTTTCTTGAAGGAAGCGGTTGGTGAAAAGTGTAAGTATTACTTTATCGCTCAGATGGAAAAGTGTGTCTAAGGTTGGTACGTTCGATAGATGGAATTCATTACTGCATTGTTGATCAATTGTGATCATACCATGGATTGTGTAATTATATTATTCAATTATTGGGCGTATTGTATGGATCGCACCTCGACGTTTCACTATCGTTAACCTTTGGAGATAAAGCGAGTGGTACACCTTTGGGGTGGTCGAATGCGACGTAAGAGCTGCGATTGAATGCATGAGACATGCTTCTGTTGGTTATGTCAGATGAATTTTGAGGATCGAATAGGGAAATGTTACCTGGGAACTGGAGAGTCAGATGAAGGACTCCTATCCGGAACTTTTCACTTGAGGTATGTTTTCAAGGACGAAAACTCTTTTAGTGGGAGAGAGTTGTAACACCCCATATTTTCTAATTTTAATTTAATCGGAAATTAAATTATTATTTAGAATTATTTAGTATTTTTGTTGAATTAATTTGGTGCAATAAAGTTGAAGTGTTATTTTATTAATGAGCTTAAAAATAACTTTGGGTTTAATTTGAGTTGTTGTGAAGTAAGGAGGGGGTATGTCACTTAGGCCCAATTAAGTTATTTAAGTGGTTAAATAAAATAACCTTACTATGTTGGATTTAGAATTGGAAGAAGGAAGAGCTATCATAGCACAAAGAGGAATAGGTTTTGGAGGAGAGGTGAAGAAGAGAGCCATGGCGGAAGAGAAAAGCTAGAGGAAGTCCAATTTTCACAACAAGTTTCTGCAGTGAGAAACCTTAGCAAAACAGATGTTTCTCCCAATCCAACCGTTGGATCATCGCGGTTCTTGGACACAATGTTCCAGACTCGTAGAGGTAACTTCTGACCGAAGCGGTTTTTCATTTTGATGATTTTAAGTCCGTCTGACAAAGCGATTTCCGAACAGGTTTTTGGTGCGTCTCTGCACATTAGAAAAGATTTTCGGAGAAAGTTGGAAGCGGCGGCATAAGCTATGGCAACCGGGAGAGTAGAGCAATCTCATATCCAGGTAAGGGGGGACTCTTCCTCTTTGTATCTCTTATGTGGTATTAAGTGATAGGTAGATTGATGTATGGTTTGGTTCAATTAGATATTGGGATTGTTAGGTTAGGGTGTTATAGTTTGGATTGAATTGATGCAATTTGTATGATCTATTGGTTAATAATGAGTTTAAATGATGTTTGGTGGTGTATGATTGAATGTATGATGATTCTATGCCTGTATATGCTGTTTAAACTTGATTTTGGACTGAAAATAGGTGGAATCGCAGGGTCTGTCGTAGACCTGAGAATTGGTAAAATCGCAGGTCCGCTAAGCGGAGGGGGGTCCGCTAAGCGGAGGGCCTGACCTAGTTAGCTTCTATTAACGTCGCTAGTGGTCCGCTGAGCGGAGGTCTGAAGGAAGCTCGTTTCTGCCTCACGTCGCTAGCAGTCCGCTAAGCGAACCTTGTTGTGCCGGAATTTTTCTGAACTTTAAAATAACGTATCTTTTGATCTGTGTATCCTTTCTTAGTTCCGTTTTGGGCGTTGTAAAGGTAATTAAATGTTTTATATGATGAACAATGAATACAGGCAGTGGCCCGAATTCATTTTTTTTAACTCGATTTAATTACTTGGTGAGAATTAAGCATTGTGTGCATATGAAATAGGTGTGACAATGTATTTGATGTGGTGATGAATTGACTGTGATTATTATTATGATTGTGATGAATGCATGGCTATTTGAATGATGTTGAAAACATGTACATACTTATTCGGTGATGTGGTGTTGAGATGAGTTGTTCATCGTGATCGGTGATGTTTTTAAGTATGTTATGTGGGTTCATTCATTCATATGCATTCGGTGATGGATCCCGGTGATGTTTGGATCGATGGTGGACATAATTCCCAGTGTGCGGAATTTGTGTCGGTGGGGCCGTATCTCAATGAGCTGTAGATCGGTCAGGTGGATTGATTCCACAGTTTATTGGTACCACATGCATAGTGTCAGTTGTGTCATATGCATTCTGTTATATCATGATTGGATGAATTTCTGTGTTATATGGTGTAATCTATTATTGTACGAATTGATGAATAATAGTTGTGAATCTGAATATGTATGATTGGGTGAACGGTATATTATGATGCTTGTTGCTTATGAATTTCATAATATTTACTAATTGAGAATGAGACTCACCCTTACATGTTGTCATTTTCAGATTGAGGAGTAGCGACATTAGTGCTCGGTGAGGATGACTCGTAGAGTTTATCCATTTATGTTGGGTCGTGTCAGTCATGCTCTGATCTTGTAACACTAGGGAACGATAATTTTAGAGTTTTATGAGATTACTCTATTTTATTTGGTGTTGAATTACATTTCCGTTGGTTGTATTGACGATGTTTCGTATTCCGCTGTGATAAACATGATTATGTTTTGGTGAATCGTTTCCTAATGAAGCATGACTTTGACCTTGGTTGGTTTATTTGTTTTAAATAATTGTGGGACCCTTGTGTTTATGTTTTTACTCTGATTATTTATTTAAATTGTCGCGGGGTTTAGAAGGGTGTTACTGATGCGACTTGAAGAAGGTATCCGAGAAGGCCGTTTAAGCAAAGAAGCTGGTTCATCATCATCTGGTGGTGGAACAAAAAGGTTTGGTAGTAGCTTTACCAAGAAGAAAGAAGAAACTGTAATCACTGTTTCAAGAGGAAGAAAGAGACAATATCAGCCTCAACAGATTGTTGCTATTACTCCCATTGTTAGTCAAGCTCCGAAACAAAGTGTTTAGAGGTACCATTTTTAATAAAACTTGATACCATTCTACTCAGCATGATGTAGGGAATAATAGCCCTAAGGTTTTAGGGATTGATTGTGCATATTTATCATTTAATTTTTGTTTGAAGTTTTAAGGTTCTTAGATTTTTTCCAGAAATTAAAGAGTCATAGGTTGAATAAGTTCACAAATGATACATGGTTAAAATCGTGTTTGAATTTTGAACAAGATGCATGTTTGAATTTCTAGAAATGATTAAGTTTTGATCATGTTTGAATTTCTGAAATTCACGAGCCAAAGGTTGAAGATGAAGTTCAGTTTGAATTTAGAACGTGTTTTTAAATATATATTCACGCGCGTGTTTTGTTTTCAATTATAGCGCGATGGCCCAATGGTAAGCTTTTGAGTTGTTGACTCTAGTGGCGCGGGTTCAAGTCTTCCCAAGGTCAAAACATAATTTTTTATCACTTGTTTATTTTTCTTTTTAACCAACTTTCATAATTTATTTAAAATAGCAAACTTAATCATTTTGACTTGAAATTTTAAACACTTATCATTTAACTTGTCTATTTTTAGAATATAATTTAAAATACCAAAAATATTAATTATTTTATCATTTAAAAATTAAATCAAAAAAACAAGTCTTTTATATGTTTAAAAATTCAAAAATCATTTCTTTTTTTGATATTTTCACCAAGTAAACTTTTGTTATTTTTGTGTGAATTATTTTAGGTTTAGGTCAAAGTCCCCTTGAGGTTACCATGTACCCTTAGGCCAATTTTCCTTTAGAATTTGGTACTTTAATCATTAAAAATAAATTACGTTTAAATGTGGTTCTAAAACCCTAATTTTCAAAAACCCTAATTTGAATCTTTGATCCCTAGCTTCACCATTTTAATATAACTTGTTACTTTGATCATTGTCTTTGTATATGTACATATACTTGTTGATTTTTATCCTTGTATACTTGTACTTTATTCATTGTATTATCATCATATATATAGTTTGTTTACTAACCATATGCATGAGATATTTATCCATCCATCATCTTCATTCATACATGAAATGATCCCAAAGGTATAGACATCCTTTCATCCATTATCATTTGAGTTTACATTGATTTAATTGTTATACTCACTTGTTTACTTTTATGATACATGTTATCACACACACACACACACACACACACACATACTTGAGGTATCCATGATTGATTGCTTAAGTTGTTGTTGAAATATCCAAAGGAATGAGAATGGTATTGACTAAAATTGTCAAGGTACTTAATCTCTTTTCAAAATCTCTTTTCAAAATCTCTTTTCAAAATCTCTTTACCTTTGTGCTTAGTATTGTTAAAGCTTTGCACCCCACTTGTTTTGATAATGGTTTTGTATTGTTAAAGCTCAACCTTTTTAAAATCAACCCTTGGTTTTGTATTGTTAAAGCTCAACCAACCCTTTTCAAACCTTGGTACTAAGAGGAGCATTATTTCCGGTGAAACTGCTCTTAGACCATTGGGCCTTGTATTGTTAAAGCTTGGCTCATTTTAAATCCCTTGTTAAGTATTGTTAAAGCTTAACATTTTAAAAAACCCGTTGAGTATTGTTAAAGCTCAACACCTAAAAAGATTTTGGCCACTTGGATATTTTATTTTCCTTTTAAGAGTAACTACAAAAGCTCTGACTTCCCTACTGCACTTAAGGGGTATGTAGGCCTAAGATGCGATATCTTATTGAGCTCACATTCAAAACCTTCTTTTCTCATCCTCCCACTCTATTTAAACAAAAACACAAAGGCATTTCATAACAATAACAAACAATAATAATAGTATTTTCAAAGAGGTTCCTATGGAGTACCATAGATGTGAGGGTTTCTTAAAACCTTCCCCTTGCATAAAAAACGTCCCGTACCCAAGTCTCTGATAAGTTTATTAGTTTTGATTTTAAAAAATTTAGTGGGTTTTATTCGTTCTTTCTCCCATTTCCTTTGGAAACAATAAAGCGCGGTGGCGACTCTGTTTAAAACGTATAAGCTAAGTCAATTCAATGGCTTTAGTCTCACAAATTTCACCGCTACTGATATGTATTCAGTCGTCTGATCGAAATGAATTCTGTGAATTTGTTCAAACCTTTCGATTTTTGTTGCACCTTTCCAGGTTTCAAGAATAGCGGTGTTTAGAAGAGAACACAAAGATTCACTATAGGAGATTGTAGTAGGGAAAAATTGATATCAAAGCCATTGATTGACTTGACTCATTATTTTAGTGAAAGTCGCCATCACGCTTTATTGTTTCCAAAGGAAATGGGAAAAGAGAAAAATAAACCCAAAGAAGTTTTTAAATCAAAAACCACAAAAAAGAAGAGATCTTAGGTACGGGGGTTGGTTATACAAGGGGAAGGTGTTAGCACCCCTCATATTTGTGGTACTCCACAGGAATCTTTTTGAAAATCTATGTAAAAAGGGAATTGTGTGCAAAAGAAAGAGTTTTGTTTGATTTTAGAATTATGCTCGACAAGACATTACATCTCGTGCCTACATACATCCTCAGTGCAATAGAGAAGTTAGAGCAAATGTAGTTCCACTTATAAGGGAAAAAAGGTTTGAAGAAAACTAGATAGACATTTTATCTTCATAGAAGAGAACACTCAACCAGATATCTTGAAAATGAGAACAAATGAACCCTTTGCATCACAAATGAAAGAAGGGCTCCAACTTGGATAAATCAACAAGTATGCCACTAACTCCTTCAAGTGAAAAAGGTTCAATCATATCAATCAATATCAAGACTTTGGGGTTTTACATCTCACCACAAAAATTAATCATGTCTAAACTTTTTAAGAAAAGCCGCTAAGGGAAAAAGATATTTTTAAAGAAAGATTTTTTAAAAGAATTTGCAAACATAAGAAGGTTTTGGAAAAAGGGACAAGATTTTGAAAATTTAAGAAGGGGAAAGGAGATGAATGGACTATCCTAAAGCATAAGATAAAAGCTAAGGATAAGAACGATCTAACCAAAAAAGAAGCCAACACTTGAAATTAAAGAGTCAATGTAGATTTCCCATCCTTTAGACTTAAACCATAACCAAGCAAACACAATACCAATTATAGAACCCAGATAGACTTAATATCTTCATGTACAACTTTCACAAAGCCTTGAAAATACACCACGAGAACTTGAAGCAAAAATTGAGCAGAGTAACAATTGTGTTCAGATGAATTCCTTATCACAATGCCTTGGAATTAACCATCAAAGACTTTTAAAGAATCCACATGCATACACAAAGAGAAATAACCCAATGCCTTGGAGTTTAGGACTTCCAGACAAACAAGCACAATACAATCAAAGGAGCACAAAACTCAGATAAAACTCCAAAGTGCTAGGGTCAAGATCCTAATTCTAAGTCCATATATCCATCCTCCAAGCTTAAGGTAAGGTAGCCAAATTCCAAATCCGTATTAATTCTTTTATGATTCAAGTTGATTATTAGTGTTTTAAGAACAATGTAAAAGTATGGTCCAAGTGGATAAAAGAAAAAGAGCATAAGCATAAACATATGTCCAAGTGGACAAAGGAAAAAGTACATAAACATAAACATGATAATGAATGATAGATAGTAATGTAAAGCATAGAGCATTAGAAATACCCCCTCCGTCCCAAAATATAAGAGAGAGAAAAATGCATTTTTCTTGTCCTAAAATATAAGAGAAAAAATCACCTTTCATTTCTTTCAAGGTAAAATTAAATGCAACTTGCATTTAACTTACATTCTCTCTCATCATTTCTATAACCAATAAAAAATTAGAATTTCTTTTACATCTTCCAAAGCACTTTATTTCAAAAAAAACCATAAGTCAAATGATTGTGTTTTTATTTTTCTTAATAAACATGATTTTGTTTTTTTCTCTTATAATTTGGGACGGAGGGAGTAAAGAAGATAAAAGAAATATAAAGTACAAATTAAATATTAATGGTTAGTAATTAGTAGTCAATAGTTATCTTGAATGATCAATGAACTTAGGTCAAAGTTTATGAAAACTTGACAGAAGATTGATAGAATCAAAACCTCTACACAACAAGCTTTCAAAGTTTTAAACAAATTGTCAAATAGTCAACCATCCTTGGGCTTGTAAACATAGGTTTAGGCCACAAATGATCATTCTCTGATACGGGACAAAGAAAAATAAAGGGGAAGAAGTAGATTAGAACCTTGATGTCCAGATGAGTTTCTTTTGATTTTTATGGGATTTCATCTTGATGATTCATCAGAGGATTGGTATAATCAAAACCTCTACACAATGAATTCAAATAAGACTTACACCCACTAATCAAAGAAGGGAAGAAGAGAGGGAAGAAAACTCAAACTATCATTAATATCATTCATCTATATTATGAATTTAGTTCTTTCAAACCTATCAACATCCTAGATCCAATGATATTAGTGAAGTTAAGTCAAAGTATCATAAAATGTTCACAAAGTCAGAACCAATCATAAAAGAAATAAAATTATTATTTAAAACATATAAAAGGGATTTAAAAAGGGTCTAAATTAAAAAATTATTGATGAAATACTTAAGTGGTATCCAAACACCAAATAAATTTCTCACAAGACCATAATAAAATCAAAAAAACTATATATGAATTTTTAAAAAAGGTTTCATAATTTTTAGAAACTCAAAACTATTTAAAAATTACGAAAAATGATTAATTAATTGGAAATTTGTGATGAAATACATAAATGTTATTATAACATCAAACAAAAATCTCAAAAATTAACCATGGGTCAAACACAAGTCAAAAAGTGTTGACAATTTTTTTTTTAATTTTTGAAAGTCAAAAAACAATTTAAAACCAATTAAAACAAAGCTAACAAAGAAATATCAAACCTCAAAATAAAATTCCACAAAAATATTCATTAAATCAGGAAATAATCAAAGAATTTTTAAGAATTTTTGGGGAATTTTTGAATGTGATTTGATATTTTAAATGAATTAAAGAATCAAAAAGGATTTTAAAAAAGAAAAGAAAATAAAACATCAGAATAAAACATCAAAATAAAACATCTTCAACTCAATGGGGCATCTTGCTCAAGAGGATTTATGATACAATCTTGGTAGAAAAAACTGCTTGGAAAGATTGCATTTGGACATTTGAGCACAAACTTACAAGTCCTCAAAGTTGGTAGAAAAAACTGCTTCTATACTTAAAATTTTTTTAAGTTTTTTACCTCTTTGAGTATACAACTTTGGGTTAGGGCTTCTCAAAATTGGCTCATGTGTTTTCCACTTTTCTTTGAGCCAAATAATTTTCTCATTACATAGAACATGATGCAAAAATAATGGGATCAATTGAGCAATTGAGGAGAGAGATATGCTAATTGAAAATTGGGGAAAAACAAGTCATTTGCCCGAAGTCATTTCATCAAACACCTTGGTGCATATGCCAAAAGTGCATCTTAGAGCTTGAATTTGCCAAAATTATCAACATGAAAGTTGTAGAAAATGGAAAAATAAGCTTAAGTACAAAAGATATGCAAGAGAAAGTGAAATTTGAGTCATTTGGCCTTGGGACAGTCTTGCATACAAGTTATGCCTTGAAACCCTAGGTACACCAACATGACCTATAATGTTTTCTCTTCAATCATGATCTTCCACTTATATTTTGCACTTGAACTTGAATTATGGATCAAATTAGACTCACTCAAGATTAGTATGCAAAAAGAATGGGCTCAAGATGATATGTATAGAGCAAGTTATGATCCTTTGAACTTGGTACACAATTTCTTAACTTTCAAAGGAGACTTATAATGTCCTCTAACTTTTGATGAATTTATTCACAGAATATCTTCTTGAATTGTGAAGAGAAGTTGTTGATGATGTCAAGAAGAGTATTTTGCAAAAAGCACTCAAAAATGTTAAAAATTAAGAAAGCTATGCCCTTCTAACCATAGAACCAAGAACTTGTCCAACTAGGTCTATATTTTTTTAATCAACTTGAAATCCTTTGAAATTTTCTTGCACGATAAAACATGAGAAGTACATAATACTTTGGAATGATATTCTCTTGAAGCACACTTGATTGCGAGGTTCATAGCTTGATGAAACTTGTTAAAGAAGGCGTGGAAATAAACACATGAACCTATGAAGTTCCTTGATGAATCAAACCACACAATCTTGAGATGAGCTTAACCTAATGAAGCGTCAATGCAAGTTGAAGAATCTTCTACTCCCAGTGTGTGTCAACCACAGGGGTCGGCGTGAACGCTCCCGAGATTGGTGGAAGGACCTGTGAGGCTGTCATGTGTTGACCATAGCAGGACATGCGTCGACGCATGCTGAAAATTCCATACTTCCAGTTTTGAGCCGATCATCAGGTCGGCGTGAGCTATCCTGAGATTGGCCCAAAGCCATGATTCACTCCATGAGTCGACGCATACAGATCATGGGTTAACGCCTACTAAGGGTTTCTTCAAAAACAATCTTTTTCAAGGTTCTTCATGAAGCCACACACACAATAGTAGGTTTTGACATCATTAAAACATGGGTAGAGGTGTATTGCCCTCCCATAGCATACCCTAGAAATATTCCTTCATCTCTTATGGATTATTTGTTAGTTAAGATATCACACTTATTTCCAAAGACATGAAAATGTTTGATTGTAGGCTTCTTTCCTTTCCATAAATCATAAGGACTGATTGAAGTTCCTCCTTGAAGGTGTTTTACATTGGCGGTATTTTGTGATAAAACAATCCTGGTGTATGTATGTGGAATTATGTAGGATCGTATGTTTATGGATGTCATGCTTGATGTCTTGACATTGGAATCTGACAGAAGTAGTTGTCATCTTTTAGTTGTGAGGTTTCCTTTTTTGTCTCAGGTCTCTTTAAGAAACTATATATTGTGCGATGTTTGCTTTGTGCTAAAATCGATTGAATCACAATGTATGTGATCATCCTGACGATGTGGAAATTAGGATTACATGGGTAACCCTAATTTATGTATGAAAGGCCCATGGCCCAAGTCCCTCTGCCAGCTGACTATATATCGACTGCAAATCCTACTTTCAGAGGCAGAGTTTTCGAGCATGAAAGATAATTAAACTCTCTGTGTTTCCATCGTGTGTTGTTTCTTGTGATCCAAACAATTATCATGTTGATAATTGTTGTGGAGTAGTTTATTCGTGACTGTGGATTGTGAAGAACTGTTGTTCTGTTTTTGTTTCTTGTGATCCACGCTATTATTTTTGATGATTGCGTTGGAATTAGTTTATGTTTTAGTTGTGTCACTCTAAGCTTTTAAGCACGAGTGTGTGTCTCTTGATTGAAGCTTTTAAGCAGATCAAGGTGTGTTTTTGAAGTGTGTCTTCTATCTGTAATTGTTTATTGTGTATGTGTTATCACTGCTGTGATTGAGGGGGAGTGGAATGAAGATATTCCATATCTAGGTAGAACCTAGGTAGAAGGGTCATTGGGTAGTGATTAAGTGAGGAGTTGTAAACTGGGAGTTTAGCTCTGAATTGATAATGCTAATAGTGGACTTCATCCCTGGCTTGGTAGCCCCCAGAGTAGGTTGTTTGAACCGAATTGGATAAACAATTTTGTGTGTTCTTTACTGTTTTATGCTGTTTGTTATTATTGTTTGTGCTGCATAATTATGGATGTCATAACATCCAGTTTGACATCAAGCGTGTATTACTAGAATTTTCACTCCTCTCAAGGTCACCCTGTTATGAATATAGCATTTAGTATTCATAGCTTCAGCCCAAAACTCATGTGGCAGGTGTTTAGCATGAAGCATGATCCCAACTGATTCTTGTATTGCTTTAGTCTTTTGCTAGATAACTCCATCTTTTTGAGAAGAGAAATCATGACTTATACCTTCTGAAGCACAAAATTCAAAGAATTTTGCATTCTCAAACTCCTTATCTTGGTAACTTCTGACTTTGATAATCTCACCATTTTCATCCTCTTGAATCTCTTGGCATAAGTCTTCAAATACTTCAAGAAGGTCTGACTTTTCTTTGAGAAATTTCATCCATGTAAAATGTAACACCTGTATTTTTAAATTATTAGATAAATTGAATTTTGGTTAATTATTTAATTAAAATTTAGTTTATGAATATTTTTGAAAATAATGGAATAAATGAATAAGAAGAGAATATTGGATTTTTGGGGGTGTGAGGTGTAATTAGTGGGTGTATGGAGTAAAAAGCTCTACACTTAGTCCTAATTATATTATTATTTTATTATTGAGAAAAATAGAAAAGAAAGGAGCAAGAGAAGAGTTGGGAGAAAAGATTTTATCGTAGAAGTGAGAAGAGCAAAGGAAGGAGGAAAAACCCCAAAGTTCAAGGATCAATTCAAGAAACTCCATCAAGGTAAGGGGAGACTTTTCCTTTTAGTATCTCTTATGTGATCTTAAGTGATAGGTAGATTGATGTATGGTTTGGTTCAATTAGATATTGGGATTGTTAGGTTAAGGTGTTATAATTTAGATTGAATTGATGAAATTTGCATGAACTATTGGTTAATAATGAGTTTAATTGATGTTTGATGGTGTATTATTGAATGTATGATGATTGTATGCCTGTATCTGATGTCTGGAACCGATTTGGGATGATGGATGTGTGAAATCGCATGTCTGTCACAGACCTGAGATTATGAGAAATCGCACGTCCGCTAAGTGGAGCTAGGCTCGCTAAGCGGAGGCTGTGTGCGTCGTTCAGGATCGCTAAGTGGAGCTAGTCCGCTAAGCGGAGGTCCAAGGTAGTTTGCTACTGGAATTTGCGCTAGAGGGTCGCTCAGCGGACCCTATTATACAATTTTTTTCCAAACTTTGAAAAATCATAACTTTTGAGCCGTGTATCCTTTCTTAGTGCCGTTTTGGGCATTGTAAAGGTAATTAAATGTTTTATATGATGAACGATGAATATGGGCAGTGGCCTGACTTCATTTTTTTAACTCGATTTAATTACTTGGTGAGAATTAAGCATTGTGTGCATATGAAATAGGTGTGACAATGTATTTGATGTGGTGATGAATTGGCTGTGATTATTATTATGATTGTGATGAATGCATGGCTATTTGAATGATGTTGAAAACATGTACATACTTATTCGGTGATGTGGTGTTGAGATGAGTTGTTCATCGTGATCGGTGATGTTTTTAAGTATGTTATGTGGGTTCATTCATTCATATGCATTCGATGATGGATCTCGGTGATGTTTGGATCGATGGTGGACATAATTCCCATTGTGCAGAATTAATGTCGGTGCGGCCATATATCAATGAGGTGTAAATCGGTCGGGTGGATTAATTCCACGGTTTATTGGTACCACATGCATAGTGTCAGTTAAGTCATATGCATTTTGTCATAACATGATGGAATGGATTTCAGTGTTATGTGGTGTAATCTATTGTTGTTTGAATTGATGAATGATAGTTGTGAATCTGAATATGTATGATTGGGTGAACGATATATTATGATGCTTTTTGCTTATGAATTGCATAATATTTACTAATTGAGAATGAGACTCACCCTTACATGTTGTCATTTTCAGATTGAGGATAGCGGCTTTACGACTTGGCGAGGATTAGCTCATGAGTCAGTGTGTCTAGTTTAGTGTCAAGTGTCATGCTCTGATATTATAACATTGGGGACGCGAGTTTTGATCGTTTACGTCTCATGACTCTATTGCTTTATTTTGAGTTTTGATGGATATAGTTTCGAAGGTGTTGGACTATTCCGTATAATTGTTTTTCCACTGTGTTAACATGAGTTACTATGAATTATGATGAAACTCCTTAGTGTTTGCATGACTATGACGTATGAGGTTTGTTTTAGAATTTGAAATTGTGATACCCTTGTTCCGTGTTACTCTGATATATTTATTTAAATTGCCGCAGGGTTTAGAAGGGTGTTACAATAGTGTTATCAGGGCACACTCGGTCGTTGTGACCAGAGTCTTAGTGTCAGTCTTTTTCCTTGGTATGCGACTAGTGCGAGCTATCACTGTCGATACTCTTGGTGCTAATGGAATTGTTTTGTGATTAGCAGAACAATGGCTGGAAGAGGTGGAAGAAACGACGATGCTATCGCTGAGGCTTTGGGCATGATTGCTGGTGTGCTGGGAGGGAACGCAAATGGAGCTGGGATTGGTGCTGACAGGCAATTGGGGAATTTCCAGAGGAACAATCCTCTGTTGTTCAAGGGCACGCATGATCCTGAAGGTGCTCAGAAGTGGCTTAAGGAGATTGAGAGGATTTTCAGAGTCATCGATTGTGCTGAGAATCTGAAGGTGAGGTATGGTACTCATATGTTGTCCGAAGAGGCTGATGACTGGTGGATGGCTACTAGAGCTAAACTGGATGCTGATGGTGTAGCTATTTCTTGGGCCGTGTTCAAAAGAGAGTTTTTGAGGAGGTATTTTCCTGAGGACGTTCGAGGAAGAAAGGAAATTAAATTTTTGGAGCTGACTCAAGGTAATATGACGGTACCAGAGTATGCTTCGAAATTTGTTGAGTTGGCGAAGTACTACGTTCACTACAACAATGATGAGGCTAGTGAATTCTCAAAGTGTATCAAATTTGAGAATGGTCTTCGTGACGAGATCAAGCAAGGTATCAGATACCAGAGAATTCGGCGATTTGTCGATTTGGTGGACTGTAGCAGGATCTTCGAAGAGGATAACATTAAGCTGAAGTAATCTCACTCTCGCGAGTTGGTTGACAAGAAAGGTAAGAAGCCTATAGATAGAGGTAAGCCATATGGTAGAGGAAATCCTAAAGCTGGTGATTGGAAGAGGCCTAGTGGGGGAGATTCTGGTGCTCCCGTTAGGTGCTACAACTGTGGTGAGACTGGGCATAGAAGGAATGAGTGTAAGAGTGGGGAAAAGAAATGCTTCAAGTGTGGTAAGGCGGGTCATATTGCTTCTGATTGTAGGATGAAGATCGTGACTTGCTACAATTGCGGCAAAGAGGGTCACATCAGTTCACAGTGCACTAAACCGAAGAAGAATTAGTCTGGCGGGAAGGTCTTTGCTTTGTCTGGGTCAGAGACTACTCCGGAAGATCGTCTGATTAAAGGTACATGTTTCATCCATGACACACCTTTAGTTGCAATTATTGATACTGGAGCGACTCATTCGTTCTTTTCATTGGATTGTGCTAAACGATTGGGATTAGAAATATTTGTTATTCATGGAAGTATGGTTATTGACACTCCTGCGTCGGGTTCAGTAACTACTTCTTCGGCTTGTTTGAACTGTCCTATTGACATATTTGGTAGAAAGTTTGGAATGAACTTAGTGTGCCTTCCGCTTGAACAACTTGACGTCATTTTGGGGATGAACTGGTTACAATTTAATCGAGTTCATATCAATTGTTTTACGAAGACGATTATCTTTCCTGAAGAGGTTAGTGTTGAGGATCTGACTATGTCGGTCAAACAGATGAATTTGGCTGTCAATGATGGAGCGGTAGTATTTATGTTGTGCTCTTCAATGGAAGTGAAGGGGGGAGCTAAAACTGATGAGCTACGAGTAGTGAATGAGTATCCAGAAGTATTTCCAGAAGATGTTAGTTTGTTGCCACCTGAAAGAGAAGTGGAATTCGCTATAGAATTGATTCCTGGAAATAGTCCTGTGTCGATGGCAGCGTATCGCATGTCGGCATCGGAATTGGCTGAACTGAAGAAATAGTTGGAAGAATTGTTGGAAAAGAAGTTTATTCGTCCTAGTGTGTCACCGTGGGGTGCACCGGTACTGTTGGTTAAGAAGAAAGAAGGTTCAATGAGGCTATGTGTTGATTATAGACAGCTGAACAAGGTGACAATCAAGAATCAATACCCTTTGCCGAGGATTGATGATTTGATGGATCAGCTGGTTGAAGCTTGTGTGTTTAGCAAGATTGATCTGAGGTCTGGATATCACCAAATTCGTGTGAAGGCGGAAGATATTCAGAAAACGGCATTCCGAACGAGGTACGGACATTATGAATATTATGTTATGCCATTTGGTGTTACTAATGCACCTGGTGTTTTCATGGAGTATATGAACAGGATATTTCACCCATATCTTGACAAGTTTGTGGTAGTGTTCATTGATGACATTCTAATTTACTCGAAGAGTGCTGAAGAACATACAAAGCATTTAAGAGTGGTATTGGAGCTATTGAAGGAGAAGAAGCTGTATGCGAAATTGTCTAAATGTGAATTCTGGTTGAAGGAAGTAAGTTTTCTTGGCCATGTAATTTCAAAGAATGGTATTGCGGTGGATCCTACGAAGGTAGAAGCGGTATCTCAGTGGGAGACGCCGAAGAATGCTTCAAATATTCGTAGTTTTCTTGGTCTGGCAGGTTACTATAGAAAGTTCATTGAGGAATTTTCGAAGTTGGCGTTGCCAATGACTAAGTTAACAAGGAAAGGACAAGTATTTGTATGGGATTCAGAATGTGAAAAGGGTTTTCAAGAATTGAAGAAGAGATTGACAAGTGCTCTGATCTTAATTTTGCCTAATCCAGCGAAGTCTTTCAATGTGTACTGTGATGCTTCACTGATGGGTTTAGGTGGTGTTTTGATGCAAGATAAGCAGGCAGTGGCTTATTCTTCAAGACAGTTGAAAATTCATGAAAGGAATTATCCGACTCATGATTTGGAATTGGCGGCTGTGGTATTTGTGTTGAAGCTGTGGAGACATTATCTTTATGGTTCTTGATTTGAGGTATTCAGCGATCATAAGAGTCTGAAGTATCTCTTCGATCAGAAAGAGCTTAGTATGAGGCAGAGAAGATGGTTAGAATTTGTGAAGGACTATGGTTTCGGTTTGAATTACCATCCTGGTAAAGCAAATGTTGTTGCTGATTCATTGAGTAGGAAGTCATTACATATGTCTATACTAATTAGGGGTGGAAATAGGTCAGGCCGATAACAGGGGCCTAAAGGCTAGCCTATATAGGCTCAGGCCAGGCCACACATTATTTTTAAATAGAAAAGGCCTAGGCTTTTTTATAAGCCTATTTAGTTAAAAAGACTAGGCCTCAGGCCCTAAAATAAGCCTATTAGGCCGGCTTATTTAAATAAATATGAATACTTTTTATTATCATTATGTTATGTTTTGTACTTTAAATTAAAATACATAAATAAGACTTGGTTATCTTGAAGAACTTGTGAAAATAAGATGAAAACATTTGATGAACATTGTTTTCATAAGTTCTCTTAAACAAATAGTCTCCTAGAACTTATGCTAAGAGGTAAGTTAAAATAAGTCAATGTAAACAAATTTTTAGTCTCTTGGTCTTTTAGTTAGTTTAAACATTATTTTAATTGCTTATATACATATGTCTAAAATAAATAAGCTTTTATATAGGCTAACAGGCTAACCAGGCCTTCGAAAAGGCCAGGCTCATGCCTAAATAATAAGCCTACGACAGGCTACAGGCCGGACTTAGGCTTCAATTTTTTTGACAGGCCAGGCTTAGGCGTGGCAAAGCCTAGCTCGGCCCAGCCTATTTCCACCCCTAATGCTAATGGTGCGAGAATTGGATTTAATTGAGCAATTCTGAGATTTGAGTTTAGTATGTGAAAGCACTTCTAATAGTGTTAAGTTGGGAATGCTGAAGTTGACTAATAGTATCCTTGAGGAAATTAGAAACGGACAGAAATCTGACGCTGGCTTGGTAGATAAGTTGACATTGATTAACCAAGGTCAAGGAGGTGAATTCCGAATTGACAAGAATGGCGTTATGAGGTTTAGAGACCGAGTGTGTGCACCCGATGTTGCTAAGATCAGAAAGAGTATTTTACAAGAAGGACACCGAAGTGGATTGAGTATTCATCCTGGTGCTACTAAGATGTATCATGATTTGAAGAAGTTGTTTTGGTGGCCTGGAATGAAGAAGGAAATTGGCGAGTTTGTTTATGCTTGCTTAATTTGTCAAAAGTCAAAAATTGAGCATCAGAAACCATCTGGATTGATGGAACCGTTGTTTGTTCTGGATTGGAAATGGGATGGAATTTCTATGGACTTTGTATCTGTTTTACCTAGGACGGCCAAGAATTGTGATTCTGTCTGGGTTATTGTGGACAGGTTGACGAAATTTGCTCACTTTATACCAATAAGAATGGATTATCCGATGGAGAAGTTGGCTCAGTTGTATGTTGAGAAGATAGTGAGTTTGCATGGTGTTCCGGCTAGTATTGTGTCGGATAGAGACCCAAGGTTTACTTCTAAGTTCTGGACAGGATTGCAAGAAGCCTTAGGTACTAATTTGAGGTTGAGTTCTGCTTATCATCCGCACACAGATGGTCAGACGGAGAGAACGATTCAATCGTTAGAGGATTTGTTGCGAGCTTGTGTATTGGAGAAAGGTGGTGCTTGGGATAGTTATTTACCTTTGATGGAGTTTACCTACAACAATAGTTATCATTCGAGTATTGGTATGGATTCGTTTGAGGCATTGTATGGTAGGAGGTGTAGAACACCGTTGTGTTGGTACGTATCTGGAGAAAGTGCGGTGGTTGGACCGGAGATTGTGCAACAAACTACAGAAAAGATCAAGATGATTCAGGAGAAGATGAGAGCTTCTCAGAGTCGTCAGAAAAGTTACCACGACAAAAGAAGAAAGGATATTGAATTTAAGGAAGGAGATCATGTATTCATGCGAGTTACTCAGATGTCTGGCATTGGGAGAGCCTTGAAGTCGAAGAAGTTAACTCCGCGTTTCATTGGTCCATTGCAGATTACTAAGAAAATTGGGAAGGTTGCTTATCATATTGCTTTAGCGCCGGCACTCGCTAATGTGCATGATGTATTCCATGTATCCCAGTTGAGGAAATACATTGCAGACCCGTCTCATGAGATTCAGGTAGATGATATACAAGTGCGAGATAATCTGACTGTAGAGACATTACCTATGAGGATTGAGGATCGTAAAGTGAAGCAGTTGCGAGGTAAAGAGATAGCAACGATGAAAGTGGTTTGGGGAGGACCAGCCGGTGGAAATGTTACATGGGAGTTAGAGAGCCATATGAAGGACTCTTACCCGAAACTTTTCGTCTAAGGTATGTTTTCGAGGACGAAAACTCTTTTAGTGGGGGAGAGTTGTAACACCCGTATTTTTAAATTATTAGATAAATTGAATTTTGGTTAATTATTTAATTAAAACTTAGTTTATGAATATTTTTGAAAATAATGGAATAAATGAATAAGAAGAGAATATTGGACTTTTAGGGGTGTGAGGTGTAATTAGTGGGTGTATGGAGTAAAAAGCTCTACACTTAGTCCTAATTATATTATTATTTTATTATTGAGAAAAATAAAAAAGAAAGGAGCATGAGAAGAGTTGGGAGAAAAGATTTTATCATAGAAGTGAGAAGAGCAAAGGAAGAAGGAAAAACCTTAAAGTTCAAGGATCAATTCAAGAACCTCCATCAAGGTAAGGGGAGACTTTTCCTTTTAGTATCACTTATGTGATCTTAAGTGATAGGAAGATTGATGTATGGTTTGGCTCAATAAGATATTGGGATTGTTAGGTTAGAGTGTTATAATTTAGATTGAATTGATGAAATTTGAATGAACTATTGGTTAATAATGAGTTTAATTGATGTTTGATGGTGTATGATTGAATGTATGATGATAGTATGTCTGTATCTGATGTCTGGAACCGATTTGGATGATGGATGTGTGAAATCGCAAGTCTGTCGGAGACCTGAGATTCTGAGAAATCGCACGTCCGCTAAGCGGAGGATGTGTGTGTCGTTCAGGCTCGCTAAGCGGATCTAGTCCGCTAACCGGCGGTCCAAGGTAGTTCGCTACTGGAATTTGCGCTAGAGGGTCGCTCGGCGGACCCTGTTATACAAATTTTTTCCAAACTTTGAAAAATCATACCTTTTGAACCGTGTATCCTTTCTTAGTGCCGTTTTGGGCGTTGTAAAGGTAATTAAATGTTTTATATGATGAACGATGAATATGGGCAGTGGTCTGTAGGGGTGATCAAAATCAAACCAACCCAATAGAAAACCGCAAACCAAACCAAACCAAACCGAAACCGCAAAAAACCGCATTTGGTTCGGTTTAGTTTGGGTCAGTTTTTACAAAACCGCACGGTTCGGTTCGGTTTGCGGTTTGTATTTCGTAAACCGAACCAAACCGAATCAAACCGCACTATGTTACAACCTAAATTTTACTAACTCAAATCCAACCCAAACTTAAACTTATTATACATTAGCATTATGATTACGAACAATGTTATCATCCTTACACATATAATTTCAGTCCCGATCTTCTAAAATCTCTAATAACATTATCGCACCTTCTTTACCACATATATCTTTCCTCTTCTTCTATAATCTCTACTCTCTTACATTCTTTCTTTTTCACCTTCTCATTTTTATGTAAATGTTCCGTATTTCAGTTTCGTTTTTATCACATATCTTCTTCTCTAATCTCTCAACACTTTTTTCTTTTTCACTTTCACTAATCTTTCGTCTCTTCTATTTTTTTGTTTCGTTATAATAATTTTTATATTGTTTTATGCTATTATTTTATGTTTAATATTCCACTTTTGTCTAATTTAATTTTTACATATTAAATGGAAAATTGTTGTCAAAATATGACGAGTTTTGTTGTTATTTGATAGTGTATGAATGTATAAATACAAAATTATGTTATCATCTATATGTGTATGTATGGCTCAATAAAATATTTGTAAAAAATCGAACCAACCGCACCGAACCAAACCGCATTAGTTTGGTTTGGTTTGGTTCGGATTTTTTTTAAAAGCCAACCGAACCAAACCAAACCGCACTATTTTTTCTCTTGCGGTTCGGATGATTTTTTTCGTCAAAACCGCCCAAACCGCACCGCGAGCACCCCTAGTGGTCTGAATTCATTTTTTTAACTCGATTTAATTACTTGGTGAGAATTAAGCATTGTGTGCATATGAAATAGGTGTGACAATGTATTTGATGTGGTGATGAATTGGCTGTGATTATTATTATGATTGTGATGAATGCATGGCTATTTGAATGATGTTGAAAACATGTACATAGTTATTCGGTGATGTGGTGTTGAGATGATTTGTTCATCGTGATCGGTGATGTTTTTAAGTATGTTATGTGGGTTCATTCATTCATATGCATTCGGTGATGGATCCCGGTGATGTTTGGATCGATGGTGGACATAATTCCCATTGTGCGGAATTTGTGTCGGTGGGGCCATATCTCGATGAGGTGTAGATCGGTCAGGTGGATTAATTCCACGGTTTATTGGTACCACATGCATAGTGTCAGTTGAGTCATATGCATTTTGTCATAACATGATTGAATGGATTTCAGTGTTATGTGGTGTAATCTATTGTTGTATGAATTGATGAATGATAGTTGTGAATCTGAATATGTATGATTGGGAAAACGATATATTATGATGCTTGTTGCTTATGAATTGCATAATATTTACTAATTGAGAATGAGACTCACCCTTACATGTTGTCATTTCAGATTGAGGATAGCGGCTTTACGACTTGGTGAGGATTAGCTCATGAGTCAGTGTGTCTAGTTTAGCGTCAGGTGTGATGCTCTGATATTGTAACACTGGGGACGCGATTTTTGATCGTTTATGTCTTATGAATCTATTGCTTTATTTTGAGTTTTGATGGATATAGTTTCGAAGGTGTTGGACTATTCCGTATAATTGTTTTTCCGCTGTGTTAACATGAGTTACTATGCATTATGATGAAACTCCTTAGTGTTTGCATGACTATGACGTATGATGTTTGTTTTAGAATTTGAAATTGTGATACCCTTGTTCCATGTTACTCAGATATATTTATTTAAATTGCCGCGGGGTTTAGAAGGGTGTTACATAAAACCAGAAAAATCATCTATAACCACAAAGACATGCCTTACTCTATCCAATCCTTCTGTCGACATTGGCCCTATTAAGTCCATGTGAATAAGTTTTAACACTTTGGAAATAGTCTGGTGTCGTAATATTGGGTGTAACATTATGGTTTACTTCTTTAACTCAC
This sequence comes from Vicia villosa, assembly GCF_029867415.1. Lineage (NCBI taxonomy): Eukaryota > Viridiplantae > Streptophyta > Magnoliopsida > Fabales > Fabaceae > Vicia > Vicia villosa. The sequence continues at coordinate 29,949,950 of NC_081185.1, forward strand.
ACTCATCACAAACTTACTTTTCTTCTATTTTGAGCCCTGTCATTCCTCTAATGACTCCTTTAAGTATGATTTCCTTCATTCTTTTGAACTGAAGGTGTCCAAGTTTCTGGTATCATACCTTCACTTAATCCTCATTTTTTGAAAATGTGGAAGTTATTTGAGATTCCCACAAGTAACAGTTGTCTTTAGACCTTATACCCTTCATAAGAACAACATCTGTCTCATCTTTGACTATGCATTCTAATTTGGAGAAATTTACCTACAACCCTTGATCTTATAGTTGACTAATGCTAATAAGATTAGCTGATAATCCTTTTACAAGAAGAATATCTTTTAACTTTGGAGATCCAACACACATAAATTTTCCTACTCCGTTGATTTCACCTTTATAACCATCGCCAAATCTGACAGTACCAGTAGGGCGGTACCTAATATCTACCAGTAATTTTTGAATGCATGTCATGTGTCTAGAGCATCCACTGTCAAAGTACTAGTCTTCTCTTTTTATTTTTCTCAAGATGGTATGAGCTATTAGGTTGACATCTATTTCTTTGACACTTCTCTTTTTGCTGACTTGGCCAACCTTAGAATAAGCTGAAGATTTTTGGTCTTCAAGAAATTTGTAAAAGAAAGGCTTAATGTGACCATACTCACTATAATAATGCATCTCCGAGTTGAGGAGTTAAAATTTGGAGCTTCATTTAGTTTGCCAATATGTTGGAACATGTGGTTTGACATGCTAATCATTCTTTTCTTTTTAGCAGGAATAAACTTTTTTGCATGCTTTTTATTTTGTTGAATATCAGAATGATATTTACTTTTGTGTCTTTAGCCTATTTTATTATTCCACTTCCATTGTTCATACTTCTTAAAGAGTTGTCAAGCTTGAAATTTAGGAAATTTACCTCTCTTTGAAAATGAGAAATAGTACATAGAAGTTTTTTCTTTTCATTCTCTAGATTTTTGATGATCATTCTATGTTCTTCTTCTATCTTAAGACTTCCTTCACAACTGTCACAAGTATCCTTGTAGGACACATCCAGGTTTTTATAGAGATCATTCTCATCACATTATTCTACTTCATATGCCCATCTGCTAGAAAGAGCCATTACTTGTTTGGCAGTCTCAGTTGAGGACTCATATTCTGAATCATCATCATCAGACCAAGATGCAGTAAAGCCTTTTTTTCTCTTTCTTAAGATAAGTTTTACATTCTGGTTTAATGTGACCAAATCCTTCACAATCATAGCATTGAACGCCTTTGCTTTGACCGAACTTCTCTTCAGGTATGAAACTATCATGAGGATCATTATTCTTCCTGATGTCAGATGAGATATTCTTGACATCTGGTCTTCCTCTTCAATCTATTCTTTTTCAGAATTCTATTGAATTGCTTCTCGAGTAACACAATGGTATTGGACAGTCCTTCCTCAATATCCATATCATTTTGACCTGTTTCATCTTCAGCATTAGATACAAAAGCTATGCTTTTGTTCTTTTTCTCAGACTTGTCACTTATAGCCAATTCAAAAGTTTGAAGTGAGCCAACAAGTTCATCAACCCTCATGGTGTTGATGTCATGAGCTTATTCAATGGTCGTCACCTTTATAACACCCCTTTCTAATCCTGTAACGCCCCAATTTTCGATATTTATTTATTACGTAATTGTTGGGTGTATTTGGTGTCTTAAAATGATATTTGATTTTTATTATATTAGTTTAATAATTATTTAGTAAGTAGTAAAATGATTAATTAGTTATTTGGGCCAAGTAGTGATTAGTAATTGGGAAGGTGTGTAGTAAGCCCATTAGCAAATTAAGGATTAATGAGAGATTAATAAAAATAAAGAAAAATTTGAAGGAATAGTTTCTTTTGGCAAAATTTAGAGGAACGTGAAAACAGAGAAAAAGGCTAGGGCAAGAGGTAGAAGAACTCCACCATTGTTGAAGGATCAAAGCTCAATTCTAAGGTAAGGGGGGAGAATGGGTTCTCTAAATGGTGATTACAACATGAGAGGGTAGTGAGGGTTCCTTTCCCTCTTTAGGTTTCATAATTGACATGTTGATTCCTTCTTTGATGTGTGAATTGATTTGAATTGTATGTTGTTCTTCATGATTAATGAGTATTGTATGATTGTGGACGAAATTCTATTTTAGATTGATGAATTTTGGTGTGGTTTTGGGTGTTGGTTGAGTTGTTGTTGTGTTCATAAGAAGAACTGAATCTGAGTGTAAAAAGTCCAATTTGATGAGTAGGAATTGGGTTGTTATCATGTTAAAATTGATGTAGCATAATAGGTTAATGAATCTAGATGAAAGGTGTGAGTTAATAGGTGAAATTATGATGTTTTAGACCTGAAATCGCAGACGGGAAGTGATGAAAACGAGTGAGAACGGACTGGTGCGAATGCAGACTTGGAAAGACAATTTTCCTGCCAGTTTGCGTATGATACGCGTATGAGGGACACACCCAGGGGGCTATACGCGTATGATACGCAGCCCTGTCCTAACATAGTACAACCTACTGGTGGAATGCGTATGGTACGCGTATGAGAGAGAGGTCATACGCGTATGAGAATGTGATACGCATATGTAGGATTTTTTAGTGCAAATCTGATTCTGGCAAAACGCGTATGATACGCGTATGGCTTAGTTGTACGCGTATGGTTACGCTAGTGTGCAGAATTTTCCATTTTTGTGATTTTCTCCTGATCCTTGAGTGAAATAAATACCTTTCTGAGTTACTTAAACTGTAGGACTTAGGTAAACATAGAGAGACTGTAAGAGTTATGCTTTGGACATATATATTGTGATAAGGTGTGTTGATTGTTGTGAATGTAACTACAAGATAATGAAATTATAGTTGCATGTTGTTGAGCTGGTTGATAGCCTAAATGGCGATGAGTTGAAGGCTGAAGCCTTGTGTTGTTGAAATATGTTGATGAGACATCCATATTGCATACATATGTCGTTGAGGGCTTATGCTCTATTGTTGGCCTGTATTGGCATTGTTGAAGGCTTATGCCTTGTTATTGCCTCTAATATAATGGCATATGTTGAGGGCTTATGCTCTGTTGGTACCACATGCATGTAGAGTCGATAGTTACATTTTCATTCATCTGACTGTTTGTAAATGTCATGTAATGATGTTGTTGTGTGATTGATGGTGTGAGAATCTGTTTATGATTGTGTTTGTGTGTGGTGTAGATACTACTCCTTAACCATGTGATATTTCACCGTATATTTATTGAATGTAATTCTCACCCCTTTTCTGTTGTTGTGTCTGTGCTTCTTCGGGAGTACAGATAACCAGGTACCAGAGTAGTGCTTGGATTTCTCGAGTGTTACTTGATCGAGTCTTAGGAGTCGCTCTGATACGTAACACGGGGATGTTGGGATACGCTGTGTTTTGTTTTCCTTTCAGTTAGATGTTAAATTGTTACGTATCTTGATTTTGACATTATTGTTGGATCACCTGTTTAGTGGATATGATTTATTTGTTGGGGCCGTGGTGCCATGAGAATTAATAAGCTGTTTTTGAATTTCGCTGCAGTATAGGATATTCTATTTTAATGAATATTAAATAAAGTGATGTTATTGTGAATTGTTTAGAAGATGTGACATCCTACTCGTATTACTCTGATTATTTATGTATTTATAATTCGTTTATTTTCGATATGGGAAAGTGGGGTGTTACAATTGGTATCAGAGCAGTTCGGTCCGTCCGACCAAGTAGTTGAGTCGCTAACAAATCGAGTATTGTTAATCTCGTTATCTAAAGTATGTTTCTGTTGTAGTGTTTAGTTGAAATGGCTGGAAGAAACGATGCTGCGATTGTTGCTGCTTTGGAGGCTATGGCTCAAGCTCTGGAACATCAACCTAATGCTGGTGAGAATGCTGGGTCTCGCAGTTTGGCTACTTTCCAGAGGGAGAACCCGCTGGTCTTCAAAGGCAAGCACGACCCTGATGGAGCCCTAGAGTGGTTGAAAGAGATCGAGAGGATATTTTGTGTAATGGATTGTACTCAGGCTCAAAAAGTTTGCTATGGGACGCATATGCTAGCAGTCGAAGCTGACGACTGGTGGCTAGCAACACGTCCTAGACTAGAAGCTGCAGGTGAAGAGATCACTTGGGACGTATTCCTAAGAGAATTCCTGAGGAAGTATTATCCTGAGAGCGTTCGTGGCAAGAAGGAAATCGAGTTCCACGAACTGAAACAAGGGAACATGTCAGTGACTGACTATGCTGCAAAGTTCACTAAATTGGCCAAATTTTATCCATACTATGATGGAGAGGGTGCAGAGTTTTCAAAATGCGTTAAGTTTGAAAATGGGTTACGCTCTGAGATCAAGAAGGCTATAGGGTATCAGCAGATCCGCGTTTTCCCTAACTTGGTAGACAACTGCAGAATCTTTGAGGAAGATAATGCTGCTCACTATAAGATTGTCAGTGATAGAAGAGGTAAGCAGAGTCAGCAACGTGGCAAGCCTTATGACACTCCAGCTGGCAAGGGCAAACAGAGAACTGCTCCGGGCCAGAGAACAAGTGGGGGAGGTGCTCTTGCCCCAATTGTGTGTTTTAAATGTGGCAAGGCTGGTCACAAGAGTACTTACTGCACTGATGACGTTAAGAAGTGTTTCCGTTGTGGCAAGAGTGGTCATATGATGTCTGAATGTAGACATAAATAAGTGGTTTGTTTTAATTGCGGTGAAGAAGGACACATTGGAAGTCAATGTCAGAAACCAAAGAAGGCACAAGCTGGTGGTAAGGTGTTCGCATTGGCTGGTACTCAGACAAGCACTGAGGACAGACTAATTAGAGGTACTTGCTTCATCAATAGTATGCCTTTAATTACTATTATCGATACTGGTGCTACTCATTGTTTTATTGCTGCTGAATGTGTTGAAAAGTTGGGTCTTGTGCTATCTTCGATGAATGGCGAGATGGTAGTTGAGGTTCCAGCTAAAGGATCTGTGACTACATCTCTTGTTTGTTTGAAGTGTCCGTTGTCGATCTTCAACAGGGACTTTGCTATTGATTTAGTATGTTTACCGTTAGCCGGGCTGAACGTAATTTTGGGAATGAACTTGTTAGAATATAACTATGCTCATATCAATTGTTATAACAAGACTGTGAGATTTTCAACTGCCGAAGAAGAAGGAGCTGGTTTAGTGTCATCTAAGCAGGTACGACAATTGCTGAAGGAAGAGGTAGAGATGTTCTCGTTGATGGCAACATTGTCAATCGAGAATCAGAACATCATCGATGAGCTACCGGTAGTATGTGAATTCCCTGAAGTTTTTCCCGATGAGATTCCCGATGTGCCGCCAGAAAGAGGAATTGAGTTTACGATTGATCTTGTACCTGGTACCAGACCTGTTTCTATGGCACCGTACAGGATGTCCGCATCTGAGTTGACAGAATTAAAGAAGCAATTAGAAGACTTACTGGAGAAGAAGTTTGTCAGACCAAGTGTATCGCCGTGGGGAGCCCCAGTGCTGTTAGTGAAGAAAAAGGACGGAAGCATGAGACTTTGCGTAGATTATAGACAGCTGAATAAAGTAACCATTAAGAATAAATACCCGCTACCGAGAATAGATGATTTGATGGACCAATTGGTGGGTGCGAGTGTTTTTAGCAAGATCGATCTGAGGTTGGGTTACAATCAGATTAAGGTTAAAGATGAAGATGTACAGAAGACAGCATTCATAACAAGATATGGACATTATGAATATTCAGTGATGCCATTTGGTGTTACGAACGCGCCAGGAGTATTTATGGAATATATGAACTGTATCTTCCATGAGTATTTAGATCAGTTCGTCGTGGTGTTCATAGACGACATCTTGATATATTCTAAATCAGAGCCAGAGCATTCAGATCATTTGAGGACGGTATTGCAAGTGTTGAAATAAAGGAAGTTGTATGCGAAGTTGTCCAAGTGTGAATTTTGGTTTAAAGAAGTCAGTTTTCTGGGACATGTCATATCTGGTAGTGGCATTGCTGTAGACCCATCTAAGGTAGATGCTGTGTTACAATGGGAGACTCCAAAGTCAGCTACCGAGATTAGAAGTTTCTTGGGCTTAGCCGGTTACTACAGACGGTTTATTGAAGGATTTTCTAAGTTGGCACTTCCGTTAACTAAGTTGACGTGTAAGGGTAAAGTGTTCATATGGGATGCACAATGCGAAGAAAGTTTTGTGGAATTGAAGAAGAGATTGACGACAGCTCCGGTTTTGATGTTACCGAACCCAGGAGAACCTTTTGTAGTTTATTGCGATGCTTCTTTGATGGGTTTAGGTGGTGTACTTATGCAGAATGGTAAGGTAATTGCTTATGCGTCGAGACAACTGAGAATTCATGAAAAGAACTACCCTACACATGATTTGGAACTCGCTGCTGTTGTTTTCGTACTAAAAATTTGGAGACATCATCTCTATGGTTCTAGATTTGAAGTCTATAGTGACCATAAGAGTTTGAAATACCTGTTTGACCAGAAGGAGCTGAACATGAGACAGCGAAGATGGTTAGAACTGCTGAAAGATTATGATTTCGGGTTGAATTATCACCCCGGTAAGGCAAATGTTGTGGCTGATGCCTTAAGCCGGAAGACCTTACATATGTCCGCTATGATGGTTAAAGAATTAGAACTGATCGAACAATTCCGAGATATGAGCTTGATTTGTGAAGTGACACCGCAGAGTGTTAAGTTGGGAATGCTTAAAATTGATAATGACTTTCTGAACAGTATCAAAGAGGCTCAGAAATTGGATGTGAAAATGGTAGACATGATAGTGGGTTATGGCAAATCCGAGAAGAGTGATTTTAGGGCGGATGCGCAAGGAGTGTTGAGATTGCAGGATCAAATATGTATCCCTGATGACAATGATATAAAAGGATGATTTTAGAAGAAGGTCATCGCAGTAACTTGAGTATTCATCCTGGAGCTACTAAAATGTATCAAGACTTGAAGAAGATATTCTGGTGGCCGAGAATGAAAGAAGACGTGGCACGATTTGTATATGCTTGTTTAACTTGTCAAAAATCGAAGATTGAACACCAAAAGCCTGCAGGATTGATGCAACCGTTAGAAATTCCAGAATGGAAGTGGGATAGCATTTCGATGGATTTATTAACGGGGTTGCCTAATACTGCGAGTGGACACGATTCGATATGGGTGATTGTTGATAGGCTTACCAAATCATCCCATTTCATACCTATTAACATCACGTATCCGGTGGCAAAGTTAGCTGAGATCTATGTCCGAATGATTGTGAAGTTGCATGGTATTCCCTTGTGCATTGTGTCAGATAGAGATCCGAGATTCACTTCAGATTTTTGGAAGAGCTTGCAAGAAAGTTTGGGTTCTAAGTTGAGGTTAAGTTTGGCGTATCATCCTCAGACGGATGGTCAAACTGAAAGGACTATTCAGTCTCTAGAGGATTTGTTGAGAGCATGTGTTCTCGAACAAGGAGGCTCGTGGAGCACTTATCTTCCATTGATCGAGTTTACTTATAATAACAGTCATCATTCTAGTATCGGGATGGCACCTTTTGAAGCGTTGTACGGTCGGAGGTGTAGAACTCCACTATGTTGGCACGAATCCGGCGAAGGCGTAGTACTTGGGCCGGAAATTGTGCGAGAAACCACAGAGAAGGTAAAGTTGATTCGGGAAAAGATGAAGGCTACACAGAGTAGACAGAAGAGTTATCATGATAAGCGAAGGAAGGAGTTAGAATTTGAATCAGGTGACCATGTGTTTCTAAGAGTCACGCATGTGACTGGTGTTGGTCGTGCCCTGAAGTCAAAGAAGCTGACTCCACGATTTATCGGTCCTTATCAGATTTCAGAGAGAGTTGGTACTGTCGCTTATAGGGTGGCGTTACCGCCTAACCTGTCGAATCTGCACGATGTGTTTCATGTGTCACAGCTTCGGAAGTATGTTCCAGATCCATCTCACGTGATTCATATGGATGATGTGCAAGTGAGAGAGAACCTTACAGTAGAGACGATGCCGATTCGGATCACAGATCGTGAGATAAAGTCCCTTAGAGGTAAAGATATCCCGTTGGTGAAAGTAGTCTGGACGAGGACTACCGGAGAAAGCATGACGTGGGAAATGGAGAGCAAGATGCGAGACTCCTATCCCGAGTTGTTTGAACGAGGTAAGATTTTCGAGGACGAAAATATCGTAAGTGGGGGAGAGTTGTAACGCCCCAATTTTCGATATTTATTTATTACGTAATTGTTGGGTGTATTTGGTGTCTTAAAATGATATTTGATTTTTATTATATTAGTTTAATAATTATTTAGTAAGTAGTAAAATGATTAATTAGTTATTTGGGCCAAGTAGTGATTAGTAATTGGGAAGGTGTGTAGTAAGCCCATTAGCAAATTAAGGATTAATGAGAGATTAATAAAAATAAAGAAAAATTTGAAGGAATAGTTTCTTTTGGCAAAATTTAGAGGAACGTGAAAACAGAGAAAAAGGTTAGGGCAAGAGGTAGAAGAACTCCACCATTGTTGAAGGATCAAAGCTCAATTCTAAGGTAAGGGGGGAGAATGGGTTCTCTAAATGGTGATTACAACATGAGAGGGTAGTGAGGGTTCCTTTCCCTCTTTAGGTTTCATAATTGACATGTTGATTCCTTCTTTGATGTGTGAATTGATTTGAATTGTATGTTGTTCTTCATGATTAATGAGTATTGTATGATTGTGGACAAAATTCTATTTTAGATTGATGAATTTTGGTGTGGTTTTGGGTGTTGGTTGAGTTGTTGTTGTGTTCATAAGAAGAACTGAATCTGAGTGTAAAACTGTCCAATTTGATGAGTAGGAATTGGGTTGTTATCATGTTAAAATTGATGTAGCATAATAGGTTAATGAATCTAGATGAAAGGTGTGAGTTAATAGGTGAAATTATGATGTTTTAGACCTGAAATCGCAGACGGGAAGTGATGAAAACGAGTGAGAACGGACTGGTGCGAATGCAGACTTGGAAAGACAATTTTCCTACCAGTTTGCGTATGATACGCGTATGGGTGGAGGCCATACGCGTATGAGGGACACACCCAAGGGGCTATACGCGTATGATACGCAGCCCTGTCCTAACATAGTACAACCTACTGGTGGAATGCGTATGGTATGCGTATGAGAGAGAGGTCATACGCGTATGAGAATGTGATACGCGTATGTAGGAGTTTTTAGTGCAAATCTGATTCTGGAAAAACGCGTATGATACGCGTATGGGCAAGGGGGTATACGCGTATGGCTTAGCTGTACGCGTATGGTTACGCTAGTGTGCAGAATTTTCCATTTTTGTGATTTTCTCCTGATCCTTGAGTGAAATAAATACCTTTCTGAGTTACTTAAACTGTAGGACTTAGGTAAACATAGAGAGACTGTAAGAGTTATGCTTTGGACATATATATTGTGATAAGGTGTGTTGATTGTTGTGAATGTAACTACAAGATAATGAAATTATAGTTGCATGTTGTTGAGCTGGTTGATAGCCTAAATGGCGATGAGTTGAAGGCTGAAGCCTTGTGTTGTTGAAATATGTTGATGAGACATCCATATTGCATACAATGTCGTTGAGGGCTTATGCTCTGTTGTTGGCCTGTATTGGCATTGTTGAAGGCTTATGCCTTGTTATTGCCTCTAATATAATGGCATCTGTTGAGGGCTTATGCTCTGTTGGTACCACATGCATGTAGAGTCGATAGTTACATTTTCATTCATCTGACTGTTTGTAAATGTCATGTAATGATGTTGTTGTGTGATTGATGGTGTGAGAATCTGTTTATGATTGTGTTTGTGTGTGGTGTAGATACTACTCCTTAACCATGTGATATTTCACCGTATATTTATTAAATGTAATTCTCACCCCTTTTCTGTTGTTGTGTCTGTGCTTCTTCGGGAGTACAGATAACCAGGTACCAGAGTAGTGCTTGGATTTCTCGAGTGTTACTTGGTCGAGTCTTTGGAGTCGCTCTGATACGTAACACGGGGATGTTGGGATACGCTGTGTTTTGTTTTCCTTTCAGTTAGATGTTAAATTGTTACGTATCTTGATTTTGACATTATTGTTGGATCACCTGTTTAGTGGATATGATTTATTTGTTGGGGCCGTGGTGCCATGAGAATTAATAAGCTGTTTTTGAATTTCGCTGCAGTATAGGATATTCTATTTTAATGAATATTAAATAAAGTGATGTTATTGTGAACTGTTTAGAAGATGTGACATCCTACTCGTATTACTCTGATTATTTATGTATTTATAATTCGTTTATTTTTGATATGGGAAAGTGGGGTGTTACAATTGGTATCAGAGCAGTTCGGTTCGTCCGACCAAGTAGTTGAGTCGCTAACAAATCGAGTATTGTTAATCTCGTTATCTAAAGTATGTTTCTGTTGTAGTGTTTAGTTGAAATGGCTGGAAGAAACGATGCTGCGATTGCTGCTGCTTTGGAGGCTATGGCTCAAGCTCTGGAACATCAACCTAATGCTGGTGAGAATGCTGGGTCTCGCAGTTTGGCTACTTTCCAGAGGGAGAACCCGCCGGTCTTCAAAGGCAAGCACGACCCCGATGGAGCCCTAGAGTGGTTGAAAGAGATCGAGAGGATCTTTCGTGTAATGGATTGTACTCAGGCTCAAAAAGTTCGCTATAGAACGCATATGCTAGCAGTCGAAGCTGACGACTGGTGGCTAGCAACACGTCCTAGACTAGAAGCTGCAGGTGAAGAGATCACTTGGGACGTATTCCTAAGAGAATTCCTGAGGAAGTATTATCCTGAGAGCGTCCGTGGCAAGAAGGAAATCGAGTTCCACGAACTGAAACAAGGGAACATGTCAGTGACTGACTATGCTGCAAAGTTCACTGAATTGGCCAAATTTTATCCATACTATGATGGAGAGGGTGCAGAGTTTTCAAAATGCGTTAAGTTTGAAAATGGGTTACGCTCTGAGATCAAGAAGGCTATAGGGTATCACCAGATCCGCGTTTTCCCTAACTTGGTAGACAGCTGCAGAATCTTTGAGGAAGATAATGCTGCTCACTATAAGATTGTCAGTGATAGAAGAGGTAAGCAGAGTCAGCAACGTGGCAAGCCTTATGACACTCCAGCTGGCAAGGGCAAACAGAGAACTGCTCCGGGCCAGAGAACAAGTGGGGGAGGTGCTCTTGCCCCAATTGTGTGTTTTAAATGTGGCAAGGCTGGTCACAAGAGTACTTACTGCACTGATGACGTTAAGAAGTGTTTCCGTTGTGGCAAGAGTGGTCATATGATGTCTGAATGTAGACATAAAGAAGTGGTTTGTTTTAATTGCGGTGAAGAAGGACACATTGGAAGTCAATGTCAGAAACCAAAGAAGGCACAAGCTGGTGGTAAGGTGTTCGCATTGGCTGGTACTCAGACAAGCACTGAGGACAGACTAATTAGAGGTACTTGCTTCATCAATAGTATGCCTTTAATTACTATTATCGATACTGGTGCTACTCATTGTTTTATTGCTGCTGAATGTGTGGAAAAGTTGGGTCTTGTGCTATCTTCGATGAATGGCGAGATGGTAGTTGAGGTTCCAGCTAAAGGATCTGTGACTACATCTCTTGTTTGTTTGAAGTGTCCGTTGTCGATCTTCAACAGGGACTTTGCTGTTGATTTAGTATGTTTACCGTTAGCCGGGCTGGACGTAATTTTGGGAATGAACTTGTTAGAATATAACTATGCTCATATCAATTGTTATAACAAGACTGTGAGATTTTCAACTGCCGAAGAAGAAGGAGCTGGTTTAGTGTCATCTAAGCAGGTACGACAATTGCTGAAGGAAGAGGTAGAGATGTTCTCGTTGATGGCAACATTGTCAATCGAGAATCAGAACATCATCGATGAGCTACCGGTAGTATGTGAATTCCCTGAAGTTTTTCCCGATGAGATTCCCGATGTGCCGCCAGAAAGAGGAATTGAGTTTACGATTGATCTTGTACCTGGTACCAGACCTGTTTCTATGGCACCGTACAGGATGTCCGCATCTGAGTTGACAGAATTAAAGAAGCAATTAGAAGACTTACTGGAGAAGAAGTTTGTCAGACCAAGTGTATCGCCGTGGGGAGCCCCAGTGCTGTTAGTGAAGAAAAAGGACATAAGCATGAGACTTTGCGTAGATTATAGACAGCTGAATAAAGTAAACATTAAGAATAAATACCCGCTACCGAGAATAGATGATTTGATGGACCAATTGGTGGGTGCGAGTGTTTTTAGCAAGATCGATCTGAGGTCGGGTTACCATCAGATTAAGGTTAAAGATGAAGATGTACAGAAGACAGCATTCATAACAAGATATGGACATTATGAATATTCAGTGATGCCATTTGGTGTTACGAACGCGCCAGGAGTATTTATGGAATATATGAACCGTATCTTCCATGAGTATTCAGATCAGTTCGTCGTGGTGTTCATAGACGACATCTTGATATATTCTAAATCAGAGCCAGAGCATTCAGATTATTTGAGGACGGTATTGCAAGTGTTGAAATAAAGGAAGTTGTATGCGAAGTTGTCCAAGTGTGAATTTTGGTTGAAAGAAGTCAGTTTTCTGGGACATGTCATATCTGGTAGTGGCATTGCTGTAGACCCATCTAAGGTAGATGCTGTGTTACAATGGGAGACTCCAAAGTCAGCTACCGAGATTAGAAGTTTCTTGGGCTTAGCCGGTTACTACAGACGGTTTATTGAAGGATTTTCTAAGTTGGCACTTCCGTTAACTAAGTTGACGTGTAAGGGTAAAGTGTTCATATGGGATGCATAATGCGAAGAAAGTTTTGTGGAATTGAAGAAGAGATTGACGACAGCTCCGGTTTTGACGTTACCGAACCCAGGAGAACCTTTTGTAGTTTATTGCGATGCTTCTTTGATGGATTTAGGTGGTGTACTTATGCAGAATAGTAAGGTAATTGCTTATGCGTCGAGACAACTGAGAATTCATGAAAAGAACTACCCTACACATGATTTGGAACTCGCTGCTGTTGTTTTCGTACTAAAAATTTGGAGACATCATCTCTATGGTTCTAGATTTGAAGTCTATAGTGACCATAAGAGTTTGAAATACCTGTTTGACCAGAAGGAGCTGAACATGAGACAGCGAAGATGGTTAGAACTGTTGAAAGATTATGATTTTGAGTTGAATTATCACCCCGGTAAGGCAAATGTTGTGGCTGATGCCTTAAGCCGGAAGACCTTACACATGTCCGCTATGATGGTTAAAGAATTAGAACTGATCGAACAATTCCGAGATATGAGCTTGATTTGTGAAGTGACACCGCAGAGTGTTAAGTTGGGAATGCTTAAAATTGATAATGACTTTCTAAACAGTATCAAAGAGGCTCAGAAATTGGATGTGAAAATGGTAGACATGATAGTGGGTTGTGGCAAATCCGAGAAGAGTGATTTTAGGGTGGATGCGCAAGGAGTGTTGAGATTGCAGGATCGAATATGTATCCCTGATGACAATGATATGAAAAGGATGATTTTAGAAGAAGGTCATCGCAGTAACTTGAGTATTCATCCTGGAGCTACTAAAATGTATCAAGACTTGAAGAAGATATTCTGGTGGCCGAGAATGAAAGAAGACGTGGCACGATTTGTATATGCTTGTTTAACTTGTCAAAAATGGAAGATTGAACACCAAAAGCCTGCAGGATTGATGCAACCGTTAGAAATTCCAGAATGGAAGTGGGATAGCATTTCGATGGATTTCGTAACGGGGTTGCCTAATATTGCGAGTGGACACGATTCGATATGGGTGATTGTTGATAGGCTTACCAAATCAGCCAATTTCATACCTATTAACATCACGTATCCGGTGGCAAAGTTAGCTGAGATCTATGTCCGAATGATTGTGAAGTTGCATGGTATTCCCTTGTGCATTGTGTCGGATAGAGATCCGAGATTCACTTCACATTTTTGTAAGAGCTTGCAAGAAAGTTTGGGTTCTAAGTTGAGGTTAAGTTCGGCGTATCATCCTCAGACGGATGGTCAAACTGAAAGGACTATTCAGTCTCTAGAGGATTTGTTGAGAGCATGTGTTCTCGAACAAGGAGGCTCGTGGAGCACTTATCTTCCATTGATCGAGTTTACTTATAATAACAGTCATCATTCTAGTATCGGGATGGCACCTTTTGAAGCATTGTACGGTCGGAGGTGTAGAACTCCGCTATGTTGGCACGAATCCGGCGAAGGCGTAGTGCTTGGGCCGGAAATTGTGCGAGAAACCACAGAGAAGGTAAAGTTGATTCGGGAAAAGATGAAGGCTACACAGAGTAGACAGAAGATTTATCATGATAAGCGAAGGAAGGAGTTAGAATTTGAATTAGGTGACCATGTGTTTCTAAGAGTCACGCATGTGACTGGTGTTGGTCGTGCCCTGAAGTCAAAGAAGCTGACTCCACGATTTATCGGTCCTTATCAGATTTCAGAGAGAGTTGGTACTGTCGCTTATAGGGTGGCGTTACCGCCTAACCTGTCGAATCTGCACGATGTGTTTCATGTGTCACAGCTTCGGAAGTATGTTCCAGATCCATCTCACGTGATTCATATGGATGATGTGCAAGTGAGAGAGAACCTTACAGTAGAGACGATGTCGATTCGGATCACAGATCGTGAGATAAAGTCCCTTAGAGGTAAAGATATCCCGTTGGTGAAAGTAGTCTGGACGGGGACTACCGGAGAAAGCATGACGTGGGAAATGGAGAGCAAGATGCGAGACTCCTATCCCGAGTTGTTTGAACGAGGTAAGATTTTCGAGGACGAAAATATCGTAAGTGGGGGAGAGTTGTAACGCCCCAATTTTCGATATTTATTTATTACGTAATTGTTGGGTGTATTTGGTGTCTTAAAATGATATTTGTGTGTGGTGTAGATACTACTCCTTAACCATGTGATATTTCACCGTATATTTATTGAATGTAATTCTCACCCCTTTTCTGTTGTTGTGTCTGTGTTTCTTCGGGAGTACAGATAACCAGGTACCAGAGTAGTGCTTGGATTTCTTGAGTGTTACTTGATCGAGTCTTAGGAGTCGCTCTGATACGTAACACAGGGATGTTGGGATACGCTGTGTTTTGTTTTCCTTTCAGTTAGATGTTAAATTGTTACGTATCTTGATTTTGACATTATTGTTGGATCACCTGTTTAATGGATATGATTTATTTGTTGGGGCCGTGGTGCCATGAGAATTAATAAGCTGTTTTTGAATTTCGCTGCAGTATAGGATATTCTATTTTAATGAATATTAAATAAAGTGATGTTATTGTGAATTGTTTAGAAGATGTGACATCCTACTCGTATTACTCTGATTATTTATGTATTTATAATTCGTTTATTTTCTATATGGGAAAGTGGGGTGTTACAAATCCCGCGTAAAATATAACATGAATCAGAGTAATGTATCATGCATATCAATTCAAGGGTGTCACATTTGTTGAAATACATAGAAACAAAAAACAAAACAACATAATGCATCTAGTCATGTTCATAACACACGTTTGAATATCATGTTTCATATGCACATCACAGCGGAATAATAAAGCTATATCAATCATTAGATCTCCTAGCATATAATCATGCATAAAATGTTAGGCACTACGGTCACATCACATAATCCAACATAAATCCAAAATTTAAAGAGAGTGATACAATATCTCTCAAAACAACAGTAAACATGAAATCAAACGAAACCCTCAATATGTTACATAACAAGAGCATGAGACTATCTCTACCTAGGAAAACGTTAAAACAATAGAAAAGCTCTTCGGCTATATCCTCATAAGCACACGATCACCTCTACTCCTTGTCACCTGAGCGATGTTGTACAAAACATCATTTCAACAGAAGGGTGAGAATTCATATCATTATGGAAATATATAATAATAAGCAAAGTATAACAGTATACAACAAAAAATTCATCACACTTCCAACAAATATGTATCAAACCATTTTAGATACATATCACATGTTTTGCATATACAACATGGCACAAAAGATTCAAGACACACAAGAAATCCAATCACAATTATCACCAATGTATAAATCACACAAATTGCACATAATCACATCACAACACAATTCACATCGTCACATGTGACTCCAATACGACTCAATGCAAATGCTTGTGGTACCAATGTTATCCTTAGAGGATTACCCGTGTCTATCATTTCCATACAGATAACCATCAAAATAAGTCTGTCATCTAGACTTCAAACCCATCTCTTTCTCACCTAATAAATAAATGCATGTGCAAATATCGACAATCATATATACAATTAAGACCATTTCTCAATCTTAATATACCAGCATATATCTCACCAATTCATCACATATGAATTCACCACACATTTGCACAAACATATACAATTTCATGTTATCAAATACACATGAAAACATCTCCACAACACTCACAAAATCAACACATCACCAAATAACAAGTAGCAAAACATAGCTCCACAATGTTATTCTCAAGTAATCACAATTCACAACATACATGGAAATTTAAGTATCATGTTATCTTAATGTGATTCAAAACCACACTAAACGATTCCAAAAAATTATGGAAAATTCACCATAATTCATGATAAATCATAAGCATACATGATATCCATCCAATTTTTGAAAATATAAAATTTTGAATTCTAGGCCGCGCTTAGCTCGGCCAGGCTCACTAAGCGTCTTGCAATTCTGCAAAACAATTCCTGCGAGAATAGCATCCTATCCAACACGATTTCTTCATTAAAACCCAACCAAAACAGTGATTTAATCATGGAAACAAGGTATTCTAACATATACATAACATTTAAGATCATTTAGCATCATAAAAATAAGATTTCATGACATTGATTTCATCACTTCAAGTTCAAACCCGAACATTCAAAACTCATGAAAAAGATGAATAAATCCTCAATTCATGCTACTACCCTTGCATAATCATCATACAAACCCATAATAATGAAGAAAACCCACCCTTACCTTAGGATTTAGGCTTCTAGGTTTCTTTTCTTATTCCTTTCTCTTCTCTTCTCTTCTTTTCCCCTTTTCCTATTTTCTTCTCTTTTCTTACTATCTTTCTCTTTCTCTCTAGTTTTATGGAAACTGTTACTAATTTTCATTTCACTAATGGGTTTAATACTTAACAACTCCCTTATTTCTCATTCTAACCAACATAGACCCAAATTAATATTTTCTCATTTTCATACTTACTAACCCAAAACATAATTATCACAAATATACCGCAAAACCTATATTTAATTAATTATCACACAACATAATAATCAATAAATTAAGCAAAAAAAATAAAATAATAAATATTAAAAACGGGATGTTACAACTTTCATGTCAAATTTCTTAGGTAGAAACCTAAGAATTTTTCTTACAAGTTTTTCTTCTGACATCTTCTCTCCCAAGATACTAGATTCATTTGCAATTTCAAGAATCTTCATTCATATGAAACTGTTGGATAGTCTCATCATCATTCATCTTCAGATTTTAAAATTTGGAAGTGAGAAGCTGAAGTCTAGACATCTTTACTTTGGATGTGCCTTCATAAGTTGTTATGAGGATTTCCTAAGCATCCTTGGCTACAGTACAAGTGTTGATCAATCTAAAAACATTATTTTTTACTCTGTTGAATAGAGCATCAAAGTCTTGGAGTTTCCAATAGTTGATTTATCATCCTCATCAGACCAATCTTCTTCAGGTTTTAAGGACACATTCCCTACTTTGACTTTATCAACAGGATTCACCCATCCTTTTAAAACAGCCTTACAAGCCTTTTTGTCCATGGATTTCAGAAAAGCAACCATTCTGGCTTTCCACTAGTAATAATTAGAATCATTGTTGAAGCGGTAAAGTGCAAGCAAAAGTAAGTGGTATATTATTACCGAGTGATATAGGTTATATCGTATCGTAGTCCACAAAGATTCGTAGAGAAAAACTGTCGTTCAACTATCTCACGTTCTAAGCTTCATGATTGGGTCACGGAAAGTAAATGCGAAAAAAGTAATTAAAGCAAATAAACAATCTATTGCAACTTACAAGAATTCATTCTGGAATCGTATTTCTACTCAACCCGTCGAATACTTAAATCTGAAGATCTATCGCTCAACACTCACAATACGCATCAAAATCACCAGGCATCATGTGAGACGCCACATCAGTGTCCATTTCTGCAACACCGACGAAAGCTCAAGCGTACTATTCACATCAACGATTTCTCCACCTACACAAACAACACGGAGGCATTAAACTCGATACCCATTACGATTATTAGTCCCAAATCTATGTTTAGAGTTTAGAAACTAATAGTTATCATTCCTAATCAAGATCTATGATGTCTATTTCTACAACAACACAAACCCAAAGCATTTAAGTAAAAAGATCAAGAACAACAACAATAATGATTTGTAAAGCAAATATATAAATGATCCCAAGATCAACAAATGTACATACAAGAGAGGAAAAATATACATATAAACCCTGCCATTGGAATGGGTCATAGGGAAGAAGAAGAACAAACGGAAACTTATCGTGTTGTCGGCACAATCGGAAACCACTCGAGCTCTATTGACATGATTAGCCACCCAATGATGTTGCTTGAACCTCTAAATTTCAAAGAATGGATCATAAATCAACTTTGTCAAAGAAGAGATAATAACCCTAACTAAAAACAAAGCTGTCTATAAATAGAAAAACAAAAATACGCAGAGGGCGCTTAGCACGGTCCAGCGCGCGTAGCGCGCCTTCACTAAAAACTTAAACTGCCCTAGAGCACGTTGCGTCCTCCAGGCCGCGCGTCGCACGGTGGAGACTGTCAAAACTTTTGAAAAACTCCCAGGCCGCGCTAAGCGCCGACCAGCGCGCGTAGCATGCCACACCGGAAAATTCTTCCTTTATTCCAAAACTTGCGTTCACAGCCGTGTCTTCGACACTTTATTTCTCAAGGCTCCGAATACGCAAAAACACCTACAAAAAAGATACAAAAACTATCAAACGGTATAAGAGTATACGTATTTACATAAATTCACAATATATACAAAATTACACAAAAACGGGGAATTATTCAAACGGTATTAATAAAAAGTATCGATAAGTGCCACATATTACATACACAAAATAACTACATTTTGGCACTTATCAAACTCTCCCCGACTTGAATTTGTTTGTCCTCAAACAAGGCCAAACACCCAAAGAATTAAAAGTGAAAACTCCAAAGAATCAAGAATCAGCAAAGTTTAGCAAAACGAAACAATTGCACGGTTCAAATAAGAACATACAAACAAAGTAAACTTACCACAATCCTACAACGAACATGAAAATTAAATGAATCCTAAGTACAAAAATCATACAAAATATTATAAACAAAACAAGCTCAATCACGAATCACGCCTAGCAAAAACTCATCGGTAGATAAAAAACACCGTAAGGTGAGGACTTTGACACACACCCAACAATCTTGCAAACAATAGATAAAATTATGCACTCATCCAAAAATAGTATTGAAAATGCAAGGACATGAAACACAAGCGTTTTCAAGGTTGTAATGTGGCTCGGTTAACAAACAAGGGATAAGTCCTAAAGTTAATCGAAACAAAAACTTGCCTAAACCTAAGGGAGTAATTACTTCCACAAAGTTTCAAACAATACAATTCCAATCCAACTTTCTTTTTCATCACAAGTTGTCAAACCAAACACAAAACTTATTAGCATATTTTTATTTCACTACTCTTTTTGATTTTTCTTTCGCAAACTTTTCTCTTTTTTCTTTCTTTTTCACATTTTTTTTGTTTTCTTTTTCTTTTTACAACCTCATACTAACCACAACATATGTAAGCAAACATCCTCTCCCCAACTTGAATACAACCATCATCATAATAAGAAGATTCCATACTTTCTAAGGCATGGTAAAAATTCAAACAATAAATCATAGTTGAGGGTTCAAGAAAACAAAGAATCAACATCCATACACAAATGAGAACCGGACACTCATAGACAAGCATTTAGCAAAAACAATATGGACATTGACAAAAAAAGCTCAAAAGGAGTCACGAATGGTCACACTCTCACAAGGTGAATTGAAATTTGGATATGGTAGTTGTGCTCAAAATCAAACAAGTGCCTTGATCACTTTCGTGCATTCACAAAATCAATACAAATGAAAGATTAAACATAATAGTATCCAGTTAAAACAAGAAATGTCGGTCACTCGCATATATACACAATAGAAAGCTACCTCACATTTATAGGTAAAAAGGGAAAACTAATTGTGATTCAAGTCATGAGCAAGTTATGCAAAAAGAATGAATGATATGAAATTTGTACAAATGAAAAGTCTCCTAAACATGCTATGCTCTAGAAAGCGATAAGCGAATACCTTGCAACGTACAAAATTGAACAATCATTACCGCACAACCGGCATGTTGAATCAATCAAAATCGAAGAATTACCTAATGCGACTCCAAGTAATCGGGCCAAAATTTGAGTCTAAAAACAAACAAAAGAATTAAAAATAAAACTATAAAGTACTATAATATAAAGCCTTGGTGTAAGTGGGAAAAAGGCTAGCCAAGTGAACCATTAAAAATAATTCACTGGCCAAAAGTAGCAGGGCACGCTAAGCGCGGTGAGCGCGCTATACCAGTTGGGCAAAAACCAGTATAACAACTATGCAGTCCCAGCCACTCTCCATTTCTCACCTACACAGCTCAGTGCAACAACACCCAATATTAGGGCTACCAAGCCGGGAAGGAAATTCACTATCAGCAGTACTAGTTCAAAGCTTAGAAAGTCCCAGTTTACAACTTTTCTCGTAATCACTACCTAGTAGAAACCAACATCTAGATATGAGAAATCGACATCCCACTCCCAATAACCGCAGTGATAAAAACAGTCACACACCTTGTGACTAGAGGAACCGAATAGAAAGATTACACTTTAAAATAAACAATACTTGATCTTGCTAAAAAGCTTTGATCAAGAATAATACTCAACTCTTTTGCTTAAAAGCTTGAAGAGTGAGAACACATATTCCACCTTAATGTATCAGAAGATACATGAGTGCCACACAAGAAAAACACACGAAAAACTTAAAGGACTCCCAAAACATCAACCCTTATTTTGCACACACGGTTTCCATTTATGAATGCTTGCAAAACCAGGTTTAGTAAGTTCTTATTAATAGACTCTTGCAGTATGGGCTTGGACTTTAAAAAATCCAATCTTCTCCTTTCTGAAATAGTTGCAAGATCTTCACACAAGATAGGAATAAATCAAATCAATTCTTAGTTTTCTAAAAAAAATCTCAAAATTCCTTTTTCTAAAAACCAAAAAAAAAATTCATTTGTTCTAAAGACTCCATTATTGGCTGTGTCTGTAATGGGTATCTAAATATTCTAGATCCTCATATTTTTCAATCAAATCTTCAAGGATTAAAAATCCAATTTTAACCGTCAGGATGTTCTGGTGTAGGATATCACAACATTTGGCAGAACATCTGTCAAAACACATAACAGCTGAACCTGTTATGACAATTGGTCAAGATGTTTCAACATCTTGCTCAACATTAGTTAAGAACCATGTTTTAGAAAAATTGATGCCAATCACAAAACCATGGAACTAACAACTTTCATCAGCAATATTTTCTTGACCATCTTTTTCAGCCAGAGCTTTAATCAACATTTCCAGTCTTATTTTCCTTACAGTACAGGTTTTGATAGTATCATCTAACCCTTTACAAGTAGCTCTTAATTCAATTATTACGTTATCCTTGGAGGTGGAAACACCAATTTCTTTCCAGAAGTCATGACAATGTCAGGAACATGTGTCCCCTCAAACAACTTGTAATGGAAAGATAGAGGTGAATCCCTTCTGCATAGATCATCTGAATCAGTTAAGATTTCTGGATGTTGATCAAGAATGATTCCACAAATTAAAGTGGGGAAATAAATTGGCATTTTTAATGCATAAGAAGTACCTTGCTTCATGATTTACTCAAAGATATAGGTCCCAAAGTCATATTTTATTTTGGTCCCAATAATGTAGATGAACCTTCCCAGCCCAGTAGAAACAGAAGAAGTGTGATTATTAGGCACCCAGTTGGCAGATCTAATCTTGTGAAGAATGGTATACGTCACACTCAGAAAGCTTGCAGACAATTTTTCTTTTCTAGGCCAAACCTTAACTTGCTTTCGGGTGACTTCTCTATAAATGGTATTGTCAGACACCTCAACCTCAGTTTGTTCTTCCTCACTCCTTCCTATAAACATATTTATCACAACTGCAGAAAATTCCACGCACTTACCTCTATCAAACACTTTCTTGAACTCCTTTCTTTTCTTGTCATTACACTCTTGAGTTATGTTGACAACAAACTCACCAAATTTTCATAACACTTACCAAGCTTGGACACACTCTTCATTAATCCATCATAACTAATGAGATCAATAACTTCCTTGCACTCTAAGGCATCTTTCCCCAATTTCGTTTCTAGAGCAATACATCTCTGGTAGATATACTTCCATTTCTCATCATTTTTTGTAAGATGAATAGACACATTATCTAGAGAGATATCTGGAATATTTGAAAGACTCTTCATCATCATAGACTTTCCCTTGGTTTTATGCATGATGTTCTAAACATCAACACCAACATAAAATTATGAATCACTTGAAGTAGCATCCTCACTCTTTGGGTTTTTCTTCTAAGAGCTAGGAGATAGAACTTTGATCTAACCCTTGGTTGGTCCCACACTAGTGCTTTTTTTGGGAATTTTGGAGGGTGTACTCCCAGTCATACCAGTAGTCTTTTCCTTCATTGAAATTCTGGACGACAGAACTCAGATGTCCAATAGGATTTCGAGACATCTGATCTGACAGAAAACATGGCAAGGCGTATAACAGATAAAACAGGTACTAAAAAGATAAACAACACACAAAATTGTTTACCCAGTTTGGTGAGAAACACACCTACTCTGGGGGCTACCAAGCCAGGAAGGAAGTCCACTATCAGTAGTATTAATTCAAAGCTAAACTACCCTGTTTACAACTTTTCACTTAATCCCTACCCAATGACCCTTCTACCTAGATCCTCGCTAGATATGAGAAGCCCCTTTCACTCCCAATTACAGCAGTAATGTCTAGCAGTCTGCACCTTAGCCACTGCATGGACGGCTTAGTCTTCTCATGAAGATCCTACTCCATGACAACTCTGATCACAAAAAAAAAACACCAACAGGAAGACACACTTCCATGACCATACTTATCACAACATGATAAGAACAATACCTAGCTAAGTTTCAAGCCAAACTCCACCGTTTGTTAGCTTGTAACTCAGTCAGGAACACAATTTGGAGTTGCTTCATTAGCTTCCTCCAAGAACAATAATTCTCTTACCTAAAGGTTTCAAGAAGAATAGTGACCATCCCACAGCCCGGGTGGTTCACACAACACTACTCATTACCTATAGGTTTCTGAGTGTGAACATAGAACAATCATTAAATTGGATTGTTCCTCTACCAACTCTCCTAGAGAGTGGCCCTAAGACTCAACCCTAATGATTACACATTGATGAATTCGGCTAGTACAAAACCTAGGTTACAAAGCTTCTATTTATAACCTATTCCCAACTGGACTTGGGCTTCTAATCACAACTTTCATTAGCTGTTACAAATTAGCATTTATTTCTGCAACAAGTAAGGTCTTCAATCATTAGTTTCCTAAAATATCTCCATATTTGGAAACTGCATATTCTCCACGAAATCTGATTTGATTCTTCTAACCTTTAAATCTGCGCCACATAGGATTGCACAATATTCCCTTCAATATTCTGCATCTGTTAAAAACAAACTGGATCTCATTAATCCAGCTCAGCAAACGCGATGTCTTCTGCTCCCTCATAGGACATCTTATAGGACATGTTGTTCCAGAACATGTTCCAACATTCCATCGGACATCTTCTTGATGTACTTGTTTTGTACCTGTTTTTTATTCGCAAGTTATACATCCTATGATACATATTGCTGCTATTATAGTTTAGCCAAACATAAATGCCAATTACATAATTTAGAGAATTAACAATCTCCCCCTTTGGCTTATTTTGGATAAAACTATAAACTAAAAACATAAGAAGTAGCTTTTAGTCTTCATCTTTGACAGTGTTCACATCTTTGACAGATGATTCTTCTTTAATATTCACTGTCTTCAATACAAGTTATCTCCCCCTTTTTAGCCATAATATTGCAAAGGCAACATCAGGAGGAACAACCGAGTATGATGTATATGTCGCAACATCTTGTTCGACATTTTCTTTAAAAACATTACCATTTCGGCACATCAGACTTAATTACCACAAAAACTTAGCTTCAAGATAAGAGAGAAGCCTGAAGACATTATGGTGT
The DNA here is from genome assembly GCF_029867415.1 of Vicia villosa. Lineage (NCBI taxonomy): Eukaryota > Viridiplantae > Streptophyta > Magnoliopsida > Fabales > Fabaceae > Vicia > Vicia villosa. The sequence continues at coordinate 29,974,387 of NC_081185.1, forward strand.
ATACTCCTTATAGTAGTAACCTCATGAGGATTACATTCAGAGTGCATGAAAAGAAGGCTGGAAGATACTCCCCTTTAACACAACAACCTCTACTAAATGCTAAGGCAAACATTTGATTCTCAGAGACACACGAGAAGCCTTTAGCAGCAGACACCACTCAACCAAAGCAATACTATTTTAGGCATAAGGGAGCATCCTGCAACTCCGGGTAACTCAGAACACAAGTCATAATTGTGTTCAAAACTCAGACCTTAGGTCACAACGGGGACATATATCATCTGAATAGGACATCCCATTCTACTACTTTTTATCCTGATAAAAACACTAACTTCAGACTCCAGTGCTGATCAAAAACTTCCTCTCCCAATTTTAACAAAGACTGACAATGAAGACCCTCACAAAACCAGACCCAAGAGTTACTTCCCAATTGGATTTGTGCCTTTGAAAACACAGCAAGGAGGCTGCATAAGGTCTTCATCTTATTCCCAAAGAAAATAGGTTAGAAGAATACATGTTGAACCATAACCACATCCGAGTGAAAACAAACAATATTGAACCAGATATTCAAGCTCCAGGTCTTCAGACTTCTACAGATACATGTCCTTCTAGTACCACACACAAAGTCATACCTCTTGGAAGACCACGATGTCAATCACACCTGCTTTGACATAACTCAACCACATGCAATCAGATATCTTGCTTTTATAACCACCAGATTGACACAATTGCAGCATAGGGAAACCTCCTGTAAAACAGTTATTCTGGTGTAATTGCTATCTTCACTCATGACAGAAGTCATGCATTTACCACATACCCCTATGTATACGGTCAGAAGCTCCACATCCTGCTTTATCATATTTAGACTTGTGACTTCTAAACACACTATAGAACACCAAGTATCAACTTTATAATCCAAGCTTCTTTCACTTACAACCACCAATAACCATGATGTTTCAACATCATCTAGAACATCAGCTTCTTAATACAGAACCCAATCAATTTGGTTCTTAATACAACATCCGTAGGACTTAAGATTTGCATGGAAGTCCTTGACACATGAAGAACTTTAGAGATTACGCCTTCAGCAGCTAGTTCAGGTCATCACACACCAGAACACCACAGAAAGAGATAAGCTCTCAAGCAACTCCACACAACCACATAGAGAGAATTTTGATTCTCAACACTTTCTAAATTATGATGTTCATGAAGGTGGAGAAAAACACAAGAAAGGGGGGATTGAATTATGTTCTTTATTAAATTAAAATTCCCTTTCTCTAAATTCTTCTCTTTCTTTTAGTATCTCATCTTCTGGATATGCTTTAATGTTGCGGAAGCATGTTTGGAATGGAGTTGCATACCAATGAGATTTTCATTTTAACTTCTTTATATCATCAGAACTTCTGACTCGTCTCAGTATAGTTCTGAAGACATTCTGCGTGAATGTTCTGAGTTAAATGAATTGTACAGAAAGTAAAAGACACGTTCATTTTTATCCTGGTTCACCTTCTGAATAAGGCTACCTCCAGTCCACCCTCCTCAGGTGATTTGCCTCTCAACAGAGGACTTAATCCACTATAACCAAACTTGATTACACCTGCACGATCAACCGTCGTAACTAACGACCTGCACAGCCAACTGCTGTGACTAACCCTGCACAAGCTACCCGCGAGTAACTAACACCGAGGTGACTCAACCGTTCAATAATCTCAACGAGATATAACATTCATCAATCTAGTAACCCTGCACAAGCCAACTGCTCGTGACTAACTGAAATGAATAGTTCAGTGATCTGATCCACGGATATAACATCCATTGACTCCTGTACAGCCAACTGTTGCGACTAACCCTTGCACAACCAACCTGTTGTGACTAACCCTGCACAAGCCAACTGCTCGTGACTAACCATAGATGATGAACCGTTCAGTGATCCCATCAGGAAATAACGTTCATCAATCTTCTGGAGATTACAAGTGTGTTTCTTAGTTAAACAGAGTTTCTCCTATATTTAAGTACATATGTTTACGACACACTGACTAGAAGTCACTTATGGTGCCTAAACATTTTATTAGAAGTTTCCTAAGATATAACACACTACGAGCAACAACTGTATGTGTTTTACATTTAATTACAAGACTTAAAACATCTTGTATTCTTCTTGGATTTGTCTTCTGGATGAGATCTTTGCATGTCTTTTGATAAGCAGAATATGAGCATCAGCTCCGAATGTTAAGTGCTTCTTCATGTTGATCTTCGTCTTCAAATCTTCATAAGCTGATTTAGAGCAACAGCTATATTGTTGATTGTTTCTGATTTGATCTTCATTTCCTCTTCAAGCAGATTTAGAGCAACAGCTTTGTTTTAGGTTGCTTCTTCAAATGTTCTTCTTCTTCATCTGAAAGCAGATTAAGAGCAGCAGCTCTTGTATTTTTGCTTCTTCAAGTTTTGGTCTTTTCTTGTGTGATTAAGGAGATGAGGGCTTCAGCTCTTTGAAAGTAATTCCTTCTTGTTAGACCATCTTCTTTTTATCTTCATAAGCAGATATGGAGCACCAGCTCTCATGTTAATTGCTTCTTGTGCAAGATCTTCATCTTATTCTTGCATACTGATCATGAAGCTTGTTACAGCTGATAACACATTTAATGATCATAAGCAAACATGAAACACTCTCGAGCATAAACTCAGTGTATTTAGTTTCTCTTGTCATTCAATGTGAGCAATGTATGAACTGATCAAGTATTAGTGGATTTCTTAAAACTCCATTAGAGGATACTGCTTAACATCACAAGTTTCTTTTTCATTCTTTAATGTTCTCTTCACATAGGCTGATAATTAGTGTTTAACAACACTATGGATTGATTCATCACATACTGAGTATGAGTCGCCTCTTGTGTAACTTCTGAAGCATGGTTTCACATTTTTCTTTTACGCTTTCATGCTCAGCTGCTCTTCTACAGATTTTCTCTCAAGATCTCTCTTTTGTTGCACTCTGTAGATGCACCATGGATACACACTCTGGATGCACACCTGATGCACACTCAATGAACTTTGGGTATACAATAGACACTTTTGGTGTACAATGGACACACATTCAAGTTTAAGGTTTGATCAATATATATATATATATATATATATATATATATATATATATATATAGCTTGATGAGTTACCGTTGGAATCTAGCCGTTGACATTTGTTTGAAGATTACTTTGAATGCTTTGTCTTGATTGAAACATGAATAACAAGTGTTATTCTTTGGCAGAATCTTATCCTTAGCGTGATGATGACAGTTGGTAGCGTGTTTCCTTGATTAAGCCTGTCTTTTTCAACGCGCTGCATGTGGGTTGCTTCTTCAATCAACCTTGGGAGTTGTTCCATTAACTTGTTGCAACCGTTTTGCTAATGATGATGTTTGTAACAGTTTTTATGTTGATTCTGAACTTTTGCACTTTGTAGGCTGAATTTGAATTTTCTTTTCTTGTCCGCGTGTGCATTTGTTGTTGTAGCTTTTTGTATGTCACTGCGTTACTCTATCAGAACTTTTAAACGCAAAAGTTAACTGAGCATAGGATCGAAGAACATCACGAAGATTGGGAAGGGTACAAATAAACTTTGAGCCTTTATCACTTGTTTCTTAAACCGTGAACCAAGCCACGTTACAACCCTTGAAAGTCCTAACTGAAGCATGGTTAGTTCAAAAGCGTACTGTCACCAAAAGGTATCCTGACTCCTTAAGGTTTGCCATAAATGCTGAGTTGATATCAAGTTTTTATAAACATCACGCTTCTTACATCTTCTGTTCTAATGTTTTCAAAAAAATCAATCAAGACAGACATACGCACTGCATCTCATGAATTCATTATTAAACATATTTTGCTACATAATTTCGAACGTTAGCATCAGGAAGAATTTGCACATGGTACAACTAATGACTGAAAGTTATCCCGACACACAAAACCACTTCAGAAGCAATGTCTCTTATGTATACAAGGGGCATGACATGGTTATCCAATCAACTTGGGGCAGTCAGGTCAAGATTCCGAGAATCTCTCAAGTTTCCAAGAATCTCTCAAGATTCCAAACAACCAGGGGCATACACCCAAGTGGATCTGCAGCTACTTCTTAATCAGCATGGGGCATCATCCTAAGTCTATGATTACTAGGGGCACTTCACCCATAGTACACACCTTATAAAGTCCTCGCAAGGCGGATCTCCTCAAATTCCCTAATAACTGGGGCAGAGCTATGCAAGGCATGTTGTACACTTCGATCAATACTCACTAGTGTGTTCCAAACAATACAAGTCCAGAAATGACAGTTAATATAATATTGGGGGAAACGTTCAAGACATCCATGCCTTCCCACAAAGCCGGTTTCACCGGATCATATCCCCACAGAGTAATCATTAAGAAGATATCTTCAAATGTCCTCGTCCCAACAAAGACTTAGTTCCTCAACTGAGTTTACATCTTCGACACTGCCGGTTCCCCGATACTATTCTCTTCTCCAAACAGGGTCATTCTTCTCCCTTATCCCCAGTCAGGGTACATCAAAATCAATCATTCAAATGGCTCTCATCCCCAAGCAGAAATCATAAATCCCCAGCTGAGCATCTTCAAGACAAGATCAGACATCAAAATCACAATGATATAGAGATTTATTTTCTCAGTGAAGAAAATCACTCCAGATAGCATAAATCATATTCATGCACCATATATCATATACATATCCATACATTGCATATAGCGTCTCATACAAGTCTCTTATTTATTTTGAGAGACTCATCACATAATACATGCATCATGACACTGCATAGAGACTAACTTTACCTTTTCAGGATACTGGTACAAACAGATAAACAATATCTCCAAAGATTCAATTCGGTCACCACGAACGGTGTTGACACAATCAATATTCAAAGATTTAATCATGACACTCGATTCAGAAAAGACCACGACAATGGAGTCACGACAACTGAGTCACGATAATGGAATCATGAAAACTGAGTCACGATAATGGAATCACGACAACTGAGTCACGATAATGGAATCACGACAACTGAGACACGACAACGAAATCACGACAACTGAGTCACGATAATGGAATCACGACAACTGAGTCACGATAATGGAATCACGACAACTGAGTCACGACAACGAAGTCACGACAACTGAGTCACGATAATGGAATCACGACAACTGAGTCACGACAACGAAGTCACGACAACTGAGTCACGATAATGGAATCACGACAACTGAGTCACGATAATGGAATCGCGACAACTGAGTCACGATAATGGAATCACGACAACTGAGTCACGATAATGGAATCACGACAATTGAGTCACGGTAATGGCATCACGACAATTGAGTCACGACAATGAAGTCACGACAATGGAATCACGACAATGGAGTGACGATAATGAAGTCACGACAATGGAGTCACAACAATTGAGTCACATATCTAATCCCGGTATTCAGTTCAGAAACAATCATGGCAATGAAGTCACGACGATGAAGTCACGGCAATCGAGTCACGACAATACGACAATGGAGTCATGACAATAGAGTCACTACAATTAATTCACTTCACACTCCCAACATCCAGATGGCATCTGTAAGCCCATCTCCAATAAACTTTCTGCCAATGCCCGGATGGCATCTTTAAGCCCATCTCCAACAAACACTTCTCAATACTTCAAGCTCGGATATAGTCTAACATACGACTTATTCTGACTTTCGTATTTATCCAGATCAGATGGCATCTAAAGCCCGTCTCACACATCTCTTCCAACACTTGGACGTCATCTTCAAGCCCGTCTCTGGTAAAAGTCCCTGCTTCAGCCAGGGCAAATTCCTGGGTATTCTAGTGTTCAATCCTCTTCTACCTTCAGATTCCGACAGGCACACATGCCAATCTACATCTTCAGGTTTAAGAAGATTGAACAGGGGCAGCTGTCATACCCCAAAATTTTCCCATCATATTTACTCATATTTCAGTCCATCTGACTTTTAAATACTCAAAGATACACAAGAAGGAAGCATGCAGTCTCTCTCCTAAACAACAACCCTCCAACTAGGGTTTTGCTTCTCTCAAAGTAAAATCAGGCTCTGACACCCCAAATGGTCCTCATGGCCTCTCATATGCCTCAAAGGATATTCATGCCCAATTTCAAGCCCTAATTCAAAGGAATACTCAGTCAAAGGCCCAAAGGATCAATAATCGACTAGTTGACCTGAAAGTCAAAATATGGTAAAAGTACAGTCAAAATTCCTGATTTTTGGCCAACATCCTCATTTTGAAGTAGAATTCATCATTTGATCAAGGATTAATCATGATTCATCAAGGAAAGTTCGGAAATTAACAAAACCTAAAGTT